>NC_057857.1:10659494-11284494 GCF_015237465.2 Chelonia mydas
CTGTCAGAAGTCTAAGTGATTTAGGATCCTAAATCCCATTGACTTTCAATACGACTTAGTTTCTCTTACAAATTTTACCTGGTGTCTTTATCACAAATTATGTCTTTGTTTAATCTCCGTGTCATGATTGTTTGCCTGCAGTACAGATACATGTGAATTTATACCACCCGGTCTGTGTAGGGTGGAGGGGAGTATGGGGCTGAAAACAAATACAGCAGAGAGGCATAAGTGAAAGAGAGAGCAACAGCTCAAAGCAGAGGTGGTAACAAGGAAACTGTCTTGATTCTTTGTCTTCATGGAGGAAAATATCCCAAACAGTTCCTGTGTGTTCACTGTGATTCAATAAGAGATTGAGGGCACCGAGGTCTCGGGACTGAGATCGATGCGCCATCGGGCTGCCAGCATCTGAGTGCAGGGCTTGAATTGTGTATGAACAGGGACTCCATCTTAAATGAAAGTGTATAGCACAATGTATACAAAGAAAGGGCACTAAGGCAACATGAAGGGCTAAATTGTGCATGACGCTGCGTGGATGCACTAGAGGGGACACAGAGCATCCCTTCTTCCCACAGCACACAGGAGACAGCTGCGATCAGGCACGGAGATCTCTGGGGTGACAAAGGCAAGCGAGGCATCGGTATAGAGACATGGAGGGGTTTGGCTATACAGAGCAAAGGAGGTTGCCATGGCCACACTCCTCCTCCCCACGGCACATCATACAGCACCAGGAGGGCCAAAGAGGTTGTAAGGGCTCCCTCTTACCTTGAGGCTCCTACGATCCCAGTCTTTGGCAAGGAAGGGTTTACATAGGGTTGCCAAAACTGAACACCCTTGCTCCCCCTCTGCGGCCCCGCCCCGACTCACCCTTCCCCAAGGCCCCGCCCCTGCTCACTCCATCCCCCGCTCCCTCTGTGGCTCGCTCTCCCCGCCCTCACTCACTCAGACCCCTGGCAACCCTAGGTTTACATGGCACCCAGCACAGACATCTGCACCTCTGCTTTGCTAACCAGGAAGGATGGATTGGCTGGTGCTCTCTACAAGCCAGGGGAAACCCACGGCACTTGCTTACCCTTTATAGTGCATGACATACACCCTTTAATATTTTGGTTACTTTGGGATTGCAGGCTGCAGCCTCTCTGTATGTTTGGCTCTTCGAGAGGCAGGGCCTTCTGGCCAATCATGTCTAGTTCCAAAATAAATCACCCCACACATATGCTTAAACTCCACCTTGGCATGTAGATTCTCTCCCCGCCCCCATCCGCATTTGGTCTACCACTGCTGCAGATGGCCTGGCACTATGGATTATAGCTTTTTGCTAATGATGAACACTACCGTTGTTAAGGTCACATTGAGACTTCCATTGTAGCCCAGCGTTTCCCCGTGTTTGTAACTTTCTGCAAAATTCCCCTTTTCGGCTGGAGCTTTGCATGCTTAGTCTCAGGCCTAAGGGGGGATAATTCTGGCAAGTTTGAGTAAAACCTTCTTTCCAGCACTCTAAGTCCTAGAGCAGGTGCTTGCCTCCAGCCTTCCTACATCCCATCGGATATTTTTACAGCTCAGTTCTACAGGTCGCTAACAGCAGCGAAAATATCTTAATCGGCCAGCCCTTTTGCCTGCCTGCCCCATAGATGTGCCTCATCCCAACATTCACGTCCTTTTGTCCATAGCAATCTATTAGCCAAATAACAATGACAAAAAAGTAATTTTGCAGAACTTCAGAAAGTCAGCAGGAATTAGAGCAATGTCTTGGATTCAGGTACTAATCCTTTGGTGTACGTTGTGCAAACCAGATGGTAGTCTAATCCCCGCCAGCATGCAAAAACCCAGTGTGCAGAGAGCACTGTAACCCCTGTGTCTGATTGAATATTCACACTCACGTCTGATTTTATTCTATTCTGATTTATTGGAAGAAGTCTCCATGCAGAAACCCGCACAGATGACTAAAATCCCGGATCTACATTGTAGCCAAGTTCTAGATCTTTTCACTGCATAGATAATATATGTTCTCCTTTCCCCTCTCCCACCTCATTAAAAAAAGTCTTGCATTGCCTCATGCTTCATTTGAACCCTTGCTTCCTCTTTGTCGGCTGTCTGCCCCCAGGAGATAAATCCCCCCAGCTTTCCAGCCACAGCCAAAGTCCATAAATCTGCTCCTTTCTTATTAAATTTGGATTCAGCTGCTTCCATTGTGACACGCGATGCTGTGCTGTACCAGCTTCCAAGTATATGACTGGGTCCCAGATCTTACCACAGATCCCCCGCTGGAATCCAGGGCCAGACACTAAAATAAGTTAAGTGCCACCCACAAATCAGTTTCCTTCTCCTCTTCCATCCCCTCCCTCTCTCCCACTTTATCCACCTCGGCCCATGCCTTGACGCATCTTAGATGGTACTGGTTAAGGCTCATTATTAACACATGCTAGAGCATTAATGAGCACCTAAAGGAGGGGAGAGGAGGAGGAGAGAGTGAAGAGAGGAAAGCAGGAGTGGAAAACAGGATGAAAGGTAGTGAGAGAGGGGGGGACAGACAGTGATAAGGATGAATGGAGAGAAAGTGGAGGAAAGGGAGGAGTGAAGGATGATAGAAAGTGCATATAATTAGCCTGTGGTTCAGTGGAGAGGGCACTAGCCTGGGAGTCAGAAAAAACAAGTACCCTTTATGTGACTCTGCCACTGAACTGCTGCGTTGCCTTGGGCAAATCACTTTCTCTCTGCTGTGTTTCTGTTCCTCTCCCACCTGTTGTCTGTCTTGCCTATTTAGAGTGTCAGCAATTCGGGGCTGGGACTGTCTCTCGCTGTGTGTTTGTACAGGGCATAGCATTCTGGTGCCCCCATCTTAGGTGGGGTTGCTAGGCACTGTGATAAAATAGATAATAAAAACAGCCTGTAAAAACTCATTGCCAGGCCTGGGGAATTGCAGGGAGACTGAAGCTCTGTGAATCTGTTGAGCTGTTGAGTTCATGAACCTACTCTCCCCTGTAATTTAACCCTATGTTTATTATCCAAGGGTGAGTCAATTTAAAAAAGAAATCTACCTAGGCCAGTGCCTTCTCTGTGGGATAGGAAAACCACAATAAAAGTGAGCTAGAATTCAAATTCAAAGGAGCTTTTCATTAGAATTTGCCCCCTCTTTTCCATGTCTGCTCTTTCCTTTTCCCTCTGAATTCCTTTCCTGTTCGGCACCAATCTCTGCTTCCTTTTCCACCCGATGTTTTCACTGGCGTCTGTCTCTTTCTTCCCCTGTCTCTTTTGTCCCAGCCTCTCCCGAGTGGCACATGAGGCCAAGAATATTGGGATTCAAGAAAAAAATCGGAACTTGTGATGGGTGAGTGGGTTTGAGATGAAGCAAAGAGGGTTGGTGCCTCCCTGCTTTCAGCAATCAGACATCGCTGAGTCAAAGAGTATTCCAAATGAAGGCCTGGACACCTATGGATAAGACTAGCATATGGGTAAGAATAGTATTTACAGGTGTTACCCACCATTCAGTGGGCTAGGCCTCCCCAGCTGTGCCTGATCCACACAGCGCATGAGCCTGCTGTGGTTCCCAGTGAGGAGAGTTAGGCATCTAAATATATTTAAGGATCTGGGCCTTAATCCTTTAGCAGCAACCCAAGCTCTTAGCTCTGGAGTGCCAGGGTTTGATCTCCGGTGATGACCAAGATGAGAGTCATTTCACAGTATCTATCCCTCACCTAAATGTTTAAGGGCCATCTAGCCTCATGCTTCAGGGCATTCGCTGATCAGCAGCCAGGGTGAGGCATGAATCCCTCCCTTGGCCCTTTCGTATATTTCAGTTAGGTTCCCTGGAGTGGTATAGGAGGACAAGAAGTTATACTTTCCTCTAAGGCCCCATCAATCTTTAAACATCCCAGTCACCGAGACAAGGGGCAAACTTCTGATTTCATTTGTTTGGGGGTGAGTCCACAATAATGTCTCTGAAGCCTATGGAGTTACTCCCGCTTTACCCTCCATGTGATTGAAATCTGAATCTGCCCCCCACCTCCCAGTCTGCAGTCACTACATTTGTACCAGTCCTTCAAGAAAAACAACAACGCATAATTGCACAGATTCCCATTCCTACCACCCCTGTCTGTAAATCTTCCCTCCCTTCTACCCCCAGCCTCCATCACCTGAAAACAAGCTTCCTGTAATGTAGGTAGACACCAATCTACCCACTTTCTTGCCTGAATCTCTCCTATTAATTTTGCATGAGGAAAGCTTTCCCCATTCACACCTTCCCTCCATCCTCCCCTTTCCATCCGAGCCTCTATAAACACAATAATCATTCAAACCTACATAATACCTTATCGTGGGTTTTGCACATGCCCATCGCATCTCCCCCTTATTTCTTATCCTATAAGCTGAGTAGTCATTCACCCCTAAACGGCAGCTTATCTCAGCATTTACACCTGCCTTGCCAATGAACTCCATGTTCTACCTGTCAGATCCCCCAGATCACACGTCTCCTGTTGGCTGATTATTCCATCTAGAGCTCACGCATTCTTTGCAGCTGCTTCCCTTTCATCCTTTCCACTTGCTCTGAAAAGTTACCCTGCCTTCTTCCCTGGTTCCCTCATTGCTGTTGCTGTCTCTACAGCTGATTGCATGTCTATGTATCTTTTTAATACACGTGATGCGTGGGGCCACCTTTGCAGTGTAACCATTCGCACTTGTCTTAAAACAGTTGCAGTGACAAAGCAGAACCGCTATATATAGAGGCATCTGTGAGGGCCCAATCTGAAATCCCAGATCCAAAGGATCCCCTGGATTTCGGCTCTGAGGAGAGGAAAGAGAGTCTTTTTAAGACTCTACACTGAGAGTCTGGAGACGTGACTCTGCCACTGACTGCTCTGTGACCTCAGGCAAGACACTTAGAGCTCACTCTTTTAGAGATCTCAGGGACAGACTTTCAAGAACCGTGTCATTCCCACAGTGACACCCCAGCACGCTGAACACTCTTTAGAAAATCTGTCCCAGGCAGCCAGATCCAATGCCCATTAAAGTCAGTGGGAAGACTTTTATTGAACTTGAAAGGGAGTTTGATCAAGCCCTTGAGCTCTCTCTTACTTCCGTCCCTCATTTGTAAAAGAAGGGTGGCAGCAGACCCTTTCCCCCATTCCTTGTCTGTCTTGTCCGTTCAGGCTGTAACCTCTTCATGGCAGGGGCTGTCTGTTTCTATGTGTATCTGTCCAGCAGCACGTGTAGGTACCGTGCCCGCCTCTGAGGCCTTTACCGTGATACAAATAATAATAATGACACCATGGATTTGAAATTTGCAGCTCAGGCTCATTACAGCTACTTAGGAGCTCCCATTTTAGGACCTGCTCCAATCCCTATTGAAGTCAATGAGCGTGTCTCACATAGTAACATGGGAGCGGTCACATCAGATCAGACTGCTGGTCCATGCGGCCCGGTATCCTTCCTGTTTCAGTGGCTGAAACCTTCCTATAATGCACAGAGCATGACCCTTTACTCAGAGATGTTGATTCCTAATCTCCCTTTGACTTCAGTGGGAGCAGTATCAAGTCCCTTACCAACTGTGGAATGCTCTGTGCAGAGAGAGAAATTCCTTCCTAACCCCAGAAGATGATCAGTTCATGTTCTGAAACATGAGATTTGATTATCATTCTCTTCGATTGCAGAGTTGCAAATGCTATTAATTGCCATAACCCAACCTTTACATTTCAAATCCAGCCACGCACAATGACCCCCTGCAGCAGAGCATTATGTAGCTCAACTATTCACTGAAAAAATATATTTCCTTTTCATTTGTTTTAAATGTTGTGCTCTTTGATATATGTCCCCTAATTCTTGTCGCATCACAGAGTACAAATATTTCTGATTGCTTTCTACCGCGTCCTTCAAATAACTGTATATCGTACCTCAATGCCATTCTTTTTCCAGGCTAAATAACCCATTATGTTCAGTCTCTTTCCTTTTTAATTGGTTAATATTTGTAAAGCAGTTTGAAAATGCATTAGTATCATTCAGTTATAATGTATTTTCTGTTATTTTCTACCCTTTCTTTTAATGCCTCAGTATCCTCCTATAAGCTGCCATCCATCTCCATTGATTCTATCAATGAGGATGTGTAGGTCTTTATAATGCCCTGGGGAATTTCCTTTCCCCCTTCCTGACCGGGATTTTGGAACAACCAAAGAAACTGAACTCCAGTGGCTCTTCCACAGGGTTGACATTGAACCTAGCACATGCTAGGGCATGGAGACTTTCTCTGGGCCTTGACCCTGCAATCAACTCCTCATGAAGTCTATTGGGCTCTGCATAGGAGCCAGAGGTCTGCCTGCATGGATCTGTCTGCAGCACTGCACCTTCAGTGAGCACGGGGTTCCGGGTTCAGGAAAGCACTGAAGCACCTGTTCAAGTCAGTGGGACTTAAGTTCATCCCTAAAGGTGAGCTTTGATGCATGGGGACAGATTCAAGCAGCTGCATAAGTACTTTGCTGAATCAGGGCCTGTCTGAATACCCGTGCAGTGAGCAATACTTATCATTGTGCACTCTACTATGCAGTTTCAGTGCCTCACTTGAAGAGGCTCCCTTTAAGCTAGGACAAAAGTCTTTTTTCCTCAGAGGATCCTGCAAGTTAAGGTTATTTTCCCCAAAGTCCATTAACTTTATATTCCTCCAAGTAAAATGTCATATTAATCCTTTGGTTTGATCAGATTCTTCATAAATTGCCCCACAATGTCCTTGCTTTTAACTAGCCTTTTCCATCATCACCCACTTGCTACTCACGTCCTCTTCCAAATCACAGACAAAGGTACTGAGCAATGCTGATCCAATATCGACCAATGGGTTTCCCCATTATTAACTTCCATCCTTCTGAGCAGCAACTGTTCCTGATGACCCCTTAATTCATAGTACTTGGCTACCTTTTAATTCACAGGAGGTATTCACTTCTCTAAAGAGGGACCTTTTCAAAAGACATCTGAGAGGAAATCTGATAAATTATAATCAGCAGGTCCCTTTTTATCCACTATTTTATGAACATTGTCAAAATTTTCTAAAAGGGTTGAAAGGCACCATTTACCCTTTAACCAGAGGTGCTAGTTAGACCCAAAACCTTATGACTTATCCAAGTGCTGGGTTATTTTCTCCTTAAAAAATATCCTTAGTCAGTTTGCCTGGAACTTGGGTGTAACTCATCACTCTGTAATTTCCTAGACTGTCTTTAGGAAGATTCACGCCCAGGGCCACATGTTATCACGGTTTCTGGGCATAGAAACAGTGAAACCAACGGGATATATATATATATATTTGTTTAAGCAAATCAGAGGTAGGATTTGACTCCATGCCAGCAGCTCCAGGAACAGCTGTGCTCTGAAGGATACATTATACACACTCCGCAGCATTGCTGTGATTTCATATTTTATTTCTTTTTTACAATTTTACCATGACCACTATCCAATTGTTGCAAGCTACTGCCCTTCATTATCTCAGGGCACTTCATGTATACTTCAGCCGCTAGTTACCCCACAATTGCCAGTAAAAAAGTGCCCCCCTCGATATTTACAAGTCTCTCACAGTACAGATTGATGCAAAGAATCAATGGAATTTCTACACAACGTCAGCACCTCTTTCTACATTCCACATATGGATCTCTCTTGCTTCTGATGTTTCACTTACTTTCTCAGCGTTGTTACATGCTCTAAAGAGAAGTAATGTGTTGATAATGATGCTGCAATACCGGAACTCACAGCCTTCCCACTGTCGTTTCTGTCCTAAGGTGGCATCATTCGTACCTGCTTCTCCCAGTGTCCATACCTGCCCTGCAATCTCAATACTCAACCTGCATTACAATTAATCTCTTTGCCTACTTCATAGACTCGTTTCCATTCCTTACACCTTTCTAGCCCTGACTCTGAAATACTCTACGAGCTGCCTTGGTTTGTTCTTCTGTCCCTCTGCAAGCGTGATTGAAGCACACTGGCTGCCCTTGTAATTTACAGCACATTTAGGATAAAGTTTTTAAAACCCAGCCTCCCCACCATGGTGAGCACCCACATTGTGCAGGGCCAAACAGCTGCAGAGGTCAGTACCTGATGTCAGTGGTATGTCTATCAACCTCACATGCAGTCCCAGTGCGGGTATGTAGACATCTCAGTGACATCACTTGGGCTCACATATAACTTCACCCGGAATCATGAAGGTCCAACACAATTGCAGATTTCAGAATGGGGGGTCAGAGTGACACTCAGTCCAGATCAAACCCTAAGGGACAGATCGTCAGCTGGTGTAAGTTGGCAATGCTCCCCTGGCTGGGCCCGCACTAGAGGTTTTGTTATCCAGGGAGCAAAAAGAGTTTTCAGTGACCCACCCCCACCCAACCAAAAGATGCAATAAATAAATAGAACTGACCTATCAGGCATAACCCTCACTCCAGCCAAAAACAGGGATTTCTTGAGTGGCTGCCCTAATGGCCTGCTCCTAAGGCTAGCCCTGTCCAGTGGCTCCATGACACCAGCTAAGATTCTAGCCCCGTACTGTATATTCTCTATGCTACACCTATTGGCTGTACTGGGCCTAGTTATAAAAGTGCAACCAACACTAATACTTGTCAGACCTACAAGGCTTCAGCTTGCACTAGTTCCGATGAAACAGCGTGCAAAAGATGACGCTTTGTCCTCGGAACCGCACCAAACACATCACAAGCTCTAAGGGAGAGCACTGAATGTTGTTACCTGATGGCCAGTGCTGCTCTTACTCTGCCGGATTTCAAAGCAGAGTTGGCCTAGTGCTGATAAGATCCGCCGGTTTTGTGCGAGCTGCGTGGCATGGGAGGCTCTCTGCAAAGCAGAGCCTGAGCATCCCAGCTGGAGAGTGCAGGTCAGCATGCGAGTGTGAACGATGTTTCTTTCTCCGCTCACATATTATGTTTCACTTTTAAACAAAAAAAGCCAGATGAAATTACTCTCTTGTATTTCTCGAGTTTCATTTAGGCACAGGGCCCTCTTTTACTTCTGCTCTCAGGCTGTTGGGGAGCTGCTAAACAGCTGCTGCGTTTCACCCCAGGTTGGCTTCGCAATAATCCAGGGGTGGGTGCCATGATTTGCAGAGCATCCTGCGACCCTTTGAGATGAAAGACGCTGCATCAATACACGAGGGTCGCTATGAACATTAGTGCCGCAGTAACCAGTGCCCGACACTACAGCCTGTCCAGACAGCAGCACCCAGCGTTTGCCTAGCAGTAGGAAGCAGTAACAGTCCTCTTAATGTCTGGGCTTCTGTACTCTGTAAAGTATTTATCTCACCATTGTAAACCGTATGCAACAATGATACATGTCTGAACAAGAGCACACAGCCTGAACCCCATCTAACCAGTCACTGTCTGGAGACCAGCCGTCAGAGCTGCTCTGGACAGTGTCCTGCAGCCAGCACCAACTACCACTCCCATTACTATCATAAGGTCACATCCAGCAGCTCTTAAATTAGTTGTTTCTTTGAAGTCAATGGAACCAACCCTGTGAATAAGAATTGAAGTACCGGGGCCTTAGAATCAACACCTGCCAGGGCTCCATTTTGCGTGCGATCCGACTGGAGCAGTGCTCTAGTCCAGTGGTTCTCAAAGCCAGTCCGCTGCTCGTTCAGGGAAAGCCCCTGGCGCACCGGGCCGGTTTGTTTACCTGCCGCGTCTGCAGGTTCGGCCGATCGCGGCTCCCACTGGCTGCAGTTCACCGCTCCAGGCCAAGGGGGGCTGCGGGAAGCAGTGTGGGGCGAGGGATGTGCTGGCCTCCCTTCCCGCAGGCCCCATTGGCCTGGAGCAGTGAACTACGGCCAGTGGGAGCCACGATAGGCCGAACATGCGGACGTGGCAGGTAAACAAACCAGCCCGGTGTGCCAGGGGCTTTCCCTGAACACGCAGCAGACCGGCTTTGAGAACCACTGCTCTAGTCAACATCGCCCAATCAACACAGTTGTGCTGCAGACACTGACCTGGCATCATCACTCAACATCTTTCTCAGAAGGATCAGAGGTCTAGACCCCTCAATAACACTGTTCCATGTCTAAGCCCCATCGCCTGCCCGCTACACCTGATAGACAACACTAAGTTCTGTCTACTGCACGTGCTCCATTTGAACAAATAAAAAATGTGCCCCCCCCCCCCCCCCCGTCCTTTGGTTCTGCTTCGGGAGATTTCTGCTCCATCACTTGCTTCGTCAGTGCATGAAAAGCTGTTTATTGTAAAGGGAAGGTGCAAAGGGGCAGATATGTTGTATTAAAACCCCTCCAACCATGCAGCAAGGAGACCCCAGTCTGTAGCCCCAGCCACTGTTCACAGAAACATGTCACAGATTATTCTGTCCTCGCTTAGGCTCTGACCCAGTGCCCACTGAAGTCAATGGGAATCCTTCCCCTGACTTCAGTGGGCAGTGAATCAGGACCTTCTTTCTTTCTTTTTTCTAATTATATTGACTCTCTTCCCTGATTAAAAGGGAAGAGCCCAGACTGTCGTGTCTAAAGATGATGTCAGCGGCTATTTCTCACTCTCATATACCAAACTGAAGTCATCAGATTAACTCACTCTAACCCCGCACACAAGGGCAAAACATAAACTAGATTCAATCTCAGCAGGGGAACCCCAAGGGTCCCCACCACCAAAGTTACAACCGGCAGCCATGTCAAACAGGGCTGTGTTCTTCTTAGATCTCATAAGCAAAGCAATGCTGGGCCCATAAATAGCCACATTGGAGACCTCCACAGAAAACTCAGGACACGGCAGGAAGTGGCATGTGGGCCTCAGTAGGACGTGCCCTTCTCTCTGAGCCAACTCTGAACCAATCAATGCATCGCTATGGTGCTCATGGGAGAAGCCATCTTTCAGATGATAAATAAAACCAGTGGACCAGGTTGTGCACCATGAACCACTCCCGGACAGGACCTTCCCTACCATGATCTTCCCCCCTCCAAAAAGAAAGCCAGCTCAACTTCTGAATGCCCAGGAGCCGCTGCATAGTCTGGGATGATCTGACACAAGGTCCTTACTGCTTAATGTAATTAAGATCCCCACCCCAGTTTTGCAAGAATAGAGCTGTTAACCAATCCCCAGGGTCCTGGACATTCCCAGCTATGGGTGATTATATTCCGTATCCCTAAATTCGCCTCTGCCCTTTCAATGTGAGAAGCTATTTTTTTTTCACTCCCCCTCTTAAAAGCTGTAGTGTTTCTGGCCCAGATTGGCTGTTGGCCTCCATCCCAGAAGTGGCTGCATTTCAGCACTGGGTAAGGGATTCCTTTATGCACAGGGCCGGATCCTCATCATAACCCCATTGATTTCAGTTGAGGGCTGCTGATTTACACCAACAAAGGGTTTGGCCCAGAGCCTGGTAGTGCACCTGGGATCCTTTCAGACTAAAGACAGTGTATATGTCATGATTTATTATTATCACCTGCTATTATTATTAGCTACTGGCTACAACTGTGTGAGGAGCGAAAATGTCACCGAGAAGGGCAGTACATGCAGGTCTTTGCCTGCATCCCACCAAACCTATTCTAGGCAAATGCTGTACACCTAACCTGTCTGGGAACCCAGCTGCTGTGGATCCAGCTGACCTCCTGCTTTGCAAAGCATTCCCACAACTGAAATGGAGTCAGAGCGCCCCCTTCTGGGAGCCATAATTCCATCCTGTGACACTGATTCCCTGTGTAAATGAAGATACTAGTGCAGAGACTCTGAGCTAGGAAATATCAGTGTTACCAGAAAGGTTTTAAATTGTATATGCATTTGTTTCTCACATACACACACAAAGGACATTAGATATCATACACGTACATTGCTGCATGCTTCCCCCCTCCCCCCGGAACACTGATGCGCTTCTCTAATTTCTCATCGAGGGACTTGTATTGGTTTACTTGTTTGTTTGTTTATTTATTTACCCTCCCATCCCTTCAGAGTTTCTTTTTAAATTTATTTGCTGATATTTGACATAAATCTAGGAGTTTTGATTTTCTCAACCCCAAATCTGATTTTTCATGCCTTTGCATCATATGTGACTATACAAGTGTATATGTCTGGGTCACATCTGGAAATCCAAAGGGACGTCTCAGTAGGGCAGAGAGACACAACAACACAGACAGTTTTTCTCTGAGCCAAAGTCTTCAGAGCCATGTTCTCGGGGAAGGCAACGGGAGTTTTGACTGAGTGCGGACAGCAAGATTTGTGTTATAAAGACCATCTCAGTAATAACCCGCAGTGGTCATGGTCAGTTCCACCTAACATTCACCAGAAGCAGAATGCCATCTCTGTTCTATTTGGCCCGACACATACTTCCAAGGTATTAAACATGTGGGGGAGGCAGGCAGGAGGGGAGACCATGGATAAACCTTTCACAATCCCGCTTGGAACCAGCTTTTAGAAGTAGCAGTACCCTCTCAATGTGTCCCTGAAATCAGAAGTTTTACCAGGACAGTCAGCTGGCCTCATTAGAGTCCTGCCCTTAGGGAGATTACACAATCTCCTAACTAGGCCCTTGGAAGAGAGAGGAGGGAGGAGGGGTGGTGGTGGTTAGTGCATCTTAAACCAGTGACATCATCTTCCCCTCAAGCACCATACCAGTGTGTTCATCCCTGAACCAGGGGGGCAGCAAAGCAAAGGACTGTTGGTGACGGATTGTGCTGCAAGGACTGGAGGGTTTTGCTCTGAGCCCAATAGGTAGAACTAGAGTAAAGTGGGACCTTTGAAAACTATGTGTGTCTTGTGGATATACACAGAGATATTCTCTCTCTCACTCACTCACACACTCACACACACACACACACACACACACACACACACACACACACATAGAGCGATATAAACAACTATAACAGGGCATGTGTGATTTCTGCAAGCTATCCCGACAGTCTCTAGCCCAAAGTCTGAAGGGTGCAGATGGTTCCCTCTCCTGGGAGACAATTCATGCTGCACCCACCTTGGCTGAAGCCTGTCTGTCTTTGCTGGGGTGAAGTAATCACCGAGTCCCGGGGCCATGCAAAGAGCAGTAAAACACAACAAGTCATGCAAAGCATTTTCTGCTGAGTGGCCATGGGCTGTGGAGGCAGACAACCCCCAAATCAATGCCTGGAAGATAATCCAAAGCAGAACAGTGTGCTTTCATAGGGAGTTGCTTACCAAGAGATGTGCAAAGGGGAGGGCGGGGGGGCAGAGGAAGGGGACACCAAACCTGCCTGGAGATTTGATTTGCACAGACAGTGTGAATGGCAACACAGTGAAAGTGATGTGTGTGTAGATGGGTGCGGGAGACCAAGAATGGGGGTGGGAGATTGTGTGATTCCAAGATTGTCTGTGTGTTTGTGAGAGAGAGAGAGACCAAGATTGTATGCGTGTGCATGGGGTGAGGAGTTGTGTGAGTCCAAGATGGTGTGTGGTTTGTGTACAAGTAAGAGGGAGGGAAAGAGACCAAGTTTTGTGAGGTGTGTGTGTGGGGGGGGGGGGCGTTTGAGAGAGAGAGAATCACTAGAAACTAGGCCAGATATTTAAAAAAAAAAAAAACTGCATATTTCTTGCTCCAAAACCTTGATTATCTTCTTTCCACTTTCCAACCCCCCCACTTCTTTGCAACTCTCCTGAAAGCAGCTTAACTCCCATTAAGGAATTATTACAATAAACCCAGATGGAAAGCCAGGCTAATATCCAGAGCATCGACTCCAGATGCCAATCACAAGGCTACATTCATCCATGAAGATCGTCAACATTTGGTCTGCAGTTTGTTTTCTCCTCTCCAGGGCTCCTGCGCCCCCCCGCCCCAGTATTGTATCGAGGGACACCTCCCACGCCCCCAGACTCTTCATGGCTCCTCCAAAACGTGGAATCGGTGAGGGACCTGTCGGCGATGATGATGTAATGGTGTGGAAGTGCTCTCTCACTTGGCCTCCCCAAATCCCCTATGGCCTGGGAAAAGCAAACTTATGCTCCTTTACCAGGCAGAAGTGCAAGCAGCCTTCACAACTGAGCGGCTCCTCAATACATAAAAAATCCCCAGCCCGGGGCGGGGGGACGACTGGACGGACAAAACCCTCCCCAGATCTATGGTCCTCTCCCCCCGCACATACAGTCGTCCCACCCCCACCCCAGCTCCCCTTTATTCCTTGCCTGTATTTCAGTTTCTTCCAATTCCCATTCGGGGTAGAGACTTAACCCGGTGTGGGATTTAAAGCCACAGACTTCTCCTTCTACAGAATTTGCTTGTCACTTGCACAAATGGAGCCGTGGGGATTAAGTGGAGATGACACCATCTCTTTGGGGACGTTTCCCCGGGATGTATCAATATTCTGCAATCCAGATAGAGCTGCAGGTTTTCACCCCCGCCTCCTGCTCTAGCCGAAGGCTGCATCCTTCCTCCCGTACGTTTTAGAAATGTACCTTGCCCTAGCTACGTGATCCCATTGCATAAAGCAACTCCCCCCCCCATGCGTGCAAATGTCCTGACAGCCACAAGCGTGTTACACACACACACACACACACATATCAGAAGCTAACTAGGTTACAGGACTTCTGCATTGAAACCCCACATTAACTTCATGCAAACCCAGAGGGGAAGGAGAAGGGGAAAGAGACTGCCAGGCAAAGTGTGTGTGTGTATGTGTGTGTGTGTGTGTGTGTGGTTTCAACGGCACTGACTCTGGGGGGGATGGGATTCAATAGGACACCTTAGAAAATGACATTACAGTAAGAAGGGATCACGACGAATGCGTGAAACGCAGTTCAAAAGCTGGGCACCAGGACACGGGGCTAAGCGGGGATCCGATGCGGATGAACCGAAACCCTCCCCTTACCTGAGGTTACTGTTCCTCTTTGGCTGAGAGCTGATCGCCGGTGGGTTTTATTGGGCTCGACAGGAACTGGTGGGATCGCCTCTGTGTCCAGCTTGCATACTGGGCGCTGTGCTGATAATGCAGGCGTGGGGGTGCTGGGGGTCTAGCAGCACTTTTCATGCTCAGACAGAAAATCCCTTCCCTTGATCCAGATCGCAGGCATTAAGGGCAGAGGCAAATCCTCTCTCTCTGTCTCTCTCTCTCTCTTTCTTTTGCTTTCTCTCTTTTTTTCTCCTGTTCCTTCCTCCTTTTTCCCCCTCCCCTCCCCTCTCCTCTGCCGATCAGTTTGTAGCCATCGGGGAAGGAGCAGCCGAGGCAGCGGGGAGAATGGAGAGGGGGCTGGAAATAAAAATGAAAAAGGCTTCGGGAGAGAAGCGAGAGGCGGGGCTTTCTGGGAGGGGCGGGGCTTAGAGCAGCCTGGATAAAATGAAGGGGGGGGCGGGGGGAAACAGGGAGGAGCCTAAACCCGGAGATTTTATTCTAAAAGGTGTTTTGTACAGATCTGGGGGGGGGGGGGGGGGGCTGAGAAGGGGACACAAGAGGAGGGACTGGCTGGGAGGAGCTGGGCAGACAGAGCCCGGGACGTGTCAAAGGCGGATCAGACTCGAGCTGGGGCTGCGTGGAGGGGCCGCGAGTGTGTGGTGGGGCCATCCAGAAGCGCGTGGGGGGGGGCGGGAGGGGGGTCTCCATGCGGTCAAGGGCCAGCCGTGGGTGGGACTGCAGAGTTCGCTTGCGTTGAATGGGGTGTGGGGGGGGGGGAGAGAAGGCAGCAGGGGAGTGAATTTCTCATGAGAGCACCCGGCCCTGATCATTTTATTTTATTTTATTTTATTTTATTTTATGTGCGAGCTTATGCTTCAGGGAGGAGCTGAAGCGCAGAGCAGAGGCGCTGGGACTGCGGGCGCTCACTGCACTGGGGATTTGATTCGATTCACATTTCAAGTCCTTCTTGCAAACTCCTTTGGGGGCAGGGAGCGGGCAAACAGGTCCTGAGCACAGACTGAAGGGGAGGGTGGGGGGTTTGCAGGGCAGTGCCCCGAGATTGCAACTGCAGGGTGTGTGTGTGTGTAGCGAGTCCATGCAGCGATTGCAGGCAGCTTGCTGCTCGATGCCTTCTCCTCCTCTCAGTGACGGGAAGGGGCCAGGGTGGGCGGCAGGGCTGAATCCTGCCGGATCTGCAGGGCTGGGAGCATTGACTCGGCCGGGGGGCCAGCACGCCCCATATCCCCCGCTGGAGGCCCGTCCCCCGGCTCCTCGGGGCGCTTTGCATCTCTGCGGGGACCCGGGGACACCGTTCAGCACCTGGGAGAGCTCCCGCAGGGGACACGTCCCGCTTGCTCAGCCCTCCGGCGTCCAGAGCCCGGCTGGAGAGAGGCCGCCGATCGGCCCCGCTGGGGACCTTTGTCCGATCCGCAGCCCGTGCTCCTCCTCCGGCGTCCGTCTGAACACGGCTCTCCCGGACAGCTCCGGCTTCTTTCCGTGACCCAGCCTCGGCGGCTGATCCTCCTCCAGCTCTGCCCTGCCTCCTTGGAATAGGGGTTGAAGCCACCCCGCAGAACAGAGCAGCGTCAGGAGGCTGCAGACAGCCCGAGCTGCCTCCTGATGCCTTCAGGCTCGTCTGGGCTAAGGTCCAAAGGCTGGAGCTGGGGGGGGGGGGGGGATCTCTCCCTTCCTGGGTCTCTGGACAGCAAAAGACAACGACAGTTGTGCAATTTATCCCCATCCTCCGCAAAAAAGACAGGCAAAAATTGAGGGTGGGGGTCAGCCGTGAGGTCAGGGCGCTCTGGCTCACCGCATACCCATAGACCGAGCCTCGAAGGCTGCCCGAGCTGTAAAGAGCCATTAATAATCCCTGTCCCTGTGGAGGTTCATACCCAGTGAACTCTCCCTCTAGCCACCAGCTCATCTTGCCGTGGCAGATAGGCAGAGAGAGAAACAATCAGATGCCTCTGCTAGGGACGTGGGGAAGGAAATCAATGGTGCAGTTATTCCCCCCCCCCCCCCAGATCCTCCCCCAGCAGGCAAGTACAGGCTGTCCTAGCCTTCGCTCCCCCACCTTCTACCCCCCAAGGCTACAGAGCATTGTCTTAAGCTAAATCTTCTGCAAATCTCCCCTAAGCAGAATTAAAAGCTGTTTGGTTAAACTCCAGGCTGGCCTGATAGGTGTGAGGCTTAGCCTCTCACATTTACCTTCCACCCAAGCGCCAGGTTTACTTTTCCCTTGTGATTGTTCCAGGGCAAGACAGAGATGTTCTCTTAAACATTCCCTGCTTCTGCCACGGGGCGTGGCGCCAGGCATGAAATTAGTCCCCCTGGTTTCAGTGGGGACAACTGGCAGAGGTGAGTGACTACTCACAGGGACTCAGAGCCGCAGGGTCAGGACCCTAAACAAGCTGCATGTCTACAAAGCAATTGTTGAAAAAATAAACTAAAGTGCCTGATGACATTACTACTCTGTTCTTTGATTGTTCCTGTTGTCCTCTAGTTGCAATCTAAGGTGGCTCCTCCTGTTTTAAATTAAGAGAGGGCCCCAAGCGCATCTCCCCACCACCAATAATCATTTAGGAGAGACAATGCAAGTATGATAGGGTGTATTACCCATCTGTAGACTGTAATGGCCTTTGCCCTAGGAGGCACCTGCTGGAAAACTCCAACTCAGTACTCTCCGACCCTGTTGGCCTGAAAGGGTGAAAAAGCAGATGGAAAACAGTGAAGTGAGCTGGGATGGCCTACCAGGATCTGAATCCCAAACATCCAAAGGTCTCACAGGACCCAGCTGAGTCCACACTTCCACCCATCACACCAGCATTCTCTACAAGTTACCATCCCTCTTCCAAAGGGGCAGAATAAATAAACTCAGAATGACAATGCTGCATGAAATGCTAGTTACCATTAAAAAGAAAAGGAGTACTTGTGGCACCTTACCATTGATACTCGAAGGGTAACGTAAGAGCCACACACAGGCAAACACAGAGAAGCAGTAGGATTTGCCCAGCTTTTCCCTGCCACAAATAGCCTTCACCAAAATGTTGACCAAACCCCACCCCATCCCCCCAAAAGCCTCCACTGTGTCTGTATCACAAGAGGATTACTTGGTGCAATGGGTATTCAGCATGTTCTCTTGCAGCTGTGTTGTGAGCAATGAGCTTTGCCCATCTGAATGGAGACTTGGTGCATAGTCCACTGCTTTAATCTGCTGCTTTAGAAACCTAAGCTGGTTACAGCATATTTAGCTATGTGTCTGTTCTTATGTGTCAAAGATAAGGTTTCTGCATGTGGTTTTTAAAAGCAAAATTATTTTACTCCAGTAGCTTCTTCTTTTCAATGGTCTTTTCTCTTTAGTCTTGGATATTTCAGCTTCTTGCCTTCTCTGGGCAATGAATGAGGGCCAGACTCCCAACCCGTGTAAAGCAGCCTACCTCCATTAGGCCCCACATTTTCCACCTCAGACCTTATTTCCGAGGTCCCAAATTTTGGGGTCTGTCCAGTCTTCCCTTTTGGTGTCAGTGTCTGAAGAGTTGTATTTAGATGTGCTCCTAGACTACTTTAATAATACTAAAATATGCACAACAGGGCATAGCAGAGGGCATGTGAATAGTTCGGAGATCTATTGCTTCTGTGGTAGAGAAAACCTATTGAAGGCGCATCTCTCTCTCCCTCCCCATGGTGAAAATGGAAACCAGTCAATCAACAGGAGTACAATGGGGATATGAATGCACAATACACACAATGTAACAGTTTTTTGTTCACAGGCAGCAAGCAAAAGAAAAATAATGGAAAAAAATGATACCATGTTTGTTGCATTAGAAGTTTATAAGAACACAGTATGAAACAGAGATGATCCATGCAGCAGAAAAAGCCTCCAGATTGTTCACAAAACAGCTGATGAAGGAAGATTGGCAGATGGGATTCCATTGTGTACTATAAGTTCCCTTTTAAAACTTGAAAGGAGCCACATATGCCCACAATAAACTATAGATACTTTATTTGTATTTGAGATTCTACAGCAAAAGCTCAGTTCAGAGTCCCATGGGTTATTGAATAAAATCAGACCTATCCCGCAGTTCTACTCATTGCTATCATGAAATCTTTTTTTTTTCCCATATATCCTCTTGTGTCTCCCTCCTTGAGGATGCAGAATGTATTATTGTCAAAGTTTTGCAGCTCTCACTGTTTATTACAGGCTAAAAATGGATTAAATGTGCTTTGTGAGTGCTGTGTTGATATTCTGGTGCTCTCAGTCTCCTGTGAAAAGTTTTTTTTTTCTCCTGTTTCTCCTCTGCAAACAATACCGCCCTAAGTGGTGATCTTATTTAGATGGCATAATGTTTCATTGCAGGGATATCTGTCTCTTTAGCCATATTTATTTGTTGATCATAAACCATTGCTTAAAAATGCAGTTGTGTTCATTACCATTTGCAAATCCAGATGGGTGGTGCTGAACTCTTGCACTGGGCTTCAGCGTTGCACTATTCCTAAATTTAATATCCATCTGATGTTTGGAATGGATCCCTTTCTAGATAGACAAACTAGTGATGGGTGAAGCTCCAAAGATTCAAAACTCAACTTCCGTTTTGAGTCCATGCTCACATTTTATCCGCTACACCTGAGCTACTTGAATCTCTTGGATTTGCAGAACTGGGATATACATCTTTTGAGAAAAGGCTTTCTTATCAGATTTCTGGCATTTCTACCGCTGATCCTGGCTGGAAACCAGAACTTCAAAGGTGTTTGAAAAAGAAATAAAGACATCTGAATATCACAGAGCCTTAAAAAAATGGTGATTGATGCCAGTTCTAGGAAGGGGTGGAGTTTGGGTGGTGGATAGAAGGAAGGATCATAACTTTTTTTCTGAACGGCTTTTTCTGTCTCAAACTTAAACTGATCTGAAGGTCCTCAGAAAGGCTTTGCTGGCTACTGGTGCATCTTGTACCATGTATGTACATAAGGAAACCCAGTTATGAATTCAGTTGAAGTGAAACATGGTTACAATAAAGTGGAGTGGAAGCCCCCGTTGTTTTGATGCATTTCAGTGAACTTTCCTTCCACTTACAGTGCAGCTTCACATAATTTAAAGTGGGAGCCATCTAATCTAATTACGCTGGGCTGGATCCTCAATGGGTGTAAATTGGTATAGCTGAATTGACTTCACAGGAGTTACATTGGTTTACACCAGTTCAGGATCTGGCCCACAGTGTCTTCTTTGTTTTGGGAGCTGAGGAGATGTTAAAAGGCCCCTTTAAATTGTGATTAATCTTATTATTCATTATTACAGTTGCACCTAGAGAATATAACCATGACTGGGCCCCTGTTGTGCAAGGCACTGTACATACAAAGACCAAGAGACAGTGCCTAACCCGAAATGTTTTCAGGTTAGACAGACAAGACCAACAAAGAGTGGAAGAAAGGAAGTATTTTCCCCCCACTTTACACAAAGGGAACTAAGGCACAGAGAAGTTAAGAGCCTGATCCATATCTCACTGAAGTCAATGGAGTTAGATCTGGCCTTATGTCATTTGCAGGGAGAGTGGATTATCATTGACCCAGGGTGTCTCATTTCTAGGTTAATTCTGAGCCAGGTCACAGGTGACTTGTGATCGGCAGTGGGCCTTTTGGTGGCTGTCTTTTTCATCTATGTCAAAGTCAGCTGGTGGAATTCTAATGGATGGGTGTTAAAGTCCCCAGACCTGACATCCTTTCTGTCTTTTTCATTCCCAGTCCCAGTAAGATGGAACCACAGCCAGCCCAAGGTCAAGGTACATTGGTGGATTGGGATGTGTGTGTGTCTTTGTGTGCATTGGGGAGGTGTGGCTGCCTGTGCTGTACTCATGGATGCAATTCCCCTCTGTGCGTAGGGGCAGCAGAAACATTGAAGTGGTCCTTAGATCTTCTGCTGGTCCACTTCACAGGGGTGAATTTCATCTCCCGGGGATAGAAGATCCAAGTCTCCAGGGCAGTCAGTTCAGTGTCTCACACCGGGACTCAATGAACTCTGAAGATTTTGCAAAACCAGAGTTGTGGTCTGTGCAATTTTTGAATGACAACAGCTCAGGCAAGAACCAATTAGCACCGTTGCCCACTGGGGAAGGGTTGAAAAGAGAAAGAGATGGGGGGAAAATAACACTTTCCCTATTTATCTGGGGGGAGAAATGAATACAACTAAGGAATGACACATTTCAGAGCTTCCTGTTCCTCTGAGATAGCTTCACTTTGCCTCAGGTATCTCGTGAGTCACAAGGTCAATAGCTAACATACACCATCACCCTGAGAAGTCAGATTATTGTTAGTGCACAGTAGCCACATGCCCTGGGCTGCTCGATTCCACGCACACAATGGCTATTTTCATCTCATATTAAAAAAATAAATAAACCAACATGATCAATTTTTAGGAACTGTGTTGAAAGGTATTTGCCTAGAGATTTACAAATAGTGTATACAAACATATCATTTTAGATAGAGTGGCTAAAGCAGGAGAGGATGAGTCAGAATTCCTGTGTTCTGGTTCTGCCACTGATTCACTATGTGACCTTGGGAAATTCAGTTCGTCTCTCTGGCCCCTATTCTGCAAAGTACTTGAAGTCAGTAGAACCTAACCTCAGTATTATTATTTCTATTTCAGTAATTTCTAGAGAGCTTGGTCCCATTGTGTTAGGTGCTGTACAACTATGTAGACAGTATATGTCCCAAAGATCTTAAAGTGCACAGGCTAGGAGGGGAAACAGAGGCACGGGAAGGTCAAATGACTTGCCCAAATCACATAGCAAGTCAGTGGCAGAATTGGGAATAGTACACAGGACCTCTGAGTCCCCAGCCATTGTACCAGCCACTGGTCATGATGCCTCTCACAAGATTAAGTACTTTGCTCAATGCTGAATAAGGCGATCCCATGCCTCAGTTTGCCCCTCTATAAAAATGGAGGTGATAACTCTTATCTACCTTTCAGGGATGCTGTGAGCCTTGATTTAAGTTTTCAAAGCACTTTGAGATCCTGGGGTTGAAAGTATTATACCAAGGCTAATTATTGTTATTTTCAAGTTAGATATAATTTAGAGATGACCATTTAAAAAAATGAATATTTTTGGTAGATAAAACTATTCTGTTTTTCATTGGAAAACTTTCCTGGCCAGTTCTCTAGCTGATGATAAACAGAGAAAAAAATGGTGGTACTTTTCATCCAAAATGATCCCTCTTTTTTTCATCTGAAAAAATAATAATCAGCAAATATTTTGCAACCATCTCTGTTATGGTTTAACATGTCTTCATGATTAGAGAGGAGAGGTGATCTGGTGTGGACAGGCACTTGGGAGATCTAGGGTCAGTAATGAGCTCCGCCACAGAATTCCCGTGTGACCTTGGGAAAGTCACTTAATCTCTCTATGCCTTGGTTCCCCCAAAAGGGATCATAACTGTGTCTCATCTATGTTGATTGCAAACCTATTGAGTCAAGGACCTGTGTGACCCAGAGAGTCACATTAGACATAACACACGTCAGACCTGACATTCTCATTGCCCCAACTCTCTGTTGTCATAATCTATATCCAAAAGGTGCCATGTAAGGTACCATATGCAAACCAGTAAATTGCTGGTCATTAATATTATTGCATGATATATGTAGGGGTGGTGCATAAAGAATTACAGATGTGTGCTGGAAATATGTTCTGAAAAGGAGTTTTGCAAGCAGTGCCTAAGCCCAGCCTGTCCTAGATAAAGGAAAGTTGTCCTGCCGGTTTTTCTGTGTCTCCAATGTAAATGAGACAGGTAATACCTCATGAAAAGTACATCTACATATAAGGTAAACAAAGCCATCAAGCTAGACAAGTAGGGGGAAGGCCATTTAAGGATCGCAATGGGAAATGGAGCCTTCCTCCCCAGGAAGACTTCTTGGGTCTTGAACCAGAGACAACAGACTTTGGGGAATATAAGTAGAAAGAGAGAGCCATTTTGGCATTCAACACTTAGGGGACAAAGGGGGAGCAGACCCCTTTGAGTGTATGAAAAGTGGATCCTCTTGGCCTAAAAACCAAGAGCAGCTGTAACTGACTCTAGGTGAGAAAACTGCTTAGACAAAGATTATAACTTGCTGAAGTTAAGTTTTAGCCACTGGAAAGCTTGTTTTGTTTTGTTTTACTTGTAACTAGACCTGTGTCTTCCCTTCTCCCTTATTATCACTTACACTTCTGTGCTTTGATAATAATCTCATCCTTGTTTAATTACAAAGCCACTGCAGTGCTGTGTGTTAAACTGAACGGGGAAGTCCTCTGGTACAAATACTAGGCTGGGGTTCACTCTTTTTCTGTGGAACAGCACACAGAATCACTTCTCTGAGTATCCAGTGAGGGGCACTGGACACTGCAGAGGAGATGGTTCACGGGAGATTCTGGACTGCAAGGGTTGGTGGTGTCTTCCTGCAAGGAGCAGCCACGCAAGTGGAAGCCAGGGTGAGGCCACTGTGCTATGAGCAGGCTGCTGGTGGCAGGGCTTTCAGCCAAACTTGCACAGCAGAGACACACCCAGGGTTACTGGGCAGGCAGTGGCAGACCCCCTTACGGGTCTGGGTGAACCCCCAGAGTGTCACAACCTGTCTCACACAGTGTGCTTGCACAGCACCTACTGCACTGGGGCCTTGAGCTTAGCTGGTACCTCTAGGTGTTGTGGTAATACAGACGATAATAATGATTTAACATTGCTCCCTTCTCTCCTGCTACCCAGGGCCGCCACTTTCCCTTGCTGCAGTTCTGTGATAGGTGGGTGGGACCCTGGACAGCACTTTCATTTACAGGGCTCTGTAAGACTTCATTTCCTCTTCCCCCTCCTCCTATCCTTGCATCTCTCTGCTGCCAGGGCAGCTGGGCCCGTTCTCCGCCGAGGCTTCCAAGCTAACCCATAGCTATCTCACAGAGCACTGTCATTTTCAATATTCTGTTGCTTCTGTGCCAGACTCACACCTTGTGTTCAATCTTTGGAACTGACAGCGCTTGGCAGGAGCTATGCACACACACACTGGAGGCAACTTAAAAGGTCGCTGCTGTCAAATGCTTCTTTATGTAGTTTTCAATTCTTGTTTTCACCCTTTTCTTTGGCTGGCAACACCTTCTCCAGAAATGGGAAAAGAAACATTTCTTTCCATGCCCTGCTGTTTAGGATCCTTTCCCCCAGGTGCCCAGCATTTAACTTTCCCTGCATTTTTGGAGGAGAATAAGCCAGCACAGCTCTGGCGGGAGTGTTCTCGAGTAGCTAGAGTACAGGGCAGAGAGCCAGGAGATCTGAATTCTATTCTTGGCTCTGCTTCTGAATTGCCATGTGATCCCAAGTAGGTCACTTTGTTTCCATTTTTTATCATATGTAAAATAAAAATAATTATACTGACCTGCTGCTCAGGGATACTGTTGCTCTTATTATTATTTACATAACTGTAGCAACTAAACACCCAATTGAGACCAAGACCCTGCTGTTCTAGGTGCTCTATATACTGTAGGAAGAAACAGTGCCTGTCCTAGCTTGAAATCTAAATACAAAAAGGCAGAAAGGAGTATTATTATCTTCGTGTTACAGGAGAAGAACTAAGATACCGGGAGATTAAATGACTTGCCCAAGATCACACAGGATGTTTGTGTCAGAGCCAGGAATGGAACCCAGAGTCCCAGGCCAGTGTTGTAATCTCAAACCTACCCTTCCTTATACATGCTCTAACAAAAGGCACTATATTGGTGAAGAGTAATTATTATAATTATTTTCTTTATTTTCTTGCTTAAGAACATAAGAATGGCCACACTGGGTCAGACCAGTGGTCCACCTAGCCCGGTGTCCTATATTCTGAGACAGGCCAATTCCAGGTGCTTCAAAGGGAATGAACAAACCATTCAATCCTCGAGTGAACCATCCCCTGTCATACACTCTCAGCTTCTAGCAATCAGAGAACAGGGACACTCAGAGCACTGGGTTGCATTCCTGATCATCTTGGCTAGTAGCCATCGATGGACTTACCCTCCATGAACTTATTTAATTCTTTTTTGAACACCATTATAGCTTTGGCCTTCACAACATCCCCTGGCAATGAGTTCCACAGGTTGACTTGCATTGTATGAAGAAGTACTACTTTTTATTTGTTTTAAACCTCCTGTCTATTAGTTTCATTAAGTGACCCCTTGTTCTTGTGTTATGGGAAGGAGTAAATAACACGTCCTTATTTACTTTCTCCACGCCGGTCATGATTTTATAGACTTCTGTCATACCCCTCTTAGTTGTCTCTTTTCCAAGCTGAAAAGTCCCAGTCTTATTAATCTCTCCTCATACGGAAGCTGTTCCATACCCTTAATCATTTTTGTTGCCCTTCTCTGTACCTTTTCCAATTATAATAAATCCTTTTTGAGACGGGGAGACCATAACTGCACACAGTATTCGAGATGTGGGCGTACCATGGTTTTATATAGTGGCATTGTGATATTTTCTGTTTTATTATTTATCACTTTCCTAATAGCTCCTAACATTGTTAGCTTTTGTGACTGTCGCTATATATTGAGAAGATGTTTTCAGAGAACTACCCACAATGACTCCAGATCTCTTTCTTGAGTGGTAACAGCTAGTTTAAACCCCCATCATTTTGTATGTACAGTTGGGATTATGTTTTCCGATGTGCATTACTTTGCATTTCTCAACACTGAATTTCATCTGCTATTTTGTTACCCAGTTACCCAGTTTTGTGAGATCCCTTTGTAAGTCTGCTTTGGACCTAACTATCTTGAGTTATTTTGTATTATCCGCAAATTTTGCCACCTCACTGTTTTACCCCTTTTTCTAGATCATTTCTGAATATGTTGAATATCACTGATCCCAGTACAGACCCCTGGGAGACATCACTATTTACCTCTCTCCATTCTGAAAATTGACTATTTATTTATATCTTTTGTTTTCTGATTCCTAACCAGTTACCAATCCATGAGAGCACGTTCCCTCTTATCCCATGTCAGCTTCCTTTGCTTAAGAGCCTTTGGTGAGGGACCTTGTCCCAGGTTTTCTGAACGTCCAAATACACTGTATCCACTGGATCACCCTTGTCCACGTGTTTGTTGACCCCCTCAAAGAATTTTAATGGATTGATGAGGCATGATTTCCCTTTACAAAAGCCATGTTGACTCTTCCTCAACAAATCACGTTCATCTATGTGTCATTACTGCTGGACCATTGGTGCAGAGGGAAGAAAAGAATTATCAGTCATGAAAGTTCTGAGAATAGATTTGGATGGTTAATCTGTTGTTTGGTTCTGGAGCAGGGGCGTGAGGTGGGGAATCATACTTTGTAGGTCCTACATAAATAATAGCTGGGGGATGCATCCTTGGTTTCATTTTTCATAAATGGCATGACAGATTAGTGAAGAATGTCCTCTTGATGCAAAATATCTATGGAAAATCAAACTAAAGTGTAGCAATTTTAAGACAGATCAAATTCGGAGAATGAACTAACTGATGTGCTCTTTTAAATACCTGTCTTATTGTATACTCAGTGTATTCCTTTAACAGGCTTATGCCATCATTAAGGATTCACTGAAGAAAGCGAACCCGTTCTGCTGGTATTACACTGCCCTAATTAGCTTTGCTGCAGATTTATTTAACAGGTTTATTCTAACAGGTTTATTCTTTAAACGACTGATAACTGATTTGTTATAACTCTTTTTAATGAGTCTCTATCTTCCTCTAGTGGGTTTAATTCTCTTCTCAGATGCACAGGAAAGGTTTGCTGCTGCACAGAAGGCTGATTGTAGAGTGTTTAGTCTTTTGATAGGGTTTATTCTTATACCAGATATTCATTTCAGTGGACTGCAGTGGGTGGATATACCTATATGCCAAAGGATTTCTATTCATCTCTATCTTTCTCTGAATGGGATATGTGGATAAAGGAAATACAATACTAATTAAAAATAAATCTCACAGTTCTGTACAGTATCTTTCAACCTGATGAGACCTAAGTTTCCATACGCACTACTGAATTAAGTTCCCACTCACTCACATATTGATTTCAGTGGGCTTTGGATCAGGTCCATATACAGGACCAAGGGATCACTGCAGCCATGCAAGAAATAGTAGAGGGTATATAGGATAACAGTGAACAAGCTGCTTCTTCCTCTTGGTCTTTGTGATATAAGGCAGCATCTTGAGATTGTTGCTTTATCCTGCGTTAAAATGCTGTCATGAGGACAACTAGACACAGTTGCATAGAGGAACAGGATAGGGTAAGGAGTGTGTTTTTTTACAACAGCATACTAGCTGGGGCATGAGGCAGGGAGCTGAAAATCAGATGTGTTCAATCCCTCCCAGGATGCTAGTATTCAGGTTATAATCTCATGTCCTAAAACCTGCTAGTGTGTGTATGTACTGTACTGCTGCATGCTATCACACATTCTATCTGAACACCTGAAGGCACTTTAGAAACATTAATTTAGCCTCACCGCACTCCTGAGAGAGAATGTTGTTAGCCGCATTTTACAGATAGGGAAACTGAGGCACAGGCTGGTCAAGTGATTTATACAAAGTCACGCAGCCAGGCAGTGGCAGAGCCAGGAGCAGAATCGGGATGTCCCAGTCTGGTGCTACAACCATTAAATTAAGCATTCTCCAGATAGAAGGAAAGATTAGATGTTTGTATTTTGAGAAAAGCTATTTACAGTACCACAAATATTACGGTAATACACACACTACAAACACCAAAAATAATAATGAATAATACATTACTACATTCATATATTTTTACTTACATATTAATAAATGTATATAATGAGGGAAATGGGTTGGTACCTAAATCATTATTTTAGGTACCTGCTTGACTCACATAGAATCATAGAATCATAGAATCATAGAATATCAGGGTTGGAAGGGACCTCAGGAGGTCATCTAGTCCAACCCCCTGCTCAAAGCAGGACCGATCCCCAATTAAATCATCCCAGCCAGGGCTTTGTCAAGCCTGACCTTAAAAACTTCTAAGGAAGGAGATTCCACCCCCTCCCTAGATAACGCATTCCAGTGTTACATCACCCTCCTAGTGAAAAAGTTTTTCCTAATATCCAACCTAAATCTCCCCAACTGCAACTTGAGACCATTACTCCTTGTTCTGTCATCTGCTACCACTGAGAACAGTCTAGAGCCATCCTCTCTGGAACCACCTCTCAGGTAGTTGAAAGCAGCTATCAAATCCCCCCTCATTCTTCTCTTCTGCAGACTAAACAATCCCAGTTCCCTCAGCCTCTCCTCATAACTCATGTGTTCCAGACCCCTAATCATTTTTGTTGCCCTTCGCTGGACTCTCTCCAATTTATCCACATCCTTCTTGTAGTGTGGGGCCCAAAACTGGACACAGTACTCCAGATGAGGCCTCACCAATGTCGAATAGAGGGGAACGATCACGTCCCTCGATCTGCTTGCTATGCCCCTACTTATACATCCCAAAATGCCATTGGCCTTCTTGGCAACCAGGGCACACTGCTGACTCATATCCAGCTTCTCGTCCACTGTAACCCCTAGGTCCTTTTCCGCAGAACATCCCAGCAGACGATTAAATTCCCCCTTTACCAGCCCATTCATAAATGCACATAGCTAAGATCTGATTACGCCCCAGTTCCACAGCTGTGGAGAGCACCATGAAATTGATGTCTGGCTGGAGTATCTTGTGTCAGTTTCAAAATCCTGTAGTTAGCAGAACCAGGAGGATGCAGAGGCAACAACCAGCAGCTATTACATTCACCCCATAGGAGACTTGGATCCTGTGTAGGAGGGACTGGATCTATGTATGGTACATACAGAAGCCCCATTGTATCTGAGCACCTCACAGTCTTTTAATACTTTTATCCTCATAACACCGCTTCAGTGTAGGGCAGCACTACTATCACTGTTTTGCACTAAGGGAAACTGAGTCACTTCTGTGTCAGAGCAGGGAACTGACCCAAGGCCTCCCAGTAGAAGAATCAGGTCCTAACCACTAGACCATCCTTCCTTTCCTGCATCTCCCCATCTTGCCTCAGAACTGACAATTTCATGCCATGAATTCCAACAGCATCTGCAACAAAACGTGTCTTTGCATACCAAAGATTTCTATAGGCCCTAAGGAAAACTGGGCAGTCCTGCTATTACTGTTAAGGGTCTGTCAGCATTTTTGTGTAAAATTCTGTTTTCAGAAGATTCATACATTAAAAGAAAAGAAAAAAAATCCCCCAAACGCATCCTGGTCTGAAATTTTTGCAAATGAACCCTTAGATTGGGAAGAGATTAATTCCCCATACAGGCTAATCTATCTGTTTCCTACTATTAAGAATAAACTCTCTCCCCCCCTTTGAGTTTAAACTGAGAAATATCTCTAATAAGAAAGGAGTCTGAGAGCGATCAATCAAAACCAGGCATTCCTCAATCAGATAATATTCACTGTATACAATATGCTCCGTCAAGACAATTGTCATAAAAATAAAAACTCACTTAAGCCTACAGAAGGCTCAACAATGGCTAGACAGCAGGCACGAGACTGCTGCTTATTAAACGAATCATGATTGCTTCGCTGGTATTGTGTCCTCCCACAATTCATTTGTTGTATCCACTCATTCCTCTCTTCACACACTAAGATTGTCAGCTCTTTATTTTTACATGTGTTTACAGCACCTTGCACAATGGGACTTTTATCCTTACTGGGGCCTCTACATGCTACTGTGACACAGATAATAACATAAATGAAACAGGATTCTTGACTGTTCAATAGTGTAATCTCTCAAGACATTCACTTTGATTCAGTGACTCCCCCGAGACTGTAACCTAATAGTGATCCCAACACTCTGGAAACATTGAAAGGGAGGGATAGCTCAGTGATTTGAGCATTGGCCTGCTAAACCCAGGGTTGTGAGTTGAATCCTTGAGGGGGTCATTTAGGAATCTGGGGCAAAAATTGGGGGTTGGTGCTGCTTTGAGCAGGGGGTTGGACTAGATGACCTCCTGAGGTCCCTTCCAACCCTGATATTCTATGACTCTTAGGTTCTTATTCAGTTTTCAGACTTTATGACTTCAGTGGGAGTCTTGCTTGAGTCGAGTCAAGGCAATTGCAAACAGAGTCAGGACCTCATCATTTGGGTGAAAAGGAGTTGCCGGTCCCTCCAAGAAGTCAAACTCTGAGATCTTTTGTTGGTTTTTACTCGAGCTTGTCAGGAAACATTTCCCCTATTCCTATGAAAATTCTCCTGTCCTGAATACATCGAAATCTCAGAAATTTTCACCACAATAAAACAGTTCAGGTCAATTGAAATGTTTCATTTTAATCATTTCAGAACATTTCTTTTTGTTTCTGGCTACTTTTTAATTAAAAAAAAATTATAATTAGTTTAAATTTCAAACCAAAAAGTTGTTTTGAACCAGAAAATGGGAATTTTTCATTTCAAAAATGTCAAACCAAAGTGTTTTGACAATTTCAAAACTTTTTTCTTCCAAAGAAAATTTTTGAGTCAAAAAATTTGTTGAAACCACCCCTTTCCCACGAAAAGTTCAGGGTTTGACCAATCAGCATTTTCCAATGAAAAAATGTTTCACCAAAAATTCCCAGCCGGCTCTGTGTTTTACTCAAGCCTCATACAGTTCCATTGTGGCGGTCAATGGGAATTTGCCTGACTAATAATTATATCATATCTTTTAGGCACAGCCCATTGTAAGGGGCAGTGTGGAGGTGCAGCGCCTCAGTGGGTCCACCAGGAGGTACTCTGCCTCTGGAAAGCAGAATTCCTCCAGTAGCTTCTAGACACATAGAAGGAGCCTACACCACTTCATGGAGTGCCCACTTCTTCCACCCTCTGTGCTGGTTCCATCCTACATGCTCCTGCCCTTCTATGTACCCTTTGGGACAGGCTCAGTCCCCTGGGCAATAGGGACAAAGCTACCTCTGTGCTCTACTCAGCACAGAGAGTGCAATTCTACCTGATCCTTTTGCCAGCTTTGCAAGGTGTGCTGTGGCAGACTTCCCCACACTGTGTACTAGCATGAGACCCAGGCAGAATTGGGCCCTGAGTAAGGACCTCACAATGTGACCTGTATAGTAGCTCCAAAGCCCTTCTGGAACAAACAACAGGCACTTCCCTTCTCCTAGACTGTGTGTTACTGGAGTAATATATTGGTCTGCCAGGGTTCATCCAATGACATTATTTGCCAGCAGGTTGAAGAGAAACATAAGGAAATACTTCTTCACAAATGCACAGTCAACCTGTGGAACTCATTGCCAGGGGAAGTTGTGAAGGTCAAAAGTATAAATGGGTGAAAAAAAGAATTATTTAAGTTCATGGAGGACAGGTCCATCAGTAGCTATTAGCCAAGGTGGTCAAGGATGCAACCCCAAGCTCTGAGTGTCCCTAAAGCTCTGACTGCCAGAAGCTGTGCCTGAAAGACAGGGGATAGATCACTCAATAATTGCACTGTTCTGTACATTCCTCTGAAGCTTCTGATACCAAATACTGTCGGAAGACAGGATACTGGGCTAGATGGACTATTTGTGTGACCCAGTATGGCTGTTCTTATGTGCTAATGATTCTAAAGTGTCCTCTTTTGGGGCCTGCAAAATATGTCCCATGTAAAACTAATGGTATATGTGCAAAATCTGCAGACGGAGGCCCCTTCCTTTTGAAAATCTGGCCCCAGAGGTTCTTTGTTTACCCTAAATTTCCTTCTGTTTGCAAGTCTGAAATCAGACCAGAACTGTGTGTGACTGGGGAATGCGGTCCTTTCACTGCATGTGTTAGTATGAGGCAATGCTCCAAGGGGAGCCGTGGGGGCACAAAGCCTAACTTGTTTTAAGACTGAGCTGGATAAGTGTATGACAGGGATGGTATGATGAGCTTTCCTACAATGGTCTATGGCCCATTCGCGAGTGCTAGTAGCAAATATCTCTAAGAGCTGGAGGTGGGACACTAGACAAGGAGAGCTCTGAGTTACTATGGAAAATTCTTTCCCAGGTGTCTGGCTGGTGGGTCTGGCCCACATGCTCAGGGTTTAATTGATCACCATATTTGGGGTCAGGAAGTAATTTTCCCCCAGGTCAGATTGGAAGAGTTTTTTTCACCTTCCTCTGCAGCATGGGGCATGAGTCACTAGCTAGTTTGAACTACAGTAAATGGTGGATTCTCTGTAACCTGAAGACTTTAAATCAAGACGTGAGGACTTTAGCAACTCTGACAGAGTTCATGAACCTTCTATAGGAGTGAGTGGGTGAGGTTCTGTGGCCTGCAATGGACAGGAGGTCAAACTGGATGATCCTGATGGTCCCTTCTGGCCTTAAAGTCCATGAGTCCTCTCAGTAGGCATGAAACAGGCTAAGCGCCATTCAAGTCGGTGCAGCTTGGTCAGTTCATACCAGCTAAGGATCTGGCCCATTGGGTTGGCAGAGCTAATAAAAGAAGGTATATCATGGCTTCCCTGGCAGTTTAACACAGTCATTTAATATAGTAACTCTGTATTAAATGCACACATTGTGAAGCCATGAACGGCTTATTATTAATACATGCATTTAGAGCAGCCCAAAGACTCACCAACAGAGATAAAAACATTATTGTCCTACAGAACCCTTGGCCCACAAAGGTGTTTATTAAAATCATTTTCTGCAACTTGACTTTTGGTTTTGTTAAAGTGTAAAGCCTTTTAAAAGGAAAGTGGAAATATGTTTACCGCTTCCTTTTTAGTTGCTTTCTGATTTCGGAGCCTTTAGTGTGCTCTCAAATCACAGTTTCAAGCTTTTCTCCACAGTTATGCAGGCTAGCAACTCACACTTTTTTCAAAAGAAAAGATGAGATTTCCAGGTAATAACAGGACTCCAGGAGTTGGGGCATTATGAAAAATATCAAATATCGTGAGACCCGTGATAAAATAGTGAGAGTCGGCAACACTCTGCCTTCTGAATAGCCATTAAACCAATGCCCCTCATGGTGTCAGTGGGACATCTTCCCCTCTCCTCGGCCTTGAGCTCTTCTGTCCTTTTGTACTCATTAAAGATCAGATGACACTTTGCATGGTTGTCAGAGTTCCTTAGTCAAATTCTGTCTCAGGTTATTTGCATTCAGACTTTCTACATTCCCCCTGAAGTCTCATGTACAGATGTTATCCTTTCCTTTTTAAATACAGATGTGTAGAGTTCTATTGGTCTGTTGAGCAGCTGCCAAGTTCCGCAACAGAGGTGGCTGCATTTCAGTAGCGGGTTCCAGAGACCTCTGATAGACTAAAATATTGCCAAATGTTCCTTCTTGTGGATGAAGTTACCAGCTGATCCCTAATTCAATTGGGGCTCTAATATTTGTATAGCACCATAGATGTGCACGTGGCTTTATATACATGCTCCTTGCCTCAAAGAACGTCCAGTCTAAACTGACCACAAAAAGACAGGGTGGTTTAATAGACAACAGGCAAGAGGGCCAGTGGCAGATTACTTCCCCCCCAGGAGTGAGGGGGAAGATAGGGATGAATCCTGCCTCAGCGAGCTGAGTTTGTTCCTGAGCAGCCCCGTACCCAGAGCTGGGTGCAAAAGGATAACCTAGCCCTGTCTGATTTTCTGCACCGTATATTTTCAGAGCATTGATTGGACCCTGCAATCACAGATCAATTGGTCATTTCATAAAACTAAATGTATGGTTGTCAACATTTTAATCAGCACAATACAATGTCTAGCCATTGACCTTCACCCCTCTGCCCGGGAGCATTTGTCAAAGATAAAGTGCCTCTTCCCTGTGCCTGTCCTTCCCACTCTCCTCAGGCTGTTGCTGTTTATGGCTGGAACGAGTCTGTGTTTAATTGCTTATGGTAGGAAGGGAAATAAATAATACTAACGCTTAGCACTCCCATAGCGTAACCCAGATTGCCACCGTGTGAGGCTCGGCTGAACGAGAGATTAGTGAGTCTGTCACAGCTGCCAGAAGGGGGCCATCACCTTTTAGCACGAACAGTAGAGGATCATGTTTTGAGTGAGAGGTGGCCCATTCAATTGCTGCTAATGCCTTCGGCCAGGTCCACCCTTAAAATGTAGGTCCACCTAGCTATGTTGCGCCGGGGTCTGAAAAATTCACGTCCCCGCCCCCCCCCCCCCCCCCCGGGCAAAGTAGTTAAGCCGACCTAACCCTCAGTGTAGACACCAATAGGTAGATGGAAGAACTCTTCTGTTGATCTAGGGGCGCCTTCTCAGAGAGGTGAATTAACTACAGCCACAGGAAAAACACCCTTCCGGTGACGTAGGAAGCGTCTACACTACGGTGCTACAGCATCACAGCTGCAGCGTCGCAGCTGTGCCGCTGAATTACCCATAGTGTAGACATAGCCTTGGTAACCGCAGAGGGATGAGAGTCATAAGAACGTTGCTAGCTCTCAATGTGCTTTACAGTGGTGGGTATACGGCCTGGTCTACACTGAAAACATATACCGGCATAGCTACATCGGTCAGGTGCGTGTAAAGAAACCACGTCCTTGACCAACTTCGCTACGTCGACAAAACCCCCAGTGTAGACACAGCTATGCTTACGGAAGAGGGCTTCTGTCAGCAGAGCTTATGTCGTTCAGGGAGGCGGTGTTCTCACGCTGGCAGAAAGGCTCCTTCAGTCCTGGCGGCTCTACAGTACAAAATTAGGTGGGCTTACCTACATCACTCAGAGCTGTGAAAACTGTCACGCCCCGTGCGACTAAGGCCATGTCTACCTTACCTCTTGTGTCGGCAAAACTTATGTCGCTCAGCTACAGCCTCCCGGAGCGGTGGATTTACCACAGCAATGGAAGAGCCCCTTCTGTCGTGATGCAGCAGCAGACTCCCAGCTGTGTCTTTGTAGCATTTATAGTGCAGACATACCCAATATGTGCATGCTGCATCTACACCAGCCTAACTATGCTGACATAGGCTGTGTCTACACTACAGAGTCTAAGTATTATCTGCAGTTTACATATGGGGAAACTGAGGCACGGAGCAGCAAATGGCCAAAAATCACCCAGTGAGATTGGAGCCTCATCTTTCCCTAAAGCATCAGTGTATATGCTCTCTGTCTGCATTTGTCACCAAACTACTCCAGATAATTGAATGACTCTTGTTTATTTGTATAGATACAAATATTTTTTCTCTGGTTATCTTATATTTTTACTACATGCTTGTTTAACTTTGGTATTCTTAGAGCTCAATGAAGAATTTCCAGCAAATTTAACCTTTTTTTCTCCGAGTGGAATATTCTGTGAGCAGATCCCAATTTCCTCAGATTTCTTCATAATTCAAGTTAACCAAACGAATATCTTTTCAGATTTTTTATCCCTCTAACCACTGGTTGTAGACATTCACAATTGGATCCTGCATTGCTTAGTTGTGATCGGACAATTAAGTCACATGGCTCAATATCAATTCTGCTTCCCTATTGAATGAGTGTTCCAGTGCTTCCAGGACAAATACTTGCAACTGTGAATTCAAAATTTGGTTCCTGTGAGACCTCACATAAGTGTGAGACTTGCTCCCTAAGCCTTCCTGCCATGTGATTGCTCAAATACATACAATCAGAAAGTGAACACAAAGAGAGCTAATTAAATTAGAAAGTCAAACAAAAGTTCACAGGAATTTGTTTGCATTATTCACCGGGCACCAGTCATTACGCAGCCAGCTCTCTATGTTGCTTTCTTGTCCATCATAATAAATAAACACACCTTTTGGCTTTGTTGTAAACATGCCATGAAATGTGGAATCAACCCAGGTTGTGCATCATTTGGATGCACCAGCCGTGTTCAGGTGCCTGTATGAATTAAATGCCATGCTAATCAGATCAAGCAGTTAGGACACAGAATTAGGTTATGGCCCAGAACCAGAACCCTGTACTCGTATGCCCCTTAAGTATGGGGTATTCAAATTAATTGATGATGATGATAATCATAATCATCATCAATTGTTTGTATTGGCGTAGCTCACACAAGTCCCAGTCACAGACCAGGATCCCATTGTGCTAGGTGCTATACAAATACAGAACAATAAAAGACAGATCCTGCCCCAGGTAGCTGACAGAGCAGGATCCAAACTCTGTGGCTTGGGCCCACCTCTGTGCAGTCAGGATAACATGGTTTGTAGCAAGGATAGAGTCATCTTATTCAAGTAGGGTGTGCCTCATCCTCCCCTCCTATCTCCCCGTTGTGGCTAAAGGGAAGAGAAACTCCACCAAGTGCCCATGGTCAAGTTTTCCCCAGTTGTTCCTTCACGGGTGACACGGTCTGTCCTATAACTCTCTCTGCTCTGGGTCTACCCCTGCCAGACCTCAACTGATGGAGTCTAAGGCCATCTAGACAGAGGCTCTGGGCTTCCATGCCAGCTATGGACCTCTGGCGCTCACTCATAGGGCCAAAGCAGATGCATGTTTAGTACTTCCATTGCTAGCAGTTGTCATGGCTGAGGAGAGAGCGCTATGGAAAAGTAACACAGGCCTCGACTGTTATACTCCTGCCTTGAACTCCACGGGGCTGGTGACAGGAGAGTGTACCCACTCCCCTCGGTCTGCCCAACCCCTCTGCACAAGGGGATAGCCCAACCTGCAGAGCATTGTCAGGGAGGGCGTAATCCTGACATGGAGGCAGCAGGGCCCCCCCTCCGTGCACAGAGGGTCCTTTCTCTGTGTGTGTATCTCTGAGGAGCAACCAGGCCCTCCGTTTTTACTCAAACTAACCCCCAGCAGGATTTGCCTGAGAAGGGGCTGCAGGTTCTGCCCCACAAGAACCCAGTCAAAAGGCTTTTCTGGTGACATTAGTTAGAGGAGTTCTGCGGTGGTTAGACCTGGTCTTCCTTAGCTGAGTTGCCTCGCTTCAGACCTGTTGTCTCACAGACCCGTTGCAGGGGTAATAGCTTGATCTCTCTTTGCTGTCCCTAGGGTCTGTTGAGGCCTGGCAAATTGGGGATTTTCTCCGAGCAGAGGTGTCTCCTAAAGGAAACAGATTCCTGTGCCTGCTTCCCTCCAGTGCCTCTCCCACAAACTGGGCCAAGAAAGGTGTTTATCACCTGGGGATTTTCCACCATTGGAAGCAATAGCAGCACGGATAGCTCTGCATGATAAGATCAGAGGAATCGAAGGACACGCTCTGGCAGGATTTCAACTGATTACTCCCCCCACCCCCGGGGCAGAAAGGTATTTCTCCATGCACCCCCTTACCTCCATAAATGGCATTGCACAATTCAGTGCATTGTGGTAGTTTTTGCTGCCCTCTGAAGAAGTATCCATCACTGGAAGCAGGAAACCAGACAAGATGGCTGAGTGGTGTGAGAGGCAAACCCTCGCTCCCTCTAGGAAAGTGTGCTTTTTTTCTTGTTCTTCTCAGAGACCGCACACAGCTCTCCTCCTGCAGTTGTGATGAGCCAGGCCTCTTCTGGGGTGGAGGTGGGGGGCTGGGAAGAAGCTGTGGCTGCATTTTTCCCCCCGGGGCCGATGCGATATATGAGATGGAGCTGACACTTGGGTCAAGTGAGCACCTGTTCTCCCAAGGCCTCGGGGAGCCTTACTAATGTGGGAAGAATTCATTTTAACAGCTAGAAACTGGGGGAGATTATGGCAGCTCATTGTCTCCCCTGGAGTAGTAAAGTGCTGGAATTCACTTCTCCCCTCTGGGAGGCTGCGAAAAGAGGAAGTGTCTCTTCGCAAGGGCAAGAGGAGAGGCCTTCACATTATACCTCTGTGCCTTGCGCTGAAGCTGTATTTGCTTTGCAATGGTGGGTGTGAAATCCAGGCTCCAGGTAACAATCCCACTTTCCCAAATCCAGGAGCACAGTGCTAAACCGACAGGACAGCTGAGGGGTTTGATGGGAGACATGAGATGACTTACCTGTTAGGCTACCGGTTTGAATCCATGACAGTAGGGGTAGAAACATACATATATATACATATATATTTTGCATCCATGTCCTTAGTGTCTGGACATGCTGCAAAAATTAGACCCAAACAAAGGAATTGCTGCCCATTGTAGGTAACTTAAAATATGCATCTTCTCGCCCATTGCCATCTGAAACAGCTGACAGCCAGATCACACCTTGCTGCATGCCCAGTGAGCCAGGAAAATGCCAGATTAAATGAACGGACCTTGGGACACAACCTGTCGATCACCAATCCAAGTCCAGTGGAACTACTGATTTGGAGTTTGTTACTGTCCAGTGGTGGCCTGTGTGGCTGGTTTCAGTCAACTCCCCAGTCGCTGAGCATCTAACACATCTGGCCCTTATTAGCACCGTTATGAGATGTCTCAGCAGAGACGCCAAGGACCGAATGGGCCTGGAGACTCTACTCCTGGTGCTGCGGACAGCAGGCCTGTAGATGAAGGGAGGACTTTGTTCTTCAGGGCTATCAAGCCCAGAGTTTGCACAAGTGCTAAATGAACTTTCTACAGTAGCAACAGGCACTTTGGCTTGGCCAGTGAGTCTGTGGGCGAGGCCAGGAGCAGAAACCAGCTCCACTAAAGTCAAGTGGCTTAATCCCGATTTACAGTGTGGTCACAACACAGAATTTGGCCCATTCTCTCCTGGTTTCCATTCCTAAGCCTTAACCACAGAACATCCACCTCCCTAAGCAGAGATTTCATGATTCACCCCAAAGACTTTGCTGAACGGCAGATTGGCTCATGCCAGGTTTTCATGCAGAAAATCTGCAGCAGCGTGTCCTTCCTCTATGTGCACAAACACAAAGGCGGGGTGTGTGTGTGTGTGTGTGTGTGTGAAATGTTGCTGACAGGGTGACTTCCACCTTATAGGTCCTCTGCTTGTCTTTCCCAACATCTCTGGTGCAGGGGAAAGCTGCTGCTGCTGCTGACCTCATTCCCCTGTGATCTCCATTTCTTCTGCAAAGTACAATGCCACTCCCCTGCAAATGGGCCATGCCCACTCTGCCGAATAACCCCGCTCCCAGAGGAGAGGATATACCCTTTGGTCATTGAACATGTCGAGAAGGTTGAAAACACACAACAGACGGACCATCCAGTGCATCATCTGCAGTTGGGAGGAGACATTCCCACCATGGGATTCACACCCCAGCAAAACGAAACATCTCCTCCAATGCCATGTGGCAGGAAGAGCTCCATAGACTGAAATCCATCGTGGCAAGGCCAGCTGATCCTTCCTCGCCTTTGCCGAGCGGTCCCATTGATACCGAGAAGGATAGCCGTGGTAATTAAAAGGTAGCAAAGCTCCTCGTCTGCATGAATAGAGGCCAAGTCAATACAGTTCAATCTGCTGCTGAATTGACTGCAATCAATTTCTCTTTCTGCCTGTCCAAGGCTGCAGCTGTAAAGCACTCGGAAGCTGATCAATGGTGACCTTGAGAGTAATGAAGGGAGAGACAAAGCGGCGCTGGGAACAGAGGGACGGAGGGGAGAATCAGTAGCAAAATAAAATAAAATACAATGCAAGCTGAAAGGCAGAGGTTAACCCTTCCCTACGCCAGAGCTGAGGATATTTCTGCCAGCCAGATCCCAAACCCGAGGCAACTCCTCCTCCATCCAGGATAATGATGATGATAGTTATATTGACAGGATGAACTGTGGGGTAAATGATGCTCCACGGAGGTCCACACTGATCGTGCTCAGCCCTTTACCCAGAGTCCCTCTGGGACAGTGCATGTATCATTACGTCTATTACAGCAGAACCTGGAGGCCCCAGCATGCCAGACCCTGGGCACACACACAGTAAGAGACAGTCTCTGCCCTGGAGCATTGACAAACTAAATAGCCAAGCACTGCTGTTGCCACCCCATGCTATAGATCGGAAACTGAGGCACGGGGTCCAGTAAGTGACTAGCCTGAAGTCACACATGGAGTCTGTGGTACAGCTGGGAATTGAGCCCAGGTCTCCTGCGTGCCAGGCCAGCACCTTAAGCACAAGCTCAGCCTTCCTTCCCCACGGCAGGGTTTGGATTGGCAGCAGCTTGTCTGCCCTCTCCTGGCTGAATGGCAACAAGTGGAGCAAGGAATGCCTTCAAAGAGAGCACTGCCCACCTAACATGGAGACTTCACCCCCTTACTGACACTTCACAGTTCAGCTGCAGGTGGGCTCCTGCAAAGATGCACCAAAGAGACGGGCAAATGCTCCTTAGCCGCCCCTTCCCCCCACTCCATCGTGATCCTGCCAAGCTACAACCCAGCCTAATGATCGGTAATTAATTAATAAGCTCAGTCACCACCCAATGTCATCTGCAGCTCACAACATGCAACCCCCTACCCCACCCCCACATATTAAAATAATACCCTTCTAAAGGGCCGTCTCTCTCTCTCTCTCTCTTTCTCTCTCTCTGGCAAATGCAATTCACCGGCCTTAATGAAACACTAATTGCTGGACAAAATTGAAACCTCCTGAATACGATTCTAATTCAATTTCCCTTTTCTAGCCCTGAAAGGTGAGAGCTCCAGTGCTGAGAGAAGAGCAGGTGGGGGAAGCTGGGGGGGGGGGGCATATTCCCTCCCCCAGGTTTTGTGTGTGGGGTCAAGTAAATAAACACTAATAATGTTGACAAAGGCACCGCCTGCTCCTGCGTGTCAGGCCCTGTTCTGGCAGTTAAAGCATTATCACAGGAACAGCGAAAAATAAACCACCATCGTCAGTCGAACAGCATCGGGATGAAGACGATATTACAGACAAGGCAAAAGGATGGGCCGGGCCAGATGGGCCGAGGTACTGGCCAGGCTGCAGTCCCAGTCTCAAGGCCTCAAGCAGAGGGACGGCTGGAGGATTAGCACCTCAGAAATTCAGGCACCCCAGGTTCAGCCGAGTTGTCAGAAAGGTGTGAGGGGGACAGGGAGCCGCAGGAGTGTAGGTAGAAGAAGGAGGAGGGGGCTGAGGTGGCAGCAAAGTGCATATCCCAGGGCCCATCAACCACGGGCATAGTGGTGAAACTCCTAGAAGGGGAAGGACACAAAGTGAAGGCTGCAGAAGGAGCCATGAGCCAGGCAGGCAGGGAAATGAGGCCTGCAATGGGAGATTAAGAGTGGGGAGGTTCCCTGGATTGCGGCTTTCATTTGATTCTGGCTGCAGCAGGAGCACCTTGTCTGCGCAGAGCCTTGCCGGAGACTTTAAACATCGTTGCAAATAGCCTGTCTGGCTGGGTATAATTACGTTGCTTAAAACCCCACTTTGCCGCTCCAACTAGAAAGGCTCACATCCTCGGGGTGCTTGTTCTATCAATCTGGTTAGCAGCCGAATCAGGGAGTCCTTCAGCCTCCACTGCAGATGGGCTGGAGCCCCAGGAACACAGCGCAGGGAGGCTCCTGTTCTCCAGCCGCGTCTCCATGAGCAGGTCGCTGAGCTGGACCTCCAAGCAAAGTGCCAGGAAAGAGAAGCTTCCCCCTTCCATTCTCTTCCTCACCCTGGCCTGTGCTCTGTGCCCTCAGCCCGCCGTGGCTTCCGGGAGTTAGGAATTTTCACTGGGTTGGCTCCATCCTCATGCCTTTCGTGGCATTCTAATGCACCGTGGTTACCCAGCCGTGGCCTGTCTGTTGTTCCGTGTTGCTTAACAACTGGATAGTGTCTAATGCCAACAGTCGGAGGCTTGGATTCTCAGGTATTCCCTCTCTGTAGCTGGAGCAGGTACAGCGAGGGGGGCAGACCTGGCTTTAAACTGTGGTGTTCAGTGATCACTCAGCACCTGAGGTACTTGCAAAAGATACGCTTTATTCTGTGTCCCATTCCAACTGGCTGTGCATAACAAAAGCTGCTTCAACCTGCCCTGCCCATACTCTCTGTCTGGGGATCTCAGCCCTTAGAGTCACAGTCCCCAATACCATGTAAATCACCTTTGTACTCACCAAATTCTGGGGCAGCCAGGAGTCTTCCTGATCCTGACCCCTGGTGTAAGTTAGAGCAGCCTTAGGGATGCTCTAACTTTTCCTCTGCTTCCCATAAACCTTCTTGTGGTCCCAAGGAAACAGAGAATAGCCACAGCACTCAGCACTCTGGCAAGACCCCCTACTTTCCCCTGGCCTGCCCCCTGCCTACCCTGACACAAACCCAACCATGGTGGGGTCCAGGAGTAAGTCTATCATAGACTCTGTACATTAGCTGTACGCTAGCCGTGGTGGCTCCCTAGGCAGGGGATATTCACCCGGGGTCATTTCTGCCCCCGTAGGTTCCCTTTACACTGCCAGAACAGCATAAAGGAGCCTTGGTGTAAGTGAGAACCAGGCCCACTGTGTTTAGGTTCGACGAGGGGGTAGTAGGAGCTGGAATGAAGCAGTAACATGGCTAGGTTCAAATGGGTGTAGAAGATGTGAGCCTGGCTTCCTCCTCCTTAGGGGATGTTCAGACACCAGCCCTGCTCCTTTTTCCTGCTCCATGAAAATTGCCTTACTGAATTTTTAAACAAAATGCGTTGGCCGGAAAGAGCCTTTGCGTGGGGAGAGTTTTTAAATTAAAAATCTTGGCCTTGGGCTAAATGGCAATGTCTGCAGACTTGCAATCAATGCTCATGTTGCAAATCTGACATGCCGTTTAGAAACTGGGGACTTGACGGGATTTGGTCCTGGGGGCCGCAACAAACAGATTTGCAGATTCCCAGAGCCCAAGGCAGCGTGACACCAATTGCTACCAATGACCATTATGGAGGAGAAAAAGCATCGTCCCATTACACTTGCAGAGCTGTGCATGGCAGTCACATCACCCTCTCCTTCCATCCGCTTCTCCTTCTTCTCTTCTGCAACGTTTCGACCTGCGAAGAGATGCGGCTTGCACCAGGCTTGTGCAATCCATTCAAAAGATTTAAACCAAAGCTGAAAACTTCTCCCAGCCCTCAGGCCAACTAGCCACCCATACCACCAACCAGCAGAGATGGAAAATTAATAACTGTTTGCTGTTAAATACTGCACAAGAACTGTCAGAGGCAAGTAGACAAGGCAAAAACAGCTTGAACTTTGCTCCCAGGCATCTCTCCCTAATCATTGCGCTGGTCCTTCTGATTAGTTGAGGCCAAAAGGAGAGCCTCCTTGGGAAAAGCCTGGGGAAGGAGGAAAAGTGGAATTCAAAAGAGCTTGTACTCTCTCCTCGTCACAGGACAAAACTGTGATGTAGTTATCAGAGAATTAAATATGTGACCTAGTCACTAATGCGCTTATAGCGAACAGGTAAAGGATACACAGAGGGGTGAGTCAAAAAGTGCCACCATGAGCAACATGGTGAGCAGAAGATGCTTGAGGGGCAGACTGGTGGATAGAAGGCTGGACACGCAGTAAAGCCAGGTGTGTGGGGGTTAATCTAGAAGCGGGGAGAAGCTAGTGGAAAGGGTAACTAACTAAGGCCTGGTCTAGACTAGAGAATTTTTACGATGTGGCAAACAGTTTCTGTTTTCCCCTTAGCAAGCTTGTAACACACACAAAAGTGCTCCACATGGAGTATACATTTGCTGAGAGCAAATCTAATGCAATGGTGTCTAGCAGAGCTATTATTGGGTAGGTCCAAACTGCTCCAGCCTGAACTGGCTTAGGGCCAATGTGTTTTACTCCTCCCAATACTGTCCCAACCCATGTCCCAGTGGCATTTTGAAATCTCCCAGAATCCATTGTTTCTAGGCGCTGTGCTAGGAACCAAGTGAAAGGTACCCACAAGGAAACTTAGAAGAGTCCTGGTATGGAAGCGCGGTAAAAGGGCCAGGGTTCACAACACAGTGAGCTGTGGCCTGTGTGCACACTGAACTGGTTTGTCAATCTGGTGCCGTTTCCTTGGTTGCTCTAGGCATAGTTCGCTTCTCCTGTGCAGATACGGCATCAGCGTGTTTCTTCTGGAATGAGGAGTGGGTTGGGAGGCAGACTGTGGACTGTCTGTGAGGTCAGACGTATGAGGCCGTCTGGTATCAGAGCGAAGCTGGAGGGCAGAGAGAAAAACGTGCTCTCAGGTTGCGAATGTGCCTGTTGCTCTGGGAAAGGGGGCAGGTCGGGGCAGTTTGGGGCAGGCCCGTGAAACAATGTTTTGCTCTCCCTCTTCCCCCAAAGTGTAAATGGTTCCTATCCATCATTATTATGTCACTATGCACAGGGGTGACCCAGGATTCTGTGGAGGGCATGGAGGTGATCTGTAAGGAGCTACCCCAAGCTTGGCTCACTCCTGTTGCAAATAAAGTGTTTGTGTGTGAGAGCGAGCAAGAGATCTTTAAATCTCTGCACTAGGAACAGAGGACCGTAAGGGTAGCTTAAAAGTCCCTTTTTGCAGCACTGTGCTGAGTTCTCCTCAGGGACTAGCCGATAGATCTGGTCGGGATTTTTTTGACCACAAAAATGTTTTGTCATCGAAAAATGTCAGTTAGTAAAAACAAAAACTTCATGAGTCAGTTTCAACAAATTTCTCGGCTCGAAAAATTTACGGAAAGAAAGCTTCAAAAATTTGGAAACGTTTTATTTCAGTGTTTTCCAAACAAACAAACAAAAAATTCCACTTTGAAACGACAGTTTGTTTTGAAAAGTCAGCAAATTCGAATAAAAATATGATCAGCATTAAAACAAAATGTTTAAATTGACGCAAACCATTCTTTTATAATATTTTATTTGATTGTTTGGGATTGTGGCTTTTTTTTCCCCATCAGGACTCAGGAGGAGAAAAAAAAAATTGAACTCCCAAAAATGTTCATGGGGCAGGAGGTCTGTTTTCGGCTCACATCTACTGCGTGGACCTGTGTTCAGCTCCTTAGAGCTGGTTTCTGGTCCCCTGCAAGTTGTTCCTGATTCCAGAATGCCCCATCGCAGACCCTTTGCCTCAGGCTCTTCCATGATCTCATTGTTCTGGCTATAGAGCCGACACTGACGGGTTTCAGTGGAGAGACAGGAGCACTTGTTTCATTGCACATCCTCAGCAGGTATTTCAGGGCAGTTTGGTGCCAGCCACACTCCGGCTGAGGCTTTCAGGAAGAGCCTCTGTGAATTGCCTGTCCAGGAATCAACATCTCCCCCTCCTGGCTTCTTGTGGAAGCCCCTAAATTATCTGCCTTTAGCCCACGGGGCTCAGGATGAAAAGCGGTGCTGAGAGCCAGTGTCTTTAAAACAAAGGACATCCTGAGTGCAAGACCAGCCAGAAGCTCCGTCCTGTGATGGGCGGGGTGCCCTTCATCTCTCATTGATTCTAACAGGCATGGAAGGCAATTAGCCCCTAACAGGATTGGGCCTCTATAGGAGGAAGAGAGAGAAAGATTGAACGTGTGGCAGGGGAGAGAGAGAGAGACTGTTGGAGGGTTTCATCATTCCCCTCTTGAAGCTATTTCTCCATTGACTCTATTTAAAGTCACCCCCCAGGCTTTTGGGCTTGGAGAGCTTTTAGCAGATGAAAGAACTCACTCATTAGACAGGCTTTCTCCCCAGCTCTCACAGGTCTGTTTTAAAAGCCATTTCAGCAATTGTTGGAAACTGTCAGATGTCTTTGACAGATCAATACATTACTGTGGAACGTGTGTGGCCCGTTAGCCAATCAAAATGCAAATTGGGGATAAATTTAATACATAAGCCCCCAGTTTGTCTTCCTAATGGTGTTGGAAAGTCATGAAAGTAATTCGGCTCTTCCCCAGGACTGCATCTTTCCTGGGTCTCACTTCTCTGGCTCAGCCTGTGTTTTCACAGGACGGGAATGTATCTGTGCGTATGTCTGTATTGTGCCGGTGAATGCTACAGGCATCATTTCCAAGCCATGAGCATAAATCTTCCCCTCTGACTGAGTGAGATTTATAGCTCTGCCACAGGGTCTCCCGGCGCCTCCCGGCACAGCTTCTCCTTTTCCTTTTCAGATCGAGACAGGCTCTGATGGGACGGGGTGTGTGTGAAAAGGTAAACCAGGCACTCGTGTCTTTCACATGCCCGCAGTCTTGGTTCCCCACCTCCCTTTCGTTTCCAGATGGAACTAGGTTTTAGTGGCAGAGCTGCGTTTTGTGCCAGCAGCTCACACTGCGGCAGTAATGAGAACCATTTAATGAAGGTTGAGTCAACAAAAACACGCTTCCCCTTCAACAAACAAACACTTTTATTCCTGCTCAATGTTTTTCCCACTATGTGTTTTGTGCTGTTGGAAGGTGCCAGCTTGGCATCCCCGTAGGCACAGAGTCGTTACAAAGTGCAACACATCATTCCCTGCACATGCTGCTCAGCCTCGGCTTGGCAGGATCACATCTAGGGTCGGGGAGTTAGTTTGATATCAATGGTCCATTCCGTTTTTCACCTCTGGATGGATGATGGCAACAAGCAAGCCCACTCGTGGCGTTGGGGAGTTGTGCGATTGTGGGCCCACTAGTGTTGGGGTGTTGTGTAGTTGTGGAAAGAGCTGGTTGAAAAATTTCCATCGAGACCTTTTTCAGTGAAAAAATGGGTTTTTGACTGCATGAACAGTTTTGAAGACAAGGGTCAGCACTCCTTTCAAACGCTCACTTTTCAACAGACAACTGAAAACCTGGAAAATGAAACGCTTTTGGGTTTTGGCCAAAATTTTTCAGTTTTCAGCAACCGAAAAAGGGGCGGGGAGAGAATGTTTTTTGGCTTTTTGACAAAACATTGACATTTCTGCAAAAAAAGAAAATTTACAACCTGCTCTTGTTGTGGACACCTGTCCACCAGGACTTTTACTAAAGCCACCAGGATTATTTCACGTAGGCCACTGCACAGCTGTGTTAATAAATTTACCTAGGCTTATCTCACTGAACCATCTAGTCCCAGGGTATATGCTGTTTTAAAATTATGCAGATGGTTTCTGTTGGTTCCAGACAAACATCCACATTCCTCTTATAGAGTCAAACCTTAACCCTGTAGGCCCCAGTTTCGCCACGGAGCGTAAGTTACTCTGCTGATTAGCAAAGCATCCTGATCAGTTTCCATCCTGGAATAGTGCAAAGGGAGACACTGAAACTGGAGATGACCTTTTGCAGGATGAAGACTGTTCTAATTCTGCCCAAAATAGCTCACACAGGGGCCTTGACCCTTCTGAGGCTGGTTGCATGGGAACTGATATGTTACAGAGTAAAATGTTTAGGATGTGGGACTTCTTTGTGCCTTCATATGAAATGGACGTGTCCTTCCCATGTGATCAGCTGGAGATACTTTATTCTCTTCCTGTGCATCCAATATGGTTTTACATCTCGCTCCCTTCCTAAAGCCTTGATTCCTTCTCTCCCTGCTGGAGTCTGCCCTCTTATCTGGTTCACTGAGGCAGCCAGATGGTGTAATTTGTAGGTACCTCAACAGTATTTACTTGTCTGAACTGATTGAAGCCTGCACAGAAGCACCTAAAACCTCACTGAAGGGATCTGGGTAAAGCCATGGAATGTGATTGATGTGGGAGAACCACCAGCTACATACAGACCAAAGCGCACAAAAATCCAGGAGCGAGATCGTGGGTGTGCATGTGTGTATGTGAATGAGGTTTAAGTATGGGTTTTACTGTGCATCGGTGTTCACAGCTGTTTGTGTATTTGGTCCCTTGTGTGTTTGTGTCAGTGTTGATGACTGCAGGTGTATTTGCGTAGATGGGTAGGTGTGTGTATAGGTCAGTGAATACATGACTGCCTCTGTGGTTGCATACAGACACGCTTGTGCATCTCTCTCTGTTTATTTCACTATATGTTTGGATGTCTATAGGCATGGGCCTGTGTGTGTAGGAGTGTGTTTTTGGAGGAATGTGTGTGTGTAGGTGAATAGCTTTGTATATATTTGTACGTGTGTATGATGGGAACTATAAATATATGACTAGACATGCGGCCGGTGTTTGTGGGTACATGCACAGTGCACAATAAGAATAATTTATTGTATAGCAACTAGGCCTCAACGTGCTTCACAGTCCTCGAACATATTTAGCCTCAGAACAGCCTGTGAGGAATGGAAGCATTATTCCCATTTTACTGATGAGCAACAGAGAGGCTAAGTGTCTCGCCCGACATCACACAGGAATTTTATTGTACTGAAGGGAATTGAACCCTACTCAGTTCTAGGCTAAAGCCCTAACCCCAGGCTGATCCTTCCTTGAGGGGATGTGTAAGGGTCTCTGTGTGCCACTGGGCCTCTCACAACTGTAGATAGCAAGTATTCAGCATTTGAGCTGATTGGTCACCTAAGTCACATGGTATTGTTTCTGCTCCCTAATTGGGTGACCTAGCCTCTATAAAGAGAAGGAGTGCTTGAAGAAACCATGGAGGCTTTGAGCAAGTGTACTTTAGGGACAGACATTCTCCATTCCCAGAGGATGGAGTAAAGTGTCTCTAAAGCAAGGGACTTTCTATTGCACTATTCCCAGTTCCCAGATATTCAAAGAGCAACTTCAAAAATCAAGAGATTGGATTAGAAATCACAAGGTTTACAAAATGTATTTGGAGTTCTTTTTACCTTCTGGCATTTGGATCTTTAGAGTTCATGTTTTCCATCTTTTCTCTGCTTCTGGAAGGGGGTAGATGCTTTTAATTGAAAGATGAGATTCTCATATAATCACTTGCCTCCAGGAGCTGGCACTTTACAGACAACACCAAATGTCTCAAAGCTTGCTATAACGCTCTCTACCGCCTCCTCACCCCTAACCCCACAAGGATAATATCTCTTACGTCTCCAAATCAGCATTTTGGGGGTGAAGATTTTTCTTTGCATGTGAATAAAATCTCCCTTCCGAACACTTGTGTGAACAAAAATCTCACATATAAAGGGTCAGGGAAAGGGAATGTCGGTAACATGGTTGAGTCGAAGATTGATCCAGAATTCGACAAAAGTGGAAATGTGGCAAGATATGTTGTGATATGTTGCTCAGCCTTCCCTTGGCTTTGGGAGGGGGGGCTGTGAAAGGGTTTATGCTGAACCGGGTTCCCTTAGGGGTACAAGAGTATGCCCGTTTATTCACTGTACCCTTTCATTGCACTGATGCATAGCAGTTTACTGTCAACTCAATGAGAGCAAGGGTGCCTTCACTTTCCTATGTGCACTGGCCATTTTCAGAAGAGATATCGGTCATTGCAGGCCACTATGATCGATGCAAACTAGGCACGTTGAACTTCACAGCTGGGACCCCTCGTGCTTATTGGAGCACATGCCACAGCTCCTTCAGGGTTCGGATGACGTATGGTGGTAGGGCTACAAGCTACATCCTGAGTTTAGCAGTGCCTGGAGCATCAGCCCCAGCACCAGGAGTACAAGGAGCAAAAATGAGTAAAACAGCCGGGAAAGGATGTAGTGCTCTGGAAGCAGGTGGAAGAGGGACGGTGCAAGGGGTTTAGGTGAGTGTGGCTTTGAGAAGAGAGGGTGTGGCTGGGGCATAGTCAGCTAGAGAGCGCAGGGTTTGTGAAGTGCAAAAGCGGGGTATAATCTAGAGTTTGGATTGATGGCTTTAAGGGAGCATAGGGAGCAACACTGAACCCGTCCTCAGCACCACCCAGCAAGCACCTTCAGTATCGCCACTTCATTGTCACAGACTCAGAGGTGCGTCTTTGTAACACGAGTACTGCTGCGTTGGCATAGAGCTGTGTATTACAATTAACGGAGCACAGCCTCCGAGCAAAGCCTTGTTATGTTATTAGAGGCACGTGGAACAACACACTCTCAGAACTAGCTGCAGTTGCCAGACAACAATCATCGTAGGTCTCTGGCAGGCAGCCTCACAATGTTATTTTGCTGGTCTTACTGAAGCGTACCACCCAGTATGCCATTTAGAGAGCAGATTGCAATACAGACCCCTGCGTACACACTGGGACTCCACAGGACACCACCTGTGGTGCAAATTGAGCTTCCATCTGAATTTCATTGCCTTCTTGCTCCACTCGGAGAGTGCAATTTACATATCTGATCGGACTTTACGCTTCCTGGCCTAGGGTTGAGGTTTAGAGCTCATACGGGCTCCGGGTTTGGAATATAAACATACAGGCTCCTGCTCCTCTGCAGGAAATCAGGGGTATGTGTATACACACAGAGAGAGCATCTTTCTCCCTTCTCCCATCTCTGCTGCTGTCACTGGTCGTTTAATCTCAGTAATCTCCCCTTGGTGGCTGCTAGGCTGGAATATCCTGCCACTCTTTGTCCCAGGGTCTGACATTATTCTCAGATTTTGGGGGGGGGGGGGGTAGTGGGATTTACATGTTACAAAGGGCTTGTGCTTGGTCCTCTTCACGGGGCCAAATTTCAACCTACATGAAAAGTATATGTAATTAGGAATACGCTCCGCAAGCCTTAATAAATATTCTGAGAGAGCTCCTTAACTGCATAAAATCTTCCAAGCAACAGGCTGCTTTACCAGGATTAACAACCTAGAGGAGGTAGATTAATATAACTGTTATTCCCAGCTAGAATGGTGGGAAATATTTACAATGAAGTTAATATAAAAAAATCTTTGAAATCTGAGGTTTTCACACTTGGTTGCAAAATCCCAGAAGAAGTGCTTAGATGTTACAAAGTACATGCAATGTTTTCCCATTTTTGTAGTGATAAACACCCATTTTTTCATGGTCTGTGTGTATAAAAACATCTGTATCTCACGAAAGCTTATGCTCAAATAAACTGGTTAGTCTCTAAGGTGCCACAAGTACTCCTTTTCATTTTCCCACTGTGATTCAGAGCCAGATGAAAAACCTCAACATCATTCCCCTCCCCCAGCACCAAAAAAAAATCATAACTGCAAATATTGCTGTTTCATTCCTAGATCTGTTTTCACATGGAAATTTTCAAAGAAAAAAAAAAGTGAATTTTCACATATCTCAATGTGCAAATCACATCTTGGGATACTTTGCCAGAAAATGTCACTTTACAAGTGCAAAACAAAACAGTAGAGATTCTTGTGAAAAGTTTCCACCGAATAATGTCCTGGTTTTCTATGGCCAGGGGAATACATCTTCTGCCCATCACCTACACCCCCTCTCAGCATGTGGTCAGGAGCTCTACCTGATTACAGTAGCATCAGATCTGAAACCAAGGTTTGTCCTGATGCCTGTAAGTAGAACATCACTGGACTGTGACCAGGAAAATAATTCTTCACAAATAAGTGGAAATAAACATAATCATCTTTATCACATTAATCACAATTTCACAGGCAACCTTCACCTGGTTTAAAATGAGTTCTGAGACTGTTATCTCATTATCCATGATTCTACAGTGGCAACAGGCAGCCATTCTCCCCCCGAGAGAGGCAAAGAATCAGTGCAAACTCTATGCATCACTTACATGCCACTTAACTAGACCCATGTGCTGACTCTCTGCACAAGAATGCATGTAATCCTTCGTGCATTAAGTGCCTGATTCAAAGTCTGCTGAAGTGACAGGGAGTCTTTCAATTTTCTGTAATGGCTTTTGGTTCAGGCCCTAAATGAAACAGAAATCCATCCAGGATCTCATCAAGATATCGCTGAGGAAGCATGGTTATCTGCACGGACATTTAGTTGTATCATAGTGGTATTGACATAATTCACTTCTTTAGTCCAGTTTAAGGAATAATAGTTTGTGTGCACCTCGGTTAGGGGCTTGTCAAGACATAAACAGCCTGACCCAAAGGCCATTGAAATCAATAAGTATCTTTTCAATTACTTCAGTGGGTGTTGGATCAGGCCCAAAGCTTCTACCATTGAACCTGCTCACTGACATTCCTATAGCACGCCCCAGTACACATAAGAATGGAATCCCTTAACCTGTCCTTGCAGTGTAGCCACCGCAGGGCAAAACACACTTTGTGTTTAACAGTCCACAGCAATGCTGCACACTGGTTTAGGAGAGAAAGCGAAGAAGAGAGCTGTCTCCAACTGCTTAGGGAAGCAGGATGTAATGGTTCAAATTGGAATTGGGCCAGAACACTGCAGCTGACTTTAAGGCTCAATCGTTTCATTGGATGCATGTACTGTAGGGCTGATTCTCGGTTACACTAAGGCACCCCTATGCCATTCTGGCAGTCTAAAGGGGCCTTAAAGTGAACAGAAGCAGTCCCCTGATAAAAGACCCTTTGCAGTGTGCATCTGCTGCAAAGGCTGTCCACCAGCCCTCCTAACAGACACCAATTTTTTTTGGGGGGGGGGATGGGGGCGTGTCATGGTGTGTACAGAACACACTGCATTATGGCTATTCTCTGTTTCTCAGGGGGCATAGGGGAGTATGGAATGTAAAGTGTAAATCAGAGCAACCCTGAGGCTGCTCTAACTCAGTGGTTTTCCACCTTTTCGCATTGAGACCTGCATTTCCATACCACGACTTCTCCAGGAACCCTCTCTTATCAAGCTGGGAACTAGCTAGTACCCCCTTCTCATTTAGCAATACAGGGAGAGCAGGATGATCACAGCCCCTAATCTGTTCACAACCTCCAGCCTGAGGACCCATATTCTAACTTACACCCCCACACACTCCAACCCTGCCCCAAGCACAGGGACAGAATAATGGAGAATCAGGCCTGTTGATTTCAGTGGGAGTTACACAGCTGCGTCCGAAGGAAAGATTAGGCGCAGCGCTCATGTGAAAATCACCATGGGATCTTTAATGCATACAAGAGGTCTTCTATCCCCTCCTCCTCTCACATCACCTGCTCACTTGCATGTATGTTTTCAGGGCCTCTAAACTTGTACTCTGAATTTCTTTTGAAAATGAACCTTTTACTATTCCTTCTGGGTCAGATCCCAATCCTTTTGCGCCTGAGCCACGAACAGTTGGACCCCTTCCCGAGTGATGAAACTACCGTCAGTCCTCCATTCCAAGCCAGCTGCATCTCAGATGCACGTAGACTGGGCTTTTGTATGTACAGCCAAAAGCTCTGGAGCTCCTGCTTTGCCGAGACGAGACAGAGAGCGGCTCTGTCAGGCAGAGTGCAAAGGGCCCATCTGATGTTGTGATGGCACCGCAGTAAAATTCCCTGGGAATTAAATATTTTATCTTCATAAAATAAACATAGATCGTCTCATCATGAAATATACATAAAAATGTTTAAGCATGTTAATTATTAAACTAATATTGATTCATATTGGATGAAGCATTAACGGGTGGGGCTGGGAGAGGGTGGAAGATTGGCTAATGTATTTAATATCTACTGCACAGTTGCAGTGTATCAATATTCATCAGATCTAACCACCAATAATCATAAAAATGACAGACGGTATTTATGGCCTTTGGTGAAGGAGTGCAAGTCAGCACGAAGGGACAAACTACAGATTAATGAAGATGTGAGAGGCAGAATCTCTCGCGTTTTCAAAGCTGATCATTGTACTTTTGGAGATGAGTCATAAAATGTGGACATTGATGGTTGATAAAAAAAAAAAACCCTCATGACTTTGGATGGGGACTCCAGAGTTCTTACATCTGATATTAAGCAGAGAATGGGCTAGAGCAGGGGTGGCCAACCTGTGGTTCCCGAGCCCCATACGGCTCTTCAGAAGTTAATATGCGGCTCCTTATCTAGGCACCGACTCCGGGGCTGGAGCTACAGGCGCCAACTTTCCAATGTGCCGGGGGTGCTCCCTGCTGAACCCCTGGCTCTGCCACAGGCCCTGCCCCCACCCCATCCCTTTCCGCCCCCTCCCCTCAGCCTGCCTTGCCCTCGCTCCTCCCTCCTCCCCTCCAGAGCCTCCTGCACACCATGAAACAACTGATCGGGAGGTGCAGGGAGGGAGGGGGAGGCGCTGATCATTGGGGCTGCCAGTGGGTGGGAGGTGCTAGGAGCAGGGGTCGGGGGAGGAGCTCATGGGGGGCTGCTGACGTATTACTGGGACTCTTTGGCAAAGTACGTCAGTAAATTCTGGCTTCTTCTCCGGCTCAGGTTGGCCACCCCTGGGCTAGAGTGTGGATTGGGGGGACTATCAGTGATAGGGTTTTAACGGAATGTAAGTGGCATTCTTTTGTCCCCAGTGAATAAGGGGTTAACCTCCCTCTCCCGTTCCTTGAACAGAGGCAGGACAGTAAATTGGCTCCCTGAGAGCCAGGGAAGGGAGAAGGCCTTTGAGCCCCGTCATGCTCCATACCCCTTAGGGTACTTTGGTTTAAAGGTGACACACAAGCTGGAGGAGTTTCATGCTGTATGCTTTTTCTTGGTTTCTGGTCATAAACATTACCCCAGAGGAGAATGCCTTGTTGCTTGCACCTGAGGGGTATTTCTATTGAGTTGTTCCACCGGCTTGGACCCTGAAAATGCAACTGGAAAAATACCATGGGGCCTTGGAACAGAAAGCTCCTAGAAACTAAAAAGATTTTGGAAACTGACCACTAAGCATGAGTGTGAGCTTTCAGTGGCTCAGAATTTGGGTCTGCAAGAGCATCCAGCAATGCAAATGGTCATCCAAGCCACTGGACTTGAAACATGGAGCTGGAAACCTTGTGGGAATACAGACTCTTACTGGCACTTTGGCTCCTGGGCCTTGTCAAAACGACACCACTTCAGGATAACTATAGTAGTTCCTCAGTTTACCTACGTGTAAAATGGGTATAGTTACCCAGGGGTATGCAGCATCATGAATGGAAATACTACAAAGCTAAATGATCTTACCAATGTTAGTACCATGCTTTCTAGCTGTAAAGAACTCTTCAAATGCCAAATATTAAATAACATGGTATACAGAAGAGTGAGTGTTTCTTTTAACAGTCTTGTGAGGTTTAAAGATTATCTTTCAGTGACTCCAGATCAAATGTGTGCAGTTTACAAGGCAAAATAAGATTGTTTTTCTTTGCTGCCGCCTCTGCAAACAGTGTGGTAACAGACAGCTAAACTGGGCTCTCTTCCTTGCCAAGCTTTGTTAACGATTTTCATTATTGTGTTGTTCTGAAGTGCTAACATAAGTAAAAGTAGTGAAACCATATTTCTGTGAGACGAGGAAGCAGCAGATAGGACTCTGAATAGACAAGTCCTGATGTTTTGGTGATGAAGGCGTTAGACCAGAAGTCTAAAGGATGGCACAGAAATTACTGGGCTAAATTCTCTGGCCTGGGTTGTGCATGCAGACCAGGACTTGGGGGTTCAATTCCCAACTCTGCCACGGACTTTTTGTGTCACCTCATTTAATCTCTCTGTTCTTCAGATCCCCATCCAGAAGATGGGGAGAATACTAATTCTATCCTCTGTCTTGTCTGTTTAGACTGTAAGCTCAGAGCAGGTGTTGAGTCCTACTATGTGTATGTCTTGGGACCTGAACTCGGTTGAGATCTCTAGCTGCTACTGTAATTAATAATAGATGAGTACCGTTGTCTTCTGACCTTAATAACGCTTTAATATTTATAAAGTGCTTTGGGATCATGGACGAAACGCAGTCTATAAGTACAAAGTAATATTAATGGCATTTACTTATCGTTAAATTTAGAAAAAAACCCACTATTATTCACATTCTAATAACACCTAGAGGCCTCAGCTGAGAACAAGACCCATTGTGTTAGGTGCTGCACAAACACACAGTCAGACAGTCCCTGTACTGAATAGCTTTCAAACTAGCTAGACAAGTCAAAGGGTGTGAAGGAAACAGAAGTGAGATGATTTGCCCAAGGTCAGCGGCTCCCAAGTCCAATGGACTCCTAGTCCATTGTTCTATCTAGTAGGAAAGACTGCCTCCAACATATGACCAGGAATTCTCTGTCAAAATACCCTGGTATAATGGGAGAGATTGACAGCAAACGACAACCTTTTTGATTAGGACAACACCAACCGCCCAAGGCTCCAACATCTGGTGGCTGGAGAATTCTGCTGAACAATAGCTGTATTGTCAATGTTTATACGCTGGAGAAAGATGCTTTTGAGCCCATGCAAAGAGATGATACACTACACCGTGCATTTAATTTCCATTTAATGTGCTATTCAGAGTACATTAAGTAATATTTGATCATTAAAAACCTATTTATGGAAGTCTAACATCTATGTCAGTGATACGTGACTAATACATGACTGTTAACTGTGTTTGCCAGAATCAGCTGGGTTTTGGTTAATTTGCTATTGATGATTGTGAAATGGGATTAGTTTTCTGGTGGGGGTGCTCTTCAACTTATCCCTCCAAGTGCAGCCATGTAAATCTGGGGCCTGATCCTGCACTGGTTTGAGTTCAAGCACATTTTACTGCTGTGTCTACACAGAGATCTCCTGGTCTCCTCTAAGCACATGCAGGAGAAGGGAAAAGAGCGCTCCTAGAGACAAAAGGAAGCAATTCTACATCAAGTGATCCAGGCAGGGTCGGAGTCAGATACCTTACTTACCCCCACCTTATCCTCAGTGAGTCCTGTTGACTTCTGTGGAATTGGCGCTGGAGTAAGGCAATTTTTAAGACATGTCTACACGGGGAAGTTATTCTGGAATAAGGGAGAGTGTGAATTTAAAGTGGGTTAACTATTCCAGAATAGCCCTCCATGTGGGCACTCTTTTTCTGGAATCAGAGTGCCTTTTTCCGGATTCACCTAAATACACTTGGAATAAGAAAGCCCAGAAGGGAGAGCTATTCCAGAATAGCTATTCCAGTCAATATCCCCCTGTAGACAAACTTTAGTGGGAGAAAGAAATGGTGTCAGAAACTGGCCCACAATGTCTATTTCAGAAACATGTCAACATTTCCCGTGCCAGGAAAAGCTTAAAGCTTAACTGTAGTCTTCAGAACTGCCAGCTACCATAATAACTCTGAAACTATTTAATATAGTACCCAGAGCAGCGAGCCACTAATGCAACCTGAAAACTAGTTAACTATAGTATACAGAACAGCTAGCCATTGAGACTTCATCTATTATTTAGCCACATTATCCAGATTACATAGTAGGTAATATTAATATAAGTCGTTAGAATGTCTGGCATTCAAGCAAATAGCCATATAGTCTCTTTACCCTTTCATTTTGCTATCCAGAATCTGCATGCCCCGCTGCCAGGCTGAGAACATCCTTGTGGCCTGCAGGGGCAGCCCATTGTCCCACCAAGGTGACTGCTGGTAAATGAGCCCCAATGCCTCCTGCTTTTCTGTCTCCTTCTTTCTCCTTAAATTCTTAGTCATTATTTTGAAATTTCTCTCTCTCTCTCTTTCTCCCAAATTAGACCCTCCCCAGTTCAAGAAAAAGAAAGGAGTGGCCAGTTTGGCCATGTGCATTTAAAAATCCTCATCCAGCACAGAGGCAGCATTCAAAAGAGAGGCCTCAGCCGTAGCAGCGGAGGGCAGTCACCCGCCATGGTCTGTCATTTAGGTGCTCGTGGGATGATGGGTGGGCTTGTGTTAAAGGCACTGGCCTGGGATTTGGGATCTGGTTTTAATTCTCATCTTTTCATGTGCGTTTGGGCAAGCCACTCCATCTACCTGGCCCCAATTCAGCAAAGTGTTTCACAGATGTTAAGTCCAGGATCATCTAGTCTGGCCTCCTGTGTAACGTGGGCCAATGGGAGACAAGCACCCAATTAAAACTGAACCTGGACTTAAGTGCTTTGCTGAATTGGGATCTCCGTGCCTCATTTTCCCCTGGTGCACAATGGGGTAGTGATATCTCCTTTCTCCCACCCACTGGCTGTCTTGCCTGTTTCGACTGTACGATCTTTGCTATCCACACATACACTCAGTACCTACCCCAGTCAGCCCAATGGGGCCTAGATCTTGGTTGGAGCATCTAGGTGCTACGGTAATACAAATAATTCATCATACTAAACAGTACACAGCAGGACGGGCTCCTTTTTGCACTGGGCGCAGATGACATAGGATGCCCTACGCAAATGCATCTGTCGCATGGGCCTAACAGCAGCTACACTGTATGGGGTGCAATTAGGGAGGCCATAGAAAATCTGGCATTGATGGCTTCCCGGCTGCCTTTAGAAATTGTTCTGAACAGGCAGCTAATAGGTAGGTTTCTTTGACGCCTCTTTGATCGTTAGGGACAGCGGGAGGAAAATCAAGCGGAAGACCCAGCTTGGCATTATTATTCTGTTTCACTTTGTTTAGCAAATGATGCTGAAATGCTCAGTACAATAGCAGGCCCCCTTTTAAGCATAGGTTTTCAATGCCTCTTCACTTGCGAGGGTCTAATTTTAAGGGAACACTTCAGGATTTTAATAACGGAATTATACATTCCCCCTGCAGGTCTTTAATCTCTTGGTGTTTATCCCATCAGTCGCGTCTCTGGTGAGCCTTTATCCTGGGATGTTTGTCTATTAAATTAAGAGCATTTCAGAAGTGGAGAAGGCATTTACAAGCAGTAAATCACAAGGCAGTGGCATTCGCTTAGCTCTCTTACTGTTACATCACTCAATGTATTATACACTGTTATATGTACTCCGTATAACACTGAGTTCTTCATCTTCCCAGCCACCCCCGCCCGCCGCCTCCATGCTGTCTGCAAAAGCGCAGATCTCTCAGAGGCTGGTGAATCCAAAGAGAAAGAGACAGATGGATCTGCGCAAAGCCGATAACTGGGAAATTTGGGAGCATTCGCATGGCGCGACTGCTTGATTTCCGATGGAGCATGTTATAAAAAAGCATCATATGGCTCGACATTTCGGTAGAGCCCTTTTATCTGAGGATTTCAAAGCGCTTTGCAAACGGTGACTAATTATGCCCTGCAAAACCCCCAGGTTGGCAGGAAGGGCTATCTAAAGTTCATCCCGCCCACCACTGAAATGAAATCATCTCTGGGGTGGGACGCAACAGATGCTTAACCGTGCACAACAACACTACACTGTGGTTTAGAAAGAGAAGGGAAGGAATACGTTGTGATCAATTGAAGCTGTATGGGGCAGTGAGGGAGGCGGAATATAATTAGTCGGGATGTTGCCAGGGGATGGGGAATGACAATCCGACTCTTGCAAAAAGTGCTGTGGGGTCTTTACTGACTTCAAATGGCCAGGATCTTGGTTTCACGTCTTGTCCAAAAAAGGCAGCTCCAGCAGCTCGATTCCTCTTGACACCACGCTGAGGTTTGGTTCAAAGGAAAGCACTCCCCCGCTACTGTATACCCAACACCACTCTATGTGAAACTTGTTATTTTCCCCCTTGATCTCTCCCCTTCAAGCACTGTATGAATTCAGTCTTGTTTATTATTTGAGATCTGATGAGGCCACAACAGAAAAAGTGGGTATGGCTGCACAGTGCTTCTGTGATGCTTATGGCTTCTGCATATTGACTCTTCACTGCCATAAGAAGGAGTGGGGTTGGAATAAACAGCGTCAGATTCCCAAACTCCTTGTGTCTTGGCAATTTAGAATGCCCCTCCAGTGGGAAGGGGCTGATCTGTCTGATATTATGGGCCAGATTTTCAAAGAGCGGCCTCAAGTTTTTGCAGCTGCAAATAACCATGGGCAAAATGTTAGGCTTGCATTTATTTGCAACAACGTGGGTGGTTTTGATTTTTAAGTCCCCCTGATTTGCCGGCAGAATTGGGGTTTTGAACAATGGTGTAAACTACGTTGCAGACACAAGCACGGCAAGTTTAAAATGGTACTTGCCATTATTCACACCCGTAGTTCTGTACCCTCAAAAATGAAGGCCCCACTAACACTGAAAACTTGGAGGTACATGAGCATCAATGAGAGGATCATCTGTTGCTTAGACCACATGACTGAGAGCCAGGGTGACCACATTTTATTCCTGCTCTGCCAGTGAACCAGTGCATAGCTGATCTTGGGCTCACTGGCTCTGTGACTCAATTTACCCATCTTCAGAATGGGGATAATAATTCTTATCTACCTCACAGCAAAACATAACTAATTCCTATTTGCAAAGAACTTAGTCTCAGGTGCTATAGCAGAGTCAAATGTTATCATAACAGAAACTGTGGCAGGGGCCTCAATGCTATTCCAAAAGTTCTAGGAAGAGAACGCCCCAGGAAACTTAAACCAGCGCTTTCCCGTGTGCTGCCATCTATGCTTCTTGGAGACTGGTTCGGCTCTTACCATCACAGTAATCTATCAGGAGAAGGCAAAGTGGTTAAGAAAACAGCAGAGATCACTTTAAACTGCAAACCAAGCAGAAAAACTAGACAGACAGGGCAGATCCTCAGCTGGAGTAAATCGTACTCTGTGGGCTTCAGCTGAGCTATGCCAATTTACTCCATCTGAAGATTGGCTCCTTATCGACTTCTCCCACAATCAACAGGCAGGTTTCTCATGTTTTGAGTGATTCCTGCTTTGAGCTTACAGCTGTTTCAATAAGGCCTTTAGTTTATCCCATTAAGATATCATTAGTCAGTACATACAAAAAGAACATTACAAAAGTGGCTGTATAAAAAATATAGATGCATTTATTCTTCCTCTGCTTCAGCCCAAGATCTGGGGAGAGAGAGACTGCTAAAGTAGAATCCTATTGGGACATATTTCATAGTTAGGATAAAGATACGGGCTAGGATCTAAGAGGGTGGTAAACTTCCGTTCAGATTAATGAAAGAACCAGAATGAACCCAAAATGCCAAACCAATAGCTTTTTGTGAATTTTAAAACGTTTGGGTTTTCAACTCTGCACTCCCCTGTGGTTGCTGGTTCTACCTGGAATCAGCCGCAGATATCCCGAAATACCTGGGAGGGAAATTTTTCTGACTCAAAAGGAAGCAGAAAACAGCAGAAATGTGATGAAAAACCTGTTGTCTTAAAATTTTCAGTCCTTCTTGCTAGGTTTAAGAGGGCTGGATAGTTCAGATCAACCTGAGATAAATGAAATTTTTGAGTCTTTATCTGACCTGAACCTGCAACCCTTTTGATCTTATCTCACCTCTATCGTTATTTATTTATTTTGATTACTTTAGCACATAGAGATCCCAACCAAGGTTGAGCTGAATTGAGCTAGGCACTGTACTTAAGTAGAACTGTCAGAATTCAATTTCTAGTTTTTCTAATAATTTTGACAGATAATATTAATGTTTTTTAAACATTTTTAACACAACTACTCAAGATAGTTAAGTACCAAGCCACCTGCAAAGAGCTACAAAAGGATTTCTCAGAACGGGGTGACTGGGCAACAAAACGGCAGATGAAATTCAATGTTGATAAATGCAAAGTAATGCACATTGGAAAACATAATCTCAACTATACATACAAAATGATGGGGTCTAAATTAGCTGTTACCACTCAAGAAAGAGCTCTTGGAGTCATTGTGGATAGTTCTCTGAAAACATCCACTCACTGTGCAGTGGCAGTCCAAAAAGCAAACATAATGTTGTAATCATTAAGAAAGGGATAGATAATAAGACAGAAAATAGCATGTTGCTTCTATATAAATCCATGGTATGCCCACATCTTGAATACTGCCTGCAGATGTAGTCGCCTCATCTCAAAAAAAGATCTATTGGAATTGGAAAAGGTTGAGAAAAGGACAACAAAAATTATTAGGGGTATGGAGCATCTGCCATATGAGGAGAGATTAATAAGACTGGGACTTTTCGGCTTGGAAAAAAGACAACTAAGGGGGGATATGATAGAGGTCTATAAAATCATGACTGGTATGGAGAAAGTGAATAAGGAAGTGTTATTTACTCCTTCTCATAACACAAGAACTAGGGGTCACCAAATGACATGAATAGGCAGCAGGTTTAAAACAAACAAAAGGAAGTATTTTTTCACAGAATGCACAGTCAGCCGGTGGAACTCCTTGCTAGAGGATGTTGTGAAGGCTAAGACTATAACAGGGTTCAAAAAAGAACTAGATAAATTCATGGAGGATAGGTCCATCAATGGCTATTAGCCAGGATGGGCAGCGATGGTGTCCCTAGGCTCTGTTTGCTAGAACCTGGGAATGGACGACTGGGGATGGATCACTTGGTGATTACCTGTTCTGTTCATTCCCTCTGGGGCACCTGCCATTGGCCACTGTCAGAAGACAGGATACTGGGCTAGATGGACCTTTGATCTGACCCAGTCTGGCCATTCTTATGTTCTTATGTTTTTAAAATTTTGATCTATTTACATTTTCACAGCTGAGTGAAATTATGGGGCAGTCAACATACAAAATAAGTTCTCAAGGAGCATTTTTTTTTTTATTTTGCCTATCCATCTATTTAGAGTTTCATCAATGGAAATATTTTTGTCAGTTTGTGTATGTATGATGAAATCAAAATCTAAAGACATTTATAGATAAAAATCTAATCCTTCCAAGCCTATATATAAGTACAGTTCATACCCAAAGAGCTTAGAGTTAAAGTTGACAAAAACAAACGGTGGAGTAAAAGAAATATTTTTAGCCCATTTTCTTTTCAGATGGAGAACTGAGATACACAGGGTAACATTTTTAAAATCACCTAAGTGATGTACAGGCCTAAGTGCCATTTTCAGAAATGACTTAGGGTCAGATTTTCAAGGCATTTAGGTCGCTAAAGATGGAGATAGGCTTCTAGTGAGATTTTCAAAGGATCCTGAGCAGGGTAGCTGCCTAATTTGCATTGATTTCAATGAGAGTTAGGAGCCTAACCTGGTTCTGTGCTTCCGAAAATCTCAGTAGGCGCTATGCTGAACCTTTATGTTCCTAAAACACTTTTGAAAATCTGGTACGTAGGAAATGAGGGAGGAACAGACAGCGGCATAAAAACACTCCAGTAACGTTACCTTGAGAATGTTTATTTGCAGCTGCTGGCGCAGCTGAAGATATAAAACGAAAAGAGCAGAGCCAAAGGCAAATTCCTTGTTTTCTCCGAGATGCCTTGAAATGACTCCAGCTCGGGGAATGCAATGGCCAGGGCAGCTTCTCTGGTTCCACGACAGATGAGCAGGCATGCCTGCAGTAATGGCATTGGGCCTGTACACCAACGGTGAGTGGGTGCCCTTATTGTCTGGAACAGACCTAATATTGTCTTGACTTAATAAACTCACTGACAAGTTAGCATCGGAACCATGGCTGTGCCTGGCAGCAACATCGTACTAGAGGCATCATCGGGGTTTAGATTATCAAAGCCATCCATCACAGACGTGTTTGGTAATTCAGCTCCTTCGTGCCCACTGGGGAAAAGAGTTCACACACACACACATCCCCAGCCCAAGTTGTTTTTTACTGGGTCTGGAAAGTTCCAGCTCTGCTAACTCACCCGTTTTGTAATCGGGGGAGCGATGACACAATAGACGGGTCATTTCCGGGGTCGTGTTTGGAATGATCTGTCTTAACACAGGTTGTGCTTTCCAAACCTACGCTTTGCAGTCCGGGATGGAGCGGCTTTTTTGGTTTGTTTGGTTTTGTTTTCAATTGTTCGGACAGCCATGCCTATTGCAGTTGGAAAAGCAATGACCGGGCATGTGTAGTAGCTCTCTCCAGGACTCCGTGTGGTTTCATGTGAGCATCCAGAAACCAGATAGCTCTGGGACTCTATGCTCTGCCCTGCAGGATGGGTAAAATTCACCTTTATGGTGAGGACCCAGCACAAAGACCGTGCACCGCTTAAGTAGGGTGACCAGATAGCAACTGTGAAAAAATGGGATGGGGTGGGGGGTAACAGGCGCCTATATAAGAAAAAGTCCCAGAAAACGGGACTGTCCCTATAAAAATGGGACATCTGGTCACCCTATGCTTAAGTCCTATTTTGGACTTAAGTGGTGTATAGATCCATGGCTGGTATAGCCAATCCCACTTGGGTTTGAACACCGACTCTTCAGTGCTAAAAGAATGAGGGTCTCTTACATGAGCTGTAGCATTTAGGGTTTGAGCTAAATCCCACTGGAACCAGTGGAAAGACTCCCATTGACTTCAATGTGCTTTGGATCAGGTCCTAAGTCCTCTAACTGTGGACAGTAGCAGACTCATAAACCTCCTGTGTGGACCAGATACCAGAGGGGGGGAAAAGATCTGCACTCTCCTAGTGTGGCTTACATTGGCTCACAGCACAGGGGCGGATTTCACCAGCTATGTGTAATTCCCCCATTGTTGGATCCTGTGCTGGTGTATGACCTTGGGCAAGTCACTTAACCGATACACAGACTGCTGTAATAATACTTATTTTGCCCCACAGGGGTGCTGTGCAGTGTAATAGGGTGTCCTCCCCCTTTAAGGGGACCACCAGCACTGTTCACTAATCAGATACAGCTGAGAAGGAGACCGAAGTTCCCTATAAAGAGCTGCAGGAAGCTGCAGGGAAGGGAAGGGAAGGATGACAGAAAGAGGATGCAGGAAGGGTCAGATGCCTGTTGTAGTCCCCAAAGAAAGGACACTCCAGGAGGGAAGCCTGGGAATGGTGGCTGAGTAGAAACCCCCAGCTGGAATTTTGTTTTGCTTTTGTGAGTTTGTTGGTTGTTTGGACACTCAATGGAGCTCAAACGCAGTGGCTAAAGACTGATTTGGGTACGGCTGATAGTTCCCCAGGCAAGTGAGGAAGGTTGCTAACTTACAGGTAGCTTCACTAACTCATGTTCATAAAAGGCTTTGAGATAAGTGAAAAGCATCCTTATTTTTATTATTTTCACATACATTTCTATATCTATATATAGATGTATCACTATATCTATAGATATCTATACACACACACACACATTATGTTCATGCTAAATGTTATCAGTCCAGTGTGGATAATACCCACCATCTCATTCATTCCAGTGGAAGTTTGCTTCCTAACATTTGCATTGTGTTGGATCCTTTGGAGCCATTCTGATGTCAGCCCGCTGTCGGAAGTTGGCAATGGAATAGCTACTTCAATGCACAAGATTCTCCTTGTGCTAAAATTCTAAAAGTAGCTTTATTCTGAAACCCTAAATGTTTTATTTCCTTTGCCCAGACGTAGGGCCTCATCCTCAGAAGCATCAGGCTTTCCATTTCATATCAGAGCCAAGTTCTTTTGCTCACATGCCATACTCCCTGCCTGACAAGTCGCTGTTTGCCACGCTGACACGTTCTATTCAGAAAGGAATTTTAGGTTCTTTCCCCCTCATGGTCTGTATTTCTTCACAGATGAGTATTTTCCAAGCACAGCACTAAAGGATTGGTTCTTTCATTGCCATTGTCACACAACTAACTTGGTGACTGATACTTACTGTGATACTACAGGGCACATCAAGGCCGACCATTGAGGCTTTCATATGAGAGTGATGCTCTGCGGCACAGAGATATCTACCTGGATATCTGTGATACTAACTCTGATGCCGTAGTGTGCAAAGAGACTTACTGGAAATGGCTAGGAGACTGCTTGTAATGCTTTGGAACCTAGACAGACCTGTCTAGATGGCTGTGGTATTGAATGCAATAGCGTCAAATTCAGCGCTGATATTAGTGGGTGCCTCACCACTGCATTTACGCATGCGAGCCTTGTTGTCGGCTAGGGTGACCAGAACGCCACAGCCATGGACTTATTTATAAAGACAAATAAAATGGCCCAGGGTTTTCTGCTCCCAGGCATTCCCTCAGGGGATATAGGCTCTCCCCGGACATTTGGAAGTCAAAAGCTGAAGGCAAGGAAACTGAAAGTCCTGGAGGAAGCTTCAAACTGTTAAAAGAATAAACCAGAATTTTGGGGAGGATATTAAATCTCCTGCTTCATGGCTAGAGCCAACCTCTCACAATTATAGTTAAGAGGAGGATTTTTCTTGATCTTGCAACTTCCTCTTACGTGTCTGGTGTTGGTCCCGAACAGAGACAGGTACCCGACTAGATGGGCCTCAGGTCTGATATAGACTGGCAATATCTGTGTTCCCCTGGGTTTCTTCCTCTCAGGTGTTCCTGCTGGGAATCCCAATTCTCTCAAGAGATTGGTCAATCATAGCCCAAAATAGTTATAGAAAGGAGAGCCCGAACCATGTGACCAGACCTCTCTCTGCCGCACACCAGCAAGTGCTCTGCTGACCAGTGGTAGCCCCGCACTGCACCAGAGTACGTTGTACAGAGCCTTGTGCGTGAAGCTTTGATGTTTGGATCACTGAATCATAGTTCGTTGTAACACTGCTGTAAACTATGGTGGTGAGTCACCGTGGGCTTCTGCCAGGTTTATCGGTGGCTCTCACCACTGACTTGAGACCTGAGAGGAGAGGTGAATTCTGTCCCTGTGTTTTGTTCAGTGGTGGAGTTTCACCACCAGTCAGCTCCACCAAAGGACTCCAATCCAGGATGGGTGTGGGCACCATTTCTCGGTGTCAGGGAGAAATGTCTGTCTCTGTGTTCACTGAATCCTGACCATCCTCCCTGATGCTCTGCCAATAGACCTCAGAAAGGACCCACTGTCTCCTGCAGTGAGGGGAAAGCTCAGAATTGATGTTCATTCGGTCCTTGGAATCCCAACGCTACTCACCTAGGATGAAATTCAGCCCTGTGCAATTGGCCAAGACAAAGACAAAGCCCTTCCTATGTCTCCGTTAAGGACCATGCACCACTTAAAATGGTGGCTGGCCCTTGTGCTAGGCCATCTCCCCAGGGGTTGATATCACCTCTAATATCTTTTGCTACCATCTTGGAGAAGCTATCCTCTTTGGGGAGGAATTATGGTCATCCTCTGATTTTGAAAAATCAAAGAGCCAGGTCATCAGATTTTTTCTTACACCCAGGGGGTATTGTAACTTATGGTGTTGTCCCCTGTGGACTAACAATATGATAAGAAATAGCTAAAAGAGTTGATGGTTTACAATGATCCCAAGTTAAGTGATACAGGAGATGGAAGGAGGTCAGTATTTGAGATGGAAACACTGTACAATTTCACTGAATTCATTTTGGAGAAGCACCAGGATATGTGTCCTGAGCCTCAACTCAAGATCCAAACGTCTTGTGTCTGAAAAGTTGTCCTGGAAAACTCATAAAAACAGGCTTCACCTTATGGGATTTCCATATTTCCAGCTGTCAAATGGATCCAAAATATGAGAACAATAGACTCTCCCCTGATATTCTGACTTCTACTTTAGGCTCATGAAAGAAGCTATAAGGTGCATGAAAATGTAAAACTAAACAAACAAACAAAAATAGCCAGCCTTTTTGATCCTCACCATTAACTTTGTTTCAGGTGGGAAAACCCTTTTCTGTCTGCACCGATTTCCTGATCCCTTGTTAGTAGCAGTTGTCAAAGTTTCTTTTCAGTCCTGTACATGATCATCTCAAGCCCTCTAGAGAATTTGGACCAGATGTTCAGACATTGTAAATCAATGTCACTCAAATTAAATCTAAATGACTTCACCTGCGTGCCACCAATTTTCATCAGCTGAGGAACGGGCCCATGTGGGCCAATGGAGACAGCCTGGGAAGGGTTGTGAGTTTAATCAGTTCTTGCAGCAATCAAACCTAGCAGGGAGTGCGGAGCAGAGATCGGCATTTCCCACTGATGGAGACAGCCTGCACAGTGGTTTGTCATTTTCTCCTCTCCATACATGGACTGTCTCAGCTGCCTCACTTATCACTTTTTCAGTCCTGTGGTTTTTGAGATAGATGGCGTTATTTTTTTCTTTATTTTTTTCTGTACACTAGGTAGCATTCAGCTGAAATTCACGATGGTGTTGGACTCTGTGTGTGACCTTTCCTGAGTATAAGCCACACTCTCGGTGTGTGCTCATGTGGAGTCATGGCCATCTGCGTGTGTGCACATCTGTTTATCTGCACATAGGCCCATCGAGAATGAACGTGTGTGTAGACATGTTTTGTATGCAGATGCATGTGTGAATGTATATGTCTTTCCACATGTCTGAACATATGTACTTGTGTGTGAGTGTGTGTGTGTGCAGAAGCATATATACAAACACTTGTCTATGTGCCTATGTGTGGCATATATATGTGTAATTCACATATCATAAAATGTGCTTGCAAGGTACCTCTGCACATGGATGTATATATGTGTTTACATTTGTATATGCATGTGAGCTGCGTAGTACAAATCTACACACTACTGTGGTAGACACAATAGAAATACGTTATAGATAGATACTGGGGCATGCATTTGTGATCTGTGCATGTCCTTGCAGCCTGGATTTGGTTGCCTCTATATGTGTGTGGGAGCTAGGTGAATTTGCACATATAGGCATTTTCACCTGCAGGACTTGTGTGTGCTTTGCATCTGTGTGTGTATTATTAAGAAATATTTACATAGCACTATAAACATACTTGGCACTTTATAGTCATGTAGCTCCATTGACTTCAATTGCGTGATGTAAACTAGCTCACTGTCTGTCTCATGCTCCGTGCTCTAAAGAACTCACAGCCTACTCTGAGGTGTACATCTGCCTGGAAAGTGTGAGACTGTCTCCAAACATATACACTTACTATTCTAGTGGTGACAATTGATAGGACGTGGCCCCCATTATCCCTTCTGTCAGAGCAACGCTAGTTGCCACTTTCAGCAGCTCTCAATTTCTTTGGAAATCCAGCTACCCAAGACAGATGTGGCTCACAATACTCTGTGCATTTATCATGTCACCACAGTAGCTGGAGGGGGAGGTGGGGGTAATATGTGGCCTCATTGCATATGTACTATAAAACACTAGCCTCCCATGTGTGAGAACGTGACTCCCTCTGGTGACCGGCCCATGCGATTATACATCCTCCTCCTTTCTCATAGCTGGCAAAGGTCTTGTTTAGCGCAAGAGGCAGAGACCTGTGGTTTTAGATCTGAAGATCACAGGTTAGATCCCAGCTGATGACTTCAGTGTCTGCATGGTTTATATGGGAGGCTTTGGTTAGTTTCATATGCAGTGCAACCATTGAGGAGAATGTAGGTGGATGTGTCTCGCTAAATTGTTTACTCTGTGGGTGACGTCCTCCTGAATGAACTTGCTCTTTGGGCTGGTTGGAATACAGCATCTCTGTACCATGGAAAATCCCAAACCCTTGAAATTTCTTTTTGTTCCAAATCAGGATGAAAAGGCCAAATATTTTGCAGAGCAGAAATTCTGAAATATTTCTGAATGGAAACATTGAAATGACCATAGAGAAATATTTAGTTTGGCTAATGTCTAAACCTTTCATCTCAATACTACTGAAACGTTATATAATATAAACTATTACGTGATATATATTAAATAAATATAATATCTTAAAATTAATTAAAAGTTTAAAAAGGTGAAATGAAACTATGTTAGAATAAAACGATATAAGAAAGTCAAAACAAAACAAGAAAGTCAAGCTAAAATGCTCCATTTTAATTTTGAATTGAACACTCCCATGAAATATTTTGATATAGACAAAACAGCATTTTTTAATGGAAAACCATTCCATCTTTTTTTTTTTACCAGCTCTATTTGCTGTACTGTTCAGCTCCTCTTCTCAGCTAATTTTATAGGTTGCACTTTTGTATTTGTGTAAAGTAAAAGGACCATTTAACATGAAGTCTAAAGTCAGGGCAAGAATTAAAAGCTCATGTTTCCAGGCTCCCAAACTGCAAGTGTGATAGGCCATCATACTTGGAAGATTTAATCAGAAGGCCAAGAGTCCTTCTTCACCACCCATTTCCACTGCAGCCTCAGTTCAAGGGTGGTGGGAATAATGAATGTTGATTGAACCGCGCTCTTGAAATGAATAGAAAAAGACCCATCGCTCTTGTGTGATTAAATTACCTGGAAATACTTTTACTCTCTTGGGGATTTATTCATAGGTTCATAATGAATTCAATTTTGGGGAAATGTAATGGGCAATGACAGTGTTCAACGAATGCTGATTTGATTCCAGAACACGGGTTGTGGAAGAAGGCTAGACAGGAGAAGGCAGTAGATGAAGTAGTTCTACGTAGTCAAGGTGACATGAGAAAGTCAAGCAGTGGGAAAGAATTGAAAAAGGTTTTCTGGGGTCTGGGCAAGGATAGGAGAAGGTAGAAATCTATGGGTGGGGGACCAGTGCTGGGACTGGGGAAGCTTGCATATGACAGGTCAGATAGCAACAGAGACCAGAGCTGTGTTGGTCTTCACTGTAATGGGGATTTCCATTCAGCAGCAGCCATTTTAAGTATCTCAGGATGTGATAAGCAACAGATTTGTACAAATGCAAGTCTGGTAAAAGTTGCCAGATTTGTATCAAAACTGATTACAAATCAGAATATAATCCCATCATAAAGAGAGAGATGAACAGAGACAGAGCGCTACGTACAAATGAAACAAACATCAAACCAAAAAACTATGGTATGAACTTCATCTTTGGTGTTTTATACAATACCCTGTTTAAAACAAAAAACAAAGAGCCCCTTCCACCTTTGTTTTTCAGAGAGCTGGGCAAATAGAACAAACATTTTCCCACCACAAGTCTTTCAAATTTAAAAATGGGTAGAGAGTTGGTTTGAAAAAAAATAAATAAAAACTTAACCTAAAAAGGGGGGAATATTCATTTTTGCCAACATTTTCATGAAAAATTTCATCCTGTTTTTCAAGAAGCAGGTCAAAATACTGAAATTTGAACCTTGAAAGATATTTTTCGCCAACATTTTGAATATAGATGCAAAGAATGCGACCCTATTTTTGCAAACCCGCTCTAAAAATGCAATTTGCAGTGTTGTGCTCAATTTTTCCTTAATGTATCGACCAACTGAGCTTTCTCACATGAAATTTCGTGGAAAGGTGACTATAACCTTTCCAGTTGGAGTGCTTGTGAATATTGCAGATGGGACAGGCCATTGCTTGAGCCAGTGCGGGAATCGAATTCCTAACCCCCCTTGCCAGAGCTCTGGCACAGAAATGATTAAATGAGACAGACAAGGAACTGATTTCACCTTCTGCAGCTATCAGTGCAGGCACAGCTATTATAACAGAGTCATAGAAATCTAGGGCTGGAAAGGTCCTCAAGAGGCCATCTTGTCGAGCCTTCTGCACTGAGGCATTAATAAGTGACCCACAATAGATACGTCTCTCTAGTTTGACAGTAAACCACTGAAAACTACTTTTAGAGTAAGGTCTTTCAACCAGTTGTGCACTCACCATATAGTAATTTCCTCTGAACCTCATTTCTCTAGTTTCCTTATGGGAATGTCATGTGGGACTGTGTCAGTAGCCTTATTAAAATTGAGATATCATGTTTACAGCTTTCCCCTGCATCTAATAGGCCAGTAACCCTGTCACACATAGAAATTAGGTTGATTTGCCATGATTTGTTCTTGATAAATCCATGTTGGTGATTCCTTATCACCCTATTATCCTCTAGATCAGGGGTAGTCAATAGGTGGCCCGTGGGCTAACTCTGGACTGCCAGATGCTTTTGAACAGATCCCAAAATCTTTTAATTTATTTATTATTATTATTATTATTATTTATTATTATCATTATTGTTGCTATTTTTTTTTCTCTGGAGTCTGGACCTTGCCTATACCTTGACCAAAAAATTTGGACCTTGACAAAAAATAATTGATTACTTCTGCTCTAGATACTTAAAATGTATTGTGTAATAATTTGTTCTAGTATCTTTCCAGGTATCAAAGTTAGGTTGATTGATTTATAATTCCCTGGGCCCCCTTTGTTTCCCTTTTTAAAGATAGGTACTATGTTTGTTTCTCTCTGGTCCTTTGGGACCTCAGCCATACTCCATGAGTTCCCATAGATAATTGCTAACGTTTCCAAGATTGCTTCAACTAGTTCCTTAAGTACCCTAGAGTGAATTCCATCAGGTCCTACGGACATGAATACATCTAATTTATCTAAATATTCTTTAACCTATTTTTTCCCTATTTTGGCTTGTGTTCTTCTCCCCTTATTGTTAATAATAATTAACATTAAGCCTCCTTGGTTGTAAAAATATGATCCCAGATGTCTAAATTCATCTACTACGTGTACAGCTTGCCTGTTAATCATGACAGGTTTCAGAGTAGCAGCCGTGTTAGTCTGTATTCGCAAAAAGAAAAGGAGTACGTGTGGCACCTTAGAGACTAACCAACACTGAATGCATCCAATGAAGTGAGCTACAGCTCACGAAAGCTTATGCTCAAATAAATTGGCTAGTCTCTAAGGTGCCACAAGTACTCCTTTTCTTTCTGTTAATCATGATGTCTTCTTGCATCCTGGTTTTGTTAGTCTTATCAACATACATACATTTCATTTTCATTAACATTACGTGGAGGACCTACAGTTTCCTTCATCTTTCTCTTGTTCCTAATGTATTTAGGGAACCTCTTCTTATTGTCTTTTATATGTTTGCTCTGTGTAACTCATTTTGTGCCCTAGCCTGATTTTGTCCCTACATGCTTGTGATATTCTTTTGAATTCATCCTTAGCAATCTGTCCATGTTTTCACTTTTCATGGGATTTCTTTGTGATTTTCAGGTCATTAAAGAGCTCCTGATGGAACCATATTGCACGTACTATTCTTACTATCTTTCCTTCGAATAAGGATAGCTTGCTTTTGTGTCTTTAATACTGTCTCTTTGAGAAAGAGCCAGCTCTCCTGAACTCCTTTTCCCCTTTGGTATTCTTCCCAGGGGACTTTACCTACCATTTCTCTGAGTTTGTTTGTTGTTATTTTTTTTTGTCTGTTATCCTTATTCTGCTGAGCTCACATCTTCCTTTCCTTAGAATCATGAAATCTATCTTTTCACAAGCACTTTCATCCAGATTGCCTTCAACCTTAGGATTCACAGCCAATTCCTCCCTATTAGTCAGAATGAAGTCTAAAGTGTCTGTCCCCCGGGTTATTTCCTCCACCTTCTGAAATAAAAGCTTGTTCTCAGTACATTCCAAATACTTATTGGACATTCTGCGTTTTGTTGTACTGCTTTTCCAACAGCTGTCTGGGTACCTAAAGTCTCCCTTTGCTATCAGGTCTTGTGTTTTGGATAGTTCTGTTGTTTGTTCTAGAAGTGACTCAGACACCTCATCCTCGTGATTTAGTGGTCTATGGTAGACCCCTACCATGACATCACCCCTGTTTTTTCCCCTTTTATCTTCACCCAGAGATTTTCACCTAGTTTGCCTCTCACCTCCTTCTGGACCTCAGAACACTTGTATATATGCTTGATGTATAATGCAACAACTTCTTATTTTTTTCCTGTCTGTCTGTCCTTCCTGAACAAGCGATACCCTTCTATACCAATATTCCAGCCATGAGATTTAGCCCACAAAGCCTCTGTGATGCCAATTAAGTCATAATTTAGCTTATGTACTAATACTTCCAGTTTTTCCCCCGTACTCCTTGCATTTGTGTACCGACATCTAAGATGTTGAGCCGATTCTCCCTCTGTTATCCTTCTTGTTTTATTTTCCTAGGACCCTACTGTAATTTTCTATTTCCCCCCTGCCATTTAACCAACCTAAGATATGCTGATGACACAACGCTCTTTGTTACAACCACTGATGCAATGGAACAAACGTTGGAGTCTGTAAATACAGTTAGTGAGAGAATATGGACTGAAATGCATATAGGTCGACATGACTAACGAAACCAGGATGCAAGCATACATCGTGATTAACAGACAAGCCGTAGATGAATTTAGCTATCTGGGATCATATATATATATCCAACCAAGGAGACTGTTCCAAATAAATTGGAAGAGGACAAGGGATGTCACACTCAGCTATGGCCTCCCTTAAGAAACTGTGGAAAAAACATGGTATCTCAAAAAGTACAACAGTGAAACTGGTAAAAACACTATTTTTTCATAATGATGTATGGATATGCATTGATGGAAGTTAACGTTGCTGACAAGAAGAAAACTGAAGTTTTTGGAATGTAGTACTGTGAAGTCTCTCGTATATCTCCTGGATGAAAAAAAGAGATGAATGGCGATGTTAGAAATATTATTGGCAGGTGCTAATGTCAGAAATCAACAGATGCAAACGTATGTACTTTGGTCTCATTAGGTGTAATGATGAAAATAACCTGGAGAAAATTATTAGGGAAGGAATGGCGGAGGGTTATCATAGTAAGGGATGACCATCAAGGAGATAGACGGATGGTTTGTGGCAGATCACTGGAAGGTCAGCTGTTGAGTGCTCAAAGTTAGCGAGGGATCGTGAAGGCTTCTGAAAATTCTGCTATAGTGTCATCAATATTCAGGCGTGAATACATGGATTTACTTATTTATGTAGCCTTCTGTTAAGGTCAACTTTTTTACAACTACCTGTGGGCTTTTGTCTCCTGACCCTTTGAACCTAGTTTAAAGCCCCGCTTACTAGGTTGACGAGTTGGTGTGCAAAGATGCTCTTCCCATTTTTGGCCAGGTGGACCCCAACTCTTTCCAGCAATCTTTTTTTCCCAGAACATCATCCCATGGTTGAGGAAGCCAAAGCCCTCCTGTCAACACCATCTGCACGGCCACCCATTCATCTTCAGGATGTGTGTGTTACGGCCTGGGCCCTTGCCCTCACCAGGGAGGATGGATGAGAACACCAGCTGGGCTTCAGATTCCTTCACCCTTCTCCTAGAGCCCTGTAGCCACTGCTGATTTGCTTAGGGTCACACCTGGCAGTATCATTAATGCCCATGTGCATGAGCAGCCTGGGGGAGGGATCAGAGGGATGAATGAGCCTCAGTGACTCTTCCCTAACGTCTCAGATCCCAGCTGCAGGCAGGCAGCACACCTTCCCGGACATCATGTTAGGTCAGCAGATGGATGCCACCGTCCCATCAGAAGGGCTTCCCTGACCATCACCCCCCTATGTTTTCTCCTCTTATATGCAAATGTGATGCGAGAAAAATAAATGTGAACTCTGCACCCCGCCAGTAAATCTTAGGATAGCCCAATTTTTCTTGGAAGGAGGACTTGGGCGTGATTTGTGAGGCCCTGAAAGGAAGTGTTTAAAATGTTCTAATACTCCTTAACCGTCTTTATCAGCTCCCTTGCACTAAGCTGCTCCCTCTCTCTGAGAGATTCAAAGCCCCAGTGGTTTTCTCATGTCCTCCTCCTGATCAGGAGTTACACTTATCCTGTTTCAAGAAATCAAAACTGAACCACTGTGTATCATAAGCCCTGTACTGCTAAGAGGAGATTCTCCTTTAGCTTTAATGGTTGAAGTCCTTGAGTTAAGGAGAAGATCTGAGTTCTATCCTCCCTCTCACCATGAAATTCTGAGTAGCCCCAATGAGTGGCACGGGGACAACTAGCCCTTGTAAGAAAATGCTAATAATTTTTCCTTACAAAATTTGACAACCATCAGTTTCCTTGGTAGTCAGACTTGTTTCAGTATGATTGTTATAACTGCTACTCCATGAGGAAAATTCTGACTTCTTGTTGTTGTTGTTATTATGTTGGGTCAATCAAAATGTTTTCTTTTCACAAAATCGAAAGGTTTCGCTTCAATTTTGACTTTTAAAAATAATAAATCATACAAAATAAATGTGTAATAATAATAACACCCCCTCCCCCCAGAAAAGTTGTTTAAAAAAAAAAATCAAACTCTTTCATTCTGAAAATGTTGGAATGGATGCTTCAGCATCATCAGGCCTTTTTTTCCAAACAAAATTTGGGTGAAGTCGGCACAATTTTGTGACGCATTTAGATTTTGTCAGAACTTCATTTTCTGATGAAATATGGTTCTGTCAAAGGTTCGCCAACCAGCTGTCGTTAAGGGTACTGAGGCCCCCTCCCTGCCCCCTTACTGTAGAAATGGAGCTCTAGTGAGGTAAATCATACCAGGATAGCCACCTTCCAGACCAAGACAAAGGAACCCGTGGGGTTAGAAGACCAGAGACACTCCCTTCCCATTGTGGGAATAAAGGAGGACTGCTCCTTCTCAGTGTGGAACAGGTATTAGATAGAGCATTGGAGACAGCCCTTTGCCAGGTGGGATTTGGGAACTCTGAAGAGAACACAACAGCCCCATCCCCACGGTCAGGCATAAACCATCTGGGGCTGTTTGTGGGAAGGAGTGAAGGACTCATTCCCCAAAGAGAACTGCACTTCCAGGGCCTGCAGTTCAGTGGCCAGCTCAAAGCCAAAATGAAAGCGGCAAGAATGGCAGGCAGAGGCTAAAGGAGAAACAACAAAAGAGCTGACATGAAAGGCAGCAAAGAGATTCCTAAAGAGGGAAATAAATAGTTGAAAGGCAGATCGGAACCAGTGTGAGGGAGAAAGGGAGAAAAAGCTCCAGCCTTTCATGGCTGATGCCCTGATGACTCAAATGCCAGGAGATTGGTCCTGCCGAGTTCACAGCCCCACCACAGCATGCTCCACTGAAGTGGGCTGAGCCGTGTGGTCCTTGGACCCCTGTCTCCAGAAAGAAAGGAGCCGGCACTCATTAGACTTTCAAATGGCAGAGGGGTTTGATAGTGGCAAAGTCTTTGCAATTTTTCACACAGTGGAAACTTCTATAAAAGGCAAAACTTTGAAAGAACTCGGGGTTTGTGTGTGATGTTTTCCATGGATTTTTTTTATTTTGGTATTATTCTTATGTGCAAACAGAACTGCCAAGGGAGCACCCAAACAGTTCTCTCAGAAGAGCGGATGAAAGTAATGGACTTCTTAAAGACTTTATTTACATTATTGAACCGAGGGTGGAGAGAAAGAGATGTGCTCACATATTTAATGAACAATCCGCTTTTCCCCTCACTGCTAGTCAATGGGCTGCCAGAACATCTGCAGGTTTCCCCCAGGTGTCTCCTCCACATACATCCCCCTGCAAGTTTTAACAGCAGGATAGTGGTGAGCTTCAGCTTAGCCAGGGGATATGGAGCTGCTCTCAGACTAATGGGCGCAGAGGACACTTCCTTCACTGGCCTGATTTTCAAAGTGCCCACGGCTCCGGATGAGATCAGGAGTGTATCACACTTTTCTTTTCTTCCTGGGGTTTTGGGTTTTTCCCCCCTCAGGTCTAATGTGGAATGTCACTGAAATTTCAAAAAAAAAAAAAAAAGTCCTGTAAACTCTATTGTTGGTCAAAAAGATGAGAAAATGTCATGAAATTTCATACCATTTTTTTACCATCTTTTTACCCAAATACAAAATGATGGTGACACTTTTTGTGGAAATTTAAAAAATGTTGACCAGCTCTCTGAATTATACTTTGCATGCCTACAGTACCTTCCCTCTGGTATCTCAAAGCCCTTCAGGAACACGAGTGAACTGTGCCTCCCTGCAGCTGTGTCAGGTAATTAAATGTTAGCATGCCCCTTTTACAGAAAGGAAAACCTAGGTCCAATGAGATCGTGTCTTCTTTGCTGCATTGTTGTAGCTGTGTTGGTCCCAGAATATTAGAGAGATGAGATGGGTGAGATAATATCTTCCGCTGGTGAAAGAGACAAGCTTTCAAACTTGCACAGCGCTCTTCTTCAGGTCTGGGGTTTCCAGTTTGGGATATGTGTCCCAAGTCTCTGTATGCCACAAGCTGGGAATGGGCAACAGGGGATGGATCATTTAATGATGGCCTGTTCTGTTCATTCCCTCTGGAGCACCTGGCACTGGCCATTGTTGGAAGACAAGACACTGGGCTAGACGGATCTTTGGTCTGACCCAGTTTGGCCGTTCTTATGTGGTTTAAATGGGATGCAGGACTGTGTTGTTGTGTTTCTGTCAAGCACGACTCTATGGGGACGTGGGTAAGGATTGAACATGGGACCCTGCCAGCACTTCTACTTCTTAAGCTACTTCTGCACTCTCATGATTAGGCCGAGTGATTGTACAGAAAACTGGGTTCCTGCCATGGTGCCAGGGCTCAGCCTGGCTCTCCACTGCCATGATTCGGAAATTGAAAACCAACCTCAGGAGAGAGGAACCCACGCCGAAAGGTTGATATGCATGGGCTCTTGTTAATGGGAACTGACCCAGACCTGAAGAAGAGCTCTGTAGCTCAAAAGCTTGTCTCTTTCACCAACCAAAGTTTGTCCAATAAAACTCACCCACCTTGTTTCGCCAAAGATCTGCAGCAAATCTGTGTCAGAGCAGGGAATAGAATGCAGTTTCCCTGTCTCTGGGCCTGCACTGTAATTACAAGATCATCCTTCCTTCTCAGTCAGAGTCAGAAGTGTTACTGGATGAGGGACAATTATTATACAATTATGTCTTAGTTATGTAAAATTCATTTGTTTTTTTACACCTTTAGATTCCCCTCTCACATTCCACTGGCCACCAGTTGCATTTCCTGCAGGTATAGCAAACACCTGCCTATGGGCACACCGTCTGCAGCTACGGCAAGGCATAAAGGCTCAAAGGTCACTGTTCACTAATATGCACTGAGGTTCTAAAATATGTCCTGGCTCCTTAGACGCAGTCCACCATGCTGACAATTCACGGGCCAGCTGAAGATTATGAAACCATGGGAAGTCCACTGGAGATTCACTCAGGCACCTGCCTTATGCTGGGGTTAAAGCCGAATTTGGCTTGTATCCAGACTGCTGTTGCTCCTCCACCGGGGAATGGCGTTGCCAGATGGCCCTGCTCTTCCAGGTGGCCTCAGGAGGCAGAGGTGTTGGAGAGCTCAGCACACATCTGACAGTCTGGCGGATGGGTGAGCAGGCAGGAAAGGAAGTGCAGGTGCAAAGCGAGTGACTCTCTGGGCTGACACTGCAGGCCCCATACATCCCAGGGGGGAACCAATTGATTGCAGCAGAGTTACAGTATGGATGCATGTGGGATTGCGATTGGTATGTGTTTGTGTTGCGGGAGCAGCCAGGGGCAACACCATCCTGGGTCTGGTGGAAGCACCCAGTCAGACACGGCCCTGCCTGGAGGAGTTCCCAGTCTAAGACCAGTTTTCCAGTGTGTGTATGTGGGGGAGGGTGTCTCAGTATAGATTGGGATGCTCAGCTTATCTCAGAGGCACTGTTGCCTAGAAGATAGAGCATTGGGCTGGGAGATCTGGGCTCTTGTTCCCAGCTCTGCCACTGGCCTGCTGGGTGACCTCGGGCAAGTCACTGCCCCCTCTCCATGCCCCAGTTTCCTCATCTGTAAAATGACATTGACCTCCTTTGCAAAGCACTTGGAGAGTCATTGATGACAAGTGCTCAATCCGAGCTAGGTGTTGTTATTCCTACCCTTCTAAGCGCCTATCTGATCACCCACAAGTGCGACGTGAATGATGGCCTACCGCTCCCACCTTTCAAAATGGCATCCTTCATTTTTCCAGCATGGCGCATGTGCTTATGCGGGGCGGGGGCCAGGCCATGGTGTTGTAGCTCTCCCACGGCTGCCTCTGAGCTGTCACTATTGGGGCACGTGATAAGGAGGGACCATGGGACCCTGCAGCACCTCCCCTTCATAAACTAATTCTGCACTGTCAGGATTAGGAAGTGGGATTATACTGAACCCTGGGTTCCTGGTATTGGGTTCCTGCCATGATTTGGAAACTGGAAGCCAACCTCAGGAGGGAGGGACCCGCGCCTAAAGGAAAATGTATATGAGCATCACTTCTGTCCAGCAAAGCTCTCGCTCCCCTCACGAACTCCTGCCCTCTCAGCGGCTCCTTGGCACAATCAGCCTCTTTCTCAGCTGCTGGATTTTTTTATTCCCCCTGCCCGCCTCCCGCCCCCCCCCCCCCCCCCCGCACGGGATGGAGTTGCCTTCTCAGCCAGAACAAGCGACGACCCACGCAGCAATCGAAATGTGTGGGCTTGTTAAGCCCTAGCGATAACCCTGCGATTCATTCTGCAGCGTGTTGCCAAGCAGGGGGGGTGTCTGAGTGCCGGCTGCTGGCCCCCTCCAAATGAAACGCTCATTTATTCTGAAAATGGACCAGAAAACAATTTACAGTGTCCTGGAGCCTCCAGCCTGGTGTGCAACCGAAACCTTCCATCCACAGAATGCATTAGTCACATATATGGCTGATTTAAGTTACAGTTTAGGTCGCTAGGAAGGACAGAACCTTGCCCTGTCAGTCAGCCTCACAGCGTGAGCTTCCTCGGAACAGTGCCCTCAAGACTCCAGTGGGCCAAGCTCTTCTCTTATGCTGGTAACTCCATCGTGTCATTGGATTTACATCAGTGTAAGCAGGACGAGAGTCAAGCAGCCCCCTGTTAGGAACACAGCTCCAGAGTGTGAACTTCCTCACTTCAGTGCCCTTTCAGTACCAGTCAGGCACCGGAGGTAATTCCCAGCAATGCTTCAACAATGCGGGTCACAGCCATGGCAATCGGAGTCTCCTTTGCTTGGTTAGGCACTTGCCAGGCCATCCTGCTTGGCCATGAATGTAGCTCAGTGAGTGAAGCCTAGATACTTGTGCACAGACTGGCACACAGTCTTGGCATAAGTGGGTGCGGTTCCCATTGTAATCAGCACAGGAGGGCATTGTAGGGCAGCGTGGGTAAATACCTTCATGCTGCAATTGGCCCATTACATCTGGATCTTGCACACATCAGGTTGCACAGCAGAATTTGGAACGCAACCCAGGTCTCTTTACTCCCAGTCTAGTGCTGTGTCCACTGGACCATCCTGCCTCCCAATCCCTACTGTCACTGCAAGAAACTAATTCAGATCAGGGTGCCATTGACCATCTTTTATCTCAGCTAGATCCAAGTCTAGGGAAAAAGCAAAGCCCCCTCTAAGATCACAAAATTAGATTCCCCCACCCCGCTTCACCCCCAGAGAAGGAAACACTCCCTGGCATAAGCGACAGCCTTGTACTCCGAGATTGTTAATGAACATGTTTCCTGCAGATAATGATAGGGACTGGGATATTGAAAGCACTTAAAACATCTCATTCTTTTAATTCATTAATTATATTGCAATTATACCGTTCTCAGACACTCTCCAGCATGCTGGAAATCAGCCATTCCTAGGAGACACAGCGGAGACAGGGAGCAGGGAAGGGTAGCAGGGGCCCTGGAGAAAGAGGGGGTCTGAAAAGGTTAAATGAGCTCATGCAACAAGCTAATTGGAAACTTCTTAAGTGAAATCAGGGTCCTGTGGGCTGGGGAGAGCTTGTGGGGCTGCACTGATTAATTATTTATTCTTCTTCATGATGAGGATATAGTCTCACTCTGCCTGAAGTCTCCAAGCGCTTGCATAAATAGACCAAAAGTTTGTCCAGTTTAGCTGTAAGTTCTGCATCCCATCTCCCTTACACTCGCTCCCAGTAATATGATGAAGGACTCCACCCTAGAGAGCCCTCTGCCTGCTACAGCAGAAGTATGCTAGTCAGAAGGGGATTATTTCGCCCTCCCTCTTTACATCAAAGTCACAATGCTGTGCGCAGGGAGAGTCCGTTCCACTCTGCTACCAATAAAGAATAAATCATATTGACTAGCACCGTCAGGCCAGGTTCTTGGTCCCCATAGGAATCTTTCGCACCAGCAGTAAAAACGGTCAAGAACTCTATTTATCTGGCCCTTTCTGGTTCTTAGCACAGACAGACTGGGCATGGCCAGGGAGCTGTACAAGCTGGTGGTTCCTGACTGACAGAACAGCTGCCCCATGGCTGCTCTATGTTGTACTGGGGGTTGAAGCAGCTCGTGGCTGGCCTGAAGCTGGGGAGTGGGGGTTAACTGGGGCATATCCCCTCTTTGCAGTCATTATGCCTGGAAGCATTTTTCAAAACATCACAAACCATCACCCACCCGCTCCCCGCAGAGGTGGGCAGGTAAGTCTTTCAAGCCCCATCTCACAGCTGGAGACAATGAGGTGAGCGGTTTCGTGAGGTACTTAAGGGCGCGCAGTGTGTTCAAGCCCAGATTAGAACTCAGGAGCTCCTGGCGTCCAGGTGTGAACTCAGACTAACAGGCCCCACTTTACCAGTGCAGGTACAGAACAGCAGAGCAAGAACCACAGCCTGGCTGCCAGGGTATGGTCCTGGGTTTGACTGTCCAGGAGGAACATTTGCCAGTTTGGTTTGGGTGCAGGGGATTCTGAGCTTTGATCAGACGTACTGATTTGTACAGAGATGATAAAAAGGGGCCCTTCTGTTTCCACGTGTTTCATGGTAACTAGCAGCAAACAGAACACTCCTGTGGATGTAAATGCTCCAGGAGGTCATCGGAGGAAGAATCAGCCTGAGGACATTCGGAAGCTTCTGTCTCCATGGTCCTGATTTGGAATTTTTTTTTATTATTTATTTATTTTAGAGAAGGAGAGAAAATGCCCCCTGGAGTCAAAATGTTGTGTTCTGCATGGGCTGAGCATGTCTCCCTCTTTCTCTCCTGCTCTCTCATTCTCCCAGGATGCTCGCCCTCTGCCTGAGTTGGCTGATTTTGTATTCACCAACCACGGTGTTGGCTGTTGGAAAATCAAAAAAAAGAAAAGAAAAGAAAAGAAAAAAGAAAACTAGAAAATCCCTGATAGGAAAACCTGCATGCGGCAAGCGAGAAAAACATCTCTGCTCCTACATCATCTTCAAGAGGAGAATAACAAAACCAGGAAACACAAAACAAAAAACCAACCACAAACTCAGAGCCCTCGGATTTGCCAGCAATAAAGGTTTGGAACTATCTGGCTACAAAGCCAGCAGCTTTCCCCCTGCACACCTGTGTGTGTTTGTGTGTGAAATAGTAAGGTATAGACACAGTTGTGGTGTTCAACATACATGTTTACACAAGAAGGCTTCTGCATTTGAAGCCAGAAGGGAAGAACATTAAGGATAATACATTATGTATATACACACAGAACTATATATATATACACATATATATATATATATATATATATATATATATATATATATATATATATATATATGTATATATATATACATATGTATACACACGCAGAATTATAACATTAAGGCTCATGTTAATTGCTATTTTGGTCTCCTTAGAGAAGGAAACAGTCACTAAGCATATTCACACTGCAAATGGGATTCATAACAATTTGTCTGAGTCTGAAACCACTTGTACCTCCTCCTGGAGCCAAGCCAACACCTATATTTAAAGAAACTTGCTGAAGAAAGATGACACTCAGACTGGTGGTGCGTTGGTATGCTTATTTATAAATGCATATCATTTGTGTGCACAGACGCAGCAGGGGCATTGTCAAGGAAGGGAAAGTTCAAAGTGTGTGTGTGTGTATTTGTTGATAATTGTGTGTGTGTGTTTGTATGCATGTGGGCAAGCAAATGTGTATCTATGAATATATTTGAGAATCTGTATGTGAATCTCTGTTAGCTGTGTGTATCTTCTGTGTGTATATCTATCTGTTGATTTATATTTATCCATGTCTGAGAATCTGTATCTATGTGTATGTGTATCTCTGTGAGTTGTGTTTCTGTGTGTAGTAGGGGAAGGAAATGCAATGGGCAGATATGTATTCAATTTATCCCTTTGTGGATGTTTTGCTCATGCCTATTTCGCTGCATGATTTTTTGCATCACAGCCAGTGTCACGTGCTGATCTGTAGCCATGGAGTTAGCAACTGGAAATCCTGGCCCGCTATCATGCAATACAGGGGATGGTGTGCCATTGATCTAATGACACAAGCAAAGCATCGCAGTATGGGGTATGCAGCAACAGGGAGTAAATAAAACCCACAGAAAACAGCCCCAAAGAATATTTGAGTTCTTAAAAAAATTCTGTATAGTGAGAGACTTCAGGATTGAAATCTGTTTAGTTCATAAAAAAGAAGATCAAGCGGCGACTTGAGGATAGCATCTTAGTGGGGAGAAAATACCGGGTACTAATGAGATTTTTAACCTAGCAGAGAAGGGTATAACAAGAACCATGCCTGGAAGCTAAAGCCAGACAAATTCAAATTAGACATGTGACATGGATTTTTAATAGTGCGGGAGATTAACCACTGGAACAAACTACCAAGGGCAGTGGTGGAGGCTCTGTCTTCATAGCCAGATTGGCTGCTTTTCTGGGAGATGTGCTTTAGTCAAGCCCAAGTTTGGGCTCAGTACAGGGATAACGGTGAACTTCTATGGCCTGCTTCACAAAGGGCAGATTAGTGGTCCCTTCTTGCCTTTAAATACGTGAATCTGTTTTGTTTTGGTTTTTTGACCAAAATCTTTTGGATGTTGACATCTTTTCACACAAAATTTTCAGTTTTATAAAAATAATTTCCATTAAAATTTTCAGCTATTTGATCTTTAACTGGGTTTTTGAACAAAAAAAAAACCCACAAAATTTTCTGCAGAAAACTTTGATGAAAAAGAAATTATTTTTCTTTTTTGATGAAAAAAAAAGTCATTTTCTGACCAGCTTTTTTGGTTAAGGTACAAAGTACTTTTGGATCCATGGGATGTCTAGTGAGCTTAAGTTTATGGGAGCTTGGTTCTTTCTAGTAGCTTCAGCCAACAAGGGTGCTCCAGCCTCATATTGGACCCAGTCGAAATGTTTCAAAATTCAAAATTTCACTGATTTGTCAAAATTTCAAATTTGGATGAATAAAAAATGGAGACTAGCAATATGAAAATGTTGTTCCATATTTCAACCACCCTGAAAATGCTACAGCCAATGCGGATTCTACTCTACTTCACAACTGACCTGGAACACAGGTCTCTGGGTTCTGTTCCCAGAGACGACTATACCGTGATGGCTGTATGTGTAGCAAGTGAATTTGGTATGATAACTGTGATACACATAGCCCTTGAAAGCTTGTGGTGTTTCGCTAATGACCCTACTGCCTGAGCAAGGAAGCTAGGAGACAGTCTAGACAGGCTATGAACTCTAGGGTACAGATGTGGGGACCTGCATGAAAACCTCCTAAGCTTACTTTTACCAGCTTAGGTTAAAACTTCCCCAAGGTACAAATTAGTTTTATCTTTTGTCCTTGGAATAACCACTGCCACCACCAAACTCTAACTGGGTTTACTGGGAAACGTAGTTTGGACACGTCTTTCCCCCCAAAATCCTCCCAACCCTTGCACCCCACTTCCTGGGAAAGGTTTGGTAAAAATCCTCACCAATTTGCATAGGTGACCACAGACCCAAACCCTTGGATCTGAGAACAATGAAAAAGCATTCAGTTCTCTTACAAGAAGACTTTTAATAGAAATAGAAGTAAATAGGAGTAAAGGAATCACCCCTGTAAAATCAGGATGGTAGGTACCTTACAGGGTAATTAGATTCAAAACATAGAGAATCCCCCTAGGCAAAACCTTAAGTTACAAAAAGGACACACAGACAGAAATACTCATTCTATTCAGCACAATTCTTTTCTCAGCCATTTAAAGAAATCATAATCTAACGCATACCTAGCTAGATTACTTACTAAAAGTTCTAAGACTCCATTCCTGTTCTATCCCCAGCAAAGCAGTATACCAACAGACACACAGACCCTTTGTTTCTCTCCCTCCTCCCAGCTTTTGAAAGTATCTTGTCTCCTCGTTGGTCATTTTGGTCAGATGCCAGTGAGGTTACCTTTAGCTTCTTAACCCTTTACAGGTGAGAGGATTTTTCCTCTGGCCAGGAGGGATGTTAAAGGGGTTTACCCTTCCCTTTATATTTATGACAACATAGCCCTTGAAAGCTTGTGGTGTTTCGCTAATGACCCTACTGCCTGAGCAAGGAAGCTAGGAGACAGTCTAGACAGGCTATGCCTGTGTCCTCCTGGATGAGTTTATTGTGGGTCTGGAGGGAAGACATGTCGGTGTAGGATATAGTAATAGGAAGCATTTGAAGAAGCTCTGTCGGCTTCAAGGAGGAAGAGGGTAGAGCACTGCAATTCAGGGTGATTTACACCTAGAGAAAAATGGCAGGGAAGCCCCGAGGTCGGTTCATTAAATCTGCCCTCTGCGCCCACACGCAGAGACACGCAGGGCAATGCGAGCCTGGGGCACGCAGCATTGGCAGTGGTTGCTGAGAGGTTTGCTGCCGGTGGGTTTGCTTGAGGACTTCACAGAGTCAGATTCCACGGCCAGCGGCAGTGCTGGAAACATCAAGCAGTCACAAGGCAGCTCATGACAGAGCAGCAGGAGAGACTAGTGTTTCCCAATAACTTTTTCTGATTGACCCCCCCTCCACCACCACTCTCAATGGATAGACAGATGAGGCCTCTTTGTTCTTAGCCCCTACAGTCATCACCATCCTTCTCATTCTCTTTCTCCCCTTATTGTGTTTGTTCTATTTCTTTTCGTCTCTCTTTTTTTTTTTTAAAATGTGTGTGGGGGTTTACAGCTGTTTTCCTGCTTGTTCTCCCCCGGCCATTCCCCTATTCTCAGGGGCCGTGAGGGGAAGGAATTGTATGCTATTGAAGGTGGGGAGGTGGTTGCCACTGGGGATCAGAGGGGAACATGGCAGTCATGCTTTCGTAGTTGAGCTAGCTGCTGCAGAAGTAGAGGGGGAAAAGGCTCATTTTCAGCTGCATGAAAAGCTGAAGGATGGTGTTCAAGGAGCAGTTTATCTGCAGCGGCTGGTTTTGCAGTGGGTAAGGGGCAGATACAGGGTCCTAAAGCTTTCCCCACCACCCGTGATCCTTTCCTTGCACTCCTCACCCTCCCAAAGGAGTGTGGCACCCACCGGCAGGCTGGGACTGACTTGCATCAATGGAAATTTCCATTTGGTGCCAGGAAGTTATTGCAGAAATTCATGTTCGACATAGCTAAGTTTTGCCCATGCCCTTGCGTGATCGCTTCACTGCGTGCACATGAGGGAACAGGGACATCTGAGGCCTGATTCTCCTCTCACTTACACTGGATTTACACTGGTGTAACTGGCTTCAGTGGAGCTGCTCTTGATTAGCACTGTTGTTAGTGAGACGAGAATCAGCCCCACAGACATATAGGGGAGTGACCGATGCCTGACATACATGCTCGGCAGGTAGGCCTGCTTGAAAAGATAGGGACTTATAAGCTATACAGTGCTAAAGTCTGAGGTACTTACATCTTGCCAAATTCTAAGATCTTTACTCAGAGCTCACGCAGAACTTCCTCAGGCAAAACAGTTACTGATGTTAATTGGAGACTGCCTAAGGAGGGAACTCAGGATCCAGCCCTGAACAATATATCATTTCCATGTATGTGTCCTTGAAGCCATCTTGTTTCAGAAGGTTTCAAGCAGGGAAGTATAGACTTCTCATCAGGACTGAGGAGGATACACACCAACAGGGCACATACTGGGGACTCCTGGTATAGGAGCTTGATCACTGATAACTAGGTACTCTTATGGTCTAATGCCCGCTCTCACACTGACTGCCTGTATGACAGTGGGCAAGTCACTTAGACGGAGCGTTTCAAGGTGGCCTAATGGAGTTAGGTGCCCAAATGCAATGAATCATCTGGAGATGTTTCATTTAATCAGTTCCCTGCCATTACAGGGGCCTCAGGCATTGGTGGCACCTCAATCACTCCTCTTCTCTGCCTCTCACACACATCAGTTTAGTCTCTTGAGGACTAAGATGCTTTGGTCTAACTAAGACACTGGGCTCAACACAGGGGTGTATAGGTGGAATTTAGTGGTCTGTGGTCAGACTACATGATCTAATTGTCTTTTCTGACCTTAAATTCTATGAAACGAGGAACAAATTGAAAATCCCAGCCCACTTTCTAACTCAATTTCCTCAGGTGTGAATATGTGACAACAATAAGTTCTCATCTAGGTACAGAGATGGGTGAAGAATAATTACATATTATCAGTACAGAACTTGGAACATGAATTAACATTATTGTAATTACTCACGTACATGTGAGTTGCTGTTTCTTTAAACAAACAAAATAAAATAAAATAAAAAAATGCAACCACTCGGTCAAAAATGTATCACATTCAATATGAGGAAGCAAAGCTTCAAAACGGGTAATTCAGCACCTCTAGAGTTATAATTGTTTCCTAATGCAATGTCTTTATTCTATAGCACAAATAAACACTTTCTTGTAATGGTGAACTTTGTTAATTACAATGAGTCTTAAAATGTGCCCTAAGTATGCATTATATTACAATGACAACATTATAAATGAATACTGAGTGACATTAATATCGCCTATTAATAGCTGGAGGTTTTGGCAGGTGGGATTCTGGGATTTATGCAAATGAAGAATGTGTTCCTCAATTATAATTTCAGTGGCTCTCTGTAAACTTCTGGTTTGCTGAATTAATGTCTACAGTGCATGTTTTTTTCAAAAGAGGAACCCACTTACATATACTATAGGGAGATAATGAATTATTAGGATTCAAAAAAGAAGGTTTGTTGCACTCATTTGCACATAATGTTTAATTTTTTACTGACTGTTTCATTTTAATGCATGCAAAAATGATCAAGAACTATCAAACTATGCTAATGCACATTCTATTGCAACTAAAGTGTAGCCTTGTTTCTGGGCTTTTATTATAAAACATTAAAATAATTTTCAATGGCAAAGACAATCTTTGTAAAAAAAATATTGAGATTGTTCCGATGAAAGCACAGGATGGAATTCCCGACAACTCTCCCATCACTTGGAAGTCTTGGGCTCAAATACTTTTGTGAGGACCTGATTAAAGCCCATTGAAATCAGTGGAAAGATTCCCACTCATTTCAGTGGGCTTTGGATCAGAGCTGTATTCCATAAAGGGTGGGGTGCTCAAAATCACCTGACAGTGCCTAACATTAAAGTCAATAGGGGAATTAAATGACGCCCAGACTGAGTACTTTAGAAAATCCCAGATAGAATGAGGGTCAGTGTTCTAATCCCGAAGGCAGAGCGTTATGTGTTTCACGATGCTTCAATGGGGAAGGTTCTCTTAAGACATTGGTTATGGTTTCTCAGGACTAGATCCTCCTCCCTGTGACGTCCATGGGACTTTTTGCCAATGACTTCAGTGTAGGCCAATCATTCTTTGAGACACACTTATGATCTAACTGTAGCTGTACATGTCCCAGCTTCATGGATAGAACATGATTAAAATCCACCTAGAACAGTGAAGGATTATAATAGCATGTCAGTATTCAGTCCTTCCCTTCTTTCTAATCTTATCTATCTAACCTTCATTTCAAATGTGCCTATCACCATATGTAGGTGCTATGTTCAAGGTTGACAGAGAGCGAGCGAGCGAGCGAGAGAGAGAGAGAACTGAAGCAGAGCTCCTAAAGCCTTATTTGGGCATCGGTCCTGATTTCCCAATGGGAGCTGCTGGTGCTCAGAGTTTTTGGAGTCTAACAGTAGATTCTGTTGTTGAAAGCCTTGGTCCAGATACATAATCAAACATATTATTTTACAGCACTCATATTTTTGCTTCACAAACTGGCATCATGTCTGTCCACAAAAGAACCAATATTTCCACCTTCCCCTTACTTCATGATACTTGTTTATGTTCAATCATTCTTACTCTAGAAAAAAATATTGCCAGTCATTCTGAAGCTACAGTTATGGAGCAAAGGCCTGTAGAAAGAGATGAGTCTTGTGTGCCCCTATAGATGATGAAATAGGAGTTCTCCTGTTCTCCAGTGGCTGTGAATTCTAGAGTGGTGGGCCTCCCACAGAGTGACCTGTATGTTTCAGGCACCAGAGATTTTGATTCTAAAGACCAGCGATTGCAATGACTACCCCTCTATCACAGTGGTCATGGTTGGGTGTGGAGACAGAGGCCCCAGGCACATTCAGACCACGTTCCTGCCTGTTTAATGGACATGGATGGGTTTGATAAACCAGTGTCTGAAAGAGCCAGCCCATAGAACACCGCCATGTTGGACCCGTATGCTACGGTATGCAGTGTTGTTGTAGCCGTGTTGGTCCCAGGATATTAGAGTGACAAGGTGGGTGAGGTAATATCTTGTATTGGGCTAACCTCAGTGAGAGAGACAAGCTCGAATGTTTGAAGTTGGGGTAACTATAATACTAATCAGCATTTGGGTAACACTTTTTATCTTCAAACCCCAATAACCCTTGGTGAAGTAGATGAATACTACTAGCCGTATGGCTCAGGTGAGGGAGCTGAGGCAAAGAGATGTGAAGTGGCTTATCCTAGGCTGGAAAGGGAATGAATGTCAGTCTTGGGAGGCAGGTTGGTCTAATAGATAAGGAACTGCACAGAGGCTCAGCAGCCAGGTTTGCTTCCTGGCTCTTCCACTGTGTACCCTTGAGCAAGTCACTTCACCTCTCTGGATCTCCATTTCCTCTTGCACCTTTTGTCAGTCCTCTCTATTTTGACTGCCAGTGTAACCCACACACCTTCTGGGTGTGGTGTTCTGTCCCATCTAGTGGAACCAAGACCACTTAGAGAGAGAGGTAAAATGAGTCTGCTCTACAGCCTTAGCTAACAGTCAGTTGGCTTTCATCTCATGGGGTAGCAGCTCATGCACAAAGCACCAGAGGGCCCCAGTTCAATCCCACCAACTGACAACCAGGGTCACTGTTACAAGTGGGGGCTTGTCCAGGATTTCAACTGGGAAGACTCTGAAGCTCAGCTAGGGGAAGTATGTAACACACACACCTTCTGGGTGTGGTGTTCTGTCTCATCTAGTGGCACCGAGACCACTTAGAGAGAGAGGTAAAATGAGTCTGTTCTACAGCTTTAGCTAACAGCCAGTCGGCTTTTAGCTCATGTGGTAGAAGCTCATGTATTAAGCTCCAGAGGCCCCAGGTTCGATCCTGCCCGCCAACAACCAGGGTCTGTCGGTGTTACCCAAGCTCTTCGATACAAGGACAGTCTCTTGCTATACGTCAATACAGGGTCCATCACAACTGGGACCCAGTGTCAGCAGGGTCCGCTAGGCATTACTGCAATATTAATAATTAATTATAATAGTACTGGTGGCGATTAACCATATGGTGCAGACCAGAGCTCTCATATACTTCCCAACATCTCTGTTTTCCTCCCCTCTCAGGAGTATGGCTAAAGCGTGCTGAATACCTCCTGGAGCAGTAAAACTCCCACGGCACGGTTAATTGGCTTTTTTTGTACCAGGTGTGATTTAAGTGCTTAGCAGTGTGGAATAGTGTAACTGACGTGATGGTGCCCAGGGCTATGCAAAGAGGGGCTTTTGGTTTGTACCTAGCAATTGAAAGCATAAATAAAGAAACAATAACCAAACGGAGCCGGATCCTCTGCTGCTGTAAATGTGCCTAGCTCCAATGGATCCCCAAGATGAGCCCATTCCTAGCTGGCCTGGCGCTAAGCAGATAAAGCATTCTGCCGCCTCAGGCTCTTAAAGACCTGCCCATTTTTGAAGGAGAGGGCTATTGCTGTGCCTGTGGTTTCTGCATCCCAGCAGTAGTCCCTCAATAAATCATTAATAAAACAATAACCTGGTGTCACGATACTCTTGGGCTCGGTAGAGAACAGATTTGGGAGGCACTCAGCAGTGCTCCATTCAGATTGCTGTCTCTGTCCTTTGTTTCAAAAGCATGTGCGCTCTCAAGTGCTTCCAATAGATAATTCTGCTTGCTTTAACCTTGCTGTATGTGCTCTGTAGCTGCCTTGTGGTTTTTTCTCTGCGCTGACAGCTCCTGGCCTGTTTTTCCGGGCTTGTGATTGTAACAGGGTACTCTCCGCTCAGGGGCACAGAGGCAAGGAAATAGGGAGGGGGTTCAGAGCTGACAGGTGGGCGGGATGACTACTAGACTGACCGTGCCAGGGAGCATCAGTGTTAAAGTGATTAATTTCTCTTCTCCATTACTCTAAATTAGCTAAACAAATCCCTTGCTAGGGCTGTCATCCTGATGTTCAGCATGCAAATTGTTTCTAATGAGCAGGGCACTGTGGTGGGTGGCTAGCTTGTCAATCGATTGGTTCTGACACTTGGTTCTCTCACTGAGTGGACGTTATTTGTGAGGAGATGGGGAGCCGCAGAGTAAACGATAGCAGCTCCCTGAGTTCCAGGAGCCGGGAGGAAGCTGGCTGGGTTTATGAAGCATTTGGAGCGGTGGACAGAGACTAGGTGGTACATAAGGAAGGCTCAGACCCTGCTGCTCCTGCTTACAGAAGGGAAAGGCATCCTGCAGGCAGTGGAGTAAAAGGAGTTTCAGAGAAAAGCAGGGGGCTTGTTTTCTAAATGGAAATACTTCCACTTTGATATTGCCACTAACTAACTAACTTCAATATTTGATAACTAACACTGGAGGGAAATACTTTCAGCTTGGCTTCACTTTAGAGCATTCCACACAAAACCCTGCAGCCAAATTCCACCCAACATTGGGCAAACATTTCCCCTCAACAATGACAGGTTTCAGAGTAACAGCCGTGTTAGTCTGTATTCGCAAAAAGAAAAGGAGTACTTGTGGCACCTTAGAGACTAACCAATTTATTTGAGCATGAGCTTTCGTGAGCTACAGCTCACTTCATCGGATGCATACTGTGGAAACTGCAGAAGACATTATATACACAGAGACCACGAAACAATACCTCCTCGCACCCCACTCTCCTGCTAGTAATAGCTTATCTAAAGTGATCATCAAGTTGGGCCATTTCCAGCACAAATCCAGGTTTTCTCACCCTCCGCCCCCCCCCACACACACAAACTCACTCTCCTGCATACACATTGTGAAGAGAGTGGTCACTTTGGATGGGCTATTACCAGCAGGAGAGTGAGTTTGTGGGGGGGGGGGAGGGCGGAGGGTGAGAAAACCTGGATTTGTGCTGGAAATGGCCCAACTTGATGATCACTTTAGATAAGCTATTACCAGCAGGAGAGTGGGGTGCGAGGAGGTATTGTTTCATGGTCTCTGTGTATATAATGTCTTCTGCAGTTTCCACAGTATGCATCCGATGAAGTGAGCTGTAGCTCACGAAAGCTCATGCTCAAATAAATTGGTTAGTCTCTAAGGTGCCACAAGTATTCCTTTCCCCTCAACAATGTTTTTCAAGAGAAAATTGGGGGTTTCAACTAAACAAAAACGTTTACACACCCCAAAATTTTGTTTTTCAGGTTGTAGCTTTTTTGCTTGAAAGTCAAAATTTTCCTTGGAAACACCCCCCCACACACACTTTCCAACCAACTCTAATCTCATTCCCATTGACTTCCGATAGCTGCTTATCAAATGAAAATCTGGCCCATAGTAAATTAAAGCAATCAGGTTAATGTAGTATGATTCACAGAGTCACATTATTCATTATACTTTAGTATTTGGACAGCTGCAGAGAATTTATTAAAATATTTGCAAATACTGAATGTTTCCCCCATGTTAGTATGAAGATTTATATAAGAGAGTATGTTCTCCATTTTTTGTTAATCATTTTTTCCTCCTGTTTAAAAAGCTTCAGGAAACAAAAACAATACCATGTGATATGTTTGACCAATCGTACACAATTAATCACGAATGAGTAGCAAATAGTGTAAAGCAAAGAGTAAGAGCCCATAGGCTGAGATAATAATTAGCCCAACCTGTTTGGTGAATACTTACAAATAATAAATCCATTCGTATAAAAGCAGAATCGGTTCATGCACAATTTGCTAACCAGACTAAGGCCCTGATTCAGGAAAGGTGCAACTCTGTTGAAGTCAATGGGATTTAAGTATGTGCTTATAGTTAAGTGGTTAAAGTGATTCCCTGAAACAGAGGTGAAATTCTTAATGAAAATTATTCATAACCAATAGTTCCACAAGTCCTCCTAAGGACAACCACCAATATTTCACCTCTGACTTCAAAGGAAGGAGATAACAGAAAAAGAATGAAAGGTTTCTACATTTTTTTCTCTCCAAATAAAACCAGGGATACAATAGCTGCTCAGGAATCCACGATCATCCTGCACTGAAGTTGTGCGTGTCAATAACAGAGGTAGTCAGGATTGAGTTTCCTACCCAGTGCGTTTTGTAACACAGGTTGAAACTCACAGAACATCTCTTTGGACTGGTTAAACATGGAAATGCTCTTGTTTAGCCCAGGGGCTCAGAAACCACGTTCCTGGGAAAACAATGCTTGAGTTCTGTAGGGTGGCTGCCCTGGGAAAGTGGGCTGAATACTCAATAGATGAATCCATTAACTCTGCTGGAGCTGACGATTCAAAGAAAACCCTCCAGATGCTTAGTTAATCCATTCTGGACCCAGTCCTGCAACATACTGAGAACTCTGGCCCTGATCCAGCACTTAAGAACATCTCTGAGTAGCCCCAGAGTGTCTGAATTGTTTTCCTGATTTTTCATTCTGCAGATTTTCCAAGATTTTTTTTAAATGTCATTTTTGACATCAGAAACCATTGAAAAGGAAATTTTTTTCTTAAAAAAAAACAAACCCATCCTACCATGTGGCTAAGCTGACCAATCAAAACTGGTAATAGACAGACAGAAAGGAAAAAACAGCAAAAGTGCTACATTTTTCATCATGCATTAGGACTTTTTTTAAATGAAATGTTTTCACAAAATATCCATTTTTGAAAAATGGTCAAATTTCAATATTTTTTAAAAGAAAAATGTTGACCAGCTTTGTTCATTAATGGCAATGTACAGATTCCTCTGTGAATCTATGTGTTTAGAATATTTGAATTTTATTTAATCCTCTCTCAGAAACCAGTTTTTCAAAAAAGGCCAGCCAGGCTCCCGGTAGAGTTACTCCACTTTCTGAACTGTGGACATTTAGATCTTTGCTTTCCAAATTCTGGAAAAAATAGTCATTCATCTGGAACAAGTGTAATAACATCGAGTCTTGCATTTGATATCAGGACCCCTACAGAAAGACCTAAACAGCTTCTTTGGATGCCAATCTGGAATTATCTTGAGTTCTTGGGTATAACAATGTGCCAGAAATTCCTAATGCAGCTCCAGATATTCTTCCACACCAAGCGAACCTGATCAAATGTCCCTGCCAACAGTTCAGAAGAAAACACATATTTTATTAAAATTTCTCTCCAATAAGAAATTTACATTACAAAAGCACTGTTATAAAACCCTGTAAAAATTAAATAAATAAATAAAATTTAAAAAACCCTATCTCCCCCACTGCTCCTAAAGGCCTTTGAACAAACTAGTGATAACAGACAAGTCCAGACAAAGAAAGAGAGTCCATTGAGACTAGCCTGAGGTCTGTAACCAAGCCAGGGTGAGCCACTGATGCAGAGGGAGAAATCCAAAGAGAAACTCGCACCCTTATGTAACTGTGATTAAACATTCAACCTCATTGAATGGAAAATAATAATAAGCCCTCTTCCTCTTGCTTTCTGTTTATGCTCAAAGATAAAACCTTTTGATGGCAACTAGAATACTTCATTAGTCCTTTGGCGATGGGCCATCTTCTTCCCAAATTAGAGGCAAACATGAGAGAGGTTTTGTTTATAATAAAATAATGGTTTTACATGTGGCTAGAACTAAGCAGGCTACTGAAGGCCCCTCTCAAGCTGAACTGGTCTTTGTGGTCCTGTTGCTCATAAAAGAAATAAGTCTACCCACCTCCCACCCCATGGGACATTCTGTTTACCTAGGAATGCAACACCAAAAGCAAATGGATGGCAGCCTGAGAAATCCTGTGCCAATGTGCAGAATGAACTCGACTGCGCCTGTTGGCTGCTAGCCAAACACTAAAATAAGACCATAAGAACGGCCTTACTGGGTCAGACCAAAGATCCATCTAGCCCAGTATCCTGTCTCCCGACAGTGGCCAATACCAGATGCCCCAAAGGAAATGAACAGAACAGAACAGGTAAACATCAAGTGATCCATCCGCTGTCGCCCATTCCCAGCTTCTGGCAAACACAGGCCAGAGACACCATCCCTGCACATCCTGGCTAATAGCCATTGATGGACCTATCCTCCATGAATTTATCTAGCTCTTTTTTGAACCCTGTTATAGTCTTGGCCTTCACAACATCCTCTGGCAAGGAGTTCCAGAGGTTGACTGTGCGTTGTGTGAAAAAAATACTTCCTTTTGTTTTAAACCTGCTGCCTATTGATTTATTTGGTGACCCCTAGTTCTTGTATAACAAGAAGGAGTAAATAACACTTCCTTATTTACTTTTTCCATACCAGTCATGATTTTATAGACCTCTATCATATCCCCCCTTAGTCATCTTTTTGCAAGCTGAAAATTCCCAGTCTTATTAATCTCTCCTCATATGGCAGACGCTCCATACCTCTAATAATTTTTATTGCCCTTTTCTGGACTTTTCCAATTCCAGAAAAGAGAAACTAGAGGTGAGTGCAACCAACCTCCGCTCTTCATCCAGTGGCTGAGATTGCTGCGAGTGTCTTCTGTGTGTCGCAATGAAGGAGACAATCCAGGGCCCTTTGTGGTCCCTCAGAACCAGTTCAATTGAGGAAACTAAAATGGCACCCGCTTGTGGCTAAATTGTTAGATGGTGTTCTGTGCTCATTTCAGCTGGAAGGTCACCCCTTATATAGACAGCAAGCTCCTTCTCCTGCAAGAAGTAGGCCTACAAAAGGCCCCTGGCCCTCAGGAGCAGCTGAAGTAAGAATGTGAAGCTTGCCTGCTGCTCTCATCTGCTCAACCCAATACCAGCACTGGGACAAGTTCGGATACCCAGCTCCAGAGACCTCTCCCCACAGTAGCCACATGGAACAAGAGTTCCACCAACTTTCTCCAAGAAGCATCATATGAAAGGCCTTTATTCCCTTGGCAGTGGAAGTAGAAGGGCCTTCCCTGATGCGTCAGCCTGGTGTCATGAGCTGACCAAACAAGTAAACTCTTAAGCAGCCCACTGGGGTCAGCAGAGCTCATGGGACTTGGAAAGGAAAGGAAAAGTCAGTGGTGACTACTGAGAAGGCACAAGGTGACAAGAATAGGCCCTAATCATGCAGTGGGCACCATACAGAGATAGGTATCCCTAGAATGTTGTGACTTGATGAATCAAGGTCTTGGACAGTAATCTCTTACTATTAGCATGTACAGCTCCTAGCACAATGGAGCCCTGTTCTCAGTTGGAACCCATTGGTGCTACAGTAATATGAATAATAACAACATACAGCTGCGAGACACAGCTGGGCAGAGCTGGGCTTAGATTTTCACTAGCTTTGCCTCTGAAAAGCCTCCAGGAGTCTGGACTCGGCTACATTTCTCAGCAAGGTTCATTGCTTAGTTGGAGACTCACACATGTGAGAGAACCAGCTCTGACAGCCATGTGGAAATGTTCACTAGGGCCCAGATCCTTTGAGGATCTCGGCCTAGGTCATAGCACTCCATGCCCCTCCATTAAAAAAACAGCTGTTTTAAGGCATAAACAAGATGCTTGTGCTGAAATGGAATGTCACCCCCCGGGTGTAAATATAGTCTCCAGGAGTACCGCTGCACAAACTGGCATGAGGGCTAGGCTCTGGGAGAGGGGGCTACAATAGCAGTGCACCCCTTATGCAAATAGATCAGCCCCTGGAGGAAATCTGCTTGTAGTAACTTGAGCAATTCTCCTGCCTTCACCAGCCTTTGGTGGTGTTCTAGGGTACACAAAGGGTTAAAGTTTCAAGGAAAGGTCTGAGGAAGCCAAACCATTCCCTGATCAATGGAATAGCAGAGCTGATGATGAAGACCAGCTGAAACTCATGAGGGCATGAGCTGGAGCAAGGCGGGGCCATAAATGCAGACAGCTGAGAGAAGGGAGGGACTTGAACAGTATATAAACTCCCTGTAGGTGCTTCTCTTCTTTTCCTGGGGGAAGTAAACTGGGGTTATGTTGTAGCAGATTTGGTAGGGAGATGATCTAAAATAGTGGCTGAGGAAAAATAGGGCTTTGCCTTTATGCTTCTTTGGGATAAGAGAGTTTTGGGAAGGGACAGAAAGGAAAAGTGATAGCTTCCAAAATTCTAGGGTTTTCTCATGAACAGGAAAAGAAAGGCTGTGTTCCTGGGCCATGTCAATAGGGCTAAAGCTAGCTGGTTGCCTGTTTTGCTAGTGAAAACTTTTCTGTACATGGATTGAACAGACAGAGTCAGGAACTACGTCTTTGAGTATCCAGTACAATGGAATCTAGACTGGGGTCTCTGGCTGCTAGTGCAATAGAAACAGGCAATGAAAAAAACCCTCTGTTTATTTTATTTCAGTAGCTTTTTAACAAATACACTTGCATTGGATTTATTTTTTAAGTGCTACAGACCAAATTATCATCTTCCTCTTACAGTAATGAAGAACCTGTAGCTCCACTGAAGAGAAATAAATTCATCTCGCTTTATAGAATAAATGAGATCAGAATCTGACCCAGCCCTACTCTTCTGGTGTGCTAAAAATGGGGTTGCGTGGGGATGACTCCAGGATACTGCTGAAAGCACTGTCAGTCAAGTGAGTCACCATGAATCAATGGACATGTTCCTACGTTTAACCCTTTGTATTTGCTTTTAGTAGTTTCATCTGATGATTTTCCCTTGAGATGGCTGGTTTTCAACCTTTTTTCTTCTATCTAGTTAACTTTTTTAAACGAAGAAGAGGTAAAGCCGTTGGGTGCTTTACTATATGTTCATTCACCTCCTGAATTTCTGTTAAACAAAACTCCTCCTCTGCTACTGAAAAGCAAACTAAACGCCAAGTGTGATCATTTCAAAACCACCTGCTAGGAGCTAAACAAATCAGTTGAATGATTATATGATCTAGCAATAAAGGAAAGTAAGGAAGTTTATTTACATGTAAAATATGAAAGATGTCTATCCATGGCTCTCGGAACCTGAGACCCAAAGTCCCAGCAACACTGAAGTAACCATTTCACTAGGGTCTCCGCCCAGCCCATGTTCAGAGCCTCCTTTCTGCCCCTTCTTTGGTGTATGGTAGTGCAATGTTAGTCATCCAAATTTTAGCTTTGAATGTGGACTGGGAGCAAAAGAGATGGAGCAGGTTGGGCTTGAAGACAGGGAAGTGTGGTGCTCTCCAGTGACCCATTCTGGTCTGTGTTGTAGAGAGCTAAGTAACAAATGGAGGTGGGGATGCATCTACAAGAATGGGCAGAGTATCCGCAGAATGAGGGGGAACATACCAAAAAATGGTGAACGTTCCCATGAGCTTTGGCCTGCTGGATTTTAGAGGGGAGACTCTGATACAGCAAAGACCCCCACCCTGTTAGCAAGAATGATGTAGACCCATCTACGTGTCCATGCCCTGAGCTCAACCGTGAAGGCTCCACACCATCACCACCCGAGAGAGCCTTCTGCGCAAACCGGGGGAGAGGGAAGGGCAGGCAGTACTCCCAGACATGGCTGTATGTTTCTTAGCTGGGGAAAACACATGTGTTTTGGGAGGGGCAGAGGAAAGGGGCCATCCCATGCAGGGACTTGTGGCGAAGCTGTGACACCCCAATCCTATCCCAGCCTTCCCCAGCATAGTCATTGCCTCCAATTGACTTTCCGAACATGAGCGGAAGGGTTGCAATAATTTGCTTGGCAGGGAAGTGCAGGCCCTGGATGTTCGCAGGACTTGTCGTCCTGTCACTTTGCCTCTCACACGCTCTGTTAGAGGCCTGACAGCCAACTCGCCTTTACCGTTGCAGGGCCAATTATCTTGAACGAACACACACACACACACCCTTCGCCCTTCTGCAATGGATCATAAAAATTATTTTACACATACACACGGGCCATCTGCACAGTGCAAGGGATTTCACTAGCCTCGGCCTTCCGCTTCCTCAGTGGCTGCCTGAGCGTGGCAGGAAAAAACCGTAATGTTTTCTTTGTAACTCATAAGAGATGAAAAGCGTGGGCTTTCACCTGGGCTTAATCCTGTCTAAGGAATTTAAATCTGTTCTAATATACAGCAAGGCTCTGAAGCGATACAAAAGAGAAGGCAGCTCTACTTAGGAAGAAGAGGCTGTTTTACGCTTCCCAGATCTCCCTGTGTCTGATTCTGGGAAGGGGCTGTCTCTATACCCCATATAAAACAGTCCCAGAGTTTCACAGGGTTTCAGAAAGAACAGGATTATCTAGTTTTATCTCCTGTACATCACAGACCAGTACAGTTTACCCAGATACCCTCTACTGAGCCCACGTCAGGGTTCTTAGAAGAACATAACGGCCGTACAGGGTCAGACCAATGGTCCATCGAGCCCGGTATCCTGTCATAGAATCACATTAGGGTTGGAAGAGACCTCAAGAGGTCATCTAGTCCAACCGCCTGCTCAAAACAGGACCAACCCCAACTACATCATCCCAGCCAGGCCTTACAAAACCTCTAAGGATGGAGATTCCACCACCTCCCTAGGTAACCCCTTTCAGTGCTTCACCACCCTCCTAGTGAAATAATCTTTCCTAATATCCAACCTAGATCTTCTCCCCTCCCCACTGCAACTTGAGACCATTGCTGCTTGTTCTGTCACCTGCCCCCACTGAAAACAGCTGAGCTCCATCCTCTTTGGAATCCTCCTGCAGGTAGTTGAAAGCTGCTATCAAATCCCTCCTCACTCTTCTTTTCTGCAGACTAAATAATCCCAATTCCCTCAGCCGCTCTTCATAAATCATGTGCCCCAGCCCCCTAAATCATTTTAATTGCCCTCCACTGGATTCCAATTTCTCCACATCCTTTCTGTAGTGGGGGGTCCAAAACTGGACACAGTACTCCAGATGTGGTCTCACCAATGCCGAATAGAGGGGAATAATCACTTCCCTCGATCTGTTGGCAATGCTCCTACTAATGCAGTCCAATATGACGTTTGCCTTCTTGGCAACAAGGGCACACTGCTAACTCATATCCAGCTTCTCATCCATTTTAATCCCCAGGTCCTTTTCTGCAGAACTGCAGCTTAGCCAGTCAATCCCCACCTGTAGCAGTGCATGGGATTCTTCTGGCCTATGTGCAGGACTTTGCACTTGTCCTTGTTCAGCCTCCTCAGATTTCTTTTGGCCCAACCCTCCAATTTGTCTAGGTCACTCTGGACCCTATCCCTACCCTCCAGCGTATCTACCTCTCCCCCCTCTTAGTGTCATCTGCAAACTTGCTGAGGGTGCAATTAATCCCATCCATCCAGATCATTAATGAAGATGTTGAACAAAACCGGCCCCAGGACCCTGGGGCACCTCCGCTTGATACCAGCTGCCAACTAGATATCAAGCCATTGATCACTACCCATTGAGCCTGATGATCTAGCCAGCTTTCTATCCACCTTATAGTCCATTCATCCAATCCATACTTCTTTAACTTGCTGGCAAGAATACTGTGGGAGACCATATCAAAAGCTTTGCTGAAGTCAAGGTATAACATGTCCGCTGCTTTCCCCATATCTACAGAGCCCGTTATCTCATCATAGAAGGTAATCAGGGTGGTCGGGCATGACTTGCCCTTGGTGAAACCATGTCTTCTGACAGTGGCCAATGTCAGATACTTCAGAGGGAATGAACAGAACAGGCAGTCACTGAGTGATCCTTCCCCTGTCATCCACTTCCAGGTTCTGGCAATCCGAGGCTAGGGACATCCAGAGCCTGGGGTTGCATCCCTGACCAATACTAAACTATTATTACACTTCTTCTGAATGGCTCTTCTCTCCCCCCCCCCCCCAGTACAGAGGCAATGGAACAGGCTGATGGAGACTCATTTGTGCCCTTAGTAAGGGGGTGGTTGAAAGAGACCTTTCAGTCAAAGCTGGGAGGGAAAGGAGAATTTTAAAATATTTTTTCCCTTCCCACATTTAGATGAAAAGTCAAAATCTCTCACATTTTTGCCAACACCTCCAATTTTAGTCAACTAATAATCCCCCCCCCCCCAAAAAAAAAATAAAAGGTGGGGTGGAAATCAGGTCAAACAAACTATTTTGTTACAATGTTGACCTTTAAAATAAATATGCAAGTTTAGTATAAATAAACTAACATTTTTAAACACTTCCCCCCCCCCCAAAAAAAAAAATAATAGCAACAGGCTGTTTTCACAACTTTTTAAAGTGTTTTTTTTGTTGTTTTTTTTCCCCAACGTTGTTCCAGTGGTCAGAACCAACCATTTCCCGCACACAGTTTTGAGTGTAATGAATTGGCATTTGCCACTTTGAAAAACTTTTAGTTGGAAAATTCCCAACCAGGTCTACTTCTAACCCCTTCCACTCGGGTAGGGTTCCTAGCCAAGCCATGCAAACCTGCCAGGTTTTTACCAAGGCTCATGGGGGAAAATAAAGTGGTCTCAGGTTACTTTGCGGGGGGGCATATAGGGTCACATGCCCCCAGCTTTGCTGTTTGGCTTCTAGTGAGCATGCTCAATAACACTGCTGCCCTCCACTATCGGCAGGCCCGGGTCGTCTCTGCTTTACAGCTCCCTCAGGGTTTTTGCCTTTTTTCCTCACAGTATCTACAAATGTGTGCGTATGTGGTAGGGACCTGGGTGTTGCAAGCCCAGACTTGGGAAGAGTTCTGCATCCCACTGCAAACATTTCACACCTCTCTAGTGTCTGCCGCTGCTTCTTCCTCACTGCGTGAGTCTGGGTTTGCTTTTCTTCCTCCATTTCTTCTCATTTGTGGTTGGTAGCGCAACATAAATGCTAAATAACATTCAGTGTCTGCCCTCTCCTTGGGAAGGATGGGCTTCTACCCATGATTGATGGCATCCAACATGGTTCAGTGGGCCCTGTCCAAGTTACTCAGCGCGCTGCATCTACGACTCAGCTTGTCAAGGTTGCCCGTACAAGCTCCTTTCAGGATGTGCGTGTGTTGCTAGTGGACCTGAGGGAGACCCCCTTTAAAAAAAAAAAAAAAAAAAGAAAAAAAGAACATTACCAGAGGATTATATAACCCAGCTCTAGGAGTACTGAGAACAGCAGGCGTGCATCTCCTAGACTGATTGGTGAGGGACTGGCTTGATGAGAGAGAGAAATTTATTGCTTGTCCTTCAAATCAGCTGCCTTCTGACAGCCCCCTTTGCCTTCTCCCAGCCCCTGCCCTTCCTTGTGATGACGTTTGATTTTTTGCAGCAGTGCCGGTTCAATAACCCCTGCCTATGCTCAGTCATTAGGGGTCCCCTAGAAATGTGAGTGAAACGTTTTTTGAAATGCTCATCCGCTGAGCACACCGGGATCCACACACCTGGACACGAGTGCCAGGATTTCATAGAGTTTAAGGCCAGAAGGGCCCATTAGATCATCTAGTCTGACCTCCTGTATATCACAGGCCATTAATATTCACCCAGATACCCCTATATTAACCCCAAAGACTCTAGTCAGCCCAAAGCATTTCAGTCTTTAGGAGGGTGAATGGGATGCTACAGGATTGAGAATGGGAGACCAAGTTGCCACCAAAGCCTGAAGCTGCAGAGAAAGGCAAAACAATCAGGTTCCAGCCTGGGGGGGAAAATCTTCCCCAACCCAAATCTGGCAACTCTGAGAAGACACACCAGCCAGGCTTCTGGAAAGAGGATTCTCTGGACCACAGGTCCCACTCCATGTGGCGCTCCATTTCCAGCTATGGCCAAACTGGCTGGGTTCTGACTCCCAGGTTCTGTGTGAGCCAGGATCTGCTCACCTGAACACTAGGGCCAAGGCTCTGACTCCAAAATCAGTGAGCACAGAAGGACCCACTCACCTGGGCATTGGTACCACGGATCCAATTCCCACCCACTGAGCACTGCAGGATCCACACTAGTGCAAGGAATTCATCCCTCTCCATTGGTGGTGGGATTCCAACCTTGGTGTACCAGCACCTGATTTCCACTGCTCGAGTGCAGTTAAAGGGCATACCCTGCACTGATGTAACAGTTCAGGACCTTGCCTTCCCCCTCATCCCTTATAGTCCTTTTTCCCCACCCACTCAGGATCACCATTCAGATAGCTAGCCCCCTGGGAATCTGAGCCAAACTACCTTTCCTTCACCCCTCTGCAGCAGCGGTCTCTCTCTCTCTTTTTTTCCTTGCCATTTTTGTAAAACAACTTAAATGTCATCTTCCTGCAATTACCCACAGAAGAGGGAAATGAATAGGAACATTCCCACGGGGGTCCCTGTCTTAAATGAGGCTTTTGTTGTTATAAATTGTTACTCAAAGCAGTACAAGCCTTTAGAATCACTCACATGTTCCTGGTAACTTGATTCATGGGGCTTTGAATTCAGAGAGCTTGTTTGGAGTCTGCCAGCCTTCTGTAGGTGTGAAATCTGAACGCATAATTCATAGCAGCAGCCTCCTCCCCCATCCCCCGCCCCCCACTCCCGCTTGCCTAACACTGCCAACTTTCAAGGCACAGAACATGTAGGGTAGGGCCTGCTGTATCCTTCTTGCCTTGTCCTCCCACAGGTTCCAATCAGGGCACCTTCCACCCACATTCTCCGCTCCCTGCGGCCTTGCCTGCGAGCCACAGAGTTGCAGGAAGAGATGGAATTGCCACATCCCTTAATTTTTGCTGATGATGCCTTCAAACCCCCCCTCCCCTACCCTCTGAACCAGAATCTGATTATCTGCAGGTGCTAGGACAATAGAAATAGGCATGTGGTAGCTGCAACTTGGCTCCCCCCAAGACGGTGCTGCCTAGTGTTTGGACTGGGGTCCATTCTCAGCTCTGCTAATGATTCTCCGTGTGACCTTGGGCAAGTCATTTCATCGTCTTGGGTCTCAGTTTCCCCGTCTCTATGTGAGGATAATACTCTCACCCCCACGCATGGTAGCATTGGGAGACTTAACGTTGCAATGACTGAAATCCACCCCTGTGCAAAGACCCAGCAGGGGGGCTATGCATCACATAAACACTATGGACTGGTGCTTTCCCTGTGTGGTCCTTGGATGGAAAATGCTGCAGAAGGGTAATGTCTTTTTTCTTTCTTTTTTTTTTTTAAATGTCTACAGAAATGGGCTTCACAGTTTTTGGTTTTTCTGCAAGTTTTAGAGGCTGGTTGCTCGGTGGCCAGCCGGGTTGGGGGCAGCAGTCTGTGTGAACAGCCCTCTACCCCTGAGCTCTGTTTCCCTCTGCCCCTCACTGACTCTTGGGCCTGCAGACTGCCACTGTGGGAAAAGGCAGCCTGGCTGAGCTCATTTCTCCACAGCAAGGGCTTGAGATGCCCCTGGAAACTGGGGAGGGCAAAACTGCCCACCAGCGCCTTGTCCTTCTCCTTCGGAGGAAGGCGTTGGATGGGGAGATGCGGTGGCAGAGCTAAGCTACTAGGCTGAAATTCAACTTTCTAATGAGAGCGTCAGTCATTTTACAAGCTGAAGGCAGCTAGAAAGAGGGAACGCAGCCTGGTTTCATCATTAGCTGCCACCACAAACCATCCCCCTTTCCGCCCCAGCACCACCTCACCCCGCTGCAGAGGGAAAGCACATTGCATTTTCCCAAAACAGCTCACACAATCAGCGCTCTTTGAAAAGGGGCTAAAAAAAGATATTAAACTTTAAATACCATTTCTTTCCATGCTGCTAAGCAGCTTATTTATCACAGCGTGAGCCCACCTTAAGAGCTGTGACGAGAGAAAGCTCTGCTGGTAATTACCGCAGGGAGCCAGCAGGCGTGAATGAGTCACTGCAATGTCAGTACACTGCAGACTAGGTAGGGAGAGACAGACAGACAGATGGAGGTTGACGAGGGCCAGGGGAACCAAGAGGGGGACCGGAAAAGAAGGACCATGTTTGGAGGAACAACGAGTTAACAAATCCTGTTTGTCCCTTGAGAGGACAAAGTAAGCTGGGACTGCCTCTCCAGACAATTGCCATAGATGGACGGAGCTGGGTGTGGGTCTCCAGCCATGTGGCCCTGACCTAGCCTTTTCAGAAGAACGAGGCCCTCCAGAAGCATGTCCCAAACAGACATTGCTGAAGCCTTTCAGCTCTAGGATCCTGGCACAGAGAGACAGACACGCAAGGCTGGGCCTTTCAGAGGAGCGACAGAAGATACCCTTGGTTCTTGCTGGCTGTCCTTCCTGTTCTGTCTCTGCTGAGAAACGTTGGCCTCATCCGCAAACTCCATTCTCTCAGTCCTGCATGTTAGGAGGAATTCAGGCACGTCTGTTAAGTGAGTGACAACGGAGAGAATCTAAGATGACAAGCTGGAGCCTACCGGGGATGGGCTGGCAGCGTAGCACCAAGGAACCCTGACAAATTCTGTCCAGGCTTCACAATCTATTTACTGCTGTATGCGGGGCTGGATCTGAGAGCAGGGTCAGCACATGCCTGTCCCACACAGCTTATAATTTAAATAGAAATGATAAATAAGGGGTGAGAGGGGAAACTGAGGAAATGACTTGCCCAAGGTCAAGGAGCAAGTCAGTGGCAGAGCTGGGCATAGAACCCAGGTGTCCTGCTCTAGTGCCCTATCCACTAGGTTTCCTGGATTTGGGTCCATCAAAGGCAATGAGAGATTTGTCTTAGATGTCAATGGGAGTAGGCTCAGAGCCTTGTCTGATTTAGCATCATACCACAGCTCAGTCTCTTCTGCACAAGAACATTTCCTGTTACCTGCACTCTGATTCATCAAATGCAGTCACCATGTAGTATTGAGCTTCTGACCCAGTTCCTCTGGCATTTCCCTGTAGAGACCCTTTCCTTCTAATCACCACTAAATAACTATGTTGTTCTGGGACTTGACCCTGTATGGACATTCATTTCTCATAAGAACAGCCATACTGAGTCAGACCAATGGTCCATCGAGCCCAGTGTCCTGTCTTCTGACAGTGGCCAATGCCAGGTGCTTCAGAGGGAATAAACAGAACAGGTAATCACTGAGTGATCCTTTCCCGTCGTCCACTCCCAGGTTCTGGCAGTCGGTGTTTTTAGGGACACGCAGACCATGGGGTTGCATCCCTGACCATCTTGACTGATAGCTATTGATGGACCTATTCTCCATGAATTTATCTAAATCTTTTTTTTTTTTTTGAACCTCCATTATAGTACTGGCCTTCACAACATCCCCGAGCAATGAGTTCCACAGGTTGACTGCATGTTGTGTGAAGAAATACTTCCCTTAGTTTGTTTTAAACCCGTTGCCTATTAATTTCATTGGGTGACCCCTAGTTCTTGTGTTATGTGAAGGATTAAATAACACTTCCTTATTCATTTTCTCCACACCGGTCATGATTTTATAGACCTTTGTCGTATCCCCTCGGAGCCGTCTCTTTTTCAAGCTGAAAAGTCCCAGTCTTATTAATTTCTCCTCATACAGAAGCTGTTCCATTCCCTTAATTATTTTGTTGCTCTTTTCTGTACCTTTTCCAGTTCTAATATAGCTTTTTTTTTTTCTTTGAGATGGGGTGACCAGAACTGCAGGCAGTATTCAAGGTGTGGGCGTACCATGGATTTATATAGCGGCATTATGATATTTTCTGTCTTATTATCTATCATTTCGAATGATTCCTTACATTGTTCGCTTTTTTTTTTACTGCTGCTGCACATAGAGCAGATGTTTTCAGAGAACTATCCACAGTCACTCCCAGATCTTTCTTGAGTGGCAACAGCTAATTTAGACCCCATTGTTTTGTGTATATATTTGGGAAAATGTTTTCCAATATGCATGACTTTGCATTTACCAACACTGAATTTCATCTGCCATTTTGTTGCCCAGTTTAGTGACATCCCTTTGCAACTCTTCACAGTCTCTCTTTGGACTTAACGATCTTGAGTAATTTTGCATCGTCTGCAAATTTTGCCACCTCACTGTGTACCCCTTTCTCCAGCTCATTTATGAATATGTTGAACCGCACTGGTCTTGAAAACCTTTCACTGTACTGCTGTACCCCTTCTTTTCCCACTGCCCCAAGCCTCTTTTCCAGGCATCTCTTTTCATTTCAGGACCTAACTTGCAACCAGAAGAGTCTGTTTCTGTTATGCATGTTCCATGGAGAAGGTTCCTAGGGTATGGGACTGCAGATCATGGCAGCCTCCATATAGACTGCTACAGGATGGGCAGTGGCTAAATAGGAGGAGAAAGTAAAATAGTTAAAGGTGGAAGGCAGCCCAGTGAGAAAGCGGGAACATATTGTCCTTACATGTCCCATTCTGTTTCATGCTAGGCTCTGGTTTCTGCTTCCTGGACTGCTGTTTAAGATCACGTTATGCAAGAAACAGTGTTCTCTGTTCAATACACAGGCCTATGCTTGTGTTTGGTATTGCTCCCTCCCAAAGTCACCAGAACCCTGTCACATAAAACCAAACCTATTAAAGAAAAGAACACCAGGGTACATAAATCAGTATGCAGCAGGTTTGAGCAAGAGATCAACTGCATGTGAAATGGACACAGAACAATAGAGAGAAGCCAGATCCATCCAGGTGACACTCAGAAGCCTGAGCAGACCAGTACAAGACCAAACTAACAGGCAGAAACTGGTGGATGCCCATGCCATACCTGACGGTGTGGGAGGATGATGAAGAAGAAAGGTGACCAGACCATCGCAGTGTATTCTCCTGAGCAGCTGGTGGAACTGTCAAACGCATCCCTTTTTCGTGTGCACTCCAGAGTCTTTTAGCCGAGGAACCTTCTGCTGCCAGCTGTGTCCTTCACTGAGGAGCGACCTTCAGGAGGTTTAGATGCTCAGTTGGACTCGTTAGAGACCTTCCTTTTTTAAACAGAGATGCCAGGTCGGGGGGGGGGGTCAACTCTTCTGCATCAGGGAGAGGACTATAGCCAGAGAAAGTCAACTATCGATACCGTGGGGCCTTGCCAGTCCAGCAACATGGGGTCATGCCTAAGGCCATCCGGTAGCCCCTGCAAGGAGGATCAGGGCTGGCAGCTCCATCAGTCACATGCAGCGGGCTCCTCAGCAAACAGTTCTTTGATCGGAGACCCAGCTACCTCCAGCACTGATCTGTGTTAGTCTGGGTGGGTTGACAGCAATGACTTTCCAAGTGAGGAGGAAAGAACGGCTTATAGGATGGGCTGAGGAAGAGGTGCCATGAGATATCTGAAGGGTGGAGAGTAGACATGTCTGCTGAGATTGATCTGCAAGGGCAGGGCTGCTTAATATGGCTGCTGGAGGAAAGGAAGGTCTTGTGGCTAAGATATTATGCTGGAACTCTGGCGAACCACGTTCAGTTCCTGGCTTCACCACAGACTACCTTGGTTACCTTGGAAAAGTCACTTACAGCCCTCTGGGCCTCAGTTCCCCCTCTGTAAAATAGGGATAATACTGCCTGTTCTCCCAGCCTTTGGCTATTTACACTGTAAGCTCTTTGGCCGAGGGACTCTCCTACTCTGTGTTTGTACAGTGCCTTGTACAATGAGGCCTGATCTGGACTGGGGCCTTGAGGAGCTATTGTAGGAAATCATAATGTTAAGACGTAATGATAATGCCCACACTCTCCACCGTTGGATAAGCTGGGTCAGAGCGCGGGGAGAAGTGATCCTGGGTAGAGCACCCCCTGCTGACCGACACATGGAGGAGAATTAATCAAAGCCATGGAGTGGAAGAAGTAATAGTGATGGGTGGGAGCAAGCCACTGAGCGCAGTTGGGTCTGCAAGGTGAGCGGAAGGTGGGATATCTCTCTAGAGAGAGTCTGCTGGGGGAAGGGGCTGATATGGCTAGCAAAAAGAACAAAAAAACCACATTTTAATACAAATGAGCAAGAACATAAAAAAGCTTCTCCCAGCTAGCGTGAGTGGCTTGAAGCTATGACTGTGACCTGCCTGGGGGGGAGGATCCTACACCTCCAGCGACTTATACTCTGGAGGGTGCCTGCAGTGATGTGTGGACTGCACTTTTCCACCGTTCCCACCAGAGGGAAGCCTAAGGGAGCAAGCCACGTCAGAAAGTTTTTATAAAAGAGAGATGATAGGGGGCACAGCAGGGCAGGGCTTTGTGCGGAGATGGGGTCCCATTTTGTGTAAGGTCAGGAGCGGAATAGGAGTCACTAGAATTGCTGGAGGAAGCTCAGTGATGCAGCTAGAAGTGCGCAGCCTGAAATACCTTGGATTGCTATTAGCAAATGGAATTTATATATGGGCAACAAGGAAAACAATTAGAATTGTGATTTAATCAGTACATTTTAGTGAGAGCAATAACAGCTGGATGTGGCCTCAATAAAGAGCCAGACAAGCTTCAGTGGAGTCCAAAGTTTTAAAGCCACTTCCAAAATAAACAGTATTAGGAGCCACTAGCCAGTCTGGGGTCAAAGTGCTGACGGTGCAATTGGCTACTGCTGAAGCAAGATGGCTTTGCAGAGGCTGAGTGCCTCTGACATCCAGCACCCTTAAAAGCCCTGGGCAGAGTCCAGGCCCCATTGAAGTCAATGGGAGATTTCCTAATGATTTTATTGAAGGCCAGCATTTCATGCTGGGAATGTGCCGGTGACCTGCTCCTCTCTACTTGGGGAGGGTTTGACACAAAGCTCTAGGCCTAAATTTTCATAAACGACTTAATTATTACTACTGTTTGTCTCTATTGGTGTAGCACCTGGAAGTCCCAGTGATGGACCCCTTTGTGCTCGGCACTTTACAAACACAGAACGAAAGACAGCCCCTGCACCAAACTGCTTACGGTCCAAGTATTTTGGTTCCCTCCATTTTCTGGGTGCCCCTTTAAGATCTTTCAAGCTGGGCACAAAATCCCAAAGCCCTCCAAATTATGGCTCCCTTTTTGAAATGTAGACCCTACTGTCATGCCCCAGGGATAAGGATTCATAGGGAATGGGCAAATTAGCATGGTAACAGCTGCCAGTGTAAGGAGACCACAGAAACCAGGGGAATACCCAGACTCACAAGCCCAGATACTGAGGTGATGAGTGTGGCCTAGGAACCTATATGGGCCTACAGGAAATGGACCAAATGCTGAGTTCTTTACTTGGCCAAACTCCCAGTGAAGTCAGTGATGTTTGCATGAGGGCGGAGGAAAAACTGGATTTGGCCCAACGTAACTGATTTTTAACCCACATTTTTCCATTGTCATTATTTCTAAATACTGTAAGTGTGTGTATGTGTGTGTGTGTCCTCCTACACCACCTCTCTTACTCTTGGTGTCGAGGTTCTAATCCCTGTGACTTCATAATTACGTCCACAATGATCAATCATGCCAGGCATCCAACCCCAGGCTGTGGTCCCAGCTGCTTTTCTAAGCTAAGGAGGGATGGGGCTTAGATAAGAAACCTCCACAGAATGCACAAGGTGGTCAAAGTGAGCTTTCCCATTTGTGGACAAATTGGAGCGAGTCCAGAGAAGAGCGACAAAAATTATTAAAGATCTAGAAAACATGAGCTATAAGGGAAGATTGAAAAAAATGGGTTTGTTTAGTCTGGAAAAGAGAAGACCGAGAGGGGACATGATAACAGTTTTCAAGTTTGTAAAAGGTTGTTACAAGAAGGAGGAAGAAAATTTGTTTTTCCTAACCTCTGAGGATAGGACGAGAAGCAATGGGCTTAGATAGCAGCAAGGGCAGTTTAGGTTGGACATTAGGAAAAACTTGTTAACTGTCAGGGTGGTTATAAATAAACACTGGAATAAATTGCCTAGGGAGGTTGTAGAATCTCCATCATTGGAGATTTTTAAGAGCAGGTTGGACAAACGCTTGTCAGGGATGATCTAGATAACACTTAGTCCTGCCATGAGTGCAGGGGACTGGACTAGATCACCTCTCAAGGTCCCTTTCCGTTCTATGATTCCCTTTCCCAGTCAGGATTGGACTAATGACACATCATGGACTTCGGGCATGGTAAAGTGAGATGGAAAACAGGCCCAAATCACTTGTGATCATTCTAAAATCTTATGGTACCTTTTTTTCTGTGAGTAGAGGCATTAAGGCCAGTGTCTGCTGTGGATTGCATTCCTCCTGCTTCAATCCTACCCACCCTTCAGTTTCACCCAGAAGATATTCCTCTCCACCCATCCAAAAATCTCAGCTGTGTCAGTGCAAACTGTCTGCTGCCTCTCGCCCCAAAGGATGCTGCATTTCGGAGCAGGTTGGAAGTGATCCTTTCATATACCATCTGCAAAGTGCTGGGAGATCTGGCATCAGGAAAGGCGCGACGTGAAAGTAAAGTATTAATGGCATAAGTAGAAAAAAGAGCGCTTTGTGGTTTGGACAGAGTCCGAGACGACGCTTTCTTCCTGGGAGAGACTGTGTCTCAATTTAACTCTTGCAGGGAGAAGAGCCATATCTCACTGTGGCATGAAGAGCAAAATGTCATTTGCTTGCAGTGATAGCTTCATGGAGAGGCTTTTAGTGAAATGCGCCCGGGTGCACAGAAAAGGAGAGACTGAAAGGAGCCATATAAAAAGATACATGACTCTTGTCCCAGAGGTAGGATGGCTCAGTGGTTAGGGTGCTAGCATGGGACTTAGGAGACTCTGGTTTAATTCTGTGATCTGCCACTGATTTCTGTGTGACTTTGGGCAAGTCACTTGGTCTCTCTGTGCCTCAGTCTCCAGACACAACCCTCTTTGCTCCTAACTTTGTCCACTCAATCCATTCCCACTTCAGATTCTGCTCCCTAAACATCTATAGTCCGTCCTTGTCAGCAATCACTAGCATCTAACAGTACCCAAATTCCCTTTGGGACAGTGCAGAATTGATCGGCAGATTGTCAATGCATCAGGGAACATCCCAAAATAAAAGTTCACTGGACATAAGTCTGCCTAGTTGAGTAGCATCTAAACCACTGGTTGGCTGACACAAAACTTGCATTGGAAAATAAGTGGATCTTGCCTACATCACGGCAGAACAAAAGGTCTCTTAGCCTAAAGGTTGTTTCCCAGTGCCCCTGCTTGCCATATGTCCCAAGGAAAATGTCTCTTGCCGTGTTTCTGCCTTTGGGCTCGCAAATCTACAGGGTCTACCACCTTTCATAACCAGAGCAGAGTAGTAAAGCCGGGATGAATCCAGTTCTGATACCAGCTTATGCTAACCAGGGGTAACTGGGTGGCCTGTGTGATTCACTAAGTCAGACTGCATGATCTAATTTGGCCTTAATCTATCATCTCATGAACATCTCTAAGCAATACAGTATCAAATTCATCCTTTGGTATGACTCCAGCATCCTCAGTGGACTTTCACATGAGAGCAATTTGGCCCATTCTCTTTTAGCATCTGCTTCCAGTGTCACATGCTTAGTCATTTCAATCTTGGTTCAACTTAACTCTTGATAAGTCTGTCTGAAGGATGTTGGGGCAAATTCCTGGCCAGTCTGGGATACACAGAGAAGTAATATAATATCTTCTGAAAAGACAGTTCTGGCATGCTTTCCGATCCCAATGGCTCATAACATCATAAACCAGGCACCCTGGTATTGTTATAGTCACAATCATACGAACAGATTCTGCTGTCAGCTACGCCTGCCAACCCCTCCTTCCAACAGAGCCCGGATCTGTTCCCTTTCTGGACGTGTTGCCGAAATCCCCATCTCTTTTTCTCTGGTGCTTTGGAAAGGAGCAGACTAAAGGCTACAGGGTAGAGATCTAATGCTTGCTACAGCCGATAGAGCACTGTGCAATTTAAGGATTTCGCTCATTATAGGCAAAATAAGACCCATACCGATGCATCAGGAGCAGAGAGCAATATAGCAACCGTGTCCTACATGCTCATAAGCCAAATGCAAACACGGTAAAGAACAAAGCCCATCTGTTTGTCCAGCTCTTGAAAGGACATGGCCCAGGGACGGGTCAGCACAAGCTTGGTGGCTGTTGGAACAGCTCCAGGAGGCGGTGGAGGTAGGAAGGGGATTTCGAAGGGGTAAGCAGAGCTCCCAGATCGTGGTGGGTGCATGTTTCAGCTGCTGATTCAGCACCTTCCCGGCTTGCTTGCCATTCGGTCTTTCAAGCAATTTACTTCCAAATGCAAGTGGAGAAATCGTTTGACAAGCTTCATCCCTAGATGTTGGCAGATTCCCAAGAATGACTTTGCTACTCAAAGATTATGTTTACAGTGAAATGATTTAGGGATTGAGGGATTATCCACCATGGGCCCACAGCCCAACACCTCCATAAGTACCAAATGCCTAATGATTCCTGACAGCAGGAATCAATCACCAGAGCTGGAGGGTTTTTGTTGTTTTTTTTTTTTCCTCCTCTCTCTCTCTCTCTCATTTTTTCTTGGGTGAAACAAAACAGTTCTGGTTCCACTGCTCAGGCTTAAATAATACTGTCTACAAATCATTAATAAAAGCAATTGGATGACCTACATTCAGTATTATAAGGGCCAGAGCAATAAAACAAGGCTTTATTTTGTGAATAACACACACTACACTATCTTTTATAGATACGGTGTCTATGGTAATTTGTCTGTGCACGAGCCATGCAAATTGCGGCTGGGTACACTTCAATGTATCATTACAAAATTAAATCCCTCTGCCATGCCACCCCATCCAAAACCACTGTCAGCTGGGTCATTCCGCCAGTAAGACCAGAGCATGGGGCACAGGGAGTGCGGAAATGACCGCACTAAAGGGTTAGCGGTCTGAATGCTCAGTGTCAGAATCAGGGGCAGAATCTCAAAGGATCTCCGCATGCACCATGCTGAGCACTTTTGAAAATTGGGCCCTAAATAGCTGCTCTTGAGCCAAGAGCTTTTAAGGACGGGAACTAACAGTTGGTGAAGGCCCCAACCCTTGTAAGCAGCCCCACACCCCCAGCATCCCAACTGACTTCAAAAGAAAGCAAAGACCCCCTGCTAATTATTGACAGGCACACAAACAGTGCCTCCAGTTCATAGATCGTCAGACCAGAAGGGACCACTGTGATCACTGTGTCTGACCTCCAGAGTAGCCTGCTGGTTATGTAAAATTACAGCGCATAAATACACACATGAGCGCCACTGTTATGAAATAACATACTAAACACCCCAGACCACGCCCCTCTCTGCTAACCCTCTTAAAAGCAATTTATTTGAGCATGAGCTTTCGTGAGCTACAGTCTCTAAGGTGCCACAAGTACTTCTTTTCTTTTTGCGAATACAGACTAACACGGCTGTTACTCTGAAACCTCTTCAAAGCCTCTCTCTCTCCCCCAAAAAAGTGCACGAAAGAAACTGTCATGACTATTTTCTTTTCCACCCAGCTCTCTGCATGAGGCTGTTCACACACAACTTATTTCTCTTATATAAATATTGATAAATGATTAGCCGAACGATCCGGGTGTATTTCCAGGCCAAAGAGTCTGAGTCTGAAACAGTCACTTGATTACAGGAGCCATGGGAGTTGCATGAGCACAAGCCTGGAAGTCAAGAGTTCTAGGTTCCATTCCCAGCTCCGCCACTGACTTCCTATGAGACCTGCAAGTCATTTCACCTCTCCGTGGCCCCGCTGACTCTCACGGTGCCACGGAGTCACCGTGCCTGCCAGACAGGCGATGCAGCGGGGCTGCAGTGGATCTTTGGAAATGTAAAGTGCTGCACGAGGGCCAGACATTACATAGTATTTGCAAATCACATTGGGGCGGGGCGGGGGGGGAGGGGCAGGTGTTGTAGAAGAAATGAGGTTTATTGCAATAACCAAAACAGGAGCAATGGACAGACCGAAACAGCGCACCCATTTGACTGGGTTCAGCCAGTGGTGTTTGGTCAAAGTCATTGACTGCTATGGAAACTCTCCTTCCCGTGTGTCACCTGGATCAAAACCCTAGTCAAACCCTTGGGGCAGGGCAGAGCGCATGTTCTTTTTAATTCCAGTGCTTTTCAGAATCCTGAAGCTGATAGGTCCTCCTGTCCATCCCTCCTCCTGGCTGGCTTCTTCCCTTAATTACCATATTGATTTGATATGTTTAGTATCACTTAAAACAACAAACGACGGAGCTCCCCCGTATTCCCAATGGGAGACTATGCCACCCTCTAACACTGGTAGGAATCCTTTCCTTGTATCCAGCCTGAATTTCCCTGTGCTTCATTCCATCTTGTTACTGCCCCCTTCCATGGACCACCCGAAGCAATTCCTCTCCCCATGGTGTCCTCACCTTACCAGTACTGTACAACCCTAGCCCTAGTCCCCTTTTGTACTTCGGGCTCATTCGCCAGTGCTTGGTAGGCTGGGGAAACGTGCAAGGAGCCCTTTGTATGGCTAACCCTATGGCCTGCCACATCTGCATCCCCTGCACGTGGGAGTGCTGTGCCTGCTTCCTACGTGATCTCTCTCCCCTCCCACCCTGGGGTCATACAGCACCCCAAAGGAGATGGGGAGGAAGCAGGGCTGTGGCCCCTCTGCGGCAGTCTGTGGGATTACAGGGCTCAAACCTCCACCCTCCTAAGGGATATCTGGTCTTTAATGTGCTTTTACCCTACACTATACAGATTTCACGGGGGGAGACCAGTGTTTCTCAAACTGGGGGTCCTGACCCAAAAGGGAGTTGCAGGGGGGTTGCAAGGTTATTTTGGGGGGTCACGGTATTGCCACCCTTCCTTCTGCGCTGCTGCCTTCGGAGCTGGGCAGCTGGAGAGCGGCGGCTGCTGACTGAGGGGCCCAGCTCTGCAGGCAGCAGTGCAGAAGGAAGGGTGGCGATACCAGACCAGGCCACGCTTACATCCGCGCTGCTGCTGGCCGCGGCTCTGCGTTCACAGCTGGGCTCCCAGCCAGCAGCCGCCGCTCTCCAGCTGCCCGGCTCTGAAGGCAGGGCCACCGCCAGGAACAGCGCAGAAGTACCACAACCTCCCCTCCCCTACAATTACCTTGTCTCTCTCTCTCTCTCTCTCCCCTTTTTGGGTCAGGACCCCATCAATTACAACACTGAAATTTCAGATTTAAATACCTGACATCATGAAATTTACGACTTTTAAAATCCCATGACCGTGAAATTGACCAAAATGGACCGTGAATTTGGCAGGGCCTTACTAATAGGGTTCCTATTACATCCTGCACAGGCCCATGGCTACGTGCTACAGTCTGGGCCTTCGTCATCCTTCAGCCAAGCTGTATGTATTTACTCCTTGACCCATTTGTAGGTTTAACACTGATGCCCTCTCCTACTGGTGTTGGAGCCCTTAACCACCTGCATTAGGGAGCAGTGACTGGAGGTGGAGGGAGGTGGATGCCATGCTCTGATACGTTTCCAAACCCACACAGAACCCACTCCTTAGTTTTTCACCACCACTGAGGAATTTGGAGATCTTTCCGGAAATAAAACGAACGTTACAGAAGCCCAAGCAAAAGTGCTAACTGGACAGAAACCATCCGGTGTTGCTTTTAACACAATAGATGAATGGGGGAGGGATAGCTCAGTGGTTTGAGCATTGGTCTGCTAAACCCAGGTTTGTGAGTTCAATCCTTGAGGGGGCTATTTAGGGATCTGGGGCAAAAATTGGGGATTGGTCCTGCTTTGAGCAGGGGGTTGGACTAGATGACCTCCTGCGGTCCCTTCCAACCCTGATATTCTATGAACTAAACCAATACATAACAACTAGAAGTCATCCAATACTCTTTGGGAATGCAAACAGCGTTGGAAATCAAAAGGTATCACCAGGGTGTCTTGGCCAAACTCTCATCAAGGTAATTACTTCCTGTCCACCTTGGGCTTACAGATGGATATAGGAGCAAAAAGGTGACTGGAATAAGAGCCCGAGAAAGGGAGATGTGAAGACGGATTTGAAAGAGCAGAGCAAGGTCTCTTGATGCTCAGAGAGAGAGAGGCAAAAAAAACCCCAACCTCATGTCATGAGAATGAGGAAACAAAAAGAGGAGCAAGAAGAGCATAGGGCGTGGGAAAGGCAGCGCAGCAGATGAGAGCCGGGATGCAGGCAGGAAGAGTGCTCTGGAAGATGAGGAATTAGATGAGCCTGAATGTGATGCAGAAAGAAAGAGGAAGCAGGGTCAGAAGGGACCATTATGATCACGTCTGGTGTCCTGCATAACCCTGTCCATAGAACGTCACCTAGTGACTCCAGCATCAGTCCCAGCAACTTATGCTTTAGTTCAAACACATCTCTTGGAAAGAGCCAGCCAGCCAGCCATGAGCTGCAGAATCCACCACATTGCTTGGGAGGCTGTTCTGAGGTTTAATTGCCCTAACCGTTAAAAATGTGCATCTCATTTCCTATTTCAATTTTTGATTTCGACTTCCAGCCTCTGGATCATGTTACGCCATGGCTGGGTAGAAGGGTCTGCTGAAAAACTTGCTGCAAGATGAGCTACTGTGGCATACAGCTGGAGCTTCAGTAGAAGAGAGAGAGGAAAGGGACAGGTTTCAATGAGGAGTGATGGTGGGGAAAAGAAAAGGTATAGAAAAAGAGGTGGGAAGCGGAGCCTTTGAGAAAGCAATGCTACATACAGGGGTTGAGAAGCAGAGCCAAGTTTGGACAAAGGGAAAATATCTAATTAGGGAGGTAATTCGTGAGCCGTTAGCTAATAAAAGCATGGGAGCTGCTGAGGTCACCTTAGTGAAGAAGGAGGTAAGGACGCACTGCTCAGGAGCATCAAGAGAGGGGGAGAAAGAGCCTGCTGAAGATTATGTTGAACCAAAATAGCAAAAGAACCAGGACAGTCCAGATGCTTTATTTGGTCTCTAATTTCTACAATTAAGGAAAAACACAAAGTACGACAAAAGATGGGAGCCATCAGGCACGAATCTGGAAGATGTATTTGAGAGTGCTGGGTTTAACACAGTTTTACACAAATGTGGTAGAGAAATGTGACTTAGGCAAATGTGACTTTTCCAAATATTAACCAATCAGGCCCAATTTAAAATCCCAAAGCTAACCAGGATGCACAAAGAGAGATTTTGTCCTCCTGATCAGCTCATTACTCTGAGGAACAGAAACACCTCCACTAATGAAGGACAAATTGCCCAGATACGCTCATTCTTGGCTGACTAACTCCAAGGACATACAGAATCTATTAAGTACAAAACTTGGGAACAGGAAACACAACAGGGAATCCCTGAAAAGGGGGCAGGGGGGAAATCTACACAAACTACAATAACTTCACTGCCTTGGCAAGAATTTTCAATGGCAAACTATAACTCAATCCTTCTCCAGCCCCTTAATCAGGCAGAGAGTGTAAATCAGGCATCCTGAATGTATCAATGGTCAGCAAGTTTTGAACTCCTTGCTGACTATTGGGACGTGAAGTTCATGCCCTGGGTCATTTGCAAGGTAATTTCCCCTAGCTTTGCAGTAAACTCTCATCTTTGGCCTACAACCTCAATTCTGTGAGTGGTTAATAGTGTCCATAAAAAGTAATATGAAGGTAAAAAATATCTGAATTTTAGTAGATTTACTGGAATTTTATTAATTTATAAATGTTGAAGGTTATACCATATGTCACTGGAAAGTAATTTTCTCTGGATGTGCAATAAGGGCTCAGATTTGATTTATGACCTAAATATTGCAAGATATTAATAAAATCTCCATACCAGCTGGCAATATACCGGTGAACAAATGTACCTTTTTCATGGTAGCTTTGCTAAAATTTTCTTTTAATTTACATGGATAAAGTCATTCAGTGGTACCCATTAATTTTCAAACTAAAAGTTACTTATATAGACTATACCCATTCCTCAAACAGCAAGCTGTGTTATTTCAATATAAAATGGATTTGAAATGTTACAAAAACTGGTGGGGAGATTGTAAGTGATGTGATGCTTATACCCATATCCATTAGGGATGTCCAGAGATGATATGTTTGTCGAAGCAGATGCTGTTTTGTATCCCATGGGATCCAATTTATATGTTGTTGGGAAAATGCCTGAGATCTGCAAATAAGGGGAAATGTATATTCCGAATTCTAGTTATCGAAGCTAACAAATGCATCCCATCATGCAGGCTCGAGAAAGGGCTCTTTTACAATTGCAGGGAGGAAATGCAAAATGAAAAGGTAACAGCAACTGCTGCATTAAAATTTTATCTGAAACGTAGCAGTCCCCCAAACTTTTTCTGCAGCTGGCGCATTCAGTTGGAGTTGATGATTCCCCCTGTGACTACATTAAATGTAATGACTCCCCCGATGTCCTGGCAATTCCTTCAGAGAAGTTATACACTGGATAAAATAACACATGCATTCTTACCTCTGATACGCGTTATACACAAAACGTATGCGTGGCTATCAGCTAATCAAATCTCTACTCCAACTACCGTTGGACCTATCAGTATGTACCAAGTACTAGAGCAGGTCACAAATCAGAATGTCCATCCTACAGGAACCTCTAGTATTTCAAAGAGTTTTTTCACCCTGACTCCGGAGGTACTACAGTCACATGACTCCCCGATGCGCCCCATCACCTCAACCACACGGGAGACCATAGTGCAGCATGGAAGATAAAGTCCAGCAAGGGAGTCCAGCCCATAGAGAAAGACGGGGGCACGTGTGGTACCCGAACCACCGCTCCCAGGTGACCCTGCAGCAGCTCCGGCAGATTAACATCGACCTGACACAGAACAGAATATATCATTTTGATTATCCTGACACAATTTTTTTTTTCGGGGGGGAGGTCAATTTAAGGGCCCTTTACACAGCCAGTGCAGTATAAAGTGGTCTTAGTGTAAATGAGACTCAGGGCCCCGGGTGCCCATTGTAGAGGTACACTGCAGTAGTAAGGCAGGTAAGCAGCCTTTAAAGGCACCGTAACATACACTTTGCTCCATTGTTCCGTAATGTTCTTGGCTTTCTGCTGTTGCTAGTGAAAATCAAGGATCAATACCAGACCTAAGGGTGTCTTCAGAATACATTCTGGTTGCTTTGAATCACTACATACACAAATCTGACCTTTGGGTCAGTCGTGCCTTTGCATTTCTACCAGCCCTTCTCCCTAGAATGGGTGTAGAAAGCCATGCAGGGGTACGTCCACCTTTGAGTTTTGAGAACACTTTGTGCAGGTTGGGTTGACACCATAGCTTTGGGAGACTGAACCAATCACCCACCCACCCAGCACGACCCTCCAACTGTCTTGTGTTAGCCTGGCTGGAAGGGGATGGATGTAGGATCAGCAGCTCCCCAGTGAAGGGCCAGAGAGATGGATTAGCTCTGCCTCCACCTTTCCCTGCCATCCCAGGCTTGTTATTTCAGGGTAAAGCAGCAAACAGAGGAAACATGGCCTGACTCTCCAGGCCTGTTACCATCTCGGAAACAAGACACCAAGCTGTTAGACTGACAGGCTGTCACAAGCTGAAATGTTTGCTGTCTTGGATAAGAAATAACAGACCGGTAAAAGTCTCTTCTGGAAGAGGCTGTCTCTGGCCATTTAGAGGAGTCTGATATGGATTGGCAATGGAATTCATTCTTCAGTCACAAATCATCTTTCCAGTTATGCTAAGGACAGAGGCATACAGCACAGGACAGGGCCTGAGAGCCCAGCACAAGATGCTGTCCAGCCAACATCAAATGCAGAAATAGGAACAGGATGAAGGTGATTAATGACCAGGCGGATTGCTCTGAATGCAGAGATCCCTACAAATTCTTTCCTCCTCCCCTCATTCCTGCTATATTGTGGGTGAATCTGGTCACTTAGCCAATAGGTTGTCAGTATTCTTGTCAGCTAAAAATGTCATGAAAGTTGCAAAAAACAAAAGAAAACAAAAAAAAATTATATTTGGGAGCAGGAGGGTGTGCACACGAGGAATCCAAGGGGGGGGATTCTTTCTGGGTACCCCCACAAGGAGGATCCTGTGTATCTCAGAGAAAGAATCCCAATTGCTCACCTTGCTGGGCTTGGGACTTAAGGGTGTGACCCTAAGAGCCCCTTTATGCCAACCGGCAAAGGGTGTACCCACCACAGTATTGTCAGAATATTTAGCCAAACAGTGTCTTGTAAGGTATCGTATCTAAAGTAGTGGCACGCTAGTCATGAATATCACTGTGTGATGTGCATGTCGGTTGCGTGTAAGAAGTTATGTATGTATGCTGGAAATATGTTCAGCCCAAGCCAGCTGTGTGGATAATGAAGTTTGTCCGAGACAAAGGATTGTCTAATATCCTGCTTTGAGTAGGGGGTTGGACTAGGTGACCTCCTGAGGTCCCTTCCAACCCGAATCTTCTATGATTCTATGTGGTTTTGCCTGTTTGCCTGTCCCCACTGTAAATTGAGCAAGGTGAGGCCAGGGACAATGGAAGTACATTTGCATCTAAGGTAAACAAAGTAATCAAGCCAATCAAGAAAGCAAATTGACCGGTGGATGAAAAGGGGGTTGGTGCCTGCACCCTTACAAACAAGCAGCAGGGGAGGGGAACATTGGGTTCACTTTTCAAAGAATACATTTCAAAGGTTTTCTGAACTACAAAAAGAGAATAAAGGGGACTCCTTTGCTTTCCATCATTTAAGGGACAAAAGAGGCCAGTGCTTTTAGAATCTGAAAGGTGGATCCTTCAGCAATGTGGTTGGAGATAAGCGAGAAATTGCCTGAGACCAGACTGCAAACTGTTAGTTTCTAGCATCAGAAACTTTACCTTTTGTTTTGTTTCTAACCATGGCTGTCTCTTTTTCTCTTGCTAAGTATCACGCAAATCTCTGTTCTTTATTAATAAACCTATGCTCAGGTTTACTATAAACCACCTCAGTACTGTGTATTAATAAAGTGTCCTCAGTGAGGCAACATACTGGTGTGTATTGTGTGTCTTTGGAGAGAGCGGGCATAATCAATTCTGTGACCTCTGAGTGAGAGGGGCTAGACGCTCTAGAGAACTGGGGTTCACAGAATGTTACCTACAAGGCCAGGTTAAAACTGGCAGAGTCTCAGGTAGTTTGCTGGTGAAGATGACAGAATGGGTGTGGCCGGGAGCTGACACACTGTTTAAGCACCAGTAAAGTTATCTCTTGCTGAGGCAGAGGTAACACGGCCCCTTGCAGTTCTGGGCTCCCTGCAGAGAGCATCACAAAGGGATAATCAGGGGTTTCCCTTTACTTTTGGAAGTAGGCCAGGGGCTTTTGGCAATAGGCCAGATAAGTATATAATGCGAGCACAAACCACATGCATAGGTATGTCTTACAGTTGTAGTGTTATCATATTCAGGAAGATAAGAATTCAGGTCCCCAGGAACGTGGGGTGGTATTGTTCCACATAAGAATATAGCTAGTACTTGGTGGAACATTGTACAGAACTACGTGCACAAGTATTTGATGTATTGTATGCACATATCCATAAATAGTCTGTGTCGAATTTTTACAAACAGGTAGGGACGGAGTATTTTGTGCAGAATTGTTATACCAAGGTACGAAGGCAGGTGTTGTTTATCCAGTGTCCAAATGAGAGGTTGACACTTTTCTAGATAGAGTATAGTGTCAATTTCTCTTGGTATTAAAACTGTTTCTTGTGCATTACAAGTTTCTCATTGGCTAAATCCCAAGACCCCTCAAACTAGTTTTGGCATGGTCTCATCCAAGCTGTGATCCATTCCATATTCTGCGTGACTCGTGTTTCATTCAGACACATGGTGAGTGTAGGGTTTTGTTTTGCGAACCAATGGTGTATTTGGAGTAAGGTGTGACACACAGGAATGTTTTTGGGAGGCTTTACTGCCTAGGCCCAGTCACGTAACCTGGATCAGGGGTCCAGAAGTGAATACCTCTATCCCACAGAAGGAGTTGCTGTCTGCTGACTCCAGTAATTATGGGTAGGGCTCCATGTTTGTCCTGGAGGTCGCGGAAGTCACAGATTCCGTGACTTTCCACAATCTCTGTGACCTCTGCAGGGGCCAGTGTGGCTGACCCCAGCTGGTCAGGTGGCCCTGGGGAAAGCCACCCTGGCCACTGCTGGAGCAGCCCCATAGCCAGCCGCACCAACCAGTGGATGTAAGGTTAGAGTAAAAACTTCAGGATGTAGCCACTTACCTGGAATGGTCCACATTCATTAACCCCTGCCCTACCCCCATCTTGAGGAGCAATTGTCTTCAGGGCCACCAGCCCTACAACTGTACAGCTAGTACAAGAGTCCTCAACATGTGGGTTTTGGCCTCCTAGAGTTTGTGACATTTCTTTATAGATAGAGAGGAAAGGGGATCTTGAAATATGTTTTTAGTTGCAACATGGGGGGGTCACAATATGGAATAGGCTGAAAAGAGAACTGGTAGGAAAATACAGAGTGGTTGGATTTTTTTAACGGACAATTTGAACTTTTGTCAAGAAACCAAAAATCTCATCAGTGTTTGGCAACCACAAGCCAAAAATGCTTAACCAAAACCGAGAAAATTTTCACCAAAAACTGAAAATATTTTGGCCAAGAGCGGCCAGAAAACTCAAACATTTTCTGACTTGGGGATTTCCGCTGTCAACCAAAAAGAGTGAGGAAATCAGATGCTTTCTGTGAACATTTTTTTTAATCAAAAAACCAATTTTCCGCATGAAAAATTTGACAGAACAGTTTTGACCAGCCCTGGTTAGGAACCAATGAACTAGTGAGCATCACTGACCACACAGTGACAGGAGGCTGAGTCCCCCAGGCATCCCACTCCATAGATACTGAGTCACTAAATCATGCAGAGCCTTCCAAGTGGCACCGTAAAACTCCTCCTCTTTGTGTCAGTAGCTGAGATCCAAGAGGTCCTATTAGTAGCAGCAACTTGAGTGTTACAGTTTAACAGCGCTGCCTTTTGGAGTGCTCTGATACGGGTGAACGACTGCTTGATTTTAGGGGTGAGCGGGAGGATTAGGAAGGGTAAAATCCTCCAGCATTTCAGACTTCATATTTGGTCTCTTTGATGGTAGGAGATGCTGCTGACCTGTGATTACTGTGGGGGGTGAGTGTGTTCGCACCGTAATTCTTCTTCAGGCTTGAATCAATCATGCCAGTGAAATTGGCGCCCCTTTGATCAGCACGGCTCGATGTCCCGCATGGTTGGAGGTATAAAACCACCAGCTCGCAGCAGACGGGGCATTCATAAATCAGTCTGTCAGACCATAAATTAGTGACATGGTCAAAAATAACTGGATGGGCTTTTAAAGGTCCATGTACAATGCTGGGAATAAACTGGGAGGGGCGGGGTGCATTTTATCCTCCACCTGGTGATAGAGACTCAGAGAGAGGTAGCTGGAGGTTATGGATGAGGGTTCCAAAGCCACCTAATGGATTTGGAGACTCTGTCCCCATTCATTTCACTCTATTTCGGTGTTAGGACACTTGAACCCTGGTGCGTATTCCGTAATGAAGGAGATCACAGGGATGGTTGTGCGTGGTGGAAGCTGAGCTGTAGGCGCGGTGCCCAGAGAAACTGGTACGAAAATACAAAACCTGTGCTACGAAGCCCAGGAGGAAGCCTGCCCAACCCTGGTGAAAGATGAGCCTGAGGACTGGTTTTCAGAAGCTCTGAGCCCCTGCAGCCTGGATAACTTCAAAGTAGCATGCCCATTGCCTCTGAAAATGAGGCACGTCTGTGTCTTTCCTGTGATCTGTGTATGTAGCTTCACCAGTGCCCCTTGGTTTGTCTGTGGTTGCATCTGCTGTGCCCCACTCCCTTGCTACTGTTCGGGCCATAGGGAGGATTATAGATGGAAGTGGGTAGGCGCTCTGTTGCGCTATGAACTGTTTTGCGGCTATGGTTTCCACCATGTAGCTCTGTTGGAAAGCCGGCTATGTGCCACGTATTTCACTGCGGCCCTGCCCTAGGATCTGTACAGCCATGACTTGCTGCATGATTTTTTTTTTTTTTTTTTTTTTTAGCTGCGAACTCAAGCTGTAGAGTTTGCATCTGAGCCTTCACCCACTATAGAAACAGGCTCAATGCAAGGTTTAGATCATGCATTTGGGGTCAGGCTCAGTTCTCGTTACAGCAGTAAGATAACTCTCTACGGTATGGACACTGCCTGGTGTAGCCACTATTGAGGATACCTGCCCTCAAGTGGTTGAATTAGTCCCTAGGTTTGCAGATCTGAAGCCTCGTGGTATGACTCATAGAGGGGCCAGAGTGCAGCAGTGCCCCCTGCTAGTCAGTGGTGGGTCTGGAGTCACCTATCCTGCAGTACCCATTCTTCCAGAAGTGTTTCAAAGCATACACCTGAGGTAAGGATCATGCAAGAAACCACCTTTTTCAAGGCTGGATTTATTAACTAACTAAAATTAAAACACAGGGAGAAACTCAGTCCTCTCCCAGGGCATTTTTGACCTCTCTTCCCCGAGGTCTTCATAAAGCCCCCTGTGTTGGGCTTCAGACTAACAAACACGAAGTCCAGCCATCCTGGCCCGTGGTTCCAGGTCAATTTTCATGAGGCTTACCAGCCTGCTCCCCTTCTTCCAACAGGACTCCCCAAGATTCCCTAAGCCCCTCCCCCACATGACCCTGGCCCGCTCCCTGTGGGTCCCTTCCCACAGGAGAGTGCTTCCTTATCTGCCTTGCCCTTACTGGCCCCCCCAGCTCTGTTTATTCCTTCTGCCCTTGCCTCCTTACAGCTTGGATTAATCTCCCTTGCTAGGCAGGAATTCAAATCAGTTACCCTTGCTCTAGGGCCTAACTGATTAAGTAACTTGCGGGGTTTGCTGATCAGACACAGGTGCACTGGCCCTACCTTACTGTCAAGAGCCAGTCACCCTGAGACAGGCAGTCTCAGGGCAGAAGGAGGCACTCCGTTATTATGGTGGGGTGGGGGCACCCAGACAGGGTGAGCAATCCAGGAGAAGCAGGGCAAGGCTATGAAATAGCGGCATCCATGGAGCTTTCTCATGTTCATTTCTTCTCGCTGCCAGGGCAGGAGAGTAACTGCTTGATCCCCCCAGCAGAAGCAGTGAGCAAGATCTCCAAGCGACTGCTGCGTGACCTGGCCAGTAGCAGCCGCTCTCTCACATCTGCCTCTGCTGGCCACTGGCAGAACTAGTGTCTGTAATAAGCTCATCGCTGTGGCTCAGCAGAAGCCCCAATGTTTCTCATCCTTTTGCTCACTGCCGCGAGAGGGAAGGAGCAGAGAGACATCAGGAACTGCCCAGGCCGAGCAGTGATTGTGAACTCTTCCAGACACTGCTCCCTTGCTGCTTCTGCCAGGCAGTGACAGATGTTCACAGCTGCTCATGCTGCAGTCGGTGGGCGTATGCAGACGGGGAGGTTGTTAAACATCCAAACACCAGCTCGAGCCGAGTCCATAAAAACAGAGTCCTTTAAAAAGCTCACATCCAGTCAGGCAAAACCCAGCAAATGAAACCTTTCCGGTGCATCAGATCAAGCCCTGGACATGATGCTAGCGAGGCTGTTTCCCCTTCACTGCCGTTTGATTTCGTCTGCTCTGAGATATTATCAACAAAATCCCAACAACCCTGCCAGTTTCTCCTAATAAAACAGTTCTGGTGGAATAATGCCGTGTCTGAGAGATTGGGTGTAATATGGTTAAATGCTTTTACAATCCCCTATTAAAGTAAGTGGATGAAAATTCATAAAATATTTATAGCATATGAAAAGTGTTCATTCCCAGAGTCATCCGGAATGCCAAGCAGGAGGAGGGCAGCTCGCACTAGAGAAGGATTTGATATCAAATCCTTCTCCACGTCAGGAGGGAGAGAATGGGCTTGTGGCGAAGGCTCAGACCTACAACGGGGGGCCCCCAGGGTTCTGTTCCTGGCTTTACTGTGATTTTTAGATAAATTACTTAACCTCTTTGTGTTTTGGTTTCCTGATTAATAAAAAGTGGATAATAATTCCATCCTCGCAGAAACATTGGAGACTAAATTCAGTGATCCGTGGATGCTGTGAGGATGCATGCACTGGGGACAGATAGGGAAGTTCAAACAGATCTGGCTTTAAACCCAAGCAGTGCAAGCGTGTGCATGGAGCCCATGCTTTTGGGCAACATGCAGGTTGGTCTGATCTCCTGCTCCTGCCCTGGCACTGGAGGAGAGGGAAAAAGCAGCTGTCTGCATGGTCTCCCTTTCTGACCGTGGGACCAGAGGTTAATGCAAACCTAGCTAGAGCCTCCCCTTATGCTCAAGCTCAGGATCCTATGTGATTTTAAGTACAGCTACTCTAAAGGCAGGCCTTTTAAAGCAAAAATAGTCACTGTGACCCTAAGAGCCTTTTACATCAACTTGCAATGCGCACAGTCAATACACCGTTGTCAGAATATGTAGCCAACCAGTGCCTTGTAAGGTATCCTGTAAAACTGGTGACACGCTGGTCATGGACATCACTGTGTGATGTATGCATGGGTTATGTATAAAGAGCTACGTATGTGTGCTGGAAATATGTTCCTAATGTGTTTGGGAGGCAGTGAATAAACAAGCCTGCATTAGACAAAGGAATGTGTATTTACCTGTCTGCCTGGCTCGATTGCAGGCAGAGGACAATGAAAGCACATTTATATATAAGGTAAACAAAGCCACCAAACTAACAGGTGATGGACGAAAGAGCTTGAAGAGCACACCAGAGCCTGAACCCCAAGAAGGTCTTCCTGCTGTTGAGGCAAAGACAATGGACTTTGGGAAATAAGGGGAGCAAAAAGACATTCTAGTAATCCATCATCTGAAGGACGGGGGGACATCACCCTCTGGTTCTGCGAACGCTGGATCCTCTTAACTGGAGATGCTGGTAGGGTGATATAAGAGGGAACCTGTGAGGCAAAGACCGAGCTAGTTAGAATTAAGTTAAGCACTAGAGAGCAAGTTACTTTTGTTTTGCTTGTAGCCCTTTTCTATCATGCCTGGTATCATGTATATCTGTGTTCTTTATTAACGGACTTATTCTTGTTTTATTACAAAACCATCCCAGTTCTGTACATTAGTGTGAGACCTCAGCTAACCCAACAGACAGTATGTGCATTGTCTCTTTGGAGGCAGCAAACTAAATTTTTGTGAGTGCTCACTGGGAAGGACTGGACACTGCAGAGATGTCTCTGGGGAATTCGGGAACTGGGGTTCATTGATTGCTACCTGCCAGGCAAGGTTAAGACAGGCACAGTCTCTAGAAGTTTCCTGGTGAGGCAGGCAGACCTGTGTGGCAGGGAGCTGCCTCACAATCTGAGCTCCACCTAAGCTCTCTTGCTAAGGCAGAAAGATAACACGGTGGCTTACGGTTCTGGATGCCCATAGCAGAGTGTCACAGTTACATTTTTGAGGTATGTCCTACGTGATCAAAAAACAGTACATCATCCTTGGAAACAGGGAGGGATCTGGAAGGCTTAAGGACTGAGGACAACGGTGGTATTAAAAACTGGAATGACCAATTTAGCAGAGGTGAAGGGCAATCCAGCTGAATATTGGAAGAGGTTGAGCATTGGCTCCATCCTAGGGGTTGCTCTGTAATATTGCTCAGAAGAGTCTGGTGTCCACATCTCCAAGCTCCCTGCCTGATCCCTGACGCAGAAATTTAGAGGAAGGGACAGATGGCTGCTTGAGAGAAAAGGAGAGGCAGATACTTCCTTAGAGGGAATGTTCCTTGGGTAATGAAGGTGGGGAACGCAAGAGCAGACTTTCTCCTTGGGGCTGTGTTCTGGGGTTGAGGGCCTGGCACATGGAGGGCAGTTTTGCCAAACTTTGGGGTAAACACCCAGAGTTCTCCAGGTATTTCCATGCCTCGCTGGGATGGTGATTCAGAAGCAGTGGCACTCCAGTCCATGTTGAACTTTGTAGGTGGTAACCAGCATGTTGAATTTCACCCAGAAATTTACTGGCACTCAGCACAGAGTACGGAGTTTAGGTGTGAGAAGTTCTTGCTGTTCCATCTTACTCAAAAGGTGGAAGCCTCATTCCGTGCAAGCTGGTGTTTCAAGGTGACCTTTGTGGCTAGAAGGTGTTGCGGAAATTGCATGTTATGAGTGGCCTTCCAGGTGAAACACGTTGCAAAAACGCCAGTCTACAGGTAACATAGTGAGGTCGGTGTCAGATGAGCTGAGATGCACCTAGTAGGAGTCTGAGATTGTGTCATCTTGGCCAGTGGGTGGGCAGATGTCTTCAACTGAGGGAGCAATCCCTCTTCAGAGACACCCTGAAAACAGCCTAGGCCCAGTACACACAATCTCAGAGAAGTCCTCTGTTCCCCATGGTCGTAGACAGTGAGAGCATAACAAAAATCTTTCCTCTACAAGAAGCTCTGCACTTACCCTGGAGTTCCCAGACCTCCTTGTTGCTTGTCTGTTTTGTTCTCCTCTTAGGACCCCACACTTTCATTCAGTGGCATGAAAAGGAAGACTTTATTTAAGAGGACTTACTGCGTTTGCTCACAGCTGTTGCTGGACAGTTTTGAGAAGGATACTCAAAACTAGTATAGTAACAGGTCAACTATGGTACACTCACAGCACAGGCTCCAGAAAATCCTGAAGCCACAGTGCAGAAAGATTGAATTGGTAACTTTTTTTGTTGTAAAAATGGCAAAAATAGAATGGCGGGAGGAGGAGTGTTGTGACTTTGACATATTCTTGGCCCTTCCTGGCTTCTGTAGTGAAACTTTAACTGGCTTAGTTCTGAGCATGATCCACAGACCTGTGACAGCTTCCCAGCAAAGATCTTAGAGCAGCATGCGTTAATTGGGCTTCCTAGCCCACCCTCCCTTGAATTTAGATCCCCATTTTACAGGCACCGATTGATTCTGGCTTGCCCCAAATCTCACACTGAAACAGTGGCAGAATCAGAAACTAGAACACCGGAGTCCTGACCTTCCCACTCCTAATGCCGTGACTCTCCCAGGCTACACTACACCACAAGGCCAACTTTATTTGATGATCCATCTTGCCATCCAGGGAAAGAGGGAGTGTGCAGACAGATTTGCCCTAACACTAAGAAAACATGCATGAGAGCCAGCCAGTTGCCATGAAGGAGGAAGGTGGCAAGCGAATGCAGGTAATTATAATTCCCTGGTCTGATGAATATCGCACACTCCCTTTTGAAGAGACAAATGCAAATCCCAGCAAATGCAGGATCATCATTTTCCCCCCACCTCTCCCTTACGAATGCTGGATGCGCAGCTGGTAAAGTAGATAGTTCTTTCTAAACCTCTCATGCGCGCTCCGTGAGTCCAGGTAATTTTATAAATATGGTAATGGCTTCTAGAGCACGTCTGGACTGGCTATAAAGCTGCGACTTGGAGGCTGGACTTTGAGAGAGAACTGTGGAAACAGCCCTGCTTCAGGAGACACTAAATCCGCACTCCGGGTCAAATTAACTCCCTCCGCCACCGCCATTAGTATAAGCGACGCTCCTTTGCTCACCTGTTTGCTGATTACATCCATGAAGAAAGCAGCCACTCTTGTTTCGTTTATTACCAGAAGGGCCAGGCTTGTGATAAAAAGCATTGATTTATACAATAGGGAATCCTGCTAGACTGTGCAGAAGCTGGAGCCCCAGATGAGATCGGATCCTGACTGGCCATCAGGAGACGTTGTCTGCTTTATTGGGAGTGGTGATGCGTGGCGTTTATATTCTGTTGGTTGATTGTTAATTGCTAATAAATACATGTACATGTTTGTTTAAAAATATTTACTGTGCAATAAAGGCTCCTTCACTGGGATAAGATCTCGCTGACCCATAGAGGGCCATTGGGCCCTGGGAATGGGGTGGGAGCCCCAAACTGTGCAGGTAACACAAAAAGTGGGTGATGTTTCATAAGAGAAGGGGAGATTGTAGGACGAAAAGGATCTCATCCTAGAGCCTCTCCCCATGCAGAAGTGACACTGAATTCAATGGGAATTCCACACTTGGAGCAACTTCATCCCTGGCCACACAGAAGCCTTCAGGAGTGTTAGAATCTGTCCCATCTTCTGGGATCCCCAAATACTGTTTTTCCCCCTCATGGCCCTCTCGCTATTGCAGAATTCGCCTCTCAGCACCACACAGAGGAACTTCACACCAAAACTCTCCTCTCCCATTGATGTCAGGGCTGTGTGGACTTGAGAGGAGAGTCCTGTCCTTGGAGAGGGGCCAAAGTTCAGATGACACATTGGTCTGAATCAGAATCTCCCATCCAAATGCAACACCCTCCCACTACAGTCCAGGGGCCGTCGGCACAATTTGAGCCCAGAGGTTCCAGTACCATAGCCGTAAGCTGTACCGCTTGAGCTGCAGGACAGCATGTGTTAGCAGGCAGCTCTGCTCCATGGATTGGCCAGCGGAGGGGACGGGCATCAAATACGCACTTGTACAAGGATTTTACACAGATTTGCCTCTCAATCTTAGTGAGCTTTGGGCCTGGTTCTCCTCTCTAGTTAAAATCCAACCATTAGCTGAACATGCCCCTTGCACTCATTTTCTTCTTGGGTACAGTTAGATAGTCTCCTGGCGTCTCTCCTCTGGCTTTTCCATCCAGAATTCCTCAGCCTTCAAATAACGTCCCTCTCATTCTCCTCCTTTCCAGAGAAACAGACCTTGTTTCTCTGACCTTTCTGAAAAGCTAAGATCTCCAAGTCCCTGTATCGTGCTGTTTGACCTAACCCTCTGCTGGGCTCTCTCGATTTCCATTGCATCCTTTGTGTATGAAGGTGACCAGACTCGCAAATGTTATTTCTGTTCTGCCAACAGCTACAAGTGGAAAGCAAAAACCTGGCATGTCTGGCTTTCTTCAGGGCATGCAAAAGCAGCCCTCATGTTTGCCGTTGGTGCATGGAGTCTCCTGCCATGCAGGGAAACTGAGTCCCTCCCCCCGGTAGGTTTTCAAGAGGCAGCAGAGTATTTTGCAGGAATTAAGTTTCATTGCTGTAGGAAATGCACACAGTTGTGTTCCCCAGCTCCCTGCATTCGTGGCATAAAGTGTGTGTTTGTGTGTGGGGGAATTCATGCAGTCCCCCAGAAGAGAGAGGCTATCCTGGAGAATAAAGCCACTACTCCTCTTCCAGGAGTATTCCCCTCAAAGCACAGGGGGGCAGGGCAGTGCAGTCTCTGTGGCTTTAGACTCACTCCCAGAGAGGACTGCTGGGCACCCTGCTGTGTGTAGCATTCCTCCATCCTCTTAGTGCTTTGTGACCTTTCCTGTTGCCAAAATCTTGTCCCCTCGGCCTGCTCTAGCTAAGGGCAGGGAGAAAAACAAGCCAGCAGACCTTGCCCACCGCCATCTTGATCGGATTCAAACATTTCCTTGGCATCGGAGCCTGTTGTAAGGGAAAAACCATCCATCCACAACCCCCTTTCGATTGTTAACTTGCACAATTATAGCTCTTGTTTAATGACATTGTCCTATTAGGGCAGTGTTAAGGAGACAAGTTGAACACAAATGAAGGTGAGCTGGTTCGTTACATCCCCTCCCCACAGGCTACATTTGGGTGGTTTCCTTCTTCACCTTATTAATATTGAATCTCAACTCACTGATGGCAGCTCCCTCCACTCTGATGGGTCCTATTTTTGTGATGTCAGGAAATTCGTTTGTGGCTGAATTTGCACCAAAGAAACATCCAAGCAAGAGTTAGTCATTTCCCTGTGTTTTGGTCTTTTGAGGGGATGGTTCTAAGCGCTCTCTATGCAAGTTCTTACCCAGGAAACTATTCCCAGTGCTCCCTCCACAGGAATCACACACCCCCTGCGGGGGGGGGGGGGGGGGTGACGATGGGAGGGGTGACATTCCCAATCTTCCCTTTGCAGGGATCTTGCCTGGGGACCCTTAACTGTCTAGCAGGACATGTTAGTACTTGAAAAGTCACAACACTGACAGAAGCAGCTCAGGGGATCATCTGGACGTGCCCCTGCACCACAGTTTGAGAACCAATGGGTCTGGAAAGCAGAAAGCCATTCATTCAACATGCAGCAGCACCATGAACAAATAAAAGCGAATGTTCCTGGAGGCACTAAGCGGGAAGCAGGGTGTCCCAGCCAGCCCTTGTTCAGGAACGCAAGGGTGGGAGCCCTCCCATCACCTTGCACTGCCACGCAGAAGCCGGCCCTGCCACACTTTCTCCCGTCGTCTCGCTCCCGCCGATCTGGGAGAGATTGCACAGCTGAGTTAGCATGGGGCCTATTCACAGCTTGCCTGATGCCCCCATTAACAATGTTCCCTTCCTCAACTCCTTTTGTGGCTCCCTCAAACAATTTGCTCCTATTTGTTAGGCCTGGTTCCCCTTTGTGAATCCATGCTGAGCATCTTTAATTAAATCACAGTCCCTCGGTGCTTCCCTGTTCTGTCACTGATAACTATAGCCAGTAGCTATACCCCCTACTGTTTGAAATCAGGCTTTACGGGGCTCACATTTCCCAAATCTTCCCATGCTCTCTCACTAAACACAAGTGTTCCCATTAATAAGGATAATAGCATCTTCTAGAGCCTTTCAGCCCAAAGGAACCCAAGGGTCTTTGCAAGCCATACAGTAAGATAACACTATCGTCTCGTCACCTTCTGAAAGGCAGCAGAAATGTGGCATTTGTCCCGTGTTATCAACGCTATCCAACAGTTGGTCCGGTCAGCGAGGGTGGTGGCAGCTGGAGGTGCCAACTTACCAGTGCAGGTAAAGATCATGATGTGTGTGAACATTAAGAAGAGAAGCTCTGGGCACTCTGCCTGCTGCATCTTCCTTAGTTGGAAGTGCAGGGGCAATTACTCAAGAGGGGATTGGCAAGGGTCCCCAGGCTAACGCAATCACTAGCAGTCCTCATGTGAAAAGCACCCTAGGGTCTTGATTGACCATAACCTTCAGTTTAGATTTCCCCTGACAGGCAGCTGCTTTTCCAACACAGCATGCCACCACCTCTTAACCCACTGCATGTATTTGCTCAAGGCTGCTTCCAAGGGAAGAGCACCAATTACTGAATCACTAACCCCACTTTCTACAGAACCTAGGGCTTTCTGGCTGGTCTCCCATCCAAGTGCCAGGATCAATGCTGCTTTGTATAGGATACCTGACAAGGTGATAGTGCAAGGCATCAGAGAAGGAGGCCATCAGTCCGTTTCAATCCCATCAGTATGTCTCATCATAGGGAGAACAATTTTCTCTTCCTCTTCTTTCGTCCTTCTATATCTTAGACTAATCTCACATGACCCTAGAGTTTTTTCATCTTCAAACACCTTGCACTGCTTTTCAATGATCCTATTTTCCTTCAGAATTGTTTTCCACGTCCATCACTTTAAAAAAAAAAACAAAGAAAAAAAACCACACCCACTAACTTAAAAAAAACCCATTAAAATGGCCATAACAAGCCTTTTGGGCCAAAATATCAAAGCAAACACACTCCTGATGTTTTGCTTGAAGAACTTCATTTGTTTATCTCTATTATACAACACGAGCACCTCGGGGCCCTGTTGTCCTTAACACTGCACCACACATATTAACCATCAGCCTATGCACCACAGAGCTTACAGTCTCCATAGACAAGACTGACGAATGGTGGGAGAAAGGAAATATTGTCCTTTATTTTCTGGGCGGGGAACTGAGCCTAGGTGACTTGCCCAAATTCAGTAAGTAGAGCTGGGAACTGACCCCAGATTTCCTGAAGTCACAACTACTGCCTTAAACCACATGGCCATCCTGCCCCTCCTATTTGTTTCTGACTTACCTATACCTCGGGTAAGTTGCTGTACCTCAGTTTCTCTGTGTAAAATGGAGGTAATGTGGCCCCGCCTCCCTCTGAAATGACTCAATCTGTGGATGAAAATTGCTATATAAAAGGATCTATTTATTTTATTTCAAAGGCAGATCTCACCGTGGTCGTAGTGTCAAAGGAGCCCAGTGGCTCTTGGCTATTAGCACACATCCCCTTTGGCTTCCACGTCTCTGTAGAGAACGAGGGCCTGAATTTACAGATCACCCTTCATCAATGTTTATAGTATCACTTGTAAGCAGTTTCCTCCTGCTGTATCCTGGAGGCCTGTCCAACTCCTTCCCTGACATCTGGATCTTTGTGTGCTTGAAACATTTCTTGTCATTTTAGCTTAACATCTTACACAGTCTTTTCCTTCTCTGCCTTTGCTTCCCCCTGCCCCTTATGTTTCATGTTCTTTACTTCATTGTGATTTTTCCAGGCCTCCTATTAAACTCAGGATTTAATATCTTACCCCAGGACTCTTATTCATTTGTCCTTGGCTCTTCCTTGTTTATTAATGTGGATGAACAAGATTCGGGTGACCAGACAGCAAGTGTGAAAAATCAGGGCGGGGGTGGGGGGTAACAGGAGAAAACCAGGACTGTCTCTATAAAATCGGAACACCTGGTCACCCTAAACAACCACCATGTATGGTAGGAGATTTCATCCAGAACGACCCCACAGTTCTTTGTGCTCTGTCATTGGGATTTTGCTTTGGTTTTCCACCGGCTTTTCTGAGCCCAGTGAATACACCTTTTCAGGGTGACCTTGACATTGAGGTTGGGCAAATGGCTCTAAGCGCCAGCTCTGTTTGGATGCTGATTGACTAATGCAAAGCTTCTCTGAACCTCCTGCTCTTTGAAAACAAGCACAGCCCTATTTACGAGGAGCCCTGCACATCCTATTTTGAATCCCATCTGGAAACTAAGTGAGAGATAAAAATAAAACTTTCAAAAACTCAGAAAAAAACCCTAAAGTTCTTGTTCTAAAAAAGGCGCTAAGGTTTGCCATTTTAAATACCACAGCAGTAGCCGCCTTAGAAATACCAGCGATGCACAAGGCATTAGATGAGCCCGAGCTGCAAAATTCAGACCCACAGCATGAACGTCAACTAAAGTTCTGATCTGACCCAGGGTTTGGATTCAGGTCAATCTCTAGGTCTAGTTCTCTCTTCCTCAATGCTCCTTGATTTTTCCTGAGTTCCCCTGGGTTTAACTGTGAATGTTAATTAAGTGGTTTCACCCACAAGAGGAGGGATCAGAGGGGCAAGCGAGGCAACTCCCACTGTTAAATGTTTGACCCTTGAGCTCTGGGGAGAATGGATTTCCTAAGGCAAGCTCACGGTGATGTCTTCAATTTTTTTGCTCTCCTGACTTCAACAGCAGTTGTCAACTTCAACAGTTGTCAACAGCCCTTTCCATGAAAGGCCAGGACTTAAGGGATCCCTGCATGGTGGGGCTGTATTAGTCTGGGAGCTAAAGAACAAGAAGGGCTGTCTGTGTCCAGCAGCCTCAGTAAAGAATCCTCTTTATTTTCATTAAAACTGAGGCTTGCCTATTTTCTACCCGCAGGGGATGCTACACATCTTTCGGTCTCGCTCTCTCTGGGTACAGATCTCTCACCTTAGTGTACCCCCTTCTGTTCTGCTAGCAGCTGCTTGCTTTTCCCTCATATAATTTCATGGACCATGATAGTCCCCAAACCCCAGATAGGAGGTGCTCCCCTCCGCTGGCTCTGCGGGACTGCTCTCCGCCACCCTTCCCATTTCCCTCCCTATTGAGCTCCACGGCCTCCTGGGATTTGCAGCCACCTTGAGGCACGTCAGGGCGGCTGGAAGGGTTAAGGCACCAGGCTGCGGTGGCTGTGCAGTTGCGTGATTTATGGCAGCGAGTGGATGCTCCTCGGCAGAAGGGAGAAGGATATCAATCCCGGGAAGCTGAGCTGTACGTGAAAATTGAAACTGTCAGACTGTGTGTGCTCCCTGCTCTGTCTCTGGCTTTTTTTCCCTGGTTTTAATTAAAAGTTTTTGTCTGTAGATGTAAAAGTTGAATAAATCACTAGTGACCTGAAAACACACAGCCTTAGATCTGCCTGCTCCAATTGCTCTCCAGCCAGCCACCCTGCAGGGCTATCTAGGCCCTGTTTCCTGGGGCCGTGCTGGCTTTTTGATGTGCCCTCTTGGGAAGGGCTCTGTCCCAACAACTGGCACTGACTGGTGAGGTTGAACCGTGTTTGCACAACTTCAGACACAACTTTTACCCCTGATCTTGAAGTCTGAGCAGGAATCCTGTTCCTGCATGAGGAAGGGGCACACGGCAGTCGGGGAGCGTGAAAGGGGAGGGTAGTTTGATTCAGGACTTCGCTATGTTGAGCCGCACAATTGCTACCTACTCAGACCCATTGTTCCAGGTCTCCACCGTTGAAGTCGAGTTGTGATGTCTCTCAGAACCAGGAGTCATGGCGCTTCTCTTGCAGTGCAGTGTTGCTTGATGGCCGGGGGTACCAGCCAGGACTCAGGGGACAGCGGAAAGCCGGTGAGCCAAGCTGAGCGAATGGACCAGCCATGCTGTGCTGTCTGTTCCATCTTGTAGACACTTGCCTATATATCCTGCCTCCCGGGGTCCTAATTTGTCGGGCAAATGGGAATGCAAGCAGTCTGACCTCTCCAGGACCTTTGGCAGATACTACCATCCCAGTCTAACAGGGAGACTTCAATCTTCCTTTGATGGGGTACCACAGGGCACAGCGCATTCCCCAGAACTTGCAAAGCTGTTTGTATCTGACAACCAGAGTCCCAGCTGGAGTAGTTTCACCCTCTGGCTGATTACTTTTGCTCTGTGCTGTCATGACAGATAGATAGTATGGCCTGGCAGGGAAGATGCACTGTGTATTTAAGTATTTTCTTTGTTTTAAAAGTAATATGCATTTTATGGAATGCCTCTGACTTGGAGTTTTTATGTATATATTTTATGTCCGTCCATTTTATGGAGTGATTTGACAAAACAGGTGAATATATTCTGCCAAGAATAAGAAACTGGGGAATGAGATGAAACAGAGAGTGCAAGGAGCAACGAGGCTGCCTCAGACTGCCTCTGGATTATGATCTAGATCTTCTTACAGGAACGTCATGGGAAAATGAAACTATTTTGATGATCCCTGAAATTATTTGTAATGGGGCCAGAGTTGCTGGAATAAAATAACACAGTTTTGGGAATTTGGAATGGCTTTGTATAATTATTTCTAGATCTGGTGCAATTAGCAAGTACCCATCTTTTGCATTAAAGGTGCTTCTTGTTTCTAGATGCGTTTAATATATAAAAGCTGCAGGACTTTACTGCAGCAGATAATATCTAGCTTTTGTATAGAACTTTTCATCCATCAATCTTGAACCCCATTTTATAGCAAGAACTTTGGATGACATCGCTGTTGAAGTGGGAAGAAGAGACAAATGAAGTCAATATTATCATCATCCCTGTTTTACAGATGGGGAAACTAAGGCATAGAGCAGTGAAGCGCCTTGCTTAAGGTTGCCCAGTAGGCAAGCCAGGACTAGAACTCTGATTTCTTGAAGCCCAGTCTAGTACTCTGGCCACTAAGCCACACTGCCTAGTGCAGACCATTTTATCTAGCTGCCCAGGGCCTAAAATCTCATGCTACAGGATTCTCCCTTCTTACAACACAAGGTGTCTAGCGTCATCATACAGAGGCTCGTCTGGAGCATGCCACACATTCCATGCCTGCTAACTCCACCAGATGTCCACTGAGCGAGCAAGACGGAGAGAGAGCTAGAGAGAGAGACAAAATTAGAAACATCTCTGAAGTCCCCTTGCCCTTCTGTGGAGCGAGTCATCCTACTTTTGCATTTTCACTTCCCATTAAACCTCCACAGCCTTTTAAGTTTATTTTTACCTCAGTGCAAGAGGTTAGGAGCACGTTCCTCTTGCCTTGACTGCTTGGCATTTTCCAAAGACTGTGTCACGTGGTATTTCATACCTGGCCAAAAATAACCTCTGAAAGCTGGGGCTGGTTACCTCCCCGCAGTGGCTATTTATTCCCAGACTGTTTTTTTCGTGGGCTTGGAGTCTGATGAAAGGGGAAACCTGTTTGACAGCCTTGTGCTAGTTTGGTCAGAAGAAGCTGGTATTTCCCTTTCCCCTCCCAGTGGGGACAGAAATAGCAGGGAAAGGGTGAAAACGTCAGCACCAGATGGCCTCCCGTTGGCTGCTGACTGCAGCTTCTGGAAAAAAAAGAAAAGTGTCTCACTCCGCGATCAGCTGCCACCGGAGGGTGTCGGGAGCGTCCCACTGAAAAGCAAACTGATTTCCTCTCCTTTCTCTTCGCTGGCCCAGGAAGCCCCTCGACAGCCACCACCACATCATCTGCAGGAAGGAAGGATGGGATGGATGGCTCCCAGCAGTGGCCTTGCTGCCGCCTTTCTTCCATTTGGAAATGGTGCAAGAAAAAGCAAGGAGGAGGAAATACAGGTGTCATGTTGTGTCTGCTGCCTGTGCGGCTATAGAGTGGGACTGACAGCCCAAGAGCCTGCAACCCCCTCTTGATTTTCAGGAAAAACACACTACAGGCAGCAGTGACCACAACGCTGCCCTTCCCATTTGCTTCCACCCTACCTAGAGTTCGTCATCCTGGCAAAGGAGGTCAGATCTTGGTCCTTCCGCTTTGACCGAGAACAAAGTTTCTAACAAGAGCTGATGGTGATGTTGGGATCAGCAACGTGGACACTTAAAAACGGACTGGTAATCATCAGGCCAACAAACCTCTGTGAGGAGATAACGACTCTTAGCAGCCATTCATAGAATCATAGAATCATAGAATATCAGGGTTGGAAGGGACCCCAGAAGGTCATCTAGTCCAACCCCCTGCTCAAAGCAGGACCAAGTCCCAGTTAAATCATCCCAGCCAGGGCTTTGTCAAGCCTGACCTTAAAAACCTCTAAGGAAGGAGATTCTACCATTGTCCTGCTCTCGGTTGGAGCCAGTGATCTAAAGGTGAAAGATGTTTCTTTGTGTTTTATTCTGTATTGTTTGAACGTAAATCCTACTGCAGCATCCTCACACCCTGCTCTGACGTGCTCCACCATGATGCAATGTGCTTGCTGGCCATATGTTGTGACTTCTCAACAAAAGGCATTCAGGGCGGGATTCCCAGAAGGAACTATAGACTCAGCAGCCCAGTGTCTCTGAACACAGCACACACAGTGTCTTTAGTAAGTACTGAAATACAGCAAGCAATCCATGGCTTATTTGCACCCATCTAGGCCTTTCAAGGAGCAGGCAAATGTTGCTCTGATCTCTTCCTTTTCCTTTAGGACTTGTGTCCAAATCTCACCATAGGTCTGGCTGCAGAAGACTCTTAATGGAGAGCCTTATGGGTGTCAGCACCATACATACATAAGGTGAGGACCGCCCAGGATCGTTGGAGTGTAGTGACTGCACTCAGACAGGAATAACTGGTCCTTCTAGAGCAAACTCTATTGATGGAGCACTGTGGATGGGTAGGGAAGGAAGCCTGGAGACGAAAGAGCATAGATAGTAGCTTCTCCTGCAAGTCCAGCAGAGGTCAGGTCCCAGCAACACAAAAATACATAGGTTTAGTAGTTTATTGGAAACACAGAATTAAAAAGATGGAAAATGACGACTTCTGTTACTCCAGGTAAGAGTCATATCTTCACGTCGTGAGAGCCCAGCACAGGATAAATAGGGATGATAAATCCCCTTCTTTACCCCCAAGAGAGTGGCTCCTGCAGAGTGGGCATGAGTTGCATATGAGGTATATTAAGTAGAACTGGGCAGGAAATGGTTTTCCTGTCCTGAGAGAATTTTCCAGGTTTTGAAGCTTTTTCCCCACCCCAAATCAGGACAGAAAGTCAAAAATCTCAGAGTTTTGTAACCTTCCCAGAAAACGCTGGGGTTGGGTCTGTCAAAGTGTTTTGTGATGTTCGTTTTGAAACAGTTTTGTTTCAGTTTTGATTTCTTAATTTTTTAAGCGTTTAGTCATTTATACTTAAAGATTTCCAAAATAAGCCCTCTAAAACCAAACCACAAAACTCTTAACTTGACAAATTTCAAAAACGGGACTGTGATGGATTCCTTGAGCACCCGTGATAACTTCCCCCTTCTTCGATGTCCAGGCATGGTGCTGCCAATCTCTTCAGCTCCCATCACCCCCAGCAGGCTGTCAGCCTTCCTCTGCAAGTCTTGAGAGCCCTATGCAGATACAAAATGGATATCCCCAGATGCAGATAACTGCAGATATAACACGGATATCCATGAAGCTGCAGGGCTCTTGCAGGAACTGCAGTGGTGAAAGCAGCAGCAGGTCAGGCCACCGCTCGCAGGAACCAGTGTCCAACCCGGGCAGTTCCTCTGGCATGGCTGTTCCGCCCCCGTCACACTAGTGTGTGCAAGCTCCTGGTCACGCTAGTGTCCAGGAGCATGCAAACCACTTGCACACACTAGCGTGACCAGGGACAGGTACCAGGGAGCCTGGTGCCTGCCCCAGTAGGCCGGGCTGGGGGGCAGTACAGCCACCCCGAAGGAGCTGCCTGGGTTGGGTGCTGGCTCCTGTGAGTGGCTGCCGGACATGCTGCTGCTTTCACCGCTGCGGTTCCTGATAGAGTCGTGCTGCTCTGCGGATATCTGCTTTATATCCATGGATATAAAGCTTGTATCCATGCAGTGCTCTACAGGTCTTCTGTAGCTCACCCCTCTGGCTGGATCTCACAGTTCAAACTCCCTCCCGGGTACAACAAACTCAAATAAGTTCCTTGACCTTCAGAGCCAATTATAAATTAAATGGTTTCTTACCCTTCTGGGGCTTGATTCCTGTGGCCAGCAATAGGCCCTGACCTTGTTCCTTTGGCTGTAGCCTAGGGAGCATCTGCCCTCACTCCACAGGCTCCTGCCAGGAACTGGCTCTCTGGCAGCAGGTACCTCCTTTTATTTCAGCCTGCTGGGCCTTGATTGGTTGTTGATGATCCCCAGCCCTTCTAGTTGCTGGAGGACCAAATCTCAATGGTCCCTAAAATGGCTGCTCCTGGGATGCTTCTATAGGCAAGCCCAGAGGTCTTGTACTCTTATTTTTAACTCTCAGAAAGCTGTTTCCTGGGATGGGGTGCAGAAGAGCAGTGGGACCTCCAGCAGAGAGCTGCAAGGCCTGGTACACCCCATCACTGAGATGTTTTGATCATTTAAAAACTTTTTTTTTTTCCATATCAGGAGACTCATCTAAACTGACCCTTTCTCAGAACCAGTTTGTTTTGACAAACTGGTATTTTCCAATTAAAAAAAAAAATCATGTTGGAAAATTCCCAACCAGCTCTCGTACTGAGGCAGTGCACTGTATCTGCACTGTTTTCTCTGTTGGTGTTTCATCAGAATCCCATTTCTCATCAGTTTCCAGGAGGAATTTGAGCTGCACGTTGCCACTGATGTGATAGCCTTGCAGCATGACATCTCGTAAGCGGGTCCCATAATGGCTGAACGAGAGGCTCTGGGTGCACTGGCTGGCATGTGTGTGTCAGTATCTCTGAGTGAATTCACTGGAACAGCGAGAGCGACAGTGTTGGAGGTAATACAGTTCTAAATAGATAGCCAGCGGATTCTTTTTCTATATTAAACTATTGATTTTTCATAAACTAAGAGCACAAAAGGCCACAGAAAACAATCGAATCCCAGTGCAGGAAGCTGAAAAATTAGACATTTCTTTGTGCCCTGGTGGCTGTGCTTCGTGCTGAGACTTTCAGTTACAAAAAGCTTAATTTATGGGTAGCGAACCTCAAAAGGTTGAGAGGTGCAGTTCAGAGAAGCACTGGAAAGTTTGCTTCTCCTTAATTCAGGCACTATGGGCGTCTCCTTTAGCCTGCAGAACCCAACAGCGAATGGCAAGAGAATGGGCCTGTCTTCGGAAATTCCCAGTACATTTTGCTTACGGCTCTGCCAAACAGACCCCCCAAGAACAGCCATTTGTGTGGGTATTTCAGCTGTGGTCCTTCCCAGCCTGACCTTTGGCCCTGGACGTGCAGAGACATACCAAAATGAGAAACCGTTATACAGCTATATCCAAACTGTTTTTCACATCTCGGTTGGAAACTGGAGCTCAAAAAAAAAAAATCTAACTGGAAATCAGGCCCACGTTTTTAACAATGAAGGCAATTAACCATTGGAACAGCTTCCTATGGAGTATGATTGTATTCTCCATCATCTGAATTGTTCAAAGTAAGACTTGATGTCTTTCTAAAAGAGAAATGCTTTTTTGTTCAACTATAAGCTGTTAGGCAGAATGGAGGATTCTCCAGGTGAAATTCTCTGTCCTGTGTTTTGCAGGAGGACAGACTGCATGATCCAAATTGTCTCTTCTGCCCTTGGTAGTAAGTATCAGAGGGGAAGCCGGGTGTTAGTCTGTATCCACAAAACCAATGAGGGGTCGGGTGGCACCTTAAAGAGTAACAGATTTATTCAGGCATAAGCTTTCGTAGGTAAAAAACCGACTTCTTCAGATACATGGAAGAAGTGGGGTTTTTACTCACGAAAGCTTATGCCTGAATAAATCTGTTAGTCTTTTTAAGGTTCCATTGGACTCCTCGTCGTTCTTCTGGCCTTGAAATCCGTGACATTATTTACAGGTTACATTTGAGTTTTGGGCTAAGAGTCTGCTCATTTCTTATTTTCTATCAAGTAAAAATGGGCCAGCACCAAAAAACAGAATCTAAACACATTCCCCAACTGTGGTGGAGTTCAAATCTGGACCTGAACTTCCTGGCTGACCCCATTTCAATAACAAAACTGAGCATAAATCCTGGATTCACACACACAAGAATTTAGGAGATATTTGCATAGGAATCTGAATCCCATGTCTTGCTCCTAGAATGAAGCCCCAGCTATCAACCATCCCCCAAATTTTGGGAAAAATTCTAATCTGAATTTAGATCTGGACTTTTGTCTCTGTCTTTTTTCCAGTCTGAACCATAGAAACCAAAAAACAATGTCTCCATTAGAGAACAGTATATCTATCCCATAATAATAACAATTCCGGTATGGTATATAGCACATTTTCATCAGCAGGTCTGTCAAAGCGCTTCACAATCTTTAATGTATTTATTCTCTCCTCACCCTTGTGAGGCAGGGCAGTGCTGTTATCCCTATTGGACAGAGGGCGAACGGAGGCCCAGAGAGACGAAGTGGCTTACCCAAGGTCTCACTGGAAGTTCGTGGCATAGCAGGGACTTGAACCAAGTCTCCCAAGTCTTAGGCTTCTATAAGTCTGCACTGAACTGAACACAAAATGACTGCCTGTCTCCGCCACTTGACATCACAGCTACTTTAAGGTGTGTGTGATGGGGTGTCCACCTCACGCAAGGCAGAGCTGGAAAATTAGGATAATTAACCTGATAGACTGCACCTGGGGGAAGAGTCTGGGAGGAGCCAGCTAGGGAGGACCAGGAGGGGCTGGTATAAAGCCAGGAAGTTGGTAGCGGAAAGTGGCTTCAAGGGAAGTAGGTTGCTGTCACTCCCTAGGAGTAGGAAGCTCTGTTTGAGGCTACCGAGTTCAGCGGTCTGGGAGGAGGGAGATTAAGCTGGTGCACCCAGGCGGGAGGAGCCAGAAACTGTAGGAGGGAGGCCAGGGAAAGCGCAACAGGGCCTGAGGAAAAGCAGACCACAAGTTTCCAGAGATAGGGTCCCTGGCCTGGAACCTGGAGTAGCGGGTGGGCTCAGGTTCCCCTACCAGCCTCTGGGAAAGGGGCACTGAACCTGGCCCTGGACTAGAAGGCTGACTAGAATGGCAAGTGGGCCAGTGAGCCATTGAAACTTTGATGCGCCCCAGAAGGGGGAAAACTACACAGTGACCTGGCTGGAGAGCCAAGCCACGGAGACAGAGCACCCTGAGTTGCAAAGAGAAAGAGAGAGAGAGAAAGCTGCAGCAAGCAGCAGAAAGGGAGCACTGGACCTGGAAGGAGTTAGTCACCAGAGCAGCCAGGAGAAGGTGCCCTGGCGCCGGGTGGATTCAAGGCCTTCATAGAGTGGCACGTAGAATACAAAGGCGTAACTGTTACGCAGCTAAATACACCACACAGCCAGCTCTGAAAGCACAATACCAGCCTCTGCTGGGATTTATTATATCCTAGCAAAACTTATGTGGCTACAACAAAGCTCCCATTTGTATGGAGATGTTTTGCTCAGCTGAGGAAAACTGAGGCACATCTGAGACCAAAGACAGACAGTGCAGGTGGTAAAACCAGTGACCCCCTGCGACCTTTCACTGGCAGGCCTTACGGACACGTCTTTGTCCATTAGTTGTGATTTTAAACAAACATGAAGGGACCAGACAGTCCCCAGATGCAGGTTTCCCAGCAACACAAATTCATGTCTGCAGTAGTAGGTGCAGGCAGAAGTCTGAATCCTTAGTGCTTTGCTGCTGGGGATGTATTTTTAAACATGTGCCACCAGAAATATTTAAAAATAGCTCCCATGTTGAGAAATGAATATTTCAGGAGATGGTGCATGTCAGCCGTCAACACAGCCGTCTGGTGCTGCCATGCATGGGAGGGGTGGTGAGGAAGGGGCTCCATCCTATCACCGGATACCCTTCCTTCTTGTTACACATCCGTGATGACGGCCTGATTTAATTGCACATCTCACTTACTCGCTCTTGTCTCTGCGCATGTTTTCACCCGCCATTGCTTCCACGGGGGAGAGAGTCGTTGCTAAACAGGGAAAAGACGGAGCTGCAACAGTGCTGCAGTGGAAAGACATGGGCCTAAAACGGGCCCGTGGCAACCTGCATGAGCCTAAGCAAGCACGACCACGAAGATCAGGAAGGAGGAGAGAGAGTCCGAAGTATAGAGGACACTTGTGCAGAGGGTAACTGGTGAAAAGAGGAGGTGGGAGATGTCATTCCAAGATAGCATAGAAACAGATGAGACTCAAGGCAGAGGGTCAAAGATATCAGCATACACTTATTCAGGGTATAAACACTGCCTCACGCCGCTGCAGGAGCACCTCTGTGCGTGTTAGTCTCCCTCACGTTCACACAGACACTCACTCAGAAGTTTTGGGAGCCTTAACTCTGTGCAGATAGGGTAAAGGATGTTCAAACTTACTATGGCTTAGTTAGCTTTAAAATGACAGTGCTGCCTTCCCTTCTTTTGTTCGAAACACCCAGTGAGACCGAGTGTTTACACCTTCCTGCCCAAAGACCTTTCTCACAGCTGAAGAGAACGAAGTGGCAAATGAGGGGTGGGGCGGAAAGAGGGGTACGTTTGGGAAGGCTTGCAAACTCCACTCGCTAGGGGGAAGAAGAAAAGTGCTGCGGGGCCATCTCGAGTGTTTCCCCCCTTCCTCCTCCTAGAAGCAATAGCGGACAAGGATGTAGCTATCGGACCCAAGTGACATCACAGCTGCTACAACTTGTAGAAAGGCATGTAACCTGCCTCCACCAATGGGAGCCACCAAACAGATAGAAAACTGCACCCCACAGCATGACTCAGTGGGACTCCGAACCCCTCTGCCGGGATCTACTCGCAAACTGCTTCCTGTCGCAGGGATTCAAAGCTCCCATATTCAGGAAATGCATCTCATTCTCTCCTCCCTAGGGTCAGCACAGTGCAGGAGGAGGACCTCCTCCCCCTCCCCCCAGAAACTGAGCAGCACCAAGCAAATTTCCATGAGATGTTGATGAAAAAACCAAGACCTATCTATGTGTAAGGGGACTGTTGCCCCCTTGCTAACATTCAGTGGAGGTGTTTTAGTTGCTAGCTCCCAGTACTCAAAGGGGAAGGGTCGATGGGGAACCAGGACCCTGAGACTGACAGCCCCCAGGAACAATGGGGAGAGGCCAATGCTCCAGGTTAGCCTGAATGACAGGGCGGGCAGGCTAATCAGGGAGTCAGCAGGCCAGGGAGGTCCCATCCTCTGTGTGAGCTGGATTTGCCTGGGTCAGACAGAGTGGGGCCGAGCTAAGGAGAAAATAGGGGCCCAAGCTAAGCTGGGGAGCACAGTTTTGCCAGATCCAGGGGGACCAGAAAAGCAGCCCAGAGAGAGCAGACCCTGTCCTGGGAGCAGAGCTGCAGCCCCAAAGCCAGAGGCACAGCCCAGAGAGAGCAGACTTGCCCTGGGAGCAGAGCTGCAGCCCCAAAGCCCGAGGGGCCAGAAAAGCAGCCCAGGAAGCAGGTCAGTGCTGGGAACAGAGTCACAGAAGCAGCCTGCAGAGCAGACCTGTCTTGGGAGCAGAGCTGTAGCAACCAGAACCAGAGGGGCCAGAGAAGCAGCCCAGGGAGCTGGAGGCAGAGCAGCAGAGACAGAATGGTGGAGCTGGGGCTGGAGCAGTCTGGAGCTGGGTGTGGTGAGCAGCTGGGGAGACGGAGGGGGACCCTGGGCAGCAGGCCCAGCACAGGGAGACGCCTCAGCCAAGAGACTTTGCAGGCCAGGCTTGGATCGTAACCCCGAGAGGGCGGGGGCGACACTGGGAAGAAGGGTCCTGCCACTTAGAGCCTGAGAGCGTGAGGCCACCACCAGAGCAAGTGTCCAACCCACAGCATCCCTGCAGCACAGCCAGGGCCTGAGAAGAAGGCCTGGGACTTACAAGGAACAGACTGTGAACTGTCCTGACATTCCAGAGAGACTGTTTGTGATGTTCCCTGCCACAGGGCGGGGTGATGTGTTTCCTTTAACCTTTCCCATTATTCCTTACCCTTTTTCAAATTAATTGTTGATTAAATAACTTGTATTTGCTTTAAATTGTATGTAATGGTCAGTGGGTCAGAGAAGTGCAGAGAGAGTACCCTGGAGTGGGGACACCCTAGCCCCTGTCCTAGGTGGCCACAGCAGGGTTGGGGGTCAAGCCCCCCAGGAATCCTGGGCCCAGCCTTGTTGGGGTTACGAGGACTCTGCCAGACAGGAGAGTGGAAGGGGAGTCCTCAAGGGCAGGGAGGCCACTGATTAAAGGAAGTGGGAGCGAGGACTCAGGAGCTTTCGCTAGCCCACTTCACCAGGGTAGTGCAGAAGCCAGGAAAGTTCCCCATAAGAGCGGGACTATTCCCCTCTTTCAGATGCTAATTTCTTAGCGCTGGTGCAGCTGCACCATTGCAGGCTTGCTGCTGAAATACAGTTACTAATTTTTCTATAGTAGCTGAATCCTGTGGGTGAGAAGGGACTTCATTGTGTTAGTGGATAATCAGTCTTGGGCCTCTCTCCTTAGATTGTCAGCAAAGGGAGTCAGTTCCTGCCTGTTGTGTGGGTAGCTTTGTGAAGTAGATAGTTGGCCTCTAGGACCACATGATCATGGATGCTACACACACTTCCTTAGGGAGTCTACTGCAGTTCAGGCTTCGTGCTTAGCACCGGTTTGAACCCTTGGACAGAGAGAAAGGTTAGCAGCAAAAGCAGGAACACATCCAGTGGAAAGACAGGATCGCAGGCTTCCAGCCTAACCCTCGGACCTCTGGCGCATCTGTAGGTGGTAAAGATCAGAGATGTCCTCTAATCCTGGGGCTGCATGAAGCTGATTAGGTTTGATTGCATGTTGCATGGGTATTATTGATCTGCTGGATGATTGATGCGCTGATCACTGTCAGCGCCTCATCTTTGCTGTAATTGCATGACTTATTTGCCGGGGACGTGCACTTCATTCTCAAATGCATTAACAATATTTTTTTAAAGTATGCCAGCTTGACAGAGATCGAATCATTTCTAAAGATTCTATACGTCTCACTCAAAATGCAGCGAAATGTGGAGTCCATAAATCAATGAATTGACGCAGATGAAAACCTGAACGATGGAATGGCAAGCCATGAATCCTGTTTCCCTTGACAAGTCTCTCCTGATGTTGGGACTGGCAGAAGTTATGGTGGTGATGAATTGGTCAGCCACCAGCGTGGCAGATCTTGGTCCTGGGAGGCAGAGGAACTGCAAACATAGCCCTTGTGTCCCTCTTTTGAGATGCTCCTTTGCAATGTCTAGCCATGTGCATTGCTGCAGTAATATATATATATAATATTATTTTTGAAGAGGCACCAGATGGATAATTGCAGCCCTTGAGTGCCTAATCTGCTCTCCAGGACACGGGCAGATTTCTGAGCCAACAAAACTTAATTGAACTTTCTGTTCCAGCTGGAAAAGGTTATGGATCTAGCGAGTGCAAACGGAAGGCAGGCTGAAAAGGTCAGCTGTTCTGTTCTTTCTGTAATGGATTGACCAGGGGCATGTTTTTATCTTTCTCACAACCACTGGATTGTAAAACTTAATTAGCAAAGTCACTTCTCTCCCCTCTCTGCAGGCATGTGTGTGATGATTACACATAGATCACATTTTATGGACATGTCATGTTTTCATTTGAGACTAGCAGCCAACACAGGGGACTTCTCTGACACCTGTTTACAGCACTGCTCTGGAGAAGGCCAATAGGAAAAAAAAAAAAAAACTGAAGGGCCAGATTCAGCACTGGAAGAAGTTAGTGTAGCTTCCAGTGAAATCAGTTGTACTGCAGCTGCTTATACAGTACCTGAGCTGAATTTGTCCATGGACCCGGACCTCTGCGAAAAGAGTGAGAAAAGGGAATAACAGAGACATGCATGCAGATCTGCAAATGGGGAGGAACAGAGAGAGGGGAAGAGAAATGAGCAGAGAAAGGAACCCACCCACCTGAATGCAGAGTGCAGAACCACATCCAACAGGCCCTGAGTGAAATAATGATACTTTCACTCCTGAACAGTGAAATCTTATCCTCTGAAACCACAGCTAGAATGAAAGAAATGCGGAGATCTGTTAACCTCACCTTCCTGTGGGCCCTTTCTTCATTCAAACCATAACAGTTAGGAGAGAATTGCTGTAAATTGAAATTAGATCTGGGTGAAAAATGCCAAAATTCAAATGATGGATGAAGTTGTTCCTCAACAATTGGAAATTTTGATACCAAAAAAAAAAAAAAAATCACTTGTTTGTCTGTAAATGTTTCATGTCATTTTTTTCAACCAACTTTGTTTGGACCATAGAGCTCCTTTTCATTGGTATTGCTGTCACTCTGTCCACTGGCATAGTCCTAGCTACTGAAGGCCTGGAATTACAGGTCCCTGAGTGGCCTGCATGAAACTCTGGCGTTCTCCTGGGAGATGCTGGTAACTGAGCTGGCGGCTGTATGTTACATTTAAAATTATAGCAAAGAATGAAGTGGTGTTGGGAGAAATCTCTTTGAGTCTGTCCAGTTATGGGAGCTGGGGACTCTAGCTGTGTTAGATGCTCATCCGTACACCGTCTGGATCTTCAGCTTCTAGGTCAGAATGTGGCCAAGTTCTTCTCTCTTTTCTGTTGCTCTAGCCCCCTCCCAGGCCCCAAATATCATTGCAGCGATGGGCTTCGGTTTCAGAATTCACGTATTAATTGAGATTTCCAGCATTCCAGATTTGGGGATTCTTCAAGGGTGACCAGGTGTCCTGATTGTATAGGGACAGTCCCGATTTTGGGGGCTTTTTCTTATTATTACCCCCCACCCCCCGTCCCAATTTTTTACACTTGATAGCTGGTCACCCTAGATTCTTCAGAGCCGAGGTGACAGATCCAGAGCTGGGGCCAAGGTTTTGACAACCCCAAAGTTCAGAGGGTTGGGGATCTGGGTCTTTCATTTGAGGCCGTCCCTTAAACTACATCTACACTAAGCGCTAGGGGTGCGGTTCCCAGCTTGAGTAGACATATTCACACTAGTTCTCCTCAAGCTAGCGCACTAAAAACGGTAGTGTAGCCATAGTAACAGCGAGTGGCAGCACGGGCTAGCCACCCCGAGTAGAAACCCGCCCAGATCCCATAGATACGTGCTTGGGACAGCAAGCCCGTGCCACCGCTTGCCGCTACTGCGGCTACACGGCTAGTGCGAGTAAGTCTACTCAAGCCTGGAATCGCACTCCCAGAACAGTGTAAATGTAACCTCAGTCACAAGGGGGAGCAAGGTAACAGTTGCAGGCAGAGGTGGGTTTTAAGGGTTAGGAGCAATACCTAAGAAAAGGGAAAGGGCTGTTTCACAGGAGGCAGACAGAATTCAGGAGAGAGACATCCCTTGCCAGAAACATCCCCTGCTGTATAGCACCACATCTGCATGTGTCTGATGCTGCTAAGGAAAGAGTGTGAGGCCATCAGCATAACTGCTTGGGGGAGAGAGGAGGCATGGAGTGAATTTACCTATAGCACATCAAACACCACTCAGTCTATCAGTCATTAATCGATTGGACTATGAACCTACCACTCTGGTGCTGCCAGCTTCTTCAGTCCAGGGCCAGCGATGGAAAGCTATGTAGCAAGCAGTGGTCTCCAGGCACAACAAAATGAGAAGCCCTCACCATTCAACTCCCATGGTAATCTCTACACAGAGTCCATTAGATTTAGGCTACCAAAGGGAATTTCTTCAAGAGGATTTTAAGGATTAATGACTGTGCCAAGCTGCCTGCGGAAATCAAGCAAGAAATAGATACACCATTACACTGATGGGCATCACTTCCACCCAACTATTCACTATTCGGAAGCAAACTGAGTTGTGTGGGTCTTTTTCCCAGTGTTTTGGTTTGGCCACTGAACTGAAAAATCTGCTATTTGCACAGCTCTAGAAATTACAGGGTGATGTTCTATGGCCTGTGTTATGCAAGAGGTCAGACTAGATGGTCATAATGGCCCTGGCTTGCCTTAAAATCTATTAATGTAATCCCATTTTAAACCCTGGATTATTTGCAGATTATGTGGCCTTGTAAATTTCCCTGCTTCCCTGTTGGGAAGAAAGTGTATCTCCTTCTAGAGTCTGATCTTTTCTAACAGACACAGGTGCTCAGACACCATGGTGCAGGATACACCGACATGCTGTTAAGAGCCATACCAGATTTATCTGAAGCAATGAGATGCGTTCTTGTTTTCCGATTTCTAATAAAGAGTATTTCAGCCATACAATATTTCTGGTACTAATCACTTTGATGCTGTCTAATGGCTAGACCTGGGCCCAGGGATGTCAGGACTCCTGAGTTCTATTCACAGCTCTAGAAGGGCAGTGTGAGTCAAGAGGACTCCTGGGTTTAATCCCTATCTCTGCAACAGGCACGTTAAGTCACCTTGGGCAAATTATTTCATCTTTGTGCCAATGTTTCTTATGATGTCTTGTGTTGTAAGATGGGGCTAATGATACTTAACCTGCCTCCATAGGAGTTTTGTGAGGTTTAATCAACTCATGTTGGTAATGTGCTTTGAGATCTTTAATGAAAGCCACTGCATAAATGAACAGTATGATTGTTGGAGAGCCAGGTGTTACTATTATTATAGAAAATCAGGTACTGAGGTAGAAAATAGCCCATTTCCATATTTATAAAATGCTGGTTCTCCATAAATACAGATGTTCCATAATCCTCACTGGAGCTCTTGGTTATTTCTCTACATTTGAATTTGAATTATTTAATAAAAATTGTTACAATTCTTACAGCCCTGTCTCCCTACAAATTCCTTTTTTCCATTTAAAATAATTTATTTCAGTGACTTTAGCTCTGTGGCTGCATTGACAGCCCTGCAGATTGAAACCTTCTGTTTATCCACAGAACAAGAGCTACATGGATGGGAGCAGGGCAAACTGACCTTCAGTCTCTCACACCAATGTGCCTCATCCCTGACCTGGAGGAAAGAGAGTCTCTGTAACTCATTCAAGCTTTGGCATCTCTGATAAGACCCTCATTGAGAGAGCCAGCCAGGTCTGAGAGCTGTATTATGGCACTGACACTTGTCCACTAGGATGTGGACTGAGACCACCCTCTATGAGGAAGGGAGATATGGTAGATAGGGCACTGTACTGGACCTAATGAGACCTGGGTTCAGCTCTTGGTTCTGCCACAGGCTTCCTGTCTGACCTTGGGCAAGTCACTTAACCCCCACTTGGCCTGAGATCCCCATCTGTCAAAATGAGACTAATATTCCCTGACTCACAGAGGGTGTTGTGGCATAAAATCCATTGATTGTAAGAGGCTCAGACATCATAACAAGGAGGGGCATGTCAGTACTTAGATAACCCTAAGTAGACATCCAGGTAATAAGAATCAGATCTGGAAAAGAGTTTCAGAGAATCCAGGTGGCTGGAATATGGATAAGCTTTTGCCATCTAGCTGTGTAACTTATATAGTATAACTGCTAAAGACCTGGAAGCTGATTCTCCATGGCCTTGCTTCATGAATGGTCATTTCTGTCTGCTCAAAGTAGGTGTCAGAGGCCTAACAGATCAGAACTGTAGCATTTTGCAGGTATTTTGTCCTGGGCTAAAGGACCGTACAAAGTGAAAGGTGGTGGAGGATTAGGCTGAAACACTTTGGATAGCTGCATTTTGAGGACCAGATCTTTCACCGTGTAAACAGGTGTTGTGACAGATTGAAGACTTTGGAAGTGCGAGGAACTCTTCAAAAGACTGGTGTATTGAGATGTGCCAGATGCTGTCGCCTAGGGATTAGTCATAAACGTATGTATCAATAAATGTATATTTGTGAGCGAGGGATTATCTTCTAGCTCCATAGGGGAGAGTTATTGAGCTTCCCCCGGGGACTAAAATCAATGGGGGGTAAATTACTGCAGACTGGGGGACAGATAGCTCCAGAGAAGTACCACTCTGGGGGAGGAACTGCATAGACTGGATCAGACCATGTTCAAGAGGCCCAGCAGGCAAAGAAAGAGCTTATGGTATAAAGTCTCAGCTTGAACTGGCTTGAATGATCCTCATTTTGATCCAAAAACTGTCTTGAGATGGTAACCAAGAGGGCTGGAAGGGTATGTAGGACTGGAACCTGCCAGGGTCTCCAGGTGGAAGATGGGCGAACCTGGGAAGTTTAGCATGCACGTAGACTGTTTATTGTATTCTTTGTGCTCTGTGAAAGCTGGAGGGATGCTGGTGACCCTTATCTAACCCCTGAGAGAGCCAACTGCAGGTGTTGGACTGAGGTCAGACTTCCTGGGATAAGCACAGCGAATTGAAGGGGAACTCGAAGCCTAAATCCATGGTCTGGAGGGAGAGGGTTGCCTGTTTGTGTCCATAGAGAGATGATGGCTGGAGGTCTGAGAACAAAAAGGATGCCCTTGGGTAGACCTTGGGGAGGAGAGAGGGGCAGAGATGCAGTTAACCCTGGAACTGTGCTAAGCGTAACAACCTCTAAGTCACTGGGGCTATGGCAATTTACACCTACCGAGGATTTGCCCCAGCAACTTGTAAATTGGGATAGGCACAATTCAAATATTAAATACAACTCTGCCCTCTTCATAGGCTCTAGTAATATTCTTTAGCACAACAGGTCCATAACTGCTCCAGCAACATTCCCTGGTGAAGCTTTACAGTGCCCCTGTGGAACAGGAGTATTATCCCCATTATACAGATGAGGGAAGCAAGTAAAGAGAGGTGAAACGACTTGCCCTAAATCCTACAGAGAGTCACCGTCAAAGTCAGGATTAGAATCCACATCTCCGGGCTCCCAGTGCTGTGTTCTAACAACCAAAGCGCTCCTTTGGTTACAGCAGAGTTGATTGCAGCCCAATTAATGGTTCAAATGTTGCCTCTGAGCTGAGAGAGACTATATCAATTAGCAGTTCACTGAGACACCAAGCCCCTTTCCATGTGCTTTGTTTGAGTCCAGTGCTATAGAATAAACATAGACCAAGCTGGCGAGGTCTGGATAAACGAGGCACCCTCCGTCCACTATCAGATGTTTAGCTTCGTGCGGGGAAGTGTTGCTCGTTTCCTTTCTCAAGATCTTTACAGATTCAGTGCCAGGCAGGTTTGCTTTTCCTCCTCGCTTCTGTTCAAGCTACAATGCAGTTTGACTGGCAAAGCCACAGGTTTATTAGAAAACGCTCCTCAAACCCCAAGCAACACAGCGAGAGAAAGTTGCTCTTTTTTCAGGTTTTTGCCGATGACTGAACACAGGTTTACTATGTGACAGTTCTACTTATGCAGCAGCTCTGCCAGGAGCAAGAAGGGATTCTCTGCAATTGATTTTTTTGCCTAATGAAAAAAACAAACACTACACAAAGAAAAAAATTGCTGGTGAACATTCAGATTTGTGGTGCAGGCTGGAATGAACCCTGGAGGAATGATGTGGCTGGAAACTCTCAGGCACTGCAAACTAAAATGCCATCCGGCGTTGAAAAAGCTCAGTGCATCTTCCTTTGGGTCCCTCACCCTGTGGCTCTGTTGGGTTTAAAGGGCTTTGCAGGTGCCTTTATCGATATGAACAGTGGCGCCCTGAGGCCCCTTGTTGAAGATTACGGCCCCATTGTGCTAGGTGTTGTGTACACACAGTAAAAAGCTGGTCTCTGCCCCCAAAGAGTCTACAGACATGATAAGTATAAGCTACAGGCCTATCAATCAATCAATGTTGGGGGAGGACACAGTATAGTAAAACTACCCTGACAAGATTAATAGGTAGCTAAGTCTGTAAATTCAAAGTGGTGTATACAATGCAGATCTAAATTTCAAACTTGGGGGTCCTACTGGGACATTCCCATCTTGCGGTCCGTGATGTGAGCACTCGATGATCTGAGCTGCCAACAATGGCACCTGGACAGCCCAGTGCATTGCTTGCTTTTGCATATTGAGCCTGTGCATTCAGAGGGGGTGATGCAGCAGTTGCAAGGTGTAGGGACCCAAAGGGAGATCTCTCAAAGGAGATGGCTCCAGTCCCATAGGGCATTTTGTGCAATGTGTTACCCAGGCCAAAATGTGTACATGTACTTTTATTACATCTCATCAGCATCTTCGTGTTCCCATTACGCCTGTGGCAGCAACAAAAGTCCTCCACTCCTGTCTGTTTCGGGCAAGTCTTTCAATGGTTCCTCAGCTGTGCCCCAGGTTTTTCAGCTCAGCTTCCACAGCTCTTTGTCATGTTGTTTTCGGGCGGCCTCGTTTTCACTTGCTTTCAGGTGTCCATCTTATTGCCACTCTGGTGATGGAATCAGTTTCCGTCCGAAGCACATGGCCAATCCATCTCCCACTCCTCCTGGCAAGGATGGTGCTCATATCCTCTTGGCTGCACTGTCAATAGATCTTGGTTTGAGATTGTTCTGGGCCAAAAGATACAGAGGATTTTTCTGAGGCAGGTTGTATGCAATGAAGACAGTTTGGACATGTCCTACTTTCTCATTCCCCAGCATTCTGCACTCTAAAGTACTGCTGAAAAGTACGCAGCCTGATAAATCTTGAGCTTGGTTTTGGTGTTGTAGTTTCATGATTTCCAGACTGTGTTTAAACTCCTGAAGGTGTTCCTGGCTTTATTGATTTTGTTCCACCATCCTGGCTGATGGTGCTGCCCAAGTATGTGAATGTTTCTACCTTGGTGAGAACATGATCCTCCATCCGTACTGGGGATGGTGAGGCAGTATTAAAGGTCATAAGATCTGTCTTATTGCAGTTGATTTTCAGTCCAATTTGCTGGCTGAATGCATTGAAGCGAGTTGTTTTTTCTTGTATATGGTGTTGGCTATGTGATAGGAGAGTGAGATCATCTGCGAAGTCCAGGTCTTCAAGGGATGAGAAGGAAGTGCATTTAATGCCTCTTGGCACGTCTTCTGCTGTATGCTGCGTTGCCCAGTTGATGGCAATGCTGAAGAGGATTGCAGACATGACACACCCCGGACATGCTCCTGTTTTGACTTCAAAACTGAGCTCGCAGTGATCAACGCTGCATGTAAAGTTGGAATAGAAGCTTTTGATGATGTCGATTATACGGAAAGGAATTCCGTATGCCCGCAGAATGCGCTAGAGGCTGGTCCGGTGAATGCTATCAAAAGCCTTCTCAAAGTCTATGAAGTTTATGTAGAGCTGCCGTTGCCATTCTTAACATTGTTCTATTACGTTTCATGGAGTGAAGATCTGGTCTGTGCATCCACGCTCTTTCCGAAAACCGCTTGCTCTTTTCTGAGAACACTATCAACTGCCTCTGATATATGCCGGACTATGATCTTGCACAATACTTTGCTGGGCACAGATAAAAGTGTGATACCACGCCAGCTATTACAATCACTGAGAGTTCCTTTCTTTGGTATCTTCACTTTAAACCCATCGGTCCACTCATCTGGCACTTTTCCCCTTTCCAGACTGATGTAAATAGAGGGGCCAGGATAGATGCTGCTAACTCAGGATTTACCTTATTACAGCCACACTGGGATTAATCCTCAGCCCAACACACAATTTAAACAGCAGGGCTGTGCACTGAGGAATTCTTTGGGGAAATCACCCTTGTCCCAGACTGCAGAATGCCAGCAGAGCTATTCCGAGGCTGCTATTGCAATTACAAAGCTGCTGCAGCCCCTGGGGATCCTGCACACCTGCTGTTCAGGAGAAATGGCCAGTGAATCCCCACAGTGAAGGATTTATTGATCCCATCCAGGCTTTGGTCCTCAGTTTGCCCCACAGGAAGCCAGCCCAGGGCACAGTTTTATGTGATGCTGGTGCAGCCCCTCTGCATGACCCAGCCAGGACTCCTTCTGCAGCAAAAGTGCTCCCGTTCTGCAGGGTCATGTCCATCCACAGCAAAAGAGGGGAGGGAGTGGGGCAGGATCTGCTCCAAGAGATTTTTGTCATTGACACACAATGGGAAGAATGTGAGGCAGGAGCAGGATGTGCCTCTGCCTGCCCAGCTCCCTCTCTCGACTCTCACTCTTGTGTAGTGATGATAACTCAAATCTAGGCCCCTCCAGTGTGGGGGAGGGCTCAAGGGAGGCAGTGTGGTCCAGTAGATAGTGCACTAGACTGGGATTCTGGTGACGATTCTATTCCTAGCTTTGTCACTGACCTGCTGTGTGACAATGGAAGAGTCCTGTCCCTTCTCTGTACCTTAGTTTCCCTTTCTATCTTTTGAATTTAGATTGTCAGTTGTTTGGGGCAGGGACTCTCTCTTACTAATTGTTCGTACATCGCCTTGTACAAAGGGGACTTGATCTCATCTGGGGCTTGTAGGTACTACCATAATTTAAGAATAACTTTCTAACTCTAAGGATAGCACTGGAACAGGTTGTGTAGGGAGGTTGTGGAATACCCATCTTTTTTAAGAACAGGTTAGAGAAACACCTGTCAGGTATGCTCTCGGTATACTTAATCCTGCCGCAACATGGCCAATTAGACTCGCTCACTGTTTCTCAACCTTTTCGATACCAGGGACCAGCTTGCTGCCTTCCTAAATCATGTTCGGGAGATCTCAGGGACCAGCACTAGCCCACAGACCGGTCATTGAGAATTTCTAGTCTAGATGCCCTCTTGAGATCCCTTCCAGCCCTACATTTCATTGATTCTGTGATAATACTAATAATAATAACAAAAGGTGCCCTTCAAGATCCAAGAGTTTTGCAATAGCTACTGCAGCCAGGCATTCAGATGCTTCTGATGAATAACAGGTGATTACTCTCTTGGAAAGGCTGGGCTTGCTTTGGGTTTAATCAGGAAACAGCTTTTGACTGTATAATGTCATTTCTCTCTTAAATATGTCCCGTCACATTGAGATGACCATGGCCTCCTGCCTCTTTCGCACCACAGACTGCCAAATGCATAACATACACCCCATTGCACACGCCCACTCAATTACTCCTCAGAATAAATGCAACAAACATTACCTTGCAATTCAGGAGCTATCAACTGCTTGTGACCAACGGCTCCTTGAGTGTTCTGGATAGAGGTGGAATTTGTCCTTCAGTGATGATGACCTTTCCCAGGTGAAGAACTGATAATATATTTAGAAGATTGTTGGGTTGCAGAGCTGTGTTGACCAGACATCCGTGTGCATGCACACACACCAAGTGATAAACCCTGATATTTAGAAGCACACACATACTCACGATTTTGTGGCTTAGCTTGGATAAACACCCACAAATTTGGCCACTAATCTGAACCATTTAAGCTCCCTAACTATGCAAAATTGAGCCCAAATATTTCAGCTCTAGCCAGGCATTTCCAGTCCTGGCTGGTCCCAGGAACCCCAGATAGATGGGAAACAGAAAAATATTTACTGGTATCTAAATTTGTTCATATCTCCAAAAAGTGATTGAAGTTTAGTCCTAGTTTTGAGTGATGTTTCATGGCAATTCTTATTTGATTAGAGTCCATTTATACATTCCTACTATGAGCCACTTGAACTTGTGACAACATGCAAATTTTGCCCACTCACCCATGCGCTCAGATATTATGGTGATGATGGGCAGCATATAAAAACTGAAATAGATTAGAACATAAGAATAGGCATGCACAGGCACACAGAACCCCTTTGTATGCACACATCACAGTCCACATATGCTGTTCCAGATATAGCCAAGGACCATAAAGAATAAATCCTGTAAAACCAAGGTGCAAACCACTGAAAAGTCGCCATCTGACTCTGTGCACCCTGCATCCCCTGTTACACAAATACTCCTAGATTTCACACATCAAAGGGATAAGAGTGGCCGTACTAGGTCAGGCCAATGGTCCCTGTAGCCCAGTATCATGTCTTCTGACAGTGGCCAATGCAAGATGCCTCAGCGGGAATGAACAGAGCAGGGCAATTTCAAGTGATCCATCCCCTGTTGTCCATTCCTGGTTTTTGGCAGTTGGAGGTTTAGGGACAGGCAGAGCATGGGCTTGCATCCCTGACCATCTTGGCTAGTAGCCACTGATGGACCCATCCTCCATGGCTTTATCTACTTGTTTTTTGAACCAAGTTATGCTTCTGGGCTTCACAGCATCCCCTGACAATGAGTTCTGTAGGTTGACTGCGGTGTATAAAGAAATACTCCCTTTTGTTTTTTTTTAAATCTGCTGCCTACGGTGCTTTTATTGATAGGTGTGATAGGCCGGCCTTTTACCGGATCCCACTTCCATGTTTTCAGAGTCTCTTCCTCATCTGAAGTTCTTTTCCCCCTTTGGGAATGTTACTCTAGTCTTTCCAGATTCACATGTAGGTGGGACATCCAATTAAGGGGACTTTCAGTCTCAGAGTTTTCCTTTAAAGAATCTATAGAGTTCTGGCTTGTTTATGGTGGCAAGTTATCATGAAGCCAGGGTCAGAGTTTATCTTCAACCCCACTCTGCTGCCATCGGCCTTTACCTGGTCTGGCCAGTGCTTGTAGGTGGCAGAGGTTTATAAGCTGTCATCCTCCTGCTGCTAGAGTCAGCTAACAGTGAGGCCCTGTATCTGTCATCCTGCTGCTCCTCTCTGTGACAAGTTCTCCCTTTTAAGCGTGGTTCTTTCAAGTTGAGCAGGCTCCGCGGGTGGGCCTCTAGTTGAGCCCAGAGGAGCTCGTTAACCTTCTCCTGATTGGCATGGGGCATGCCCCGTCACAATGGGACGAAAGCATATGACGGTTGGACCTTTCTTGCAGTGAGCTTGTGCCACATTGCCAGAAGCATGTTTGTGGATAATCCCTTGATGGGCGCCCCTTGGGATTTGGTGGCAGGCTCCCAGGTGTGGATCTTGCTCTCCCTGGTGATCCACCAGTGCTTGACTCTACTGGCCTTCTGAGCGCAGTGCAAGACACATCCTTTTGGCCAAGGCTTTGCATGAATCTGAACCATTGTGGGTTATTTATGGCTGATTGAGGCAGCATAGGGAAGAGGCCTGTTTCTGCTGTCTACTATGGATTGTTTGATTTAGTGTCTGATTGCATTTCATCTTTGACATGAGATGATATGGCCATGGATGCCTAGAAAAGCATTTTTTTAAAAATGCAATAAAAGACACACAGAAACCTGCCTTTGGCTCCTGAGACATTATCTCTAGCTCCAGGGCACCTGTATCCTGAGGTTTGTATATTATAGCCCTGGGGTACCTGAATGCTGCGTCTTTACTCCATGGTCATGAACTTTTAACAAACAGTCGGAGAGAGCCCAGTGGTTTGCAGAAGGAACACACACTCGTTCTGTCTAGGAAATTGACCTATTTTTATGCTGGGACCCCACCTTTTCCCTGAGTCAAAGCATAAGTTGTGTGTTTTTATCCAGCTCTGCCAGCTGTGAGGTGACTGCGTTTACCCTGCAGAGAAAGATTAGCAACCTGAAAGCTGGGCTTTCCAGGAAGTGCAGGTGGAATTGACCTACAGCTTCAGGGCCAAGTCCTGACACCCTTACATAGGTTCGACAGCATCTTAGCCCACTGATTTTCAATGGGCCTGCTTACAGGGTAGGACACTACTTAGTGTGAATAATGGTGGCACAATCAAGGACCTAACAGATATATTCACAAAGATCCATTCTTCTTACTATGAAGTACCCTTGCAAGGGCACCCATTCAAGGCATATTTGCCTGCTTGGAAGTAGAGGCACTGGGCCTTTTGTGTCCTAGTCTTATGTCAACAGTCTCCAACTGCAGGGAGCCTGCATTCTTTGGATGATGCTCCCTTTCTTACAGAACAGGAGTTGGAAACTGAACTGTTAAACAAGCATCATTCCTTGGAGATGAGATGGTGGAGTGGAATGGGATGGACCTCTAAAATGAAGCGAAGAATGGACCTTCGTACGCAAATCATTGTGTTGGCTCTCTGTGCCCGGAATTCACTTCAGCCCATGGGAGGCTATTGATGCTGTACGTGCTTTGCCTCTCCTCTCCTCAGGTGTGAGTGATCTACAGCTAGCCCTGAACACCAAGTTCCTGAAAGGATACCAAATATGCCTTGTTTGCCCAGTCTGGATTCAGAGCATGACAGAGCGGTGGGGTGAAAACAATGTCGATGAGAGCGACTCCAAGTTTTTGCAGGCCAAGCCATTTGGGTCTGCAAATGTAGGCTAGAAATCTCCCCAAAACAGCTTCTCTCCTGATATTGTCACTTCTGCTTCCAGTCCAGGCCTACAACCCAAAGCACCAGCCCGGAACTGACAAATAATGTGAAGTTAACCCAACTCTTTCATAAGTGTTGTTTCCAGTTGGGAAGGCTCATTTGGATGAAGGAAGGAAACCTTGCAAATCTTCATTCCCATCTCTAGAAACAAATAATTGGGCCGTTATCAATTAGAGAGATGCGGGAGTCAAGGGGAGAGAGAAACCATAGATTTCCATTTTAATTCATTAATGCTCCATTTGTTCTCAATGTGTTTAGCCCAGCTGCCTTCAGGGTATCTCAGAAACCCACATGTCCCTAAAATAATTACTCTCTTATGCATGGGAGGCATGCATGACAGCATGCGCAGCTCACAGGCCAAACTAGTCAGTGCAATGCCAGCATAGTTCCACACCTTTGGCGCAGTTCCGTACTGTGGGTGGCCCATGCCGCATGCTGTGTTGGAAACACGCATGAAGTTTGGAACAAGTAAAAACGGCTGTACATGGACAAATCTACATGGACATGTAAGAGGACGAATCTGACCTCTGATTGCACATTGCATGTTCCAGCACGTGCTCTTTGGGTATCCCATATTGACACAGACGTGAGGATACATACAATCCCCCCCACACACACACACACCCGTTGACAAAGCATCACTAAGGCAAGCAGATGGGGTGAAGGCAGCTTTGTTTCAAAGGAGCTTAAACTGCTTGGAATAAACCCATTTCTGCTGTGAAGGCACATACATCAACAACATACTCCCTGCTACTCCTTTAAGGTCTAGAGAGCAATTGCTACACTATGTGTGATATTCCTGGCTTGCATTATAAGCTACTACATGCATTCTACCCCGCTGGATAAAGGACAAGATGGGCCAGGGCACTGAAAGGGTTAAGATTGTTGGGCTGGCATTGTCAGCAGTAGCAGAGCCGGAGTTAAATTTCTCTGCTTAGAGAAGAGCATTAGGAACTGCTGCAGGGACAGTATAACAGCTCCTGTTGTCCATTCTCAATCTCTCTTTAATATAACCAGAGACTTAAATACGATTAACTCAAATCTTTGAGGAAACCAGAAAATACTGTAACAATAAAGGTTGTAACACGGTTACAAATGAGAGCTACTGCTCCCCTCTGCATTCTAAATTCCAAGGATAATTCTACGGAGCTTCATTACCGGAGTATAATTGTGTTATAGAACTCTAAATCACCCTGCTACACTTAACTGGCAATAACATTAAGATAGCGCAGATATTCATTTTAATTAAAACATAGCCTCAAACTATTTCCCCGCTTTAGAAGCCAAAACTTTTTCTTTCTTTTTCTTTTCTTTTTTTTTTTTAAACGAGGAAACTTTCATTTGTTCCTGGTGTGTTGCTGGTCAACAGAGGGCCCAGGACACAAAAGCAATGAGAAGCTGCATTGCCACAAACAGATTCCTTCCCATAAGAGGTTCGCCTTGTGGCTGAATGGCTAAGCTGAAAGGGAGGTGGGCTGGCTTCATTGGCTCTCCTTGGTGACCTTCCTCTGGGGGATTCTATCAGGATGGGACAGTGCTCATGGAAATCCCAGTTGGATATGTGCAATTGGTTCTTACTGGTTCCAGTTAGTCACTAGGTTTTGGACCAGAGCAACTGGTCCTTCAAATGAAGCCAGCAGAATCCAGTCTAAAACTAACAAAAGCAAGAGTCTACTGGAGTATAGGGTAGGACTTGTACCCTCCTTGTGGCAGACCTTCTCCTGGGGATGTGTCCTAACAACTCCGTTAGCACAGATGGGACCCTACAGCCATATTAACCAAAAGGCCACCTTGAAAGCTGGGCTTAGGAAGTAGCAATTTTGGGGGGCTCTTTTGGAAGATATATCCAGGTGGGCAGGAGCAGCAAGCAGAGTTGAAGTGGCAAAAGGAGCTTGAGGAGCAGTGTGCTTAGATACCACGCTGGCAGGCACGCTTGGAATACATAGGCAGAGCCAGCAGGTGTTTGCATGCTTAGCAGAACTTCAGAAGCCCCCACCAGATCTCTAGCTCTCCTCATCCACACAAACATCCTTCCCCGACAGGCTCCAGTAAGGGTCCTCCAATCCTCCTTCTAATGCAGCTTCTCGCAGGGTAGCTGCAACCCAACGCTGGCCCTTGTCCACGATATGCTGGAGTAAAGTGCAACCTGATACTATTTAGCTGCAACTTCTCCCAGCATGTGACCCTATACGTGACCCAGAGCTGGCTCAGCCAGGGTGCACCTGTTAAAGTAACCAAGGACTGGGTTAAGGTCATCAAAGGCTGTGGACACACCCATAAGGGACCCCCCCCCCCCCCCCCGATGGCCACCATCACTGCTGAGGTGGGAGTGGCAGCAGTACCCCCTTGGAGCAATGGCAGCCTGGCACCCCCAGAGCCTTGGCAGCACATTGTCTTCTCTGGTGGAATGAGGCAGCTTCCGCTCAGGCTCTGGCAGCTGCTACTGCTCTTTGTGCTGCAGGCTGGCTGCAGACTCAGGCAGACATTTCAAGCTTTACTTCACATCTACATAGGATATGTCTTTTTTTAAGCAAAAGCTTAGATTCTGCCATTGTCACGTGCCTCTGGGAGAAGAGACCCCGGGCATTGATCTATTTCTTCATCCCGCCCTGTGTGAAGATCCTTTGTAGGTGGCAAACAGAAGACATGGAAATTACGATCAGATACTTTTGCCACCAGTAGAAATGCTTTTAAATTAGCTCCATCAAGAGACCTTTAAGGCAGCGTTGAAATGTACAGAAAATGAAACATTTGGCAAAACTTGGGAGAGTGTAAGGTACTCGGGTTGTGTTCTCAGTCCCAGAATGAACGAGATTGGGCATGAGAAATGACAGTTATGATGTCTCAAGGCTTCTAAAGCAAGGACTTTAAATATTTTTAATTTCTCCAAATTTAACTTAATTTAAATTTTACTTAGAGATAATTTGAATGAATTAATGTAGTTACAGTTATACAGAAATCAATCCATTAATGTCTGGAAATTCTTGTTAATACGGCAGCAATTTCATGGCTACAGAACAAAAATCTACCCTCCTTAAAATTTAGATGGAGTTCGGTTTAAGATAATAATAAAAAATATTCTTCATTTACAGCATATATAAATATATAATGCCTTTTACCCAGGAATTTAATTAATCCCCAGAACAGCCTCTGAGGTAGTTCTTATTGTTTATTAACATCTGTATTACAATATCCTCTAAAGGTCTCAGTAAGCTTTTGTTGCCAGATCTTTTTGTTCGGTGTTCATACAGCACCTAGCACAATGCGGTTCTGTTCCATAAGTGGAGCTGCTCCTAGTCACTACCACAATATAAATAAATAAAGAATAACACCACTCAGGACCCCGTTGTGCTAGACACTTACAATGCATTTGTCTAGAGACCACCTCCATTTTATTGTATTCATTTTACAGATGATAGAGAGGACCAAATTCCTCGCTGGTATATGTTGGTTTCCTTCCATTGAAGTGATAGGAGTTATGCCCGTTTGGATCAGGTCTAGGTTTTTCTCTTCAACTCCCTCTCATAATGCCTGTGAAGAAGTTAGTACATCTCAGGTCACAGCTGGTTGTAGTTTGGGAATAACTTTACTGGCAAATAAGCCTCCAAAATATATTATGCTGATTGTTAAAGAAATTGCAAAATGGAAAGTAGAGAGAGAGAGAGAGAATTTACCTTATGGACTGGAAGTGATTGGATTGTCTGACTCTGAGCAGACCATTTTCATGAAGATGAAAACTCAGTTGACTGCTCAAGGGTAAAAATGCAGTAATGTGTTAAAAATATTAATGAAAATCTTAGAATATACATTGGGTCCAATTAGGTTAATAATGCATGGAAAGTTATCAGAAATGCAAGTCTTTACTAGAAGGCTTGCAAATGAGAGATTTGACTCCAAAGAAACTTATAAAGAAGGGCTGGAAACTGTAACCTGGCTTTGTTTGAAAGGCCCATCAAATGGATTTCAATGGCAAGAAGTAGAAATGGTTTCGTGAAATGCCAACTATCCATCTGAATAAGGCCTGGCATTTTTCACATTTGAAAAGCGATACCAGGGAAACCTGATGAAATGGATGATTATCTGAAATGTATCCAAACTATTTGAACCTCTTAGCCGTAACAATGGGCTGGGGATCTTCTAAGAGCAACATTTCTTGCATGATACCTGATGCTTTCAGCCAAGATGGGAAGAGCAAAACAAATAACCTTTCTTTGACAGTATTTCAGCACTTCCTTTCCATAACAGGAAGCACTCAGGTGTGCAGAAAGGAAACACAATAGGGAAGAGTGATCTTAACTTTTCCAAACTTCCGTTCCAGTTTAAGGTGAAGATTTGGATCAGTTATGCAAAGTGGTTCTCAAATTTCTAAAGAAAAGACAAGGTTCCCCACCAATGGATGGGCACCCATCAGCACTCCAATAATCCCAACCAGAAATGACACCTGGAGAAGTACCTGGAATTATTTGGGCTCCTGGTACACGGTATTTGTGTGCAAGAGAGGGGGGAAATACAATATGGTTTTGAAATGTATACAGGTAGGAAACTGAGCTGGACCAGTAATTTTCATTTATTTAAAAATAACCTTTGCCATTTCATAAGAGTGTAGTAGGCTCACAGGTTGCATAAAACCGCATGGGATGGACTTTCTGTTCAGTGTCACAATTCTTAGTATTTTGTTTAAATTTTGTCATTTAAACATATCCCCACTCTCTCCCTCACTCAGAGACTGATGGATCATAGAGAGTGAATAGGATGAACCTCCAACACACTACTCTAAACCTACCTGGGAGGGATCACAGGAATCCTGGTCCCTCTGAATTTGTGGAGGAAGGTCTTGGAGTGTTATCTCCTCCCTAATTCTATTGTACCGGCTCCTAGTGTGACCTTAGGCTCAGCCACTCTCTGCTTCCTCCGACCAGCTGCCTGTCTTAGCAGCTCTCCATCGCTTCAAAACCTTGGAGCTGGTCAAGTTCTCTGATGAATCAGAGGAACGATGGAATTTCAGCTCTACTTGCTTTATGGTGCTTGTATTAGGCCTGTTCCAGAGGAAAATAACCTGTACGCAACAGGGTTTGGAATGGAACCACCAGGATAGGCGCAGCTGGAGCACTTAGAAAATCTTTGTGAATCAGCTAAGTGCAATGTCCCAGTAGAGACTGAGACAACACACAGGTAGGAAAGGGTGTGTGTGTGTGTGTGTGTGTGTCTGAATGCATGTGTTTGTTTTTGTGTGTGCAGCTGTAAGTGTTTACCATTTTGGACACAAAAGAGCACTATATAAATAGTTTGTGCCTTCCCGTAGCCTGCATACACAGTGAAATATGAACATTGAGATTTATTTCTCTTTTCTTCTAGAAAGAACAATATGGCTGTTTGGATGCACCATTAATCAATAACTAATTTCATAGTCCGACAACTGTTTCTAATGACTTTGTACTTTTGATGCATTGTTACAAAAGGCTTCGGATCATTCCCATAAGAACTTGTCAGGGAAAGGGCAAATTCATTTACTTGTCATCATGTGGGAGCCAAAAGGCTCATTAGGCTAATTAGGGAGAGAGTCATCTGGGTTTTCCTTCATTCAAACGCCACAAATACCTCTTGCTTCTGAGTCCAGAAAGGGAATGTGCCATAGCTATCAAAATAAGGCTGCTACGAATGGAGTTAAGGCAGGTCTAAACTGTCCAACATCGTGGTCCCTAGATCTTGTGCCTGAGACTGGATAACTCCTTGCTGATATACACCCAGTGAGTCTAAGTGACGTATTGCTCCATAGGAAATCCTCAGACTCCGGGTAGAATTAACCTGCTTTTGAACTCGTGCTCCTTCTGGGAAATCACCAAACCTTTCCTTGGACAGCTGTGACTCTACTAGATGGGAGCTAAATACCGACCTCTAATCCCCTGAGCACAGCTGCTACCCAGCACTGGCCACTCAGTATTCAACCCTGATCAAGGACCGCAGAGGTGGATCGGGGAGCACTTCTGGATGGACAGCCAGTTAGAATGTCTAGATGTGAACATGGGTAACTTTATTAATCTAAATAGGAGGAGTTCTTTGTGTAAAGAAAGAGCATCTCAGTGCACCTGTCCGCCCAATTGCAACTGCACCTTCCACTCAGCTAAGGGTAGGACTAGATCAGTACTGTAGCTGCTTGTTGGAAGACTCCCAGCCAGATGCGGCAAGAAATGATGGTGATACAGTCAGTGGAGTTCTTCCCTTTAAGTCAGTACAAATCCAGTGCCGTAGCATGATGTAGTGTCAGGGAATAATGCCCTGCTTTAGCATGAGATGCCAAACTGAAGTCAGTTATGGGTCCCATAGTTGTTATAAAAGGGGAGCTAACCCTGACATCAAATTTTGGTAACTTCTCACTGTATACCCCTGCACTTTCAGCTGGATACGGTATTCTTCATTTCATACCCTAAACTTATATAGTTTACTACTAAACTGCTGTCATGTTACTGCCCAGAGGTGGCTGCATTTCAGTGATTCAAATGCAATCCTGACACAGAAGCTGATCTCGTTATCCAAATGACCAACAGGGTGTTCATCAACAACAGACAGCACAGCACAGTGCTCATAATTTCAAGAGCAAGTAATATCTCAACAACACAGATTTTTAACTGTAGTCATCTTTTATTGTCATGGGGCTCCTATGGGCTATGTTTTTCCTTCTGTCTCCCTTTCAGAATATGGGCTCCATTGTAATTAATTAAGTAGCATCTTTCCGTAGCCAGCAATTTAGTCATCCATTGACACCTGCCCAGAGCGATCAAATGTGATCACAAGAATGGCGGAAGGCGTATTATTTTTAACATGCATGATTTGGTGTGCGTGGGCAGGGAGCAGGGGAAGTTTGCACTGCCCCTGGCCATGCTGGTCCTGTTTTGTTGATAACCTTGTATCAATCCAGCACAAGTAGCCAGGTTTTCAGTTGTCCCCACTAAGTGCAGAAACCTCCTTGTCCGTATCCTCCTGGCATTGGCTAAGCCATCCCCCAGGAGGGGGAAACTTAATCACCGGGAGCCTATCAGTGAGACTGGAGTGTGTGTTTGTTGCTTATCTCCACTTGCTCATGCATCCCCTGGGGAGCATCCTCTGATCTTCTCTTGTGGTCCAATATTCTCTGGTCAGTGTCCCCATGTGCCACACATGCCTTAACCCTGCCCTTTTTGTCTTTGTCTGATTTTATTCTTTGCCCCTTTCCCTCTTCTGATGAGGCCACTGCTGCCTATGGTGGCGGCCTGTCTCTGGTGGTTGGAAGTAAGCTGGCATTAAATTCACTGTAATAATTTACATTATACTTGGTCCTCCACACCAACAGTGAGTGAGTGAGTGGCTGTCTGTCCCACTCTAGTGCCTAGACTTCGCATAGAGGTTTGAGCCCACCGCTGTCTCTGAGCTAATGTACAACTGGTCACTTTGCTTCTGCTTTTAGACCCTTAGTAGAACTAATTGGAAAAATTCCAGTGACACATTTTTTCCTTGGAATTTGCTGCTTTATCAAAATCAAAATGTTTCATGGAAATCGGTTGATTTTGACGAAGTTCTAGTGGAACCCAGGCAGGCATCCATTGGGATCCTGCCTGCTTTCTGCCGGCCAGCCAGCCCACCCGTCCAACTCCTTGGCAGCCCACCCAGTGGGCTAATGGGGATCCAGGAGCCTGGTAGTCCTGGTCCCAAGATCATGATTCCTTGGCAGCCTGAACTCTGTGTTGCTCCAGGCAGCCCACTAGATGGGCTGTCCTGAACTGGGGCTCCATTCCCTTTCATGGAGAATTTTGAAACTTTGGGGTTTCATTCCAAATTAGAATGAAACCACATTGTGAAATATTGAAATCCTCTGTGAATTTTGCATTTCCTTTCTCCGCCCAGCTCTAGTCCTTAGTTCAATCTCTGCAACAGACCTAATCAAGGGCAGAATAATAATATAATGTACTATATAGAGAGTACACTTATAAAGTTTCAGAGTAACAGCCGTGTTAGTCTGTATTGGCAAAAAGAAAAGGAGTGCTTGTGGCACCTTAGAGACTAACCAATTTATTTGAGCATAAGCTTTCGTGAGCTACAGCTCACTTCATCGGATGCATACTGTGGAAACTACAGAAGACATTATATACACAGAGACCATGAAACAGTACCTCCTCCCACCCCACTTTAGATAAGCTATTACCAGCAGGAGAATGGGGTGGGAGGAGGTATTGTTTCATGGTCTCTGTGTATATAATGTCTTCTGTAGTTTCCACAGTATGCATCCGATGAAGTGAGCGGTAGCTCACGAAAGCTTATGCTCAAATAAATTGGTTAGTCTCTAAGGTGCCACAAGCACTCCTTTTCTTTTTATAAAGTTTGTGGACAATACCAAGCTGGGAGGGGTTGCAAGTGCTTTGGAGGATAGGATTAAAATTCAAAATGATCTGGACAAACTGGAGAAATGGTCTGAAGTAAATAGGATGAAATTCAATAAGGACAAATGCAAAGTACTCCACTTAAGAAGGAATAATCAGTTGCACACATACAAAATGGGAAATGACTGCCTAGGAAGGAGTACTGCTAAAAGGGATCTGGGGGTCATAGTGGATCACAAGCTAAATATGAGTCAACAGTGTAATGCTGTTGCAAAAAAAGCAGATATCATTCTGGGCTCTATTAGCAGGAGCGTTGTAAGCAAGACATGAGAAGTAATTCTTCCTCTCTGCTCCGCGCTGATAAGGCCTCAACTGGAGTATTATGTCCAGTTCTGGGTGCCACATTTCAGGAAAGATGTGGACAAATTGGAGAAAGTCCAGAGAAGAGCAACAAAAATGATTAAAGGTCTAGAAAACATGAGCTATGAGGGAAGATTGAAAAAATTGGGTTTGTTTAGTCTGGAGAAGAGAAGACAGAGAGAGGACATAATGGTTTTCAAGTACATAAAAGGTTGTTACAAGGAGGAGGGAGAAAAATTATTCTTCTTAACCTCCTAGGCTAGGACAAGAAGTAATGGGCTTAAATTGCAGCAGGGGCCGTTTAGGTTGGACATTAGGAAAAACTTCCTAACTGTCAGGGTGGTTAACCACTGGAATAAATTGCCTAGGGAGGTTGTGGAATCTCCATGGTTGGAGATTTTTAAGAGCAGGTTGAACAGACACCTGTCAGGGATGCTCTAGATAATATTTAGTCCTGCCATGAGTGCAGGGGACTGGACTAGATGACCTCTCGAGGTCCCTTCCAGTCCTCTGATTCTATGATCCAGTACCAAGAGCCATGAGCACTGTCACACTTGTTTATTGGTAGCTGATATGAGAAACTTGGGAATAGAAAGAACCCTAATCCTTCCACCAGGGCCTAACTACACTCAGCAATGGGACATCAGTGCACTGAGTGCTGTTACTGGAAGCACCGGGGGTGCAGGAGTCATGAGGAGCTGATTGAAGCTTACAAAAGCCCAGCACTAGCAAAAAGGAGCAGGAAGGCTCAACTTGTCTCAGGACTCCTTTGTCTATAGGGAATCTGTTTGTGTTCCTCACATCTTGCTGTGACTGGTACGATGCAAGCAAGAGCTGACATTGCTTATCGTATCAGGGGCACCATTACCCATCAGACTTTAAAAAAAAAAAAAAAGCTTTCTTTCCTATTTTAAACACTCTTCCCCCCTTTGTCTAAAGGAATGAAATTAACTATACCGCTCTACTGTCTGAGGCCAAGAAAAGTTAATGGAAGCGCAAGAGCTGAGACGGACAAACGCCTTTGCTATGCTTTGGAGGGAAACCCAGCCACAAAGGCAAACGCTGAGAGCGGGACTCAGCAAAATGCCAGGCTGGGTGGGCGGCAGCCAGCTGATCCTTCCAAACACAGCCGCTTCCACTGCAGCCACGTCGCTCGCTGTGTGATCGGCACGACACAGCAGCAGCATTGTCATCCAAACCCTCCACTTTTCCAGCGTCCCAGAATGGTGTCAGCCGACTGTCTAAAATCATTCATCGCTCTGGACCCGCTTCTTTGCTCCTCTCTAGGTGGGGATAGTAATAGCATTTACAAAACGGCTTGGCAGGTCTCAGTCCAGTTGCTAGTGGACGGTGTGACCCCCTTACAAGCCCCGCATCATTACTATTAACTGGCCTGCTGTGGCTTGTAATCTTAGCAGCGGCTAAAGGATAGGACACGCCAGGGCGGTTAAACATTGGTCTCACCCAGTGTTTAGGGTGCTGCACAGGGTTGTGTCACACTGATGGGGGAATATTGGGCCGTTTATACGGCGATGTCCAAACACCACTCGTTCTGTGGACAGAGGAGTTCAGTCTCCAAGACTGTCGCTCTGGCACTGTTTTCCAGCACTACATTTTCATACATTTCTTCCTTTTATTAAATGGCAAGAAATCATAGAATCATGGAATATCAGGGTTGGAAGGGACCACAGGAGGTCATCGAGTCCAACCCCCTGCTCAAAGCAGGACCGATCTCCAACTAAATGCTCCTGTCTCTGCTTTCCAAATGCAAATTCTGCTTCGTTTGATGTTTTGTTCTTCTTCTTGCAAGTGTATGTGTATTAAGAAAACGTTAGAAAGATTAGACAAAAAATAAACTCCATTTTTGCAAGGGTTTATAACATGATCATAAGAATTCGCTGCTGGCTGAAATGTGGGTGTAGGAAACCTGGGTAGATAGAGAAGTAAAACTCTACCCATTACATGTTGTCTCTTTTGGTTTTTTATAAACTGGTAATTGGTAATGCACTGAACAATAAAGCTTGTAATGAAGTGATCAATACGCATTATTCAGTGTGAGTTAGACATCCTATTGGAGATGCAGTGGTGTAGCCATGTCGGTCGCAAGATATTAGAGATACAAGCTTTCAAGCTACAGCGATCTTCTTCAGGTCTGGGAAAGGTACTCAAAGTTATCACAGATAAATAAGTACGCCGAGCGATCTGTTGGATTTTGCTTTTAGTTGTGACATTCTTAGTACCTTTCCCAGACATGAAGAAGATCTCTGTGTAGCTCGAAAGCTTGTCTCTCTCACCAACAGAAGGAGATAAAAGATATCCCAAGAAAAGATATGACCTCACCCACCTTGTCTCTCATCATGTTGGAGAATCCACAATCAGGTCAGGCGGGGAATAGTTTTGTTCCTTTTCTTTTTTGGGGGTGGAATTCAAAACCGCAATCCATATCACGATCTTTTTCTCTGTGTTTTACTTCCTGCAATTTTCTAGGATTCAGAATTTCCTCCTGGGAGTATGCTGTATAGGAATAGGGTAGTATCCCTTTAAAAAGTTTGTGATCCGTGAAATGGTGCTTACTGTGTTCTATGTTTTAGAAGCTGCCAGAAACCAGTCAGAGCAGGTGTATGTATGCAGTCAGGCTAGGTGTGTTTGAGTATATTTAGTAAACATGGGTATTGGGGATCCAACTGTGCTTGTGGAGTTTCTTCATACTGCTTTGTAGTGTAAAGAGCCCGAGACATAACAACGGCCATATTGGGTCAGATCAATCGTCCGTATAGTCCCCAACAGGGCCAGTACCAGACGTGGTGGTCAGCAGGGCCAGATTTCAGGTCTAAGCACTTACCCAGACCCCAGTTCCTGGAATCACATGATGATAACAAAGTCTCTGTTTTTCATTAAAAAACAAATGTTCCGAGGCCTAGCAACGGTGAAGGAAAGCTTGAAAATATGACCTGAGTGTGGAGGCATTTGCCTGAGTCTGCAGGGAGCCTGGAAAAATATCTCTGAGAGGTGGGAACTGACTCATTTGTCTTAATTGTTTTTTATCTCTGAAACCTGATACTCTTGGCACGCCCCGTCCCTGCCCAAGCCCATAGAGACACAGGAGGTCTTCACTGCAGCCAAACTGTCAGTGCCCTGCAGTGCGGTTGTTGGCAAGGACTGCCACACCTACGGTCCTCTGCTTGGTTGAGTGAGGTGATGCTTTCCTTCTCTGGATGAACTTCAGCTTACTTGAAGGCAGGGAACAGTAATCCAGTAGTGGGGGGGATGGACCCCAGCAGGTAGCTCTTGTGTGAGTGGCCCCTTCATTGCCACCCCAAGGATAGGCAGCAACAGGGGTTGGATCTATGTGGGATGTGCCCAGGGTACCAGATTGCCTTATTTTAGCTCTAGTGGCCAGTATTAAGTGCAAGCCATAAGTAGACCACCTCTGTTTCCCCACCCATCCTGTCTGCCTTGTCTCTTTAGCATGTACGCTCTTTGGGGCAGGGACTGTCTCCCACTATGTGTTTGTACAGCTCCTAGCACAATAGGCCTTGATCTCCGGGCATTTGTAGGATTTAGCCCAAACTTAAGATCACAGCTTCCCTTGTACTAAACTCGGACGATGAGAAGGGCTTTAGTTGCTGAAAGGGTTGCCCCTTTGGATATTCCTGACATGCAAGCATAGCTGAATGCCCACCATAGTGTGTTGTGTTGAGCAGGTCTGGTGGCCTGTGTGTGGGGGTGGGTGGCAGGGGGAGGATGCTGCTGCCAATATACAATAACTGTGTCAACAGCATTTCCTAAAGGTATTTTTAGTTTGTAGATTCAGTGCCTCTGGGGGCTACAGTCAGACTGACACAATAGACTTAATGACTCCTTGGGCCCCTTATTGTCTCCTCCTGTACACTGCTTATTAATGTGCCCTCCATGCTACTCATGGATGCAAGCGCCTATAATGACTTCAGAGGGGTCATTGTAGTGCAAAGCATCCGTATGTAAGAATCAAGAATAAACTGAATAAATACGTCCCGACTAGTGCCGGGCACAATAGATTCTAATCACTCTAGCAAGGTGAGGAGTGTGTATTTTGTAGAGCATCTTTACATCCAAGGCACACTGTAGATGTTAGGAACTGATTATCTTAGATCCAGCTGCGATGTTTGGCAGGGCTGAGAGGAGCAGAAGGAGAAATGAGTAAATAATTGAGGGTTTGGTTCGGTGGCTGAACAGAAGAATAATAGGGGGGAAATCAGGTTCACCCAAAACGGATTTTTTTTTCTTGCCAAAGTGAAACACCGTCCCCATCCCCCCCCAAAAAATATTTTGGGTCAAGCTACATGTTTCGTTCAACCCACAACAATTTTTGGTTGGTTTTGTTTCATTCTGTTTAGTTACACTCTGAGGTGTTTGTACCCTTTTATAAATCTAGCTACATTTCAAAACAAAATGTCATTTTGAAATGAAAAGTCAAAATATTTTGTTTCAAAACTAAATACTTTGAGTTCTTTCGGGAGGAAAAAAATCTTTTTTTCTTTCAGCCAAAGTGATTCACCAAATATGACCTAAATTCACAAATGTTTTAGTCAATCCAAAACTGCCTTTTTCTGGCAAACTGCTTGTGTGAAAAAATTCCCAAGTTGGCTACACCTGCGCTTGGCAGGTGGCAGACATGACAGGCTGAAAGGATCAACCTTTCTGTTATTATATATATTGTGGTAGTGCTCGCCTCGGTTTCCTCTGTGAGTGACATATCCCCCACCCCGGCCTTGGGAAATAACTATGCTGTCCAGTGACTGACTGGGACAAGACTTCTGCTGAAGCCAAGCTAGTGCAAGAAGAGCTTGGTGCGTCTGGAGACTATCAGGTATGAGTCCGAGGCCTGCCCCTGCCTAATTCAGCCTTGAGTGTGAACCCAGGCCTCATTGCAATCTGGATCCACCTGTGAATACAGTGAGTGAAATCCCAACCCTACTGAAGTCAAGGGAGCCAGGATTTCATCTCAGTGCTTAGCTGACTTTCTCCTAAACAGGTCTCTTCCATCTCTAAGCCCAGGATTGTATGAATCTCTGAGCTGCATGGGGAAAACCTTCACCAACACCTTTCCTAGGTGAGATCCAGGGTACCCATTCCAACAATACATTCATCTCTCCCTTCATCACCCCGTAGTCTCCTCCATCAATTCCCAGCCTATCCCATTCCCTTCCTTAAAATGTTTTTTTTCTTGAGAAATGGGCTGACACAATGAGCAAGAGAATGGAGTGTGCAGAAAAGCAAAGCATGGAGTGACTGTCTATCCTCCTCCCCTCCTGCTCCCCCACACACCCATCAGCTAACCCTCAGCATAACTTCCATACTTAATGTGGTGTCCAAACTGCTTTTGTAAAAATTGCAGTCAATCCCATAAAAATAGAGCAAGTCTCACCCCTGCTGAGTGAATCAGAAGAGACCACATCACAAAAAGTCAGTGTTTTTCCCTAGGCAATGGTTTTCTCCAGGCAACTGTACTGCACAAGAGCACAGCAGTGTCCCTGAGCTCTCATCTTAAATACCATTGCAAATCAATTACCTTTCAGGCCATAAACTTTGCTTAAAGAGACACAACACAAGCAGACGTCTCCCAGTAACAATAGCAATTATATTGAAGGGTGAGCATCTTGGGTACTTGCTTTGTAGGAGTTTGGGGGTGGGAGGGAGAAATTGGCTTAAGCTGTAGGGTTTGTAAACAAAACACAAACATATTGATGACAAAGTTAATCTCCACAGCACAGGCAGCCAGCCACGGTAGGGAAAAGGGTGTCTGAAGGACAGGCAGTAAAGTGCTACCACAAAGAAGGCCAGGAGTGAAAAATCAGCAACTCCCCCGCCTGGTAAAAACCAGACATTTTCAACTCCGAGACAATTTGTAGAAACCAAATACAAATCATCCGATTCCTTCTCGCATGCCAATAAATATTTAATGCCTCAATAATGAATCTTGCAATAAATATTTAATGCACAGACACCAAGGTATACGGCAGGAGGAGCAGGGCACTGGTAATTTAAGACAATTGAGTTTGTACAATAGTGGCGATGAGAAGACTGGATGATGGAGATCCATATAGTCAGGAAGAAACAGACCCCTTGGCACTGATTGTGTGTCAAGTTCTTGTAAGCTTTTTATAAGGCAAGGAACGGCTGCCAGTAGAGAGGGGCTTAGCACAGCTTCTACCAGCTTAGTTCTTTTTGCTGTGCCTGGTATACTTGCTACTGGCAGACCAGGATTTTGGCAAGAAACACATGTATCATGTCCAACCACCACACGCAAGACTGGCTGGTTAAGTCTGCAGCAGTGTCAGGCCGCTAGCTGGCAGACTCAGCGTTGAACAACACCCTTTCTGAAGCAGACGGGAAAGCTTTGTTGCCCTGGTCGCATCTCGTGCGCTCCGGTTACCAAAATGTTACAGCTTTTCTAACCTCTCTGCTGCTGCTGCCGAAACGCAATGACCCAACAAGGGCTTTCTGCAGAGTCTCCTGTCTAGATGAATGGTGCCTCAAGCCTTCTAAGCGAATGCTCTGTAAACATTCTCCTCTGGCAAAAGGTCATTGCACTGGCATAGGATGATATCTGCACTAGTGATGGGAGTTCAGATAACGTTACTTCATTAAAAACAAATGGAGAAGTGGCAGTGTCCGTCATTCTCACTGTCTCTTGATGGAGAGTGTTCATTGCTTACCAAAGAAGCTGGCAATCTTGGGATGCTTTGGGAACCCAACTGTTCTTGGATTCCCAAGTAGCAATGTTTCTGCCACTGCTCTATTTCCCTCTGTAGTTAGCTAAGAAGTGGAAGCCCTTCCTTGATGATGTAGACCTTGAGGGATATCTAACCATCTCCGGGTTGGAGCACTGCAATATTCCTTACATGGAGCTACCTTTTGAAGAAGCTTCATCAAGTGCAGAATGTGGCGGCCAACCTGCTCTGGGGAATAGGTTAGGATGAGCACATAGTAAGTTAATTGTTAGTGACTTAGGAGCTCAAGTCCCATTGAAAGTCGCTCCTAAGTCACTTAGTTGCTATTGAAAATTGCCCTGACACATCTGTCTTTGTGGACTGTTTAACATAGTGTGTTGTGTTTAAGTAGGGCCATTGGCCCAGAAGTACAACAGACCCAGGCACGGTTTGGTAAGGAAGGGTCTACTCGCTTTCTCTCTGGCCAGAGGAAGGATTGTAGTTGCCTGCTCTGAGAGCAAAAATTTGCAGGGAGGCCAGAGCAATGTGTCAGCTGTGGGGAAATATCAGTTCCCCCTCCCTCCTTTCTAAACGGGATGTGATGGGAACAGCAAGAGTCCGGACGGAAGGGGCTGAAGATGAGAAGAGAACTGGGGGAGAGGTAGCAGCTGGTAGCTCTTTTCCTTCCTCTTGGGCTGAGCTTGTGAGAGATCCCCACCTCTCACATGAGATTTCAGTGCTGTCAAATCCCAGTCCAAATCTGAATCCTCCCAGCGAACCTCTTCCATAGCAGAACATCTCCTCCTCAGTCCATTTAGACTTAAAGCCTTGAGGTCACAAGTAGCACGTGGGCCCAGGGCTATAGGCTGGCTAGCAGTACCACGTGACCCAGGGCCATCAGCTAGTTAGCATCAGGACCATGTGACAGTTATCCTGTGTCCTGAAAATGTTGCGGTTCGTGGAACACAGCACCGCACCTCGTGCACACACAGCTGACGTGTCCCCGTTTTCTAGGAGGCTTTGCACTGGTTTTCTCAGGCCACCCCGTGCAGCTTCACGCTAGTTTCTCCCTGCGGAGAATTTACTTTTCATCAATTCTTTACCAGCCAGAGCATCACCGAACGAGATGCCAAGGAAATTGCAAAGAAACGCCTTGCCGGGTTGGCTCCCCCGTCACTGAAGTGGGAACACTGCATGTGTTCCCCTTGTTTTGGGGGGGCTAAGCAGAGTATGACTTTGCCACAAAACAGAGAGGGATTCACCCTCTGAATAAGATAATGCGGGTGATCAGGAGGTTAAATGAAACAAACCAGCTCAGGGCTTATCTTCAGGGAAGCTGCCCAGAAGATCTGCACGGCTCCTGCTTAAGCAAAGGTCTGCTAGAGGCCTTCAGATCAATTAAACCAACTCCCCCAAATAGGAACACCATTTATTCCCAGCAGTAGACAATTGCTACCCTCCCATGGGCTCCATTTCTCCATGCTATTTTCCCCTAATCCTTTTATCAGCCTGGTGTCTGCCTGCACTGTCCCTGTCCTCTGGTGAGACAGGGAGCTTCAGTTTTCAGAGCTATCAGCTCCCCTCCCCTTTTATTAGCCCTGTGTCTGCCCGTACAGCTCTCGTCTATTAGAAACACAGAGAACAGAGGCACTTGCGTGTGCTGTCCCTGTGTTGTGCATAAACAGAAGGCTACAGATGCTCAGAGTGCATCCATCCCTTCCCTTTTTCACCAGCTCTCTGTCTGCTTCATTGTCCCTGTCCTATAGACAGACAGCTATGGTCTCCCAGCTGACAGTCCCTCCTCTTTCATCAGGCAATGGAGGATCCTGCATGCAGTGGCTGTGTCCTGAGGATATTCTCCAGTAGCCACTGGAGATGGGTCTGAGATGCAGAAACTCAACTGCTATGAATTGGAGGTTGGATGGACTTTGCCGGTTTACACCAGCTGAGGATTTAGTCATGAGTTTGAATCCAGCCACAACCCTCCAAAAATAAACATCTGCTTAGATCCTGGATTTTGGTTCATCCCATTACACGGAGGCCAAATCACAAACTCTGGATCTAAATCCAGAGTCCAAGGTTAGGAGGATCTTTGGACCTCTGTGTGCATGTGGCTTAGGCCTGGGTTTTTTTGCATCCAGCCCCTTGTCTACAACTCAGTCTGTCACAAGAACTGGAGACATAAATGACTCTATTTTCTGGCTCCCAAAACTCATGTCATGCAACAGCCTCAGTGGGAATTATCTTCAGAGGTAGAAAGGGACAATTACCCAGCTAATGAAGCACATTTTCCCTTTCTTCTCCACCATAAACCCGCATGGCTCCTGATTCTCCATCCAGCTGCATTCAAAGGAGTGTTGAGCAATTCAGAAACGAGCCCCCAATCAGCAGTGGCAATGCACTTAGAGCGCCTGCCGGAAAATGAAATGACTGATACCATGTAATTAGACCTTAATTATTTACCATTTTTTGTTTAATTACTGCCACTTGCAAGTTAACAGGTTATAAAACTCTTGGGCTGTGTTTATTAAATGTCGGAAGATCATTAGCAAGTAAGTGCCATCTTCGAATGTTAATGAAATATCCATAAAAAGCCCATGGCCAAAGGCCCTGCTGCACTATGCCGTCAGAGCAGAGGAGAGCTGCAGGAATTTGTGGCTAATTATACCTCAAAGACGGAGCCACAGATAGCAAGACTAAGAGAGTAGAATCCAAATCTGACCCATACCCACTAGTCTGTGCACAGCCTGAGTCTGTGTTGCTCTGACCTGGGATAGTTATTTGCATCAGGGCATATGGGCTGTAAAGATTAGCAGATCAGAACAGAAGGTCTTGATTCTTGGCTCTGGACCTGAAAAATTCAATTCCAGACAAACCCAAACCCCAAAGAATGTGTCTTTTGCTTTGAATTTTCCCATGAAGCAACTTTCATTGAAAACAGCATTTTCCGGAGGGGGCGGGGGGGAATCACGTTTGACAAACTCCTGAACTTTGGTGGGAAAAAATGTGTTGATTGAAAACCATCCACTATGTCTAAAAGCTGGCTTCACTGGGCAGTGGGGAATTCCCCTGATGTAGGGGGATTCCCTCTGGCATAGGGCCATCTCCCCCAGCATGGCCCCTGATCAGATGCACATCTCAGACATGACCAGGAGAAACAGTTTGCTTAGAAACTCTGCTAAGCTATAGCTACTTTCACTACAACTGGGGCAGACATGGCAATTTTCTGCCATATGTTTGGGAGATCTTACTGTATTAAGCTGATGTATCACTGTGGGCCAGGAATTGTATGTAATTCCATGGGGGAGGGTGAACACAGCCCTCCAGGAACTAAGAGCAGTTAGGCAAATTCACGCAGGTTGTAACACTTCCAGAAAGATGCCACCACCAGGAGAGGCTGGTGCATGTGCCAATTCAAATTGGATTGTCCAGAAACCAACAGACAAAGAAAGGACTTTTTGTCTAAATAGTCCGCTTTCTGATCCAGCAAATGGACAGGACCTTCTGTCCAAGGGAGGCCCCGATCCTTCCTCTGACACCTGCCTGAGCCCCTCATTGGTAGGTGATCTCTGGGGGTGATTTCTGGTAAGCTTTTAGCAGGAAGATAGGAACTTTTATCATTTTTATGTGCTTTCTCTGTAATGCTTTCACTTTAAGAATACATGTGCTTGCTTAGAAAGAGCCGTGTGGAAACTTGTGACTGTGGGCAACCACAACTGTTCATATCCTTCAAAGAGAAAGCAAAGTGTAGACAGGTCACACAACACTAATCCACATACTTCTGGGAAGGCAGGGGGAAAGAGATGCTTATCTCACTTTGGCTGGTTGTGGGTAAACTGAGTATTGTATCATTCACAATGGACAGTTTACAGCCTTAGCAAAGTTCTAATCAATAGAGGTCAGGGCTGGATGAAAAAATAAGAGCAAGCAGCATTACCCTGTTTTGGGGTAAAACAATGAACCTTTGAAATTATATCTGGGCCACAAATGAATCCCCAGGTGTTCTTTCAGTCTGTGAGGACAAACGAGTTTGATCTTATGAGAAGGGATGTCACAGGGTGCCTTGCTTTCTACCCATTGTACCACACTACCTGACCAGTTCATGTGGCCTTACAGACACACCAGCTTGTTACCTTTTCACTGGGTGTGTATTTATTCTGTCTATAGTAATTACATGCCCCCCCATTACTTTAACATCTGAGCACCTCACAGTCTTCCATGTATTTACCCTCCTAACACCCCTGAGAGGTAGGGCAGTACTATTGTCCCCATTTTATGGGTGGGGAATTGAGGTCTAGAGAGGATGAATGTCCAAGACTATGCAGGAAGTTTCTGGTGGAGCAGGCATTTGAACTCACATTTCCCAGGCTAGTGCCCTAACTACTGGACCAGCCTGCTTCTTCTGTGCCTCCCTACACATGAGGACAGTGATGATAATACCTAGCTCTTCACGTGTGGATCTCAAGGCACTTTACAAAGGAAGTCAGTAGCATTATCCCCATTTTACAGATGGGGAAACTGAGGCACAGGACAAAAAGTAACTTGCCAAAGGTCACCCACCCACCCAGCTAATGACAGAGCCAGGAATTTAACCTTGGTCTCCTGAGACCCAGTCCAGTGCCCCATCCATGAGACAACAGTGCCCTCCTTTTGTGGATGAGCAGCACTATATTCTCCCTTGATACACTGGTGGGGGCTTGTCATCCTTGCCCTGTTTACCTGGTAACGGGGGTAAGTTGTTCTGTGGGGTGAGAGCCGCCATCCTTCCTACTGCCGCACTGGAGGTGGTTTCCCATCCCCATCCCACAGGGAAATCATAACGCGGGACAGACGTGGGTAGGGTTTTCTCTGACTGCTTTTGTCCTCACTTTCTCCTCCCAAGACCTTGGAGGAAGCTAACACCAAGGGATCTGCCTGCAGATGCCCACACTTCACCTGTGCTCCCACTACCAGCTGCCAGTTCCTAAATTATAAATGGACGGATATTTCATCAGAGCATTAAAGGGCACGAAGTGTCATTTTGCACTAACCAAACTTTCCAGAGGAAGACAGGCCATGAATTATTTAGGGGGAAAATCACATTTTATTCAGCTGAAGAGTGTAATGGGGGGGAAATGCACATTTCCTTCCCTCGCTCTGCCTGGCATGGGGGGCAGGGGGGGAGGAGGAAGGCAGATGAGCAAGATTACTTGTTTATAAAAGCAGCTTCCCTCCAAAATCCCTTCTCCCCTCTGGTTCTCTAATCCCCAAGGACTCTCCGTGGGGTGGGGTGAGAGGCTGTGAATCTTGCCCTCGGGTCCCTTGGCTAGTCACATGGCATTAAATCCTGTCCTGTGTCACACTGGTGCACAAGATGGGGTTGTAAGGAAGCTCCAGGGCACTTCACCCACACATACACCCTTCCCTTGTGTAAGCAACAGAGCAAGGTCTCTCCCTGGTGCTCAAAAGCCTGTTAGGAGAGACATCTAGCTAATAGCTTGGCCTACTTACCACTGCCATACGGGAAAGGCTCAGCCTGTGGGTTCTGGGATGGCTTGGTCTCCCTCAGGCAGCTAGGAGATGCCCTTGTGTCTGAGCAGCCCAGATGATCTTCAGGGGCATTTCCTGACAGCTCAAACAGAAGCATCCCACCTGGGTCGGTATCTTTTCTCTAGCGGAGGATGCAACATCTTTGCTCCCATTGGCTTCACAAGCCAGGGCAGAATTTTGCCGGTCACCTCTTTGTGCCTCAGTTTCCCCCATCTGTTAAATGGACATAACCCTTCCCTTCCTCAGAGGAGTGTGGTGAGACTTACTCCATGCCTGTGTGCAAAACACCCTGAAATCCTTGGCAGAAGGCTGAGATGGAAATGCTAAAGCCTTATTCTATTCCCCCCCCCCCTTTAAATAAATGTTGGACGGTCTGAGTATTATTTTTGAAGTCTCCAAGGAGATTAGCATCTCAAGTCAGCACTTCTGCTCTGCCTGCGAAAGACGCGCTGGAGAAAATGCTCTTTTTTTCCCATTTTAGCCCCACATCAGGCTAATTAAGAAGTGGAGGTTAAAAAGCCGTAATAAACTGAACGCATTCCAACCCAATTTTATTAGCATGCCAGGGCTTCATTGACTTAGGCAGGATTAGCTCTTGTGAAATGGAAATGGTGCCATTAGATGCAGCTTTCCCCTCCGCCACATATACACACACACACTCCCCATCCTCTTGCTGAGATTGGCTGCCCTGTTGAGGACAGACACAAAGCTGGTTCATTTCATTATGGAGAGTTTAAGCAAAAGAACCAATCAGCTTTTCTTCATCTGGCTGCAGCTGGAGTCATCTCATCAAACAAATTAACAGGATTCTCGTGGAGGGCTTTGGCCAATATGCCATGTTCACTTGAAGATGACTAAACAAACCTTAGCTGTGTTGCACCAGAGGAGATGGCGGGTGGAGGGGTTGGATGGCTCAGGGGAACGGTGACAGGGAGGTGAAACCTGCTGTGTGCCTCTGAGCCCAGGGTAGGGGAGGGTCGGGGGTCCCCCCCCCAAATCTTTGATTCAATTGCTCCTCAGATCTTTCCATGCTAAATTCTCCATGAGGAAATAATGGCCACAGTTCCTCATGTTAAATGGCCATTGGGACAATGACCGAGAATGAGTCTTGGGCTCCCACTTTGGCTAAACCCTAGAAAATCGATCCCTCCTGAGCAGTAAAGACCTAAAGAAGATGAACGCTCCCCGCGGTATCAATTATCCTTGCCCAGTTATTTCAGGAGCTCATTTCACACAAGCCCCTTCAGTTGAAACTGATCAGACCTGCTCTTTTCCGTTAGGCAGCGCAAGAACATGGAAGCAATTAGTGAAATAAAAAGCAGACACATGCTCCCAGCATATAGTTGATGTTCAGAAATCACTGCCTGAGAAGGTCATTGATCCAAAGAAGTGACCAAGATTGCCTTTTTCAAACGGTGGTTACTTTCCTGTTCATTAATACTGCAGCTGCTGTGTAAATCAGCACACAAAAGGGAAATCAAAGCTCAGGTTTAAGGGCATAAGCCTGCAGGGTCTAGGAATGAGATTTCCTTCCCCATAGTGAGCAACGTATGATAGTTTAGCACATTACGTAACCTTTGGGAGGTTTTTGGCCAACTTGACTTCCTCTATCCTACTGGATATTGGCTACAGGAAGTTATCAGAGTAGATGGACCAATGGTCTTCGCTGGTATAGCAAATTCAAAGAGACATATTCAATCTTTGTGTAGCTCAGTTGATTTTAGTGGGCTCATGCTGGGGAATAAATTGTCCCTATATATGTTAGAGCAGAGATGAATCCTAATCTCTTGCAAAACTGGTCTGGAGCAGAGACCTTCACCCCTAGTTCTGAGACACTCATGGGCCTCCTTCCCCAGTGTCTGAGGCCCTGCTCGATGGAGGTTTCTTTTCTGTGCCTCCAGAAATAAATTCTTCATTGATGTGCAACTGTATTTTCCAAGAGTCTGTTTTCGAAGATATTTCCTTCTGTCCCATTTTCCTTTTTGAATATCTTTTGGTGTTAATTCAGTTTTAAAAAAAAAACCATTAAAGATCCAGCTCCATCAATGTCCTTTCCCAGATCCAAGCTTCTTAGAACATGACAACATTCTCTTAAATGAGGCCCCTTCTCGTTTTATAACCTGGGTCATGAAGGGCACTTCTGTGAAATGATTTGACATCTCTTCTTCTAATATGCTACTTCCAGTGAGTGTGGCAATATGGTCTAGAAGCTAGCGCCGTGGGCAAAGAGTCAAGAGGTCTGAGCTCTATTCTTGGCTCTGACACTGATCTGTGATGTGAAGTTAGGCAAGTCATCGTGTCTCTGCTTCCCCTCCCACCCTCTATCTGTCTTGTTATTTAGACCTTAAACTCTTCAGGTCCGGGATTGTACCTTACTATGTGTGTGCACTGCGCCTAGCACAATGAAGTCGTGGCCTCTATGCAGCCCCATATGACAGACGATAATTAGTAAGTTCACGTATGCCTCTGAGTCCTGAAGAACAAGTCTATTGTGTCCCATTAAATGCAGCACTTTGGTATTCTTTGAGAGAAAGTTCCTCCTTGAGGAGGAGTAACCTCCTTATGATAATTTAATAATGTGTCAATAATCGACAACCAATTAATAGCCAATAACTGACACATCTTGATTATGATATTGCATTTAGTTGATAACATTCTTTGAAGTTAAATTCATTCAATAACAACAGACCTTGGGTAAGTCAGTTTTGATTGGATTTATTAAACTCACAGTTAGTCAAGGCAGCACGTACACAGAGAGGCATACCGATACCAACCTCTGAGGAAGACCTTCTCCGTAGTTTCTGATAGCCTGCGCCCAGTCTGCCAATGGTCTTACTTCTTCACTATTTCTTAGGAAATAACCTAAGACAAGAAGAAGCATATACCAAGAGGAGGAAATAGTGAAGGGGTGAAATGATAAGCAATGAAGGGTAACCAGGATATAATTACTCTAAGTTCTCTGTTCCTTGTAACTTTCTAACTGCCACAACACCTTATGGTTAGGCATTGTTTATTCCCTTTTTTGGACAATATTACAGTATTTGTTATTCCCCTTGCACATATTTTGCCATTAATATTGCTGAAATATCTGTTCCAGCCATTTCAAAATATGCTAAAGGTTATTGCTTAGTAAAATTCCACTCCTTAAAGTTAGCTTAACTGCAAAGCATCTGGGGACTTTTGCTCACAGGCACGCCTTAAAACCAGTCAAAGAAAGAATCTAAGTGTCACACTCCCCACTTCCCTAGTAGATGAGAGAGACAGAGGGAAGATTAAACCCGGAGAATTACCTCCAATATCCCTCCACCCATGCACACATGAAAGACAAAGCCAGGTCTCTTTATTTTATTCGTCCATTCTGATGCATGATCAATCTTTCACTCTCCTTTTCCCCTCCTCCGCATTCTAAACAAACAAGACTCCTGAAGGGGAATTATCTCCTGGAAATCAAAGCAGAGAGTAACCTGACTATTTCTTGCAGAGAAGTAGTAATTTCGGCACTAGAAGGATGCAATCTGCATACATTATTGCAAGTTATGCCAACAGAATGTCAACATTTGTGTCATAAAGTAATCTTGAGCAGCAATTATTCTGGGTGCTGGCCTGGAATCCCGAGTGTCAGTGGTGCTAACAGTAGGGGAGGTTCTCCCTCATCGCAGGATGGACAGAGGACTGAGATCGCTGTGTACCGCCAACCTTGTAGGTCAACTCTGACCATGCTTCTATGAGCAAGGGGCCAAGGGAGGATTTAGCATCACAGAAAGGGTTTCTCCAGCCTCTTGCTACTGGAGATCTGGGCTTCAGTAAGCAAGCAAGATGAATTCATTGTTCTTGACTTGGTCTACAAGGACTGTTTTCCACAAAAGCAACACACAGCTCAGCCATTAAGGGTTTCTGTTTGGGAGGGGGCCATGACTGGATAACCAAGAGGTGCTACCAGTCAGGACTGAGGCACACTGCATTCCTACTAATGGAAGAGCAAGGAATGCTGAAGGTCAGGCCAGAAGTTGCATTTATAGAACTGTGTTATGCTGAAAGAGCCAAATAGTGTGCTGCAGGGATTTAGATACATTGGCAATGCGGAGTGAGGAGCCGTTACTGGCATAGCCGATGTCGTTTGTCAAGTGTGAGGCCCTGCCTTGCCCAATCACGCTCCACACACGCTAGTTACCATAGCAGTGGGTGCTGTATAAAGCCCAATAGACTAATTTAAATGGGAGATCACCCCAGAGTTCATGTAATAGACAGATGGCATCTCTGCAAGCTGCAACACTGTCACTGGTACAAAGTGAACAGCTCCAGACTGTGAGATGCTCAGAAGGTTTATAACAGTAACTTCCCCTCCATCATCTCTCCCTCAAAAAGACCGACCGAAAGGAAGAGAGACAAGGTGGTTGGTCCAATAGGAGTTATTACCTCACTCACCTTGTCTCTCTAATATCCTGGAATGGACACACCTACAGCCTACCGCAAGGAAGGCTTTCCTATAACCAGGGAAGGGAGAAGTGCTGAAAATTCCATTAAAGTCACTAGTGGCCTTGCTACATCTCACCTGGGAGCTGTATTGATTTACCCGGGAAGGTGCACAGATACTACAAGGATGGATATCAGTTCAAACCCCTAGGCCTTGCCTGCCCTACCCCTGCCTTGTGGCTGAACCAAAGTCTTCAGTCATTAGTTGCAGTCACTCCCTCCTTTTTCATCAGCCCTGTGTTTGCCTTCCTTCCTGTGGAGGAACAGAGATCTCCACACCCCCTTAACACCTCTCCTGGACTGGAGCCATGTTAGTGTCCTAGATTTCTCACAGTCCCTTGACAACGCCCCCCTCACTATCCATCCAGGGCCACCGAGGAGACACCTCACTCCTACTGAAGTCAAAGACCAAACTCCCCTTCATGTTTAAACTCTCACTCCACCTCAGTGGGGCAGGATCAAGCTCCAGATGAAGCACCTCACAGAGACTAGGGACATATCTGTGGGATGTTCCCCATGCCCACTCCCTGCACCATCTCAGACCCAGCTTGGCAGGGCAAACCCATTATGTCTCTCACACGTGGCTGTATGCTGGAGCCTGCCCGTCTGGTACAGCAGTGCTCCGAGGCCTGTGTGCCTCCCCAGGGCCTGGGGCTCACCAGAGTTGCATTTTGTCTTAATACTGTGTCATTAAGTGGAGTTAAAAATAAAGCCTGTCAGAGCCTCACAGCCTGCAGTGGAAAGGATATTAATTATGGCAGGCAGAGAGCGGAGAGGAGCTGCCGTGAGCGAACGGTCCTCCTGCTGAGCCGTAACCTTCTCCATGTTACTGGAGCCGCTCTGCTCCGGCTCTCACACAGAGGAAGGGGTTGGCCCTGCTACCTGGGGAACTGCAGGACAAGGATGAACCAACAAAAGGACTTTGGCTCTGGCTCTGATGTGCTCAGTGGCAGCAGAGTCACTGACTGCAAAACAACCTGTTCTGCTTCTCAGCAAGGGTAAGGGGAACCACAGGGAGGGAAAGACCAAGCGGCTCAGTGGGGGGAGGAACTGCTGCTGGGACAGCTGCAGTTTCAGGGACCAGAATGAAGAGCAGCACTCTCCAGATTTCTGAGAGAGGAGCCAGGGTAATGTAGTAGATGTAATGTAGTGAGGAGCCAGGCTGAGGTGCGGTAGAGAGTCAAGCAGGTTGGTCTGAGTAGGAATGCCGTGGTAGCACGGGTTCTGCCCTTCCTAAACGTTCACCTTGCCTCTGAAGTGTGGATCTCCGGATGGCATTGCCTCTTTGTAGGGGTCTCCCGTTATTCCTGCCCTCCTTGTTACCCCATCCAAGTGGGATGCATTTGTGTCTTCCATGCACTTAACACCTTGATGCTACGTTGACATTTGATCTCAAGTCAGGGACAAGGAGGCACAGCTGGAACTGGCTTCCCAGAGGTTGGTTGTTCAGTTCCCGCTGTGTTACTTTCTACATGAAGCTGGCAGATGCTCACTGGCTTGGGGCCCTCTCGGCCTTGTTATGATGGCGTCTGCACTGGGGAAATGGTGCTTGCTGTATTGCCCCTCCCTGCTTGTTCTTTTCTACTCCTGGCTTTGCCATAACAGATTAGACCATCAGTCTATATAATCAGGAATGCTGCTTAGCCATTTCTCTGCCACTGCGAGGGCCTCGAGCACTGGTGCACCTCGGTCCCTCCTATTCGCTCCCTGTGACACATAATACTCTCGTCTCCAGTGAGCTGTAACACTTTGGTCTCATTCCCATGGCTGGCGGCTGGGTAGCATTGGTGACCTGTGATATACAGGAGGTCAGACTGGATCTAGTGGTCCCTTCCGGCCTTAAACTCTGTGACTCCACCCCAGTAATATGCCTGTTCCAGGGAAATGCACAAAGAATCCTTCCTGAGCCCTGCAGTGACCATCTGACTACCTGCAGCAGGTTCTTCTTTTACCCTGTGCAACTATAAATTGGGTCATTTGTCGTATAATTACCCAGCCCCTTAATTCTCTTTCTCAACTCCCCCAGCACCTCTTGGGTGAGTACTTGCATTTTGTAATCTTTGCATTCTATTCCATATAGGTTCTTATACCATGCTTCTCCTCCTCCTCCTCCTCCTCATCATCATCATCATATCTGAGTACCTTCCAGTAGTGCATTAAGTAATGTGACTAATATCTGTCCCATGTCCTTTGTTCTCTCATGCTCTGCTAGGGGGAGAAGTGTGTATAGTGGAGTGTCTTGTTTTGGAAGGGCAGTGTTGTTTTGTGTTTTAGGGGGAAGTTTGTTTGTCTTTTTTGTTTATTTCTTTGTGTGATTGTTCTGGGCAGGTTATATGTTGCTATATGTTTATGCTACAGAAGGGAGGTTGAAGAAATGTGCATTGCACTTGAAGCAGAAGGTGGTGAGGTTTGCTTTGATCCTTGATTCCCATGAGAGTTCATTCCATTGCCTCAGACCACCCCCCAAGAAAGCTCTGTCTCCTGCACAGAAGAGCTTCACCTTTACTGTAGAGTGCCATTGTCACAGGACCAGAGCAGTCAACCACAGCCTTCACTCCAGAGATTTAGGTGGTCTTTTTAGATATCCTTGGCTCATGAATATCTAGAGAGCAATGGAGCTGCTTGAAGATAAGGACCAAGACCTTGAACTTGCTTTGATGGTCTATGGGAAGCCAGTTTAGACAGTGGAGGACAGGGAGTTGCTGTGGTGTTCAGTTAGACCTGTGTTGCTGAGGAGACATGTTGAAGCGGTCTGTATAGTTGGAGTTTCCTAAACCCTGATGGCTTTATGCCCACATATAACGCATTGCTGTAGTGCAGCTGAAAGGTGACAGAGACATGCAGAACTGAAGCCAGGTCATTATCCACGAGGATAGGACAGAGTCTCTTAGCCAACCAAAGAGGGTAAAAACTGTTACTCATGAATGCTTCTATCTGAGAGATTAGCATCAAAAAGGAATCCAAGAGTACTCCTAAACTATGCAATTGACCCACCATGGGTGTTTACCTGCAACCGAAGAAGACTGCACAGTAATTGTCAACTCTTAAATTCGTTCATCTGACCACCACCATCAACTCTGCTTTGCTTTGGTTCAGCTTCAGCCAGCTGTTCTTCCTCCATGAGCTGATCTCGTCCAAGCACTAGGATATCTTAATGTGGCTGTATGTGGTGAAGGACAGGTAGAACTATTCGTCACTGCATATTGCTGGAATTTGAGTCCTCATTTTCCGACCAGTTCACCCACTGGCTGCATGTCCATGTTGAAAAAGACCAGAGAAATAAGTGATCTTTGCGGGACTCCACAAGTGAAGCATCTAGTGGTGGAGGTGCTTTTTCCTCATCAGTACTCATTGAGTGCATCCTTCCAGGAAGGACTCAAACCATTTTAGCACATTATCCTGGACCTCCGACAGGTCTCTCAAGTATCTCCTGGTTGAAAGTGTCATGCTGCAAAGAGATCCAAGAGGATGAGCATGGATCATACTGTCCATTGGCAAGAGACGATCATCCATCAGTGCTGCTAAACCAGTTTCAATTTAATGTCCTGGCCTGACTCCAGATTGTGCTGGGTCGAGAATACTAGCTTCAATTGTATGAGTTGGCCTTGGACTAGCTTCTCAAAGGGCTTGCTCAGGAATGGGAGGTTTGATACTGGGCAGCAGTTGGCTAGAAGCAATGTATATTCAGGGAGTGTTTCTTCTGCATTGGTCAGACTATTGCATGGTTGAAGAAGCTAGGGAAGATTCCTTCTTTGAAATAACTGTTTGCTGTTTCAGATAGGAGTGGTACCAGCTCTTCACATCTCTCTTTCACCAGCCAGGAGGGGCACAGGTCAGATTCACAAGTCTTGGGCAGAGACTCCTTTAGGATGCCCAGAAGTTGACATCTAGGCTGAAGACCAGGTCAAGGGTGTGACCGGATGCCTGGTTTGGAGCAGAGATGACCTGCTAGAAAGGCAAATGAGGAGATGAGTTTAGGGGTTTTTTATGTTTGCAGCCTTGTCAATATGCACGATGAAATCTCCCAGGACAAGCCCAGGGTATTTCACCTACATCAATATGTAACATGTTGGACAAGATGGCGGCCACCACAACTTCACCCAAATAGACCCTGGAGGCTTTGGGGACTGGTCCTCCAGTCTCCCCACCCCCAGCTCCTTCCCTCCCTTATGGCCTAGTTCTGAGTCACACTGAGTAGTATTTTATTCCTATTGTTTGGAATGAGAGCGACTGGGGGAGGAGGTCTAAGGACTCCTCCCATTCAACTGCTGAGGCTGTGACCCACCGTGAGCCTTGGGCTGCTCTGACATGTGGGAGAACTGGCATCAGATTAGCTTAAGCTTCACAGGGGGTCAAAGCACGTCGGACTGAATAGGCGGCAGCAGGGAGCGGCCGCCCAGCCCACGTCTTAGTCTGGTGAATTGGTTCCGGGGGCGGGGGGGCACAGCCTGACAATGGCCCCAGTCTCCCTCAGAAAGTTGCCTCCATTGTTGAAATTCTCCTGCAAGCCTCCCCTGGAGGGCACGGCACTTAAATCTCTCTCCCCAAAATATAAAGCACACCAAGAGCCAAATATTCCAAACAGCTGTGTTGCTCATTAGCCAGGGAATCAATCAAGGTGTCAGCTCGAGCTCTTCTAATGGGAAGGCTCCCAGAGCTACCAACTGAAGGGTAGTGGCAGCGGGGAAAGCTGCATGACGGGTCTGGTGCCAGGAGATACCGGTGTTTGCCTCTCCTTCCTTGTCAGAGCCTCATTCAGCCCAAGAAATCCACCAACGGAGAACCGCTCTGTCCGCTGGCAGCCAAGAGACTTGGCACGGTTCTCCCTCCTGCCTTCCTCTGAGGAGGATTTCAGGGTTCAGTTGCGGGGCAGGACGCCATTCTGCTCCCACTCTGCCAAAGAATAAACAGCCTCTTGTTTCACGCAGGAGAAAGGTGGCGGAGATGGAAGAGGCGAAGAGAGTAAAGTTGCACTGTCTGGAAACCAGCAGGAAAGAGGCCGTGAATGAGCCTTAATGAATGGCACATCAGCGTCCCCTTAGGTGTGTGTCTAACAAGGCCTTTGCCTGATAGTTTTGCTGTTGCGTAGGAGAAGCCGGTGCAGGCAAAAGACGAGCAGAAAGATGTATAAGAACAGGAGTCAGGGGGAGTCGATAGGTCTTGATTTAATTCTGTCCTTTGTATGCAAGCTGTCCCCCACCACTTCTCTCCACTGCCCCTTCTCAGGGATGTACATTTCATACAGCTATTTCAGCGTGAGAACCACCTGGCCAGTGTGTGCGCGCGTGTGTGTGTATAATTCCATTTTATCATGATCAGCGAATGAATAAAGCAGGGACAGAATGTTGACTTAGAAAATTACTATGTTCCTGGCGCCTGAATAAATCCAGACACGGAACCCTGTGCCACTCAGCTTTCACAGAATTTAATTTAGAACAAGTGATTTACTCGCTGCGGACAGGTGGACTCTATAAAGAACTTTTAGGGCAGGATTTATGGTGGGTTTTATGGCGCGGTGAGTCAAAAAGCAACAGGAGCTGGCAGGCCTTGTCCGATACCCCTGGGATCCATCCCAGATGGGCGATGCTAAGGAAAATGGAAAATGCAGCCAGCAACCCCTGGCAGTGCTGGGGAAGGAAAAACTGGCCATGATGAGGCTCAAGCTGCACGGAGGTATTTGAGGGCCTCAGGGTCCCCCCTCCTTCCAAAGAAATGGAGATGGAAGAGTTGAAGAGGAGAAGAGACAAAGGGCCCTAGGCCTGAGGATGGGGGGATTTGCCCTGTATGCGGGTGAGCAGCCATTCCTGGTCCCACCTGTCCCCCACCTTGCTTCTGCCTCTGGGCTCTCGGCCTGGCAGGTTGCCTTGGGCCCGGCACAATGAACCCAATGGTGGGATCTGGGCCCAGCCTCAGCAGGCAAGTCACACCTAGCACTATCGATGGCGGGCACCAAATCTGAGTGGCGATGCACCATCTCGCAATGCCACTTGCTCAAATTTGGCCTGGCTGCCCCTCCATCATTTTGGGGGCTCTCTCAAATGAGTGGCCTTGGCCAAACTGCCCCTTTTGCCTCCCTTGGATGAGGCACCTAGGGAGGTGGGAAGGGGGCTTCACAGGACCGTATGTCTATCAAGTCTGTGGCCAGGGTGGCTCTTTGCACCTATCCAGGAGGGCTGCAGCATACAGACCTCACTGCTGTGATCAGTGCCCGTGATCTTGAGATTAGACACATGCTGCTTGGGGCTAGATCTTGAGGATGGTGTTTCCAGAGGGAAACATTAGACAAAGAATGCTCACTGAATTTCTGTGAAATTTAGGTGCCTAAATCCCCTAGGCACCTGAAAATACCAGCATGCAGAAGCTGGAGACAAGGTATCTCACCAGGAACATATTACGCTGGTTCTTTGTGGCCTGAGCTGGAGATCCAGTTTTGATCTATAAATGGTCATGGCCTGGGATCTTCTATCTGTGAGGCGTCCCCTGCCTGTGCCACACTACTGCAGATGGGGTCAGCAGGAACCCCCTTGATATCAAAGAGAGGGAGCTGCTGGCAAGACATTCCCTGTGGGAAGCCCCCTTGGGTTTGGAATTCACTCTGCTGACTCACTCATTTGGCTGGCTCATCTCTGTAGTGAGGCTTTGGGGAAGGGATTGGCGCCTGAGGGTAACTCTCGCACCTTGCAAGAGTGGGTGTCTTTAATCTCTTGGCTCTAAGGGATTCGCTGGTTCTCTCTGGTGCCTGGTGGGGCTTTGCTGGTGGATTCGGGGCTTTTGGTCAGCTCCATGTGTTGTAAAGACTTGCTGGGTATCTGGACTATGACACAGGTGCCCTTTTCGATCCTTATCAACTGAAAGGAAGAGTCACAATAATTACTAAACAATGATGCCTTGAGCTATGGACTTGACTGACTTTATTCAGCAAGTGCTTGGAGGCGAAGCAGCAAAGGAAATAGTGACTATTTCATCTGAGTCAGTGCCGAGCCTGGTGGTAGGGGGTGCTGTACTGGAGGAAGAGCTGTTATTTGGGTGAGACATGAAACAGAGGTCCTGATCCCTTGTAGTCACGGAGGCCCCGTGGCATGTTTTGGGGTGTTAACCCTGGTGTCCTGGGCAATCTACATTCTGCCTACTTAAATTCCTTGTGTAGTTTTGGTGACAGCATCCTTCCTTTCCTGTTCTAAACTGTTGTGTAGTAGTAATTATAATACCCAGCTCTTAGCTAGCAATAGATCTCAGAGTGATTTACAAAGGAAGGCAGTATCATTATCCCCATTTTACACGTGGGGCAAGTGAGGTACTGAACGGGAAAGTGACTTGCCTAGCACAACAGGAAGATAACCCGGCCATTCTGCCATCCTCTAAGCCACATGGCTCCTAACCCAGACATGGCTGCAGCAATTCATACCAATGGCATAACAAGCTGTGAGTGTCTGTGTACTGGACAGGATCAGAACTGTTCTAATATGTGCCATGTGCCCTCTACTGCTAAAGAAGATTCTCTTCCAGCTTCAGAGGATAAAGGCTTTTTATATCATCAGACTTCTGGCCCCCTGCTGGTGTGATGTTCCATGTGACCAAGCATACTGACAACCATGAAGTCCTAAACAACTGCATGTGTCTTGCAATACTTTATAGTGTGCATAGTTTGAAAGTTTCCAGTCCACATATTGACCAGGTTCCAGCCTTGCTTAGTCTGGGGGAGAAGCAGACCTCACTTACTGCCAGAGGTAGTATGGCAGTAAGATACAGGCATGTGTGAGCCCAGCATGCTATGATGGGGAAATAGGGTAATGCAGGATATGAAGACTGAGCAGACACAGAAAACGCAAAGCATCTGTGTGAGCGCCTCTGGAAAGTAACAAAGTGAAAACAAGGCATAAATGTGTCCCAAGTGCAGATTACTCCTGGGCATTTTTCAATTACAATAAACTCTTATAAAAGGACAATGTTCTCTTATTTACAACACATTCCATCAATTTACAAATCTTTCCCTGATTTAAGAAAAACAAAGAATACAATACAAAACCCCATCTGTCTCTATATAGTCTCCAGGCCTTTGTGTTTGTACAGCCAGAAGCCATCAATTATTGTGTGGAGACCAAGCATTTCAAGGCCCTGGACAAAGGAAATGAAAAGGGGGTGTGGAAGGAAGGGTGTCGGGGACTGGGACAAGAGTTTTAATTAGTTGTGCAGAGAATGACCAACCTGGGGATTATAAAGAGTCACACCATAGTGCTTTGCTGGCTCCATAGCAAAGCTGGGGCTGTAGTGACAGCCAGAGGAAAAGGAAAGAGAGAGAGAGTGTGTTGGGCTATCATGGGTTTTACCTCTTGCATTTGGGAGTGTATAGGGTGACCAAATGTCCTGATGTTATAGGGACAGTCCCGATATTTGGGGCTTTTTCTTATATAAGTATCTATTACCCCCGACCCCCTGTCCCAATTTTTCACACTTGCTATCTGGTCACCCTAAGTGTCCATGAAATGTCACCCTTATGCAGACCACACCCTGCTCAAAGGGGACATCATAAAGCCACAGACCCCTCATAAAGGAGATTGGCATACATTTCTAATTCAGTAGGTAACACCCTTTCCTTCCCAGAAGCATTTAAAAGGCCTGTAGGATTCCTGATTGGGCGGGGAGTGGAAAGACAGAAGCTACTGAAAAGGTCAGATAAAGAACAAATGCAATTTATGCAATTTAGACATTCAGACCCAAGCACGTCTTGGAGGTACCGGTTTCAGCCTCCACTCAGTCAAGAGATGCTCTAATCAAGCACCAGACACTAGATCGCATCTGAAAGGGGGAGGCACTGATGATTCATGGAAGGTGGATTAAAAAGGGAAGGACTGCGAGTTCTGATGTCTTGCTAAAGGCAGGCTCTCGCTAACTCAAGCACAGACTGCGCCCCATCTCCCTCTAGTAGATGGTCCATTAAAGGAAAACTACTGCTGCCAGCTAATGAAGTTACTCCATTAGTTCATGTGGAAAAGGCCTGTGCTGTGAAGGTCCACGGTCCGGCTTATGATTCATACAAAAGGGGAGGGTTATTGCATCAGTAAACCAAGCCGGCAGACAGCTATTTTAAGAACTGGTTATTCCCTCATTGCCAGCAGTGGGGGTTCTAAGCAGACTTTACCAATATCTGGAGAGAAGCAAGGTTACCTGGTATATGCACATATGGCCACCTTAGCTAGGCAATACATTTGTCTATCCTGCCAGGTGCACATCAGATGAGGCAGACCTCCACTCCAGGGAGTGAGGGTGTTAGTGTGGTCTGTGTCAACCACACATACCTTTAATTTGAATAGTAATCGGGTGAGTCATCCATCCCACTTATTTAACACTTGGAGAAAAAAATGTATGGGCCAAATCCTCAGCAGGGGTAAATCTGCACAGTTTATAAGCTGACTCCGTATTTTCAGTCACCTACACAAAATGTTAAAAAGTAAAAAATGTTTATTAAAAACAAACAAATCAAAACCACCCTGGGAAATGTTAACACCAAACCATTTCACTTCCAAAATCAGTTAACATGGCAAAGAAGCAAAAGATATATATTGCACCACTTACAAAAGCCAAGCACTTAAAAGCAAGGAAATGGTTAAGGATTTCATTTATATACTTATTTGTATTGTGGTAGTACCTACAAAAGCCAATCATGGAGCAGGACCTAATTGGACAAACAGAATAAAAAGAGAGTCCCTGCCCCAAAGAGCTTACAATCCAAGTATTATTGCTTTATTGTAATAAAATAACATATAATTCTAATTGTATATGTAATAACAATATACCAGTATTGTAAGTCTTCCATGGCCCATATAATAAACAAACACCTTCTTCTTTTTAAGTATATACAATTGTATATTTCAGCTCAACCCAACAACCTTAGCTCTGACCCGTGGATTGCTGTGTATTTCTCAATGTATTTTTATCATCTCAGTGTTAGTACTCAAATATTTTCTTTGTGGTTCAAGGGGGAAGTATCCGTGGATGTAGTTATCAACTGGAATGTTTGGTAAATTATTTATAACTGCTGTCCTGTTGAACGTTAAAACTCAACGTCCCTGTTAATCCAAGCTGCTGTTTTGTCCCTTATTCAGAGCTGTGGTTCGATGGTTTAGTTCCATTCAGGACCCTCTATTAGCGCTTAAACATTGTAGTAAAGGCAGCTGATGTCTGGATTACATTTTATGTGGCTGTGCAGTTAACAGTAGCTGCTTTGAGCTGTCACCGCCACTGGAGACACCTACTTTAATATCCTGTCATCGCCGCAGAGGAAATCTCCACTTCCTCTTTGCAGGTAGGTCCTCGAGCATGAGTGAGGTGGCAGAGGATGAATGGGAATCTGTAAAGTCTCTTCAGTTCCAGGATTCACGCTCATCCCTCAGTTCACTGCAGCCCAATCCCAGAGCTGTTCCAGACCCAGAAACCAAATACCTCTCTGCTGTTTAAGGAATGGGGCTTTGGTCTATGCAAAATCTACTCAGGTGCAACTTTTGCCTCCTTTTCTAAACCCACCATGGCAATTACTCGATCTGGATGAAATTCACTCCTGCCCAGCCAGCCAGCACAAGGACTCTGCGGTTCTTAAATCCTTTTTCACCCATACAAATAGGGCCTAGAAATGGCATAGCCTTCTGCTGGCCCCTTCGCAGAGGGGGTGAAATTCGCACTCTGTTAGCATTCTCATCCACTGGGGAATCCATTTCATCTGTCACCAGCTTGCTTCCAGGGGCAGGCCAGTGAGTTCCACACTCCAGCCCCAGAGCGCAGGTGAAAGGGTGAGCTGGGCTGTGCAAAATTTCCCACATGTATCCCAATTACAGACACACCTGTGCTAAATTACCCTGTGCGGATCCACAGTGAAAATGCACTGTGATCAGCCAAGGTCAGCATTTCTCATCTCTTCCCTGTGGTAGGAGCAAAGGGGAGGGGCACATTGCCATGCTAGGTATAGAAGAGGGCACGGGTTTAAGACCTCTACGAGGGGAAGGATTTTTTCAATCATCTACACACCAGACCCATACAAGCAATTCTTCCTTTGACAGTGCATTATTGCCTCCTTATTTTGACTATAAAAAGAGGATTATGTACAGCATGAGCTGAAGAAGTAGAAAGCAAAGTAATACATTAGCCAGGTTAAGTAATCAAGAGGGGAAAAAAACAAAAGAACAGCCATACTGGGTCAGATCAATAATCCACCTAACCTAATATCCTGTCTCTCTCAATGGCTGGCGCCAGGTGCTTCAGAGGGATGACCAGAACAGGGCAATTTTGAATGAGTCATCTCCTACCATCCAGCCCCAGCTTCTGGCAGATGGAGGTTTAGGGATACCCAGAGCATGGGGTTGCATCCCAACCATCTTGGCTAATAGCCACTGATGGACCTATCCTCCATGGACTTATCTAATCCTTATCTAATACAAGGTGAAAGTTAAACCTTGGAGCAGTAGGTACTCAGCTTGTGGCTCTAGAGACACGTCAACTCCATGGGTAAGATCCTCTCACTTTACCTGGCCTGATATAAGACATGAGGAGTACTAAAGAAACTGCCTGGGAACTGCCAGGATCTGTCCCCAACTCTGCATGTGGTCAGGAAGGGTCAGGTAAGGCACAGGAGCAAGGAAAAGCATCTTCTTCCCCTCACCACCCAGCAGCATGGCTAGAGCATAGAATGGGATCTAGGAGGGCTCTGTCCTAGGCTTAGCTCTGCTCCTAGCACAATGTGCCCCCTTCTTTATGTAATTTGACTCCTCGCTGTCTCCATTCCCCTCCCCCCCCCCCCCCCCGCAAAGTGCTTTGTGGTCTCCAGTGGCAAAGCTGCAGAGCCCTGTTCCGACGAGATTCTGTTCCAGAGCAGAGGTGATGACGCAGAAAGCCACTGAGTAATGACGGTGTTACCTCCCACCGTTGCTTGGCAACGTTCTTATTGTGTCAGGGCATTGTAACACGAAGTCACGCCATAATGGAACCTCCCTCCGAGAGATCACGCTGCAAAGTCAAGGCATTGTGTGGTGCTATTGTGTGGTGCTGCAAGACACCATTCAGTAGCGAAGTAGCTCTGCAAACATGGGGACCTTGGCTTTGGAGCCTGCTACACTGTAACTAAGTGGAGTTACTGTGAGCCACATGAGTAGAACACGCATTAAAATAAGGGATCAAAAGTGATGCATGGAGTGGTCTATTTGTTGTCACTGTGAATCCACACAAAGGACTTACCTGGGGAAGTGAGGTGTCCTGCTGCTGCCTTGGGAAAGCTCAGCCTTGGGGAAGAACCAGGAATAGAGTTGTTTCTGCTGGGTTTTGTTCAGTGGTCTAGTAGCTGAACCAGGGTCCGTGGCTTTGTTCCTGTTAGATTCTATTCCTGACTCACTGAGGTGCCCAGGTCAAGTCAGACTCCACCTGGTAATAAAAGCACTGGGCAAGCACTGCAAAAAGAGAGTGAGTGGTAGTGAGCTGAACAGTGAGAAAAGGAGGGTATGTTGTTTATGCTCTGTGCCCTCACAAAGCAGATCATGTGGTCACTGAATCATAACATTTTACCAGGAAGTTGTTCTAATCTGGAGTGAAAGCTGGTGTGCTATAAATGAAGTCCCCATTCAGAGAGAGCTCCATTTAGGAAAGGCTTCTGTGGAGGAAGAGGTCCTTGTTAACATCCTTCTGAGGCCAAATTCTGCTTGCCGTTACATCCATGTAAGTCCACTGAATTCAGCAAAGTCAGGCCCGAGTTGCTTGGCACAACTGAGAGCAAGAATTGGGCCCTTTGGCTTTTGAGCACATGCAGACTGGTGAGAGGTGAAACCCACCTACCACGTCTCTGTTATAAATGTTGATCTAAAGTCTGCTTCTATATAGCATTTGGATTCTGCCACATTTGCTTCCCCTTGTAGATGAGTTCATATAGTGTCTCTTTAAGTATCTCCGGAGCATTTTCTTTTATTACCTACATTTAAGGAGATCCCCACTGAGCACAAAAGAATAGAATAGTGCAGAATTTGGGACTTCTACCATTCAGAGTGTGAAATTCCATGACCTCCCAACACCTCCCTCTCCCTTTGTGCTGTGACCATACTTCTGAGCTTTAGAAACTATCAGTTCCTTAAATTAGTGTCACTATTTTGGGGGGGATGGAGCTAAATACAGTGTACCTCCAAGAAGAGAATTTGGTATGAAAAATCTCAGTTCAATCCATTCAGAAACCACTGAGATAATGAATCCCACAAACAGAGGTTTAGAGGCAGAAGCCCAACCCAAGTATATATTGCAGGTGTTACTGTAATGTTACTAGAGGTGGGTGAATACTGCATAAAGATAATAGAAATCCAAGAAATGGTGGTCTGGAAGGGACCTCAAGATGTCCTCTAGTCCCCAGCCCCTTGCACTGTGGCAGGGATAAGTCTATCTAGACCTATCTATGTATATTCATTTGAATTCCTGAACAACTTTATTTGACTCTTCTGGTCTCTCTTTATGGCTGATCTCAAGGGATGTCAAGAGGGGAGGGGAGTCAGGAGTACCTGCTGCCCTGCCCCTTGGCCATAGATTTTGCTGCCCACCAACACAATCAGGGTTCAGGGCAGAGCTACAGTGGGTCTGCCCAGCACTGTCCAGGGCTATTAACCACTCCAGAGCAGCTGGAGTGATACAGGCCACTGATCCAGTATGAGGACTGCTGGATCTGAGGTGGGTACCCTAGGTTGGGAGAGATTGGAGGAGCCAGGGCTGAAGGAGGCTCAAGAAGATGATATTCCTTAGAAGGGGAAGTCCAGCATAACTCTGTGCAATGGGGGGAGCTTCCATCTGTACCCTTGGGGATGGGGGTACTCCCTACATGCCATTGAGCCCCTATGCCCAGAACATAGGGGAAACAGCCACTGCCCCATACATGTGGCACAAAATCCATCTCTGAATGAGAATTTCAGGTGGATCTGACAACCTCACAGAGACTCTCACTCACTCTGGCACCCCCTTCATGTACTCGGCCCCAGAGAGATTCCCCTTAGGAAAATTCAGGCTGCACCCCTGCTGCTTTCCACAAATATTCTAACAAATGAGCTATATTAGTTGAACATGCCTCAAAAGTCAATTTGGAGCTCAACTGTTTTAATATTTTACACAAGCAAATTTCACTCTCACAGATGCAGTCCAAAGTGGACATTGTTGCTGATGTGATTAGTTACATCTCACCCAATCAGAAAAAAGAGACATTTCCATGTGACTCATGTAACTAACCATGCAGCATGGATTTCAACTACTGAATGCTGGATATTTTCAATGAACTGTTTGTGAACAATCTGCCGCTGAAGACTTTCATTCGCTAAAGAGATTTGAAAATAATTTTAAACAATGACTAATATGGAGGAATTATGAAATTTTTACATGGACAATATGCAGACTGAAGAAATGATGAAATTCCTCTGACAAACTGTTGGTTATTTAGTCAGCTCTAAACTTTAGGAGATCAGTATTTCAGCACCATGGACAGAAAAACCAGGAGCAAGTCAAAGTTTCCACTGAAATTAGCTGAAAATTCGTGGTCATTTTGAGGTGGTGACTGGTGTGTGAAGCAATTTTCAGGTATTAGATGAGACTGTAAAGCACCCATCTTGCAATGCTTCACGGGTGTGCATAGGTAGAAACATTTCTGACTCCTCCTCTTCTCTAGCTGGTCACCTTGGTACCTGAATAGGCAGTACCATCTAAGGACCTTAGCAGCATTCAGACCCTCTGCTCACACTAATTTTCTCTCAACCTAGGGCCATTGTCCTACAGGTGCATTAACACCAGAGAACAGTGCCAGTAATGAGCAAACAGATCTACCTTCAGGTTCAGTGCCACTGGCACAATACTCACTCCCCAGAACAAGTTCCCATCAGCGCTCCCTAGGATGTTATTCTTAGTCACATGCACAGGGCCACATGGCATCATGCCCACATGTTGCATTGTGTGAAATGAACACGAGTTCCAACCCAGCAGTCAACTGACATCACAGTGACACATTACCATGCAGGATAAATTCAGCTATGTGAGTTGATTTGAGTTTGGATCCTGAGTTCACTCCCTCATCGTAGGCTGGTGGGGGCCTAGGACAGTGCAGAGTTGGGACATTCAGCTCTCACATCATCCTGCAGTGATTCCCTGTGGGGCATTAAGGGGCTCCAGAGGGTGTCACATCAAGACCTTCTCTGCTGAGGAAAGAGTTGCAGGGTCTTCTAAATGTGGAACTGTAAGTGGGAAGCTGGTAGAGTCCTGCACATCCCAAGATTATAGAGGGTGCCTCTGGGAAGGAGCTTTTAAGCCCGGTCAGAAGGGACTTTGTCCCAGAAAGCCCAGAATCTATTTTTTGGTGTACCAGCATGGCTTTGCAGGAACACCAGTGGCATCAGAAACTGGCTTGAAGTGACAAGCTGGCCTCGGCTACTGTTTATTATCTATTGTCTGTGTTTCTTTTCTGGGCCAAGACAGGTTAAAAACCCTAAAACTTTGCAGGGTTGGCAACCCATTATTTAATTTGTTTGAAACAGCCTGACAGAAAGCACAATCAGCTGAGGTTCCAACTGGATTAAGCTAGTGAGGAAGCAAAGATATTAGCAACCTTGAATTGGTTTTCAGGGAGGGATCTTGCATCGTTTACACTGGGCTGCAGCCCCAGCTGCATTAAACACCATTTTCGGGCTATTAAAATGCGGAATAATTTTTTACATGCAGTTTGTGGTGACAGTATACTCAGTCTCCCCGGTATATTGCTTAACCAGGTTCTGATTGGTTGGCAGCAGCAGCAGAGAGAAATGTATGTGCCTCAGTACCAGACACAGAGACTCCAAAGTTTGTTTCTGGGTTTATTTCTTTTGTTTTTTAGTAAAATGTTTCTTTGATTTTTTTATTGTTGTTCTCGATTTATTTTTCCCCCAGCAATTTCAAATGATGATAAATGCAAGGAGAGGCGCTTCTGGGAGAAGACTGTTAACACACTCTGTGAGAGAGAAACCAATGTAACTTTCCTAAACAAATCTGCAGGGAGCATTGGTGTTCATCCCGCAGGGGCTCTGGGCAAAGCAGGTTGGTTATGAAAAAAGCACGCACAATTTTCCCTTCTGTCTCTCATTCTGAGAAATGCTTGCTGGACTCACCGAATGAGAATGTGAAAATCAACCTCAAGCCCTGATTTTGTACAACTTAAACCAAGAGGGGTATGGCCAAACATTGCACTCAATCCCAACAATGTAATCGGAGTAACTCCAGAAAACTCAAAGTATAGAGGTGTAACTAAAAGTAGAATATAGCAGTTTGTTGGTTTCTCTTCTCTTTATTCTTACTTCTCTCCCTATCTCTCAGTCTGGCACTCTTTCTCTCTCTTTTCTTTTTAGCCTTTGCTTCTGTCTTATCCTTTCCTCACATTGTGGATTTGGGGTGCCATCTAGTCTAACCCCTGCTTTTCTCAGGAAACAAAAGATTAAAGCTTATGTGGTGATCTGGTGCTTTTACACTTTCTGTCCCAAACCGACCTGACAGAGGCTGAAGTCTAATTATGAATCTGGAAACACAGTTATCCCCCAGTGCTGAATTGTGTCTGTGATGTGTTCACGCATCTCAAGGGGAGCCTGATCCAAAGCCCATTGAAGTCAGTGGAAAGACTCCCGGTGGACTTTGGTTCAGGCCTATGATAAATGATTGGACACACTGCTTAGTGGATAGAATATCACTGAGCACTGGCCAGTTAAAGATTAGCATTAGTTCAGTTATAACGTCCCATCTACATTTCACATGTCCCTCCCATACATCTCACACACAGTCATGCGCACAAAAACTCGCAAGCCTCTCACCTGAAAACATTCATTTTCCATCTTCCTGAGTACTACAAACAATAGGAGGGGAAACCATGGAGCCAACTCTGTGACTAGCTAAAGAAAAAGATTATTTTTATTAGAGAACCTTGTGTTGGGACCAACAAGACATGACTTTCTCTCTGAAAATTCAATTTCTAAGCCCCTAACTGCCTCAAATGACCAAGTGGAAAAGGCAGTAATTGCTGAGAGACGTATTGACTTTTCTTTTATAATTAATCCTAAGTGGAAGGAAACCTGCAGTTTTTTGTCCAGACAGATTGTGTATGTGACAGAGAGAGAAAGGAAAATCATAATTAAAATAACTCAGATTAATCTTAGACAGCTCTCCTGCCACCAAAGTGCTCTGAGTCTAGGGGGAAAGTACGGCTCTGCTGGTTAACACCATCAGCTCTGATGCGCGGGGTCAGACGATGGTTCCCTTAAGTCGATAATGGTTTTGCTTGCTTATAGCATCCTGAATTATAGCCTCACTTACAAATATTTTCTTTCCCCTGCCGTTCTCTGATCTTCTGATAGCCTCAGTCATCATGCAACTTCCATGTGTGTCACATTCAGCAGGACGAAGCAAACATCAGGGGAGTTGCCAGCAGCCGTTATTTCTAGCAGCCTGATAGCACCTCCTGTAGCCTGACAGATAGTCGGAGGGGTTGGGTGCTGGCACTTCTATTCCCAGCTCTGCCATTAACTTGCTGTGTGATTCAGGGCAAGTGGCTTTACCTTTCTGTGCCAGGCTCTTTAAAATCGGCTGAATGGGTCCCTACTTCCCTTGGCAGTTTAACTGATGTTTGTACAGGCCCAGGGTTTTCACAAGGAAGATGCCATCGCAGATCAATGTTTCTCCAACCAAAATGACAGCACAGGTCATAACTACTGTCCATAGGATGAGCCCATGCTGTTAGGATAAGGCATGTGTGCAGATATGTTGATATAAGTATTTGTTACTAGATGCCCACAGGTAGGACACTGGATGCCCTAGAAATACCTATAGCATGTGAATGGTTGTCAGCAAACTGCACAAAGCTTCCTCTGTTAGAGTAATGGGGAGGGAAGCTGAACTCAAACATTAGTATGCAAAAAAACTCAAGGCTTAGGAGCCTGAGAGAGCCATGTTCCCCACTGCACAGAAAGTGGGTCCAATTCCCCATTGCAGCTCCACTGAAGTCTACAGAGTTGCACCCGCGTTTTACCCACACTGAATTCAGCTCAGTAACTGTTTCAGAACCTCAGTTTAAGGACAAATAGCAACTCAATCCATATCTAATCCCTTTTCACAGACAAGGGGCCTATTGCTAAGCGAAGCCTCATCGGTAGAAAGCACAGAGAAGGGGGGAAAACAATCTAGAGCCTGCCTCCCCTCTAAGCAGAGTTCGAAAAGCACAGAACTTGATGGAAATTTACATGCGTCACATTGCAATTTTGTTTTGCAAAAACCTGGCTTCATCCCCCCACTCCTGGAGCATCCTGAGCCAATTAGATTACATAACCAAATAATGTCAATTGCAGATGAGTGCAAAATGCTTCTGTTTGATCTGGGTTCAGAGAAACACCCGCCATCTAGTAGTAGATGCTAATGAAGTCCGACAGCTCAGAAGGTACAAGGAACACAGCTTTGTAGGGCTGAGACTTCAAGACCACCCCCTGCTTTGGCACTGCCATGAACGTGACTGGACCTTGAATCCAGAGCTCCAGACATTCTGAGCAGAACAAACCTTCCGAGGAACCATTCCAAAATATCCCCCTTCCCTGCCCCACAACGCTACTCAGTTCTCTCCGAGTGTCTTTATTTTGTTTTATATTTCTTCCTGCTGCAAAATAACTAGCTGCTGGGATTAAAAGGCATTGGGAGAATCATCATCAGTATGAAAGAGACATGCTGAGAAGAGAGCAGATTAACCCACTCTGCAGAGAAAACTCCTCATTTCTTGAGTGTTTGTTTTGAAAATGTCACTTCGCTGGGTCACAGAATTCATGAATAAAATCCTGTCCTTATTTCCATTCAAAAAGGAATAAAGATTTATTACCCGTCTCACTAGGAAAGCAGTATTGAACCGCTGGCTATTCAAGGTCCACAGTGTTGTGTGCAGGAATATTTATTGCTTTTAATTACCATAAACTAGCAAGGATCTTGTTTTAATACATTTGCAAAACTACAGTAAAAAAATCTAAATTCAGAGAAAAGAAAGGGGGCTGAATAGCTGGCAGAGCCTTCCAAACATAATGGTGGATTGAGAGGTGACTTCAGGCTGATGAGCTAAATGGCACTGCCCCTAAGGGTCCTGGGTAATGTGTCAGTGACCCAGTAAGTGAGGATCTAGAAAACATACAAACCGCTCTGTAGATTATATCCCAAAGGGGTCCAGAAAACGCATAAGGAGCCTCTGGCCAGTACTCTTATGGGATTTAGAAACACACACATGAACGCAAGGTTAACATTAAGGATGGCTGAAAATTTTTCTGTCAAAACCGTTTTTTTTTTTATACAGAAAATTAGGTTTTGCGATTAATCAACATTTTTTTTTAATGAAAAATGTCTGGGTTTGATTTTTTTGTGAAAGAATGGAATACCCCAAAACTAAAATAAATTCAGTTTGGGGGAGATGTTTCTCCTCTTAACTCATCTGTGTGGCCCAATCCAGGCATCACAATGACTAAAGCCTTTTGCAGATCCAGGCCTAGGTGCTTATCTGCATCTTTAGATACATAAATATCTTTAAAAATCTGGCCCTTAGTCTCTGGCCCAGACCAGGAAAGATATTTAGGTGCTTAACTCCCATGGCAGTTAGGTGCCTATATGCCTTTGGGGACATGAGCCCCTGTGCCTCATTTCCCCCATCTGTAAAATGGGAATAATACTTCCTTATCTACCAGGATGTTTGGAAGATTATGATGGCCACCGCTCACTGGAAGCATCACCTCCTAACCAGGAGGTGAGGCCTAGATTTGCCGCATCTCCACACTTTACCTCGGACCACCTTCACGTCAGGTGTCAGTCTGTCTTTTTCTTTTTGGGGTGGAGTCAACCCTCCAGTCAGGTTATCCACTCAGCCTTATCTCTTCCCAATCCTGGAGTGGAAGGTGCGGGGATCAACAACCAAGCCTAAATTATTAAGCCTTCCCCTTCTTCCCACCAGGGGACAGTCTAAAATGTATGGGGTTTTGTGTCCCTCTTAATGAGAGGGGGATTGGTAGGGGAGTCCAGGCCCTCCCACTCCACCGGGCTCTGCCCTGTCAGCCCCCATCTGAGCTGTCTGGCTCCCGGGAGTATGCTTTTCAGGTGCAGTTGGGTGGGGTCGTCTAGGCCCAGAGCTGCTCTTTAAATCCTTCAATTCCAGTCTGCGGTTAATACACCCCGTCACAAGGATAAATAAATTAAAGATTGGGAGATGCTGATGCAGTGCGGGGATAAGTATGTAGATCTGGCTAGCTAGTATGAGGTCATGTCCCTGCATATGTGTATTAGCCAGATAGAAACCTTTCCTGACAGACTGTGTTTGAATTCATGTCTGCTTGAGGGAGGGAGGAAGTCAGTAGAACAATGCTAGTCATCATGTTACCCACTCTGTCTCCATTCACACTTCACACATCCACCTCTTTCCCTTGATGACAGGGAGTAGGACCCTTCAGTCCATGAAAAGTAAGGCAGGCTCAGTGGAATGGCGAGTGATTGACAGGCAGCCTGTGATAATGAAGTCCATTTTTATTTTTTTCCCCCTCTCTTGTTGAGGTACAAGGACTCGGCCAGTGTCCCAGCTAATGAGTGTTCCCTCTCTCTCGGATATGAAAGTGTGGGTAGTCATGTGTAGCTGTGTTAACACTACATTACTAAAACCAATCCCAGGAGCCCGTTCCTGCTGCACACCTCACCGACTCTGGTGCATCCTCATGTTGATTTGCATTCGTGCGGTTTGTGTAAACAACGCTGTTAGTGGAATATAAATAACTGCAGCCAGGAATGCAGTTCAGCTGCTCAGCCCCGGGAGCTCAGTACTGTCACCGACTGCAAGGCTGGAGCCTTTCTGCTGATAGAAGAATTCTTCCTCAATCCTAACCTCCATCTCCAAATTCAGAGTACGTAATTGATCCCCCACTCCCACCCATCTCCGTCTCTAGCCACCCAGGGAGACAACGATGCCTCATTAGAGTCCCGGGTTCAAAGGAGCATTTCTAAGGTGACATGAAATGTTTGCAACAGAACCTGAGACCACGTTGAAATGTGTTTGGTTTTGTTACAAATCTGGAGCTCAGACCACATTCCTCAAAAGATTGGGTCAGGGTCTTGAAACGCTGGCCCAGGTCCAAGCAAACCTGGCCCCGATTTATGACTTAATCCTAAAATAATAAATAATATTCATAATTAAAATGTGGCCTTGAATCAGGAGAAGCTTTGCTTGTTTAAACTGATCTTTGAGATTCAAGCAAAGCTCAAAAGTATGAAACCATGTGGACTAACTCCAAAGAAAATGTTTATACACACGTCTTTGAAGTGAAGTGGCCAACAGGCCCCCTATCCCAGAGACAACATGCTCATGCTTGACCAGTGTTGTTTCCTGCTTCTATATGGGACTGATCCAAAGCCCTCCTGTTCTCTGCCTTTTGGACACAATAGTTTAGTCTCCCGAGGACTATAATCCTTTGGTCTAATTAATAATAATGGGGGATTTCAACTATCCCCATATTGACTAGATACATATCGCCTCAGGAAGAGATGCTGAGATGAAGTTTCTTGACACCTTAAATGACTGCTTCTTGGAGCAGCTAGTCCTGGAACCCACCAGAGGAGAGGCAATTCTTGATTTAGTCCTAAGTGGAGCACAGGATCAGAGCCAAGAGGTGAATATAGCTGAACCGCTTGGTAATAGTGACCATAATATAATTAAATTTAACATCCCTGTGGTGGAGAAAACTCCACAGCGGCCCAACACTGTCGTATTTAATTTCAGAAAGGGGAACTACAAAAAAATGAGGAGGTTAGTGAAACAGAAGTTAAAAGGTACAATGCCAAAAGTAAAATTCTTGCAAGCTGCGTGGAAACTTTTTAAAGACACCATAATAGAGGCTCAACTTAAATGTATATCCCAATTTAAAACACATAGTAAGAGAACCTAAAAAGAGCCACCGTGGTTAAATGACAAAGTAAAAGAAGCAGTGAGAGGCAAAAAGTCATCCTTTAAATCCTAGTGAGGAAAATAGAAAAGAGCATAAACTCTGGCAAATGAAGTGTAAAAATATAATTAGAAAAACCAAAAAAGAATTTGAAGAACAGCTAGCCAAAGACTCTAAAAGTAATAGCAAACATTTTTTTAAATACATCAGAAGCAGAAAGCCTGCTAAACAACCAGTGGAACCACTGGATGATCGAGATGCTAAAGGAGCACTCAAAGACGATAAGGCCATTGAGGAATTCTTTGCATCAGTCTTCACGGCTAAGGATGTGAGGGAGATTCCCAAACCGGAGCCATTCTTTTTGGGTGACAGATCTGAAGAACTGTCCCAAACTGAAGTGTCATTAGAGGAGGTTTTGGAACAAATCGATCAACTAAACAGTAATAAGTCTTCAGGACCCGATGGTATTCACCCAAGAGTTCTGAAGGAACTCAAATGTGAAATTGCAGGACTACTAACTGTCATCTGTAACCTAGCATTTAAATCAGCTTCTGTATCAAATGACTGGAGGATAGCTAATGTGACGCCAATTTTTAAAAAGGGCTTCAACGGTGACCCTGGCAACTACAGGCCAGTACACCTCACTTCAGTACCAGGCAAACTGGTTGAAATTATCGTAAAGAACAAACTTGTCAGACATGTAGATGAACATAATTTGTTAGGAAATAGTCAACATGGTTTTTGTAAAGGGAAATCATGCCTCACCAATCTACAAGAATTCTTTGAGGGGGTCAACAAGCATGCGGACAAAGGAGATCCAGTGGATATAGTGTATTTAGATTTTCAGAAAGCCTTTGACAAGGTCCCTCACCAAAGGCTCTTAAGCAAAATAAGCAGTCATGGGATAAGAGGGAAGGTTCTCTCATGGATTGGTGACTGGCTAAAAGATAGGAAAGAAAGGGTAGGAATAAATGGTCAGTTTTCAGAATGGAGAGAGGTAAACAGTGGTGCCCCCCAGAGATCTGTACTGGACCCAGTCCTATTTAACACATTCATAAACGATCTGGAAAAAAGGGTAAACAGTGAGGTGGCAAAATTTGCAGATGATACAAAACTACTCAAGATAGTTAAGTCCCAGGCAGACTGCGAAGAGCTACAAAAGGATCTCACAAAACTGGGGGACTGGGCAACAAAATGGCAGGTGAAATTTAATGTTGATAAATGCAAAGTAATGCACATTGGAAAACATAATCGTAACTATACCTATACAATGATGGGGTCTAAATTAGCTGTTACCACTCAAGAAAGAGATCTTGGAGTCATTGTGGATAGTTGTCTGAAATCATCCACTCAGTGTGCAGCAGCAGTCAAAAAAGAGAACAGAATGTTGGGAATCATCAAGAAAGGGATAGATGATCGTAAGACAAAATATCATAATGCCGCTATATAAATCCATGGTACGCCCACACCTTGAATACCACATGCAGATGTGGTCGCCCCATCTTAAAAAAGATATATTGGAATTGGAAAAGGTTCAGAAAAGGAAAACAAAAATGATTAGGGGTATAGAACGGCTTCCTTATGAGGAGAGATTAATAAGACTGGGACTTTTCAGCTTGGAAAAGAGGCGACTAAGGGGGATATGATAGAGGTCTATAAAATCATGAGTGGTATCAAGAAAGTAAATAAGGAAGTGTTATTTACTTCTTCTCATAATACAAGAACAAGGGGCCAGCAAATGAAATTAATAGGTAGCAAGTTTAAAACAAACACAAGAAAGTATTTTTTCACTCAATGCACTGTCAACCTCTGGAACTCCTTGCCAGGGGGTGTTGTGAAGGCCACTTCTATAACGGGGTTCAAAAGGGAGCTAGATAGATTCATGGAGGATAGGCCCATCAATGGCTATTAGCCAGGGTGGGCAGGGATGGTGTCCCTAGCTTCTGTTTACCAGAAGCTGGGATTGGGTGACAGGGCATGGATCACTTGATGATAATCTGTCTGTTCATTCCCTTTGGGGCACCTGCCATTGGCCACTGTCAGATAACAGGATACTGGGCTTGATGGACCTTTTGGTCTGATCCAGTATGGCCGTTTTTACGTTCCTATGTAATTCTAGTTGTTGGGTTTAATGTGCTGGGATGCTGGGTGGTGTTTGAGATACAGAATGAGATGATTGATGGTCCCTTCTGGCCTTAAATCAGACGACTCTTTGTAAATGGAAAGACTCCCTTTAACTTCCAGGGGCACTGGATGAGGTCCTATGTAAGCCGCAACTCTTTGTCCGGGAGCTTCATTTTAATGAGATATTAGCTTAAATCAAAAACCTGGATGCAAACTACAGAACCAGATCCTGCCCTGTCCTTTGCATTTCTCCGAATTAAAACAACTCCGGGTTCTGAAAGTTTAGAGATTTCAAGATTTGAAATCCAAACTTTTCCAAAGTTGGAACATTTAGACAGAGCACATTCTGGAGCTTCAGATCCAGATGTGGATCCACATACAATGTTTAGAACTGGTCAAAAACAGAGGAATATTTGCATATTTTATTAGCTGAAATCAACAGTTCAATAAAAAATTGGAAGAATTAAAAAAAAACTAGCTTTACCAAAGTTTGGATCTTTGGATTTCTCTCTCTTTGGAATTGAAGTTAAACTCAGATTAACAGAACACAGTGTGATTAAGTGGCTTCATTTGGTTCTCTTTTGATGTTCCGATTTGAATCATGTTTCAGAAGATGACAGCTATTATTTTTTTTTTTTTAAACAGATGGTGGAAGATCCACCAACAGAGGAAGTGAGTCGCATGTTATACTGTAAATAATAAATAATAATCATAATAATAGCTCTGCTGACAGCATAACAAGGGCTCCAATTTGCTATCGCACAGCAGAAATAATAAAGGAGAGTGGAAAACGCCTGAAATCTTTTGTTTTAATTAGTGATGAACAAACTCATCCTGCCAAATGCTGAGCCCTCTGTAATGTTGGTGGCCTCATGCGCTGCCTGGGAAATGCTAAAAAATAAAGAATAGAGGGGGGGGAGAGGCAGAAAAGAAAACCTCTCATGAAAAATATCATCCATATATAGAGATCTCCAGATGGGCTTCCTTTGATGCAGTTTTACAAACAATGAACCAAACAAATACTCCACAAAAACAACCACCATCCCTAAACACAGTTCTTATATTTCCCCAGAGCTCTGGCTTCTGCTCAGCACATGCCCCCGGTCCCCTTTCCCTCTAAGACTAGCACCCTTATTTGGAGGTGTTGTGTTGAGCCTAAATAGGCTCAGCTATATCTAATTAACATCCACCTTGTCAAACCTCTCTGAGTATGGCTTGGAATTATCCCCAAATCTATTAACTGGCTCAGTGGGACACCATAGCGGTGTGGTGGATCTGGTCTCCAGAGCCTTCTTAAGGGGGCACCAAAACCTTCTCACCACAGGAGGCTTGGAGGAGAGAGAAGGCTGTCATGGGGCAGAGCTCCTGAGCTCCACCTGAGCAAAGCCCTGCTCCCATACATCATCACTGGATTCAACAAGGCTTGGCCACGTCAGTTAGTGCATAATTGAGGTTTAGAGTGTTGCACAGCCCCGGTAGTATTTAGATAGTGTCATACGAGGTTCCAAGAAAATATAGATGGAGGAAAGCATGGTACATACACAAGCGCTTGGCAGGAAAGAAAGATTGGCAAAGTAGCACCCCTGTTCCACACGCTACCCTCAATTCCTCTGTGGCTGCACAATTGTGATGGTAGTGAATGAAATTTGCATGATCAGTGGGATGGACTGGGGGTGGGGAATAGCTTGAATGCCAGGCACTTTGCTAGCAATGCATGAACCAGACACATGTGATGCAATCCACTCTATTTTTTGTTCATATTGACCCTGCATTCGACAATGGGTTTGCTCTAGGACTGGTTCGGGATAAAGTGTACAAGAATCTTTGCTGGCTGGAAATACTGTAGTTGCTTTTTTAGCTCACATAGCAGATTGATCCTGCAAGAAATGTTGTAGGCCAGAGTCATACCAGCCCTACTGCCAGCTTCTCTCTGCAAAGGAATGCTATTAATTGGTGATCCTGGCTGCTTTTTCAAACAAGGTGAGTCACTGACATCTTGTGTTCTCACGTGTGTGTAGAGAAATGTCACCATCAAATTGCTTTCATTTCTTAGACCCATTTGGGCACATCAGGTACCTGAAGAAATATAGATATCTCCTACCGCATCTATCTCTGGACAATCAGAGCCCACTCATGCACTCTGTCACGCTGAGCACCTCGGGCAGAAAAAAAGCCCTTCATTGAAAGAAAGAGAAGAGAGAATGACTATCTTAACTCTAAAAGAAAAGGAGGACTTGGGGCACCTTAGAGACTAACAAATTTATTTGAGCATAAGCTTTCATGAGCTACAGCTCACTTCATCGGATGTTTCCACTGAATGCATCCAATGAAGTGAGCTGTAGCTCACGAAAGCTTATGCTCAAATAAATTGGTTAGTCTCTAAGGTGCCACAAGTCCTCCTTTTCTTTTTGCAAATACAGACTAACACAGCTGCTACTCTGAAACCTATCTTAACTCTGAACATGTGTAACAACCCTTCTGGTTAGGTTATCTACGGGGATTTAACCCTGATCGTCTGCATCTAAAAACATGACATTTCACTTTATCTAGAGAACCAGACCGGCTACCCTGAAAGCAGGTACAGACTTATAGACCTCTGTATGTGCTTTGGTCACTAGAGTGGGACAAATAGACACTATGTGTTATACTTGAAGAGCAGATAAATGAATGATACCAGTGCAATAAAGAGCAAAATTTGACCCAATGGCTCTGAGAATTCTCATTAAGCAGAAGATTGCAGAACCTGCCTCTCTCAAGTTAAAAGTCCACCATATAGCAACACATACTGGCTTGGGGGTCCATATCGATTCCATTCCACCATGGCTGTGGAGCCAGGAGTTGAAAGGGGAGAGTTTCTAGCAGCCAACCCCACTGATTCTAAATCAGGGACATTTGCTTTCATGATTAAAACAGGGCACCCCAATTTTATCTTATCTGTCATGCTTCATCTACTCTAGATCCTGACCTGCTCCCATTGGAGGTAATGGACAAACCCTCTCATTGACTTGAACTTGTGCAATATCTGAGTGATCAAGAGTGGGGTGTGTATCCAGGTACACTATGAAGAAAAAAGTGAATCAAGCTCCAGATCTAAATCCCCCTGAAGTCTGAGTCCAGTCTGCTCTGGACTCTGCAGTCTGGAAAATTGGCTTTTTGAGCTTAAATTATCATTTTCTGAAAGACCCCTCTGGATGTTTAGTCCAATTTATAACCAGATGGGCTGTGAGCCCAGGATCCTAGCTAGAGACTAACTGAGAAGTTTCATTCTGCCTACCCAAGAATTCACCCTGGCATTTCCAATGAACACAGCACATGGGACATTAAACAGAATATTGCAACATTTCAGCATCAAGTGCAAGTGACACTTGCATCCTAGTGGGTGGCACTTGGAAATCTGCTTCTAAAGTTTGTCAAGTGCTTTTGGATTTTGAAGAAAGGGGTTATATGAACACTCATCATTACTGTGGCTCTTAAATAATTGGAAGCCCACATCATGGGTGTTATTCATTGTTCAACTTTACTCGCTGGCGATGAAGATTAACAAATTACTATTATTAATCCTGATTGTCCATCTTCCCAGTCACCGAGAGAGAGCTTTGCGGGTTACCCATGATGGTTTGGTTTAAGCTGTAACCCACCCGTTCTCCCATGACCTTCATTAACGGATGATGCTTTCCCTCACTGCCGGAGTCAGATTCAACAGTGCCAGCTGGCTCCTGTGCAGGCCCCGTGGGGAGCTGTAAACCTGAATCATTTCACAGAGCTAGGAAAACTGTGACCCGAGTGCCACAAATACCCACCGCCTGCTATGCCCACCTGCCGAGCTGTGCGTAAGTGCAGCAAGCAGCGACTCCACTCTCAGGAACTGACAGCTATCCTCGGAGCACTCTCCGTGCTGTCAGAGCCCAGCAGAGGCCCTTATCTCAGAGCCAAGCTGAGTGACAAAGACAGTGTCACACCTGCCCCCTCACACAACCTTTCACAGCCAGAAGAAACAGGAGTGACTTGCTCTTCTTCCCTTCACTGCACTCCCTTCACTGCCACCCCACCTGGCCTATTCCACCTATCTGTCTCTGTCTATCTTAGGGTTGATACTGCCACCCATCACTGCAGTATCTGAGTGCTTCCTCTGTAAAATCAAGAGCAATAGTGAAGGCCCTTTTGGACTGTAGAATTAAAATCCTCCCCAGGAGGAATAGAGCTGACAGCACCCCAGATCAGCTGGCTGGGAGTGGGGAACAAAGCTAGCCTTGGCCCACCATTTCTCAGCTACGCCAAGCTCTGCTCTTGGTGCGCCAGTGGAATCTAGCCCAACTCCTCGACTCTGCAAATCCTGAGGTGATGGGGCATCCTTTGTCATTTGGGCACAGGCCATCACGTAACTTCTATATAGAAGCGAAGCTTAACCATCACCAGACACCACCCCAAATATTAAGACAGCCAATTTCAGCCATTGCATGAGAAATGCCAACTGATCAGGGCTCGGCCCCTGATGTGCTGGGGGCGCTGCCTGCAAATTGAGGAGCACCCGTCACACCTGGCTGGACCAGTCCCACATTGATGGAGCTGTAACAGCCATGCAGTGAATACATAAGCTGTGCATTTGACATGGGGCACACTTATGGTAGTGCCATGTGGTACAGGGCCAGAGGTCAATTGGCTTGAACCATCCACAAACGGAAACAGCTGCCTAGAAAAACATTGCCAGGAATGGGTGTTCCTACTTATCATTAGTATTGTCATGTAGTAGTACCAAGGTGCCCCAGCCACGGATCAGGACCCCACTGTTCTGGGTGCTGTACAAACACAGAACAAAATGACCCAAAGAGCTTACATTATGAACTGGAAACCATATATGAACGCGAGGCAAGGGTTTGAAAACTTCAGAATTCACTGGGCTTTGCTGATGGGAGTGTGACAGCCCCAGAAGCCAACCAGAAAGCTCTCAGCTTCTGAAGTCATCTCATAATTAATTCATAGTTAATCTCCAACAGCAGTGATTTTAATAATGATTTGCTAGCTCTAATGCCACAGAATTGCTGCCTCGTTGAACTTGAAGCAATATGAAATGAGACAGCTATTTAAATAAGACTTTTCTGGGTTTGGGTGGGTGTTGGGTTTTTTTGTTTTTTTTGCACTGAGAGCAGTAAGTGGTTGTGGGAGTGTTGGAAAGCTGTTTATACCACCTCAGTCAAGGCTATTACTAGTGCACGATGTTCCAGAGTGACTGAAGGGACATTTATTTATTTGAAGTTTTACCAACTACAATGAGAGAATGCCCATCTAATGCTCTCAGCACTCTGGTCAATCTTTTCTAAACAATACACAAATGGATAGATGCATCCTTCACCCCTGATCATCCAATGGCTGCATAAACATATCAAGAGCTGTCAAGTGGCTAAATATTGGGTTTAAAATTTCTTTGTGCATTCTATGACTAATGCAACTCCCAAATACCTAAGCTTCCGTTTAACTTAACTGAGCATTGCTGGACTCAGGTTGTGGATAATACTCATTTAGTTTGCACTTCGCAGATTGTAGATATTGTGTGAAATATGCTCTGTGTAGCTTCTAGCATTTTACAGCAGCCAAATCTGAAATGAGCCTTCTGCTTTCCCCAAGTTTCTTGAATTTCTTACCATCAGAATTGGTGACAAACTGCAATGAGTAAGTAAGCAGAGATTTGAAACAAATTAAGATTGAGAACAGGTCCTTAAAGTGACCTAATAACTGAGCAAATGACTAATGACTAATACATGGTGCATCTGAGAACATAGGGAAATTGAAATTTCATAGAAGCATCCTAAATTGCAGCCTCAATATTGGCACATAAAAGCATATGCATATGTAAAACTTCAGATTTGCACATGCAAATACAGATTTGCACAGACACATTCCTATGAATGCCCATTTGTGTGTGCAAATTGGTGCCGATGCACAATGTAGGCACTCTGGGGCAAATCAAAGGAATCTCCTGTCAGGGTTATGTATCAAGGGAGAATGAAAGAGATTTACTTTAAAAGCCTCCTGTGTTATGGATGATGTGGTTCCTGTAAGGTCATGATATATCACAGATATATTTGCTGCAATGCCAGATAGTGGATCCACCTTTCTTATGGCATCAGTGATACAGTCCAGCAGGCTACCCACATGGGATCCGTGTACCATATTGTCAGATTCATGTTCCTCCTGTTTCATTTTACATGTCAGATTGACAACCCTCCTGTCCTCTTCCCCTTGTCTGGCTCCTGCACCTGCTCAGGGCTGATTGTAGATTTTGTAGGTCCCTGTGCATGGTAAGAGGGTCATCTCTTGGCAGCTGGGTTGGTCAAGGCTGTTTGTCATTAGGGGAAGGTTTTAGTAAGTGAGGAAGTCAGGTCAAAGTGCTACTCATTACTGAAGGTACCAAGGTGTTAATCTGCAAGTAGGAGGGGGGATTTCTTACCAGCTAGGATACGTGTTGGCCTAGTGCAGTTCATCTTTCAAAGCAGAGGGAAGAATGGTCACCGTTGCAGGTGAAAGGCCTTGGTACGTGCTCGGAAGGGGAACTGTGGACGTGCAGGCCCCTGTGCAACACTATGTCTGAGCAAAAATCCCAACTTTTAAACAAATGTGCTCTGAACATATTTGCACCCGTCTGTGATGCTGGCAGACCAGATGCCAGTTTATGCCAAGATCCCTATGTGTCCACTCAACACTGACAAATATATAGCTGGAACCAGCCGGGCTCACTTGTGTGTGAGTCGTGATAAAATAGATATTAGAGGTATAAAATGTGCTTAGCATTTAGAGTTTATTGAATGCTTGTAAGTTGCTAACCGCACTAATCTTACTTGTAACATCTGTATCGCACATCGTAAGGTAAAATTTGAGCATTTGCATGGTAAGCCTTTGTAACTGCGTAAATCACCAGACAGGGGAGAAACATTAACTAGTGTGAAATACTGGCGTCCAACACAAGGTATTACGTCCTGCTGACTACGCCAGTTAGGGTGCCCAGACAGCAAGTACGAAAAATCGGGACAGGGGATGGAGGGTAATAGGCACCTATATAATACAAAGCCCCAAATATCAAAACTTTCCCTATAAAATCAGGACATCTGGTCACCCTAACACTCGCGTCAAACTGATCTGCAGTGGTAGAGCATGAGGACCAGCCTCAGGGCAGACCGTCAAGTATCAGGGCACAACCCCTAACCTGACTGTAAGTTCTGTATTTAGATTTCACCAACCAAATATCAAATGTAAACTCCTCAGGTACCGTGACAGCCTAACCATGGAGTCACGGACAGTCCCCTTGGGTACCCTGAGGTTGGTACTCATGCTCCTGAGCCACGGCAGGACAGCTTGACACTCTATTCTGTGTCATTGGTCTGTGATTGTGACAAGCACAAATTCTCACAGAAAGTGAACTTTAAGCTCACTTGCTAGAATTTAAAATTTTCTCTCTCATCATAAGCAACTACTAACCTGGTTAAAAGAGATGCTCATCCAGTCAAGGAACAGAAAAAAATCATATAACTTTAGTGACCAATCACAACAAGGAACACAACCCAAATACTGTATTCTTATTAGCAAATCATAGATTCAGTCAAATTTTCAATTTTAAAATAATTTCAAACACCAAATAAATTAGTGATCATTGGCATCCCTAACCACCTGTTATGCCTTGGCATATGCTAAGATTGTAACCTCTTTGGATCTATCTACACTGCAGCTGGGAGCAAGCTTGCCAGCCCACGTAGACAGATTCGAGCTAGCTTGGCTCAAGCTAGTGCCCTAAAAATCGCAGTGTGGACGTTGCGGCACCGGCAGAGACCTGAGTTCAGCTCCAGGTGCGTCTGAGCTCACATGGCTAGCCTGAGACTCTGCTGGTTCTGCAACTTCCATGGGGCCATTTTTAGCATGCTAGTTCAAGGCAAGCTAGCACAAGTCTGCCTACTCAGGCTGGCACGCTTGCTCCTAGCTACAGCGTAGACCAGGGATCGGTAACCTTTGGCACGTGGCCCATCAGGGAAATCAGCTGGCAGGCCGGGACAGTTTGCTTACTTGCAGCATCCGCAGGTTCGGCCGATCGCAGCTCTCACTGGCCACAGTCCACCGCTCCAGACCAACGGAGACTGCGGGAAGCAGCGGCCAGCACATCCCGCAGCCCACGCCGCTTCCTGCAGCCCCCATTGGCCTGGAACGGCAAACTGCGGCCAGCGGTTGCTCCGATAGCCCAAACCTGTGGACTCTGCAGGTAAACAAACCGTTCCAGCCCGCCAGCGGCTTTCCCTGATGGGCCATGTGCCAAAGGTTGCCGATACCTGGTGTAGACATACCCTGTAGGATAGGGGCCATCTCTTTATTCTTGCATAATGGAGCCTTGCTCTCTGATTGAGACCAACCACAATACAAGTAATACATCAACTGTTTGTGGACATTCCGCGGCCATCAAGGGAGACAAAATGCAAAGAATCAATTACTCTTTGTAGTGTTGTAGTAGCCATGTTAGAGAGACAAAGTCGGGGAGGTCATATCTTTTATTGGACCAATTTCTGTTGGCGAAAGAGACAAGCTTTTGAGGAGCACAGAGTTATTCTTCGGGTCTGGGAAAGGTACTCCAAGTCCCTGAAGAAGTGCTCTGTGTATCTCAACAGCTTGTCTCTTTCACCAACAGAAATTGGTCCAGTAAAAGACCTTGCCTCACCCACCTTGTCTCTCGGGAATCGGTTGTTCCCTTTGAGTTATTTGCTGACCTCCAGCTGGCACATGTGCAGTGCGACTCCTGATCTGTTTAATTTCTAGATGCACGTTATTTCTAAAGAAGTTTAATTTCACATTTTCAGAGCCTCATCTAAGGCTTGATCCAAAACTCACTGAAGTCAGTGGAAAGACTCCTAATGGCTTCCATGGATCAGACCTCTGGTAAACACCTGCTATCAGGCTCTGCATGGGGGGAGTGCAGTCTATTAAGCCAAGAAGTGATATCTCATTGCAGCAGGGATTCCACCACCATATATGGAAAACACAAAGAAATAGGGGGAAAGTGTCCAGCGTAGAAAAAAAAAATCACCAGTGTGTCACCATCCGTGACCCCTTGTACAACAAGCCAAAGGGCTTTTCTGATTCCAATTCTTATTTGATAAGTGCGCATAAGCACTGGTTTTTATGGCCCTGTTGAACATATAAATGGATTTTTAAGGCCTAATCGTCTGTTGCAGCCGAACACCTTCCAAGGATTTTTTTTCCCCACTGAAATTGATCAGCCGGAGGAGGGAGAGAATATAAAAGAAGCAGCAAAATTACTGTGACTTGGGCTTCCAACGTGGCTGAACAAGGATAGGGCTTCTTCCCAGGGTTATTCACGCAGCCCTCCCTCTGCTTGGATGCTGCCAGCAGTTGAGGATCCGGCATGGAATGGAGACCTCGTCAGCTGCCATCCTCACTGGCTTGCTCACGAGTAGTTCCCATTTAGCTTCCTCGCTGGCTCCTCATAAATATTCACTCCACACAGTCAGAGGAAGACATTGGGGTTTTTTTTGTTTGATAATTTCCATATTCAGCATGACATCAAAAATGATTCAGAGGCCAATTCAGCAGGGGCTTTGCATTCAGTGGAGAGGATACAAGAGATGGTGTGTGTGTGTCGGGTGGGAGGTGGTGGGGGTGGACACAGCTAGGATAGATCAGGAAGGAGAGGGAGAGCTTGCCAGAGGTAAAGAGAGAGACAGAGAGATTCACTTGGTTTAACAATCACAATAAAATTAAGCTGTTCCCATTTATAATCCGGGCAATCCATGTCCTCATCGGGAGGTTTTCATAAGTGATTAATGGTTAATTTGTTAAAATTCAATGAAATCTTGTTTCTTCTCTTTAAATTAGAAGTCAGGGCGGGGGGAGAAAGGGGGGGAGTCAGTTCCAGGCATCTCCTGCTGCTTCTCAATGGAGTATAATTCACCAGCCAGAAGGGGCTATTGCTTGCAGTGGATTACAAATAAAACACAAACATAGCCCAGGGCAATCAGCATCGAGCTCTGGGAGGCAGAGCTGACTCAAGGGGGCAGAGGGCAATCCTGAACCCGGGAGTAACTTGGCAGCCACTCGCTGGCATGCAGACATGAGCAGCATGATTAAGTCCTGGGCAGTTCTATCCTATATTGAATCCTGATCTCCTGCTGCGGGACACTTTCCATTGCCTGTGTTTCTTGTGCTGTGGGATGGGTAAGGACAGAATTACTCAGCAGGCATTGAGTATGAGTGAAAAGTGAAAATACACTGGAGTATGTTGTAATCTTTTCTAACGACTAAACTTTTAAATGTTTACAGTCTTCTCTCTGCTAGAGGCAGCTGCCATTTTGTGAAGCAGAGCGTGGGGCAGCTTGTTGCAGAGGAGACACACAGTAGGGGGAGAGGGATAGCTCAGTGGTTTGAGCATTGGTCTGCTAAACCCAGGCTTGTGAGTTCAACCCTTGAGGGGGCTATTGGGGATCTGGGGCAAAAATGGGGAATTGGTCCTGCTTTGAGCAGGAGGTTGGACTAGATGACCTCCTGAGGTCCCTTCCAATCCTGGTATTCTATGATTTTACTTCTTTTGTTGTTTCCTTTTATCTAAAACAAGTGTCACTGAATGTATATGGTTCTGTATAGCACTGTACCTGTAACTGTACATCCTCAGGTATCTCATAGCACTGAATTAGACCTTGGTAATTATGCTTCAAACAGCAGTTCTTGATCTTAGTAACACTGCCCCACAGCAGCTGGGGGCAGCATTGCTACCAAGTGACCAGATGTTGTAAAAGGCATCTCTATAGCTTTGAAACAGATAAGAGGCGCATCAGCTCAGCGTGTAGGCACAATATGAGATTACTGCAGTGATTCATTTCAGAGTTTTAGGCACCTTTTAATGAACATAAGTATAGCGGTTTATGCCTTTTTACAATTCAAGAGCTGAGCATTAATTATGGTGGAGGAGGCATTTCAGGTGGAAGCCCCTAATTTTAGGAGATTAAATTTTTTTTCTTCAAAATTCCCCCTGAGAGTGAAATGTGTCAGGATTCTTCTCAGTGAGAGAGTAGGGGTAGGGGGATGGGTTTTTTGTTTGTTTTCTGTAGGGAGAGAAATGTTGGCTAAAAAAAACCATTACCAAACTTTGGGCCGTTTTGGAGCTGCCTGAGCAGAAAAGAAAAGGTGATTTCATTCACACGCTGAGAAAATTGTTCTGAGGTGTGTGTGTGTGTGTTAGCTCTGTGACAACAAACTCATTTCCCTATGTTCAGAGGTTTGCAATGCTTTCTCATTTGCTTTTATGCAACACTATTGGTGTAGAAAGGCCTAATGCCTTGAGTCAGTGCAGTGTTTGGACACTGATACTCTTCCACTGCTGAAGAATGCAGAAATAGTTCCCCTGTTTACTAGTTGTAGAAAGGTTTACTATGAAGTCACTGAATGGTGCCGGTATTCAAGGGTATAAATGCCATGGTCTCTCTCATTATGTTGTCCCTGTGATGTTATGCTGTAACCGCAGTTGCCCCATTATATCCTGGCTTTATTTATTATTGTTATTTTTATTACTGTAACGTCTACAGGATCAGGATCCCATAGTGCCAGGTGCTGTACAGACACACAGTCCTTTCTCCAAAGAGATTTCCGTCTAAGACAGACATAGCACTGAGGGGACAAGTGACTTGCCCAAGGTCATGCACTCAGCCAGTGGCAGAGCCAGAAATAGAAGACAGTCCTCCTGAATCCCAGGCTAGTGCACTATCCACTAGGTCACACTGCCTCCCTCATATTCTGTATCACACATTACCCTACAGCAGGTCCTTCAAAGAGCTTGATCAGTCAAACTGAAAAACAATTGGTGGTTGTTCGGCTCATGTGAATATCTTGTATGTAGGTGTCTAAACAGGAAGTTAGGTGCCTAACGTTAGGCCCACAAGTCTGGAAATGTTGGCCCTTAACTTGTCAGTGTTTCTGACTTTTGTGTGCTTATTGTATCAATCTTGACATTGCATTAAAACAAGTGTTTGTTTTTAATTATGTACTATATACAGTAATAATACCAAACTCTCCCTCCATTCTCTAATATTCATTGCATTTCTTCAGCAGCATCCATCCAAGCTATTTAATAAAATCTTTAATATTTGAAAAGCTTCACAACAACCCTGCGAGATATGTAAATATCACTATCCCCATTTCACTGGTGGGTTAACTGAGGTACAGAGACGTGAACTAAGTTCCCAAAGATCCCGCAGCCGTGAGCAGCAGAAGTGTGAATAGAACTTAATATTTGTTCCTCTCAGTTCCGTGCAAGATGACACCATCATTCTCCCCAGATATGAGTCAAATTCTCAGCTGCTTTAAATGGGCACCGATGCACTGAAGTCAATGGAGCAATGCTGATTTATGCCAGCTGAGGATCTAGCCTGGTATACTAATTCAAAGGGAAACATTTGTCCTTACTGTGTCATAATTAGAGAGTCACTTCTTTTCTCTAGTGCCTGTAATGAAATGCTTGAACTATTTATTTATTTATTGTGAATGCTTGTTTTAATCAAGTGATTCTTTAGTGGACCTTGTTTAGCCTTCGAGTAATTTGTTTTACGGTGCTTCAGCAGAAAGAGATTGGATGGCTCCTGATTAATGACTTACAGGAGACAGGGATGCATTTTATCTGGAATAGGTAAATGGTGCCTCTGTCTTCTAAAAACATGTTCACAGCAACTACACACAACCATCCAGGCTGCCAAGCTCGGCAAAAGGATTCCAGTGGCAATGATATTAAGGGCTTGATTATTTGCTCCTTGTTTGGCGTTTGGAACAGGATCCAGCTGGCACCATAGCTGAGGTGGGCTGTCAGCGAGAATCCTCCTGGTTCCCTTAACGAGCCTGCTCCTCATTAATATTTGCATTATTCAAATGAATGACAGCAAGGTGAGGGGCTTCCCACTGGTCATTGCAACAATTTGGACTGATTGATGAGTGAGATGGAGAGAGAAAGGGAAGGAGAGAACAAGTAAAAAGCAGCACGATGGCCTCAGGATGGGCTGGAGGACAATCCGTGAGGGAAGGCAGGGAGCCCAGCTGCCCGGGGAGGTGAGCAACCAGAGAGGGTCTGAACTAACACGAGGAGCTGAGGAATTGCTGTAATCCTCTCTGCTAGGATTTGCAGATCCCAGGGAATCAAGAGACAAAGCAGGGACTCCAGCCCAAATGGAGAAAGGAGGCCCGCTGCTGTGACAGTCTATGCTGAGCCAAACGTTAGGGCCTCAGTCACCTACGGGGATGGTTTCCTCGTGGCTTGGGGACAGCATTCAAGAAAGCTGCGGGGCTGTCGGCTTTGAGCCTGGTGTCCTCTGAGGCAGGGCTGTTGCAAGTCACCATTCATTGGTAATCCTCCATGCGTGAGTCTGTTTTTTACTTCTTGTGGATGGATTTGAAAGTCCTGGTTGGTCCACCCTCACTCAGAGGATGTCAGAGAAGAGTAAATTCCCATTGGAACCTCTGAAGCTGACTCAACCGTCTCAGAAGGACTCATTAAACGTTTCTTCTCCAGGCTGTTCTGGATGGAAATCCTGGCCCTTGTGTCGCCCCCCCCATGAGGTGTGGCTCAAACCATCTCTTTGGTGTTTGCTACTTGTAGTGGTTTCTCCCCACTCTTTGCCTGGGTTGCATCCTGGGTACTTTTTGGTGACACCTGGTGCCTCCATCCAAGGTGTCTCCCCTCTGTGCCCAAGAGACAAGAGGTGCTGTCCGCTGGAAAAATGAACAATGCTACCACTGCTAGCAAGAGCAGATAAACCCAATCCACAAGAGACAATAAACTGCATCAACCCAAACCCCAGTAACAGAACAATGCACCCCAAAAATAACCATAGAACAAAGGGGGACTTCATTGGCAGCCGGAAAATAGAGTGTGGGGAAGGAAAGGATTAAGGTTAATTCATAGGTACTAACACATCAACAAATCAACAGACTTTCCACCTCCCAACACTCACAACCCTTCCCAACCCCCAGCTCTCTCCCTGGCCCCATGCCAGGCACATGATGTACTGGAGATGAGCCCGGAGATGAACACTACTACTGGATTAGCCATTTAAACAACTGACTTATTATAATTGTGGGTAACTCCATGAAACAGAGAGAGTTAATCTCAGTTGTGTCTTGGTGAGCATTGCTATTTGCATAGCTAAGCTTTTGCTAGTTTGGATGTGTGTGTGCACGCACAGTAGTCCCACCTTTATGCATCTGAATCTTTTGCAACATGGATTTTAGCACAGTTAGATACAGACAACACTGATCAGCCCATTCATGCCAAACCACAAATAGGGCCTGTGACAGACATGGCAATTTCCTACAATATCCTGGAAAGATCTTATCAAACTAAGTTTATGTATCATTGTGGGCCAGTGACTGTACATAATTCCATGGCGGTGGGGAAACACAGCCCCCCAGGAACTAGGAACAATGGGGTGGGGGAGAATGATTAGGTAAATTCACTCAGGTTGTAACATCTCCCAAGAGGTACCACCACAAGGAGACACTCGCAAGTAATCAAACTGGATTCTCCAGAGACCAACAGACAATGAAAGGACTTTTGGATAAATAATCTGAGTTTAAACTGACTCAGGGTCTGCCTTGTGATCTAGAAAATGGACAGGACTTTCTGTCCAAGGGGGGCCCCAATCGTTCCTGGGAAGCATTGGAAGGACTTGACTTATTCATGGAGGGTGCTTGTTCTGAGAAAATGGTGTTATGAACTTGTAACCACAGAAAACTCCCTGAGCAGGATTTGAAGAACCTGCCAGAGCCCCTGATAGAGTTGGTGTGATCTCTAGTAATCTTATTAGCATGTGTGTAGGTTCCGTATTGTTCTAATATGGTTTTTTTTACTGTAATGCTTTTACTATAAGAATAAATGTGCTTGCTTAGAAAGGGCTATGTGGTTCCTGATAACTGTGAGATATTATTCTGTTTATAGCCTCTGAGGAAAAGGCAAAGCAGGCCTGCTTAGGCGGTAGGAATTGCTGGGGAGTTCACAGTGAAGGCAGGGACTAGTGCAGCCTGGAAATACCATGATCAAGAGGGAGACAGAAGTGTATCTCTGCCCCAGAGAGGACATGGCTAGGGAGCCAGAAGCCTGCGAGCAGATGCCTTTTCTGGACCACAGAGGGGGAATATAGATGCAGTTGCTGTGAACTATGCCTGGGCCTTCCTAATATTTCAACAGTAACTGTCCTCATCTACCTCTCTCACCCAGCGGGTCTGGAGTCTGGCATTTTGGTTTGTCCAGACTATGCATTATGTTGATCTGTCCATGGGCTTCGGAACATATTAAAAAGCACGGAAAACAACCAGTAAGCCCTGATGCTAAAATCCCACCACAGGCCCACACACAGATTTGGGATACAGAGATACCGTCTATTGCAGAAATAAAAGAGAGTTTGTTGACCTCCTAAAGTGGAGTGTTCTCTTGATAGGAGCAGGCTGCACCTTCCCTTATGTTTCCATCCTGACAAATGAGGATTGCTCTGAATATACTGTTCAGACTTCATAGAATCATAGACTATCAGGGGTTAGAAGGGACCTCAGGAGGTCATCTAGCCCAACCCCCTGCTCAAAGCAGGACCAAACCCCAATTTTTGCCCCAGATCCCTAAATGGCCCCCTCAAGGATTGAACTCACAACCCTGGGTTTAGCAGGCCAATGCTCAAACCACTGAGCTATCCCTCCCCCTCCTCATACTTCCTTGTATAAGCCAGTGTCATTCAAATTTTGCAGCTCCTGTTGCCTGTGGCTTCACCAATTTGAAATGGCTTTAGAAATTCCCACAGAGTAATCAATAAGGGTGATCAGAATCATCCCTTGGCGTTTTGGCCGAGCCCGCTCCTCCCAATCCTTTGCACCCTTCCCTCCTGTGGGTACAGAGAAAGAGGGTGTGAATATTGGAAATGCTACACAGCAAGAGGCTGAGAGATCCATTCGTGTGGCGACAGTATTATCATTGTTACCTTAGCGGGGTGAACCATACAGCTCTGTAGCACAGACCAAGGGAGATGCTCAGGCCGGCTCCATATCTCCGAGAGAAAGGGACAGAGTCCATCCCTTCCAACCAGTCTGCTAGCCAGCAGGAGAACGGGGAGCAGATGTAAAATCGGTCTCCTCACAACACAGGAAATAACATGGATGGGGACAAAGGAGATTGTTTCTCGTTTCAGACTGTACAAATGCAACTGATGCTACCTCAGAAGAGAGAGCTAAAGGTGCAGCAAGGCTGAGCTAACACTGTGGCCGAGGCACAGCAAGAGACAGGTAAAGACCCAGTTCTACTGCAACCATCCGGCTGATGCAAAGGAGAGTGAGCTGAAATCACAGTGTCTGGAGATAAGCGTCTGACCGAAGCAAAGGGGAGCAATCTGAAGACAGGATTCCAAGCTACCCATTCCACCGAGGCCCAGGAGAACTAGCTAAAAACATAGTGATTTCAGATCATAATCTCTGCTCCAAGATGGCTGTGTGCTAACACTGGGCAAATCCTACTGCCAGGGGAAGGGACTGATGAGCAAGGATCTTTAAAGGCACTGCCATATGTCCCAATTAGAGCTGCTCACCCCATGCCCACTCACTGAGAAGATTATCTTGGGGTCTCCCTCGATAACTGGAATGTTTCAGTGATTTCACGGGCACCTTTGGTCCTGCTTGCAGGAGGCTCTGGACGGAGGAGCTCCGACTTACATCAGGGCACTGCTAAGATGAAACTCACGCTGGCACAGTTCTAGGCTAGCTTGTATCGAGTACTAAGGGGCGATGCTCACACCGCTGGCATTCTAGGCCTCATGGATGGAGCACCACTGTGGGGAAGTTCATGCTGTGAGGGCTGTAGGACTCTGGTAACACAACCTACTCCATGCAGCCATCCAGTGCCTGTGTAGGGTACCACAGGCTTCTTGGGGGCTCTCCCCACGTGAAGTGGTGGCAGGATCAGCAGGGCCTTACTTAGTTTTGACGGGGCACTGTTGTAATGAGGAAAACTTTGCTGGAGTCTTCACACTGCTTGGATAGAGCGCTGCGGTAAGGCAGCTCACGCTGCTAGAGTCTTACCTAGCTTGCATGGAGTAATGCTCATGTTGCTGTCATTTTACAGTAGGCAGCAAGGACAGGGCCCAGGTCTCAGTAAATTCATGTTGTGAGGAAACTTGCACTGTAGAGTCTTAGCAGGCATGGATGGGACATATTTCTGAGGAAGCTGTCCCTGCCAAAGCCCTAGCAAATGTGGGATTTGGCATGGCAATAAAGGGACACCTGTTAGGTAGCACTAAAGATTCAGTGTGCACCCGCAGATATAATAGATGGGGAGCGTGTAAGGGGGGAAAAAAATAAGCGAGAGCATACAAATTAAAAAGCAACATTTGAAATCTAATCAAATATTCTCTCAATTTACTCACCACCCCTGCGGTGCTGTGCGGCTTTATTAGGTTTTTATTCTGTATTCTCTTTTAAAGTGACATTTACATTAATTCACAGTACTAACATGAAATCCTATTTAAAAGCAGAGAGATTTTTATTACTTTATTCTTCAGTGGCTGTCCCTGGGTTTCCAGCCCACTAATAGGGAATCTTTTGTTTTATTTCATGTGTGCAGGAGAGAATCCGAAGGCTCTTCAAGGCTAGTTCCTGATGCATTTGTTAAACACAGTGGGGAGACCATCTTGGTGGGTTCAAACAGTAATTGGCTGTGAAGCAGGAATGCTCCATCCCCAAAGCCCCCCTTGCTCCAAAGCACCTTGTGTGCCTGTAATCTTCATCAGAGCCCATTCCAGCTTCAAAACCAGAGACCGGCTGCATTGTCAGGGGATGCGCTGTTATCAGAGAGTCATACTGAGGGGCTTTCTTCACTTCATAACCTGTGGGATTCTTCTCTGGGCTCCGCAGAGACAAAGCTGGCTGGGAAAGGAGAGAGAAGGGGGAATCTACGACAGCACTTGAAGTTTTAGTTCCAAACACTTTCTTTTCTCTCCTCCCGACCCCTAAGCCCACAGTAAATGTTAATTACTCCATGTATCCATACAATGACAGCTCCATGGTCTCTGGGAGAGTGAAAGCTGCTGGGGCCATTCTTGTCGTGGCTGGGACTGAGAGAAAAAGAGGCCCTGATAGATGATCTTTGGTTGGACAGATTTGGAGTCTGCAAACACAGATGCTCTCTGGTGATCCAATTTGTCCCCTCTCCTACTGAATATTTTTGAAAAAAAACCTCTCTCATTAATGCAGGTAATGAATTGCATATGGCCACGGCTTTTTCTTCTCTGTGTGAAACCTGTAGCAGCTGCATTGTTTATCAGTTCAATATGTTTACTACAGATGCCATTTCTGTGTGACAATTAAGTTGTTTGAAATCTTCTCCTCCCACCCACTATCTCTGCCCCCACCTTCCTCCCATCTTCCAACCAGTTCTCACTCTAACCTAGCTCCAGCTGCAATGCTGTTACCAGATGCCAGGTACATGACCTGCTTCTCCTTAGCCTTGTGCTTTATGTGGTCATTTACCCCCATGCAAAGAGAGTATAAACTGTTTTCATATCAGAAGAGCTGTGCATTTAGCCCAGGCATAACTGACCACATAAGGCGGAGAATCAGACCCTATGCCTTTTGCCTGAGACTAACAGTAAATTATTTACCTCCTTTCGTTTATGATGTGCTGAGTCTATGCATCTCGGCAGAAAAATTGCGCTCTTCAAACCCCTTCCAGTCTAATGACATCTGAAATATACATACTTCCCCCCCTGCTATTGAGCCGGGCTGTGCAATAATCTTTGAACCATGTCAACATGGCGAAACACATAGAGGATTGATGATTTACCGAGGCCATAATTAAACCTTGAATTTGCCTCTCCTCTCGGCTCAGCTTCCTTCCCGTCAGCAGCCTCTACAGCAAATTGTTGCAACCTAATGTCCTAGATGTTTGGGTTTTCTTAATTTATTTCCTGCACCTCATTTTCCTGGAACAAGCACTGTTATTTATGGCGCAGCAGCAAACACTTTACATTTATTGGGGTTATGAATTTCAGTAATGGTTTCTGTGGCAATTTAATCTGTCCTAACTATGAGGCATTTTACAATGACAATTAAATTATTATTAAAAAAATAAACCTCAAATGACATTCTTATCACTTATCAACATCTCAAAAGTTTCACTGCGTTGCATTTTTAGGTTAGGCCATAAATAGCCCACTGTACTTTTAAGTGAATCTGAGCTATAAACTCTGAGAGAACTTAATTAACTTCCACAGTATACTTGAAAGGAAAATTCTTTACATATTCCAGTGTCAGTGAATTAAACGTTATTTGAAAAGTGGGTTTATTATATGCAAAGGCTCATGCCCATGCTTAATATTTAAAGACTCTTAAATTTGATGTACTATGTCGACTCTAGAAGCAGAAAGCCTCCCCATGGGGTGGGAGTGGTAAATTTGTGAGTTTCCTTGTCCTAACTTCATGGGGGAGATAGCTTTTATTTCCACCGGTCAGCATTGTATATAAACACTGATCAAAAAAGTGTCAAGTATGTTAATTTACATTCCATTAAATTAATTTTAATGCTGGCCTGCTGAGTAGCTGATTTTCAAAGCCTAAATATCTGGGCTCTTTCAAAACATTTAATTCTTTCAAAATTCCCAAAAGACACAGTCCAGTTTGGGTGGGTGGGGACGTAAATTCTCTGCAAGATTTAATCTCTCTCTGTGTGTACGCGTGTGTGAACTTAAGCTGACTTTTCTCCAGAGAGCGGCAAATAAGAGCCTTCGCTAGAACCAGCCCCTGAAACTCTGACTGAAAAATAGCCGACAATTTATTGTTGTCATGGTAGCCCTTAGCAGGCTCAAATGAGATCAGGCCCTGATTGTGTGAGGCACTGTATGTACACGCAGTAAGAGGCATTCCTTCCCCCAAACTGCTTACCATCTGAGTAGACAAGACAAAGCAAGGGTAGGGTAAAAGGAGTATTATTTCCCCCAGTTTACAAACAGGAAGGGTGATCCAGTGGTTAGGGTTGCCTTGCTTGAACTTGGATAAGCCATAAAGCATCTCTATGCCTCAGCTCTCCATCTGTAAAATGGGGATAATAGCACAGCCCTACCTCACAGGAATAAAATCCATCAGTGCTTGTAAGATGCTCAGATACTGTGGTGATGGGCATGTAGTTTACTAGATAAGATGGGCAACAGAGGCCCAAGGAGACTAAATGATTTGTCCCAGGTCACACAGGAAGTCTGCTCTCACCCAGCCCTCCACTCTAACCAATGGAACATATGTTGCATTTTTTGTTAACTCAGCCTGTTAGGAGTTTATGCAAAGGCTCGTACAGTTCCATCCCATGAACACTAGCATATTGGGATGAATGGGTCAGGATGACTTGCTGACTCATTGTCACAGCTCAGTAAGAGCCCAGGGCCCTGTCATCTTTCATCCCCGAAGAGAGTGGAGAGGGGCTCAAGGAACCTGTCTTCCTTCCCTCACCCCCTATGCAACCCAAACACAAGGGCTAGGAACAATCGTGGGCTCTGCACTCTCCTGCATCTCCCGAAAGGGGAAAGAGAGCAGGACCATGGCCCTTTCCTGGCACCACAACAGTTCAATGAGCTGGCTAGGCATGGAAAAGGGTGGTTTGGTGCTCTTGCACGCCACAGAGCTTGAGGAGGGATTGTGCTTCTGGAAACATTGCCCCTCCTGGAGTGTCCACTGTTATGGCAGAGCTACCAATGCAAGCCAGTGGCTGAATGCTCCAAAATGGGGCTCATCAGTTCAGCACCGTGGAGAGCAGCTATTGTAAAATCGAAGTGTTCTGGGATCTGCCATTCACCCAAGAGGCCTAGTGCTGGGAGACACGTATGATCTCAGGTGATGATCCACCCTGTACCAATGTGGAAACTGAAGCTGATAGGACACTCTATTGGCACTATTTTAGATACTACAAATAGGCCTGAATCCAAACAGTTCATCCAGATCCTTCCCTCCTTCACGCAGCTGAACTTAGATGAAATGCAACCCAGTTCCAAACCATAGCCCAACATACTCAGCCCATGTCTCTTAGAAACTGGGCAGCCTGAAGCTGATAGCTTACCTGCCACATCAAAAACAGACACAGAAACACTGCCACCTTCCACAGAGTATGCAACGGGGTCCCTTCCTGAAGACTAACCAAATCCAGAGCCTAAAGCCAAAGGGAATCTATTCATTGACCTTGTTTTGCTCTGGATGAGATCCATGTCCTCCAGGAGCCTTCAAATATGTGGCTCTATTTCAGCTTAAACTACAAAACTCCACCTGTGAAAAAATGAAAACAGATACCCCAAGGTAAGATAACCATCCACCTTGATAAACAGAACTGCTTTCATAGCACCCAAAACTCATAGAATCATAGAATATCAGGGTTGGAAGGGACCTCAGGAGGTCATCCAGTCCAACCCCCTGCTCAAAGCTTGACCAACTCAGGCTGGTAACACCTAAATCCACTGAAGCTCTGCAGGTCACCCTCACAGAGCCTGCATCCCAGCAGCTGTCATTACGGGAGCTCCTCACTGGAGAGCCTTATTTTTTGTACTTAATTAACAGAGCTGTTTTTAAGTTCGTTCAACTACTAAAAAGCAAGTAGATACAGAATCATCCTGCAGAGACCAGAAGGCTCTAATTGTTAGGAAGCAAAACCCCAGGTTAAATTCAGCCATGGAAGCCGTCAGCTGGTGGTGAGAGGAAAATGCCTTATGAGGAAATAACTCCTATGGTTCAAGCTTATGTCTGTTTTCCATAACGCCTTTGAATTTGACTGGATTTTCTGCATCAGAAACATTGTCGGAATAATAACGGAAGATCTAAAGGAATAAATGCCAAAAGTTTATAAATGTTTGGGGTTTGAATGGGAAAGCTGTGGGGCCTACCAGAGCTTTGTTCTCACTTTCATTGCTGCTTTGTTCAACCTTCAGAAGAATAAAATTACCAGGAGAGGGCTTTCCCCCTCAGGCTGCTGAGCGGACGGACTCCTCTTTCAAGACAGCCCCATGCAGCATGCTAGCGAGAGCTTCCGTGCTTCCAAAAACAAAGTGTCGCTGCATGAAAGTCTGGAAACTTGTGGTAAAATAATAATTAAAGCCTGTGAAATGGGATTTGAAACAAAAGTTTGTTCTTTTCTGGGATAGGGCAGGGATGTAGGTGTCACCTGCTGTCAGTTTACTACCCTCAAGGGCAACGTGATTCTTTTTTCACCCTCCTAGAGGTTTCCATATCCAAAATAATCATTCTGTCATTCCAAGAAGTTGCTTGGTCAAAGTTTCACTCATCCTGATCCCCTCTGGCAGAATGATTAGTCTGGGTGAATATAGTGTCTGTCATTCACCATAAACAGAAAACAGGAGAGGTGTAAGACAGATATAAGAACTTCTACCCTGGGGGTCACACTGTAGTGAGAGGCAACCAATTGGCTACAAACAAGGATTTGTCACTTGAAATGAGAGCGAGGGAAAAACTGCCCCTGGATAATGGGCATATTCTGGGTTGAACTGAATCTCTCCCAAAGCCATCTTTATTGGGAGGACTGGCGCTGTGGCCAATGCATCATCTTTGGATCGGTCCTGAGTTGAGTTCAGAGTGGGAAATCTCGTAGAAAATCACAGAGGGGTGAACTGCTAGAGACCCAAGAGTCTCATTCAAGCCGCTGTTGCGTTTAACTAGACAGGGGACTGTGCTTAGCTGACTCTGCAAACCTGACAGGAGTGTAATGAGACACGGACCAGAGATGCTTTTTAAAAAGAAACTGGATGGAGCCTATGGATGAGGCATCAACGATAATACTGCAAGGGTGAGGTTTAAACTGGTGGATTTGGCAAAAGTGGAGGGGCAGGGCGGGGCTGAAATTTTGCAAGCCACCAACTGTCGAACAATATATACACAATAATAGCATGCTACATTATCAAAAACTGGCTACATTTTGAGCCCTCTATGTAATCCCCTAGTCCTATGGCTTCAAACTGAGTCCTCGCTACAGGTCTAGTTATAGTTCTTATTTTAAAATACCCCTTCACTTAGGCCTCCTGAAAGGTGACTAGTCCCAGGAATTAATCACAGATTCTTATTTTCTTAAGATGAAATGATCTGTGTCAGAACCTTTACTCTGGTCCCATAGAGGCCGATTGTTTCTAGTGTAAAATCTTATGGTCTTGCCCTGTCCATCCACTCCATGAACCAGAATGATGGTTTCTTGGAAATTACTATATCCCTGGCATAAGAGAGATTTCAATTTCACTTACACTGGAGTGAGTCCACTGAAATTCTATTGACTTCAGTGGAGCTGCTCTGGATTTACATTGTTATCTAGTCTGGTTTTGCATCCTGATATCCTGGAATCTGCATGTGTCAAGTTCAGAGCAACATTCCCAAGTATCCTGAAGGAGAATGGTTCAAGGGCTGGGACCTCTTTCCCAGTTTCCTTGAGGCATATGCCTCATATAAATGAGTAAACCAGCTTCCTCGAGAGGTGCTCCTTACAAGAACTTGTTCCTCTGTCTCCAGAAAGTTGAGGAAGCATAAGATTCTAACTCTTGTCTTCTGAAGTTAGCTATATCCAATATAGGATATCTTCCCTCTCTCCTGGAGGCTAGATTGGAAGCACATCCATTGTGAGATCCTGTATTGGGCATGTCCCTGGCATATTTCTCCCTGTAAAATGAGGAACTACCTGTGGTATATTTAGCTAATGACTGAGGGGGCCTGATCCAAATCCCATTGACTTCAGTGGAATTTGGGTCAGGCCATAAAGCAATGCTAAGTTCATGTAACATAGATACAATCTATGTCTTGTCCTGGTCAGTCAATTCCATGTAATAGAGTGAAACGTGGGAGCAAGGTAAATGTGTAGAAAGGCCAGGGCCAAGAAATTCTGCAGATGCCAGGAGCAGAATTTCCATCAGAAATCCTTCACATGCTGAGGGTGTTTTTGTTGTTGTTTTTCCCTTACTTTAAATAATTAAAAGGAACTTCTCACATCATCTTTCAAAGACAAGACTAGTCCATATAGTTAAAGATCTGGTTAAGCTAAGAGCAAAGGAGAAACCCTTTCTACTGCTGAACATTCCGGAAATCCTCCTTAGTCTCTGTGATTACTTCAGGAAGCTTTTCCTCATCCAGGCACAGGTCTAAAAGTTATTCGGTCAAGTGCACCATATACGTAAAATCTTGGCCCCTTGAAGATCATGTCAAAACTCCCCTTGACATCAGCAGTCAGGATTTCATTCACAGTTAGCTATGTTTATGACACTTTGCACTTGTGAGACCAGATTTTCCAAAGATTTTGCCAGATTTGCAAATACTCAGCTCCCACAATTAGGACCAGATTTTTAAATGAGCTCAGCTCCTATTAAATAAGGGCCAGGTTGCCAAGGAGATTCTGAATCCAGCCGCTCACATAGTGACTTTAATGGCCAGGTTGTTGAAAAGACTCAGCCCCCAACATGCACTCAATACACTGGGGTCTTTGGAAAATCTGGCCAATTATTTAGGTGTATAGATGAGAGCTGAGCTCTTTGGAAAATTCAGACCATAGGGCAAACTGCGTGGCTTTCAAAGCATTTTACTGCCATTAATTTATTAAGACGCACAACCACTCTGAGAAATAGGGCAGAATATTTACTCTCCTCATTTTACATATGGATAATCCAAGGCACAGAAAGGTGAAGCAACTGTGCCTGAGGTCCGAAAGGATTGTCAAATCAGTATCCAGGCTGGAAGTAAAAACCAGAAGTCCCAACTCCCAGCGCCCTACTCCAATCACTGGGCTACTAAGTCCTACAAGACCCCTGCAAAGTGATTAAAAACCAGGTTTTCTTCAATCTCTGTTCTGTGATTCATCTCACAGACTGCATGACCTCAGAACTTCATTCTGGCTTTGAAAGAGACCGAATGAAACATTTATTAATAAATAAAAAGAGCTTGGAATAGTTAACTGGATCAAAGATTACAGATTATAGAGATCTGAGGCTCTTTAATAAATATTAAACATCTATCTTCCCCTCATTTCTGGCCATGCATCAGGCATGGTTGAGAATCACAGGGACAATGAATTCAAAAGTCAGGAGACCTTTATCTTTGTTACAGGCTCTTCCTAATAAGAAATACTTAAATACCCTTCAGTTGATGCAAATGTGCAGCTACTCTGATTAGCGTGAAGAGTACCAAATGGCAATGGAAATCAAGGAACCTAATTATTTCCAGCAGCCTCTTCATTGATGCTCCACAGAAATGAAAGACATGTCTCTCCTCTCACCACTTGGGCCCTATTATGTTCTAAACTTTGCCTAGCCCTGCTGACCCACCACCTGCACTTTGTGTGGATTTGATGAGTCATGAAACCGGCATCATTTATAGTTCAAGGTACCAAAGCAATTTCCCATTGGCACCTTTAATGCCCTTTCTGCTGCAAAATAGAAATTGATGACATTCTCTGTTAAGGGAAAACTCTGCTGACTTTTAATCAGCCATTTCATGGGCAAGTATTTTCTTTAGAAAGAATCTTTAATTAGCATTCCGAAAGAGCAAGGATGGGGGTGTGCTTGCCAGTACCTGTGTGTATGTAGGTACATGCATGCACACATGTATGTTCACATATGTGCATGCTGTAGAAACATTGGTCCAGATGCTCTACTGCATTGAGATCTGGAGAAGGCTAGAGAGGCCATTATTTCAGTATTTTTATAGCAGTCTGTTGATCTCATTTTTTAGTCCAAGGAAGGTGCTGCTGTGTGTAGAGTTACCTTTCCTTTCTCAAGCTGTGTGGATAGAGCAGAGCTTTTTTCCCCAAAATGTCCTGAAAACACATTCTTAATTATATCCTGGGACATTTTACATCTAAAATATTACTTCTTGAAAAATTTTCATAAGATGGTGGTTGGACATCAGTATATATGAACTCCAGGTTTCTTTTTATATGAAAAGTGATCTTTGTCAGAACAGACTTTAAAAACCTGAAATTGCCAAAATATTTTTTGAGATCAGGACCCATTCTTTAGTTAAAAGATGTGACATTTCCCAGTGCGTGGGTGTGGGAATGAGAACCTGATCTGACCAGCTACACTCGTTTCATCAGCCGTTCACTGAATTCAAAGCTAGACTAAAGTTCTCCAGTGAGGTGAGGCACAGGCAGCCACAAATTGATGGGGAACTAACGGAGAAAGCTTTACACCTTCTTAAATCTTCTTTGAACAAGATCCTAGCTAAAGCTGGTTGAAATTCCCCTGATGTAGAGGGTTTGATCAATTTTTACATCAGAGATTTGATTTTTGACAAAAGACCTGGATTCTATTCCTGCCTCTGCCACAGACTTCCTGTGTGACCTTCAGCAAGTCACGTATTCTCTTTTTGCACACATCCCCATCTGTAACACTTTCTTTCACCCACATTTTGTCTATCTTGTGTACTTAGACTATATACTCTTTGACACACTATGGCTATAACAAGGGGGCCTCTTTTATCTCAGTTGGTATCTAACAGTAATTTAAATAATGACAATAAATCTGGCCCTATATCTGAGGCATTTTAACAGGCCCCAAACCCAGTGCAATCACACTGCTATTATGAGCAGTTTTACTCACTTTCCCATTAAAACCACTTCTTTGAATGTATTATTAACATTTCAGTTAAAGACACCTCAGCAAAAAAATACTACAGGAGCTAGATTCAAACCCCCAGGGTTGTTCTGCTGCTTCAGGCATCTTTGTACAGCACCTAGCGCAATCGAGACCTGCTGCATGACTAAGGCTTCTAGATGCTTCCATAATACAAACAAAAAACCATCCTAGGACTGCTCTAGATCTTAAAGTTTTTCTATTACTTTGAAGTTTTAATCCCCATCTTTCCTCTTGGCTTTGGTTCTCCTCCTGATTCATTGCCTTTTAAAGTCCATATACCTTGGACCTGGAGCACAGGTGTTTCTGAAACTTCGTAGAATACATTTGTTTTGCTTTTTTTCTTTCGCCCTCCCTGTTCACTTAAAAATAAATTGTATCTTTTCTGTGATTCCAGACAGAACATGGAGCGCTCTATTACGCCACAGCTGAATTCTAAGTACACAATTATACAGGGAGGATCTTTAGATAAACCAGCTTGAGGACTTTCGAACATTAAACTCCAAATCAGATAACAGCTTTCATCTTGAGCACTGCATTATGTATTAGGCTGCAACTAAGTGGAAAGCTTAAAAAAAAGAATACCTTCCATGGGTATAAAGATACCAAGGTATAAAATAGGCAGATGCAAAACCCTCCAAATAATAGAGAAAGGGAAAAATGAAACAAACCCGGACGATGCCGTCTGCTAGCCTCAGCTGACAGCATCGTAGGAGACTCGGAGACTTGGTCCAGTCTCAGCTTCGCCCAGCTTTTCATCGGCTACCAAGGGTAAAAGAAAGTTACAAATATTCCAAATGAGTGCAGAGTCCCAGATCAAGCCATTAATAGAGTATTATATGTAAAACAAGTAAGGCAATTATTCCACTCTACTCTGCCCTGTTAAGGCTTTAATTGGAAGACTGTGTTCAATTCTTGAGGCCTGTATTTTATTTAAAAAAAAAAAAAGACAGGTGAATGGGGAAAAGTTCATTGCAACTCAAATAACAAAAAGAATCAGACAACTCAGACGGCTGAGAAAAGATTAAGAGAACTGGATGTGTTTAGTCTAAAGAAATGAAGACCCAGGGCAGGACTGGTTACTGTATGTGCACCCAGATACACAATGCAAAGGTGTGAGATAGCGTGCTTGTTCTAATTAGGATGAATTGTATCCCTATACAGGAGCCAGCATAAATCCTGTGCATCTCGTAGTTTACAGGCTCATTAGGACTGGAACCCCTGCTCTGTGTTTGTGCAGTGCCTAGCACAATAAGGCCCCATTCTCGGCTGGCCCTTAGGCACAATCCTCAGAAACCTGATTAACAATCACATAAATTGCCCTTACATCCGGTTTTGAAAACTTAAATGGCACTTAGAACAAATCAAAGACAAATCAGGCCAAACCAATCTAATTTCAACAAGGATACAACAAGAAATGGTTTTAAGTTATAACCAGGAAATGCTAAGTTAAATATTGCAACACACTTGCTCTAAAAATGTTTATGCTGTGGGATGAGCTGCCAAAGGAGGCTGTGAATTTGCCATCATTAGAGTCTTCAAAGCTGGACTTCCATGTAACTAGGGTGGTCATGGCGGGTAATGAAATCTCCCCTTGCCAATGCTCAGGGACAGACTAAGGGTGAGACGTAGACTCATAAACTTTAAGGCCAGAAGGGACCATCATGATCATCTAATCTGACCTTCTGCACATCACAGGCTACAGAACCTCGCTCAGCCACTCCTCTGGTAGACCCCTAACCTCTGGCTGAGTTACCAAAGTCCTCAAATCATGATTTAAAGACTTCAAGTTACAGAGAATCCACCATATGAAGGTGAAAACCCCCCAGGGTCTCTGCCAATCTGACCCAGGGGAAAATTCCTTCCCAACCTCAAATCTGGCGATCAATTAGACCCTGAGCATGTGGGCAAGACCCACCAGCCAGACACCTGGGAGAGAATTCTCCGTAGTAACTCAGAGCCCTCCCCATCTAGTGTGTCATCATTACACTTTGCAGATATTTGCTGCTAGCACTCGCAAATTGGCTACATGCCATTGTAGGTGGTGTCATTATACCACCCCCTCCATAAATTTATCAAGCTCAGTTTTGAAGCCAGAAAGGTATTGTTTCCCCCTTCTACTCCCCTTGGAAGGCTGTTTCAGAACTTCACTCCTCTGATGGTTAGAAACCTTCATCTAACTTCAAGCCTAAACTTGTTGATGATCATTTTATATCCATTTATTCTTGTGTCCATATTGGCACTTAACTCAAATAACTCCTCTTCCTCCCTGGTATTTGTCCCTCTGATATATTTGTGCAGAGAAATTTTATCTCCCCTCAGCCTTCTTTTGGTGAGGCTGTACGAGCCAAGCTCTTTGAGTCTCATTTCATAAGGTAGGATTTTCCATTCCTCTGATCATCCTAGTAGCCCTTCTCTGCACCCCTGTTCCAGTTTGAATTAATCCTTCTGAAACATGGGAGACCAGAACTGCACACAGTATTCCAGATGAGGTCTCAAAAGTGCCTTGCAGAACAGTACTAACACTTTTCTGTCTCCACTGGAAATACCTCGCCTGATGCGTCCTAGGACTGCATTAGACTTTTTCACATCATCACATTGGTGGCTCACAAAGAGGCCTAAGGGATATAGGCACCCAACTGCCAGCACATAACTCCCTTTGCCCCCTTTGTAAATCCCAGCCTGAATAACTTGGCATGGATTCTATCCAGATGAAATGTTTCAGTAATACGGGCTGGAGAGGTGATGGATTCTCCATCACTTGAGGGGATTGTTTCTTGTGTATGTACAACAGCTAGCACCATGGAGCTCTGATCTTAGTTGGGGCTTGTAGGAAATACTGGACTATAAATGATATTAATAGATCTTGAGCCCACCTGTGGTTGAGGGTTGTCTGACCCAATCGTCTGAAGGAAATGAGTCACCGGTATTTGTCCATCACCAACACTCCAGGGTTAAAATCTCCAAGAAGTAGAATTTACCAGAGGCTGCACACATGCTGGGGAGTGGAAATTAGCTGGTTGATTGTAACAATAATAAAATTGTGTGGAAGGGCTCCCATGTCACACTATCTTTACAACATGAGATGAGCTCTCGGGGGAAGGTGAAAAGGATTTATAATTACATCTCTGAAAAAAAGAAACCTGGTGGGGGAAAAAACCATTTGCCATAGGGTGTGTTGAACCTCTTTGGGAACAGACTAAATAATGGGGTTTGTTGCTGGTTTCATTTATGCTGCTACTCTGCACAGGCTCACTGGTGTTCACGGGTATATTTTCCTTTTTTTTAACTAGATACACCCTGGATAATTTAATTTCATGGCTGTTAATAACACCTGCAGTTGGCAAGCTCAAAACTGACGTATAGGTAATCAAATGTCATGCCCTGGGGCATATGCTGATTGCTTCCGGGGTCAGGAAGGAACTTACTGCATAACCATCATTGCGTAATTAGTTGGGTAGATTGTGGGGTTTGGTAGGGAAGTGGTTTACCTTCATCATCAGCTAGAGACCACATCCAGCATCAGCTAGAGACCACAGCTAGCTCAATGCCAGATGGCATGGCCCAGCAATATGATATTGATCATTAAAATAACTGTGAGATGCTCCTTAAGGTGACATTTTCTTTCCTGCATAGGATCTGCATGGACACCCCCCGCCCCCACTCAGACTCCATCATGGATTGCTTCCTGATAAATCACAGGGGCAGCAGCCAAGCAGGAAGGTCAAGGTGCCAAAAGGAAATCCATACATCACCCCTGCTGAGGTGAAGGGGAAAGTGCCAGGCAAGTTATGCATATTCACTGGCCCCCAACACCCTGCACAAGGGACATGCAGTTACTATTCCTACCCATTGGCTGGAACAGTGGCAACAAGGGAAGGACATGGCGGGTTGCACTGAAACCCTGACCTCAGATGCGGGGAGGTGGATATTGCCTTAAAATCCTGGTTGTGACTGATTACTCAGCTATTACGGAAGTAGAGGTTTTCAATACACATCCCCTGCATCTGCAGCCTTCTAAGACTGAGCTCTTGTACATTGCTGCTCAAAGGACGGTAAGTATCATTATTACTATTTTTAAAGACGGGGAAATTGAGGCAGAGAGAACAGAAGTGACTTCCCTAAGGTCACACAGCCAGTCAGTGGCAGAGATGAGACTAGCACTCAAGTCGCCTGACTCCCAGTCTGTACCCTACCCCCTAGACCCTATTGCCTTCACACTGTTTATAAATGGGTAATACAGTTCCGCCGTTTCGTCAATGTCAGGCTTTTCCTCTGTCTTTTGTGGCTGGATCTCCCAACCAATTATGGCAGAACAATCACCAATATGGTATAATATTGTGTAAGTTTTCATCAAAATTAAAATGTACATAAGAGACCTTTATTTCCCTTGCACTGCATTGCATTAGTCGGGAATACAGCGGAACAAAAGCCAAGCAAACAGCAGGAGTTGTTTGCAAATGCTTCAACTCAAGTAAAACAGAGATTGTCTTTCTGTAAGTCCCTCTTCTCCCTGTCACGGGTATTTACAAACTACGCTCAGGCAGGAGATGGTGGGGTCCCATTCTGATCTCAAGAAAAAGACTATGTATGAAAGGGCAATATTCCATTTAAGAGTCTTCTGGGTCCACATGAAAACATTAAGTAATATCTGTCTATGGAGGCTCTTGTTTCACCTCTCTCCTGTAGTGGATAAGAATACAATTTATTTAATACTCAGTATATGCTCCAATGTCTGATGCTGAGGACAAGAGCAGGGAGGGTGAATATCACTCTATATCTATTCCAATCAGGAATTGGTGTCAGTTGAATAGCCTTGCAAGTAATTTAGACAAAGAAGGACAATTCAACAGGATCCATAATATATCCCTAAACCAGCTGACTTGACTAAACATTTTCACATCCAACTCCTTGCAAGTCTGGGTTTCCTAATTATCTCTGTATACAGAGATAGATATGTATTTCTGATCTAATGTATGAAACAGGATTGTTATATGCATATATTTTACATTAAAGGGATACCATTGAGGTAAATTTTATGGACAAGATTCATTCCTAGAGTTACCCCATGGGTAGCCTGAGTCGTATATATTTAAATTACGTTATGTCTTTACCAGTAACACCTTAGCTTATAACCACAAAAAGAATGGCACAAATGTAGTTTGCATCTCACCACTTATGCAGTATGCCTCATTTTATTCAGTTCATTCAGCTAGACTGAGTCAGCTTGATGTTCTCTTTATTGTTAGCCTCACTTCCTGGTTCCTATCTCGAAGCACAATGCTGTAAGGTTTGGGTTTCCATTACTGCAGGGGAACGTTTATGTTAACAATAATAGTATTTATTAAAAACCTGCTTTCACTGTAGACAAAGGTATGCAGGCTTTGCCGCACTCAGCATCGTAATGCCTACTGGTTTAGAAGCCTAAATCTCCTTTTCAACATGATTTAGGCACTTTGGAGTCTAAATCCCATTGACTGTTGATGGAATTTAGATTTCTAAGTGTCTAATTCCCTTTTGAAAACAAGATTTAGGCTCTTCAGTCAGTCAGGTGTTGTGATACTGAGTGCAGGAATGCCTAAATATCTTTAAAAAGCTGGGCCCAAATCCTGAGTGGTTCTGAGCACTGGGGGCCAGTGAACAAAATCTCCCACTTGACTTCAATGGGCTTTGGATCAGGCCCCAAATGGCTTCCCACTGTCCCTTCCCCCAAGACCGTACACTCCAAGTAGAAAAGATAGAAGTGAAGTGACATGCCAAGGTCAGATGGTGGGTCACTGGAAGAGCCAGGAATAGAACCCAAGTTTCCAGAGAGCTGATCTAGCACCTGGGCAATGTTCCAGGAATTCAGCTGGTGCAGGCTCCAGGATCTAGCCCACAACTGCTTAAAAACAGTTCCATGAGAATGTTTGCCTCATGCTCATAAACACCTGCTTTGTTTCATTTCGTTTTCCTCCCAAACCTAGATTCTAGTTCTAAATTACCTGACAGTATCTGTGCTGGCCAATGGCCAAACTATATTATTGCAGTGATTTGATCAAAACACACCAGGGGAAGAAATCACATTCCGATTAGAAGACTCAATTAGGGTGTGAATAGGGGTGTGGAAATTTCAATTCTCTCTCCCCAGGCTACATAATAGAGAAAATATTTTGCTTCTAAAAGCAGTGAAGTGGCTGCATATTTCAATCTTCTATTGTGTAGGAAAGCACCAAATAAGATATTAACATTTCCTCAGCCCTGCAGAAAAGTTCTTTTTTTCCCCTTAAAAAAAAAACCATAAGAGAAATGGAATCAAATTTGGGAGCCAATTGTGAGCCCCCTACTCTCACTCTTGGCTAGCTACTCACACTCATTGTCCCACTTGTGCGATCAGCAACTCACCAATATAAGTAATGGATTTACAGCATGGCCCTTAATGGCTCTGATTTATTGTTTCTGTCACAGTATTCCCTAGAAATCTCAACTTCATTGGGCATTCTTCTCAAAGGCAGTCCCTGCCCCAAAGAGCTTACAGTCTAAATAGATAGTGGAAGGGGAAACAAAGTCTCAGAGGGGGGAAGTGACATGCCCAACATCACACAGCTGGTCTGTGGTCAGGGCTGGAAAGAGAACCCAGGTTTTCTGGGCTGCCGCCCTACCCACTAGACCACACTGCCACTCGATCCAACCTGGCTACAACACAACCATTGGAGGGAAGATGGAATAGACTGGACTCTGCAGGCCTGTTTCTGAAGCCAGTGGAGTCACAGAGGTGTATGTGAGAGGAGACACAAGCCCACTATAGCTGTCTCTCTTTCACCGGAAATATTTATTTGTACATGTAGAGAATAAGTATTTACAGCCATCGACATAGGAAATATTACCCTGTGTTGCTTCACCACTATTTTACCCTTCAGACAATGCATGAGGTTGGCAATAAGATGTGGGATTTATCCTGGGATCTCAGTGTCGCTGGGTAATCTTACTTCACCAGTTCACTGGGGTGGACGACAGGGGATGCAACACTCGAAGATTGCCTGTTCTCTTCATTCCCTCTGAGGTGCCTGGCACTGGCCCCTGTTGGAAGACAGGATACTGGGTCTAACCCAGTATGGCCATTCCTATGTTCTTTTGTTCATTGGAGAAGTCCCTTCCTTGCTGTAAGAAACGCAAACATGCTTCCACAGAAAGGAGGAGGGGAGAGGAGTCACTTCAGGTTGTTAGTGTGTGTCTGAAGGAGGCAATGGCTGACGATTTGAAAGAAATATCCAACTGTGCCTGATAAATTCACACCCATCTTCATCATACTGGATAAATCATCTTATACAGGTCAATGGGCTGGTAGGGTGTGGGGGTCCCTCCAGGGGTGAGCAATTTGAGGGCGATTTTCTCTCCAGGCCACGAAATAGTGGCAGAGACACGCCATATCTCCTACTGCAGCCTCAGGGTTTGAGAAGCTGCCACTGGGGCTCATGCCCTCTGACATGAAGACTCAGAGCTGGATGATCCACGTAGTCATGGATATCCCAGCTCCACCCCTACTCCCCGTCATGCCAAAGCCACCTTCTGCAGTTGTACACAGAGGTTCCTAGTAGAAGTGAGTTGCATACGGCAAATCCCCTGCACAAGCCCCTCAAATCTACCCCACTCTACCCCACCAACATAGTAGGACCACCCCAAATCCACTATGACCAAAGCTCTCCATGGATGCAGAGGAGGGGGCAAGATATGCTTCCCTCAAAGGACCATGTTCTGATGCTAGTCCCACCCATGCACCCCCACTGGGGCATCTGATGTTACACCACGTAGAAGAGGGAGAGCAGACATGTCCTATATAAGTAACCAGAGCCCCCATTTCCCTGTGGAACAATGACTGCAGTTGCAAGTCATTTCAGTCCCATGTGGTGACAGCATGGAATGATGCTAACAAATTCAGTCGCACAAGAGAGCATTTTTGAACTGGCGAAGAGATGGTGTAAATCCCTTTATATTATCAGCATAGACCAGACAATGGCCTTTGCTTATGTAGATCATAATCATAATAATTATCTTTTATGGTGAAGTACTTCAGTATTATGGGACACCGGTACTTTTTCAAAGTGGTTACTAACACATTAAATAAAGAACTTAGAGCTGGGAAGCATTTGATAAATGGCTGGTTTGGGGAGCACTTAAACGCAAAATCTGCTTGTGATAACAACACACCTGTCCTTTTAAAGGGACAACCTCATCCCCTGACTTCAAAGCTCTACAAAAAAGGCTACTTTCTATTCAGCCCCTTCTCAAGGGAATATCCCTTTAGACCCTGAGCCAGCACAATGCTTAAGCATATGGGTAACATTAAGCATTTTGTTGACTTCAATGGGGTGACTCGCCGACTTCAAGTTGTGCATATGCCTAAATGCTTTGCTGGATTAACGCCTGCATAGCCGTGTTGGTCTGGATTCCCTATAGGTACAATTCACCCCTGTGCAGAGAGTCAGCATGAGGTCTCTGCAGCACTGAAGCCCCTGTTCTTAGTACTTATGTGGAAGTTGAGTGGTAAATAGGCCCCTGCACAAGGGTTTATCAACAATTTCACACACTAAGAAACCAAAATGACATGGATCTCAAAATTCTACTCTCACATGTGTCCATCCATCCAGCAGATCTTGATTCCAAAACTCAGCTCTCCCTGCATTCACACAACAGAGACAAACCGCTGCGTGGATCTGAGAAGAGAAATCTGCCCTATTAAATTAGGTGCTTGCGTAAGCAACATGCCCCCTTTCATTCCTGTAAGTGATCACATCTCTTTAGATAGGAGGGCTGATGAAATCAAAGCAGCTTCTCTTGTTTCTGGCCCCAAGGTTAATTTTATCAATAATAAAGCCTCTTTGACTGCTCTCCACAGAACGGAAAGTAAAGCTCTTTTTATCAGAGGGATACCAATAGAGCCATTTGTCTGACCTCCCTGCACCCAGCACCAAACTATGGCTGGGACAGGAGTGCTGATAAGCCAGGGACAAATTCTGAACCAGGTCCTATCTGGGGGAGGGATAGCCCAGGGTTGTGAGTTCAATCCTTGAGGGGACCATTTAGAGTTCTGGGGCAAAAATTGGGGATTGGTCCTGCTTTGAGCAGGGGGTTGGTAGATGATCTCCTGATATTCTATGATTCTATGATAAGTGTTGGAGAACCAAAACCAAAATCATGAAGCTTCACAAGAACCAAAACAACCCCTGATTTTGACCTAGTGAAATGGAGCAAACCCCCCAAACATTTGTCTGTATCTACCCCCACTTTCCCTATCCTAACCTTTGGGGTAAATTCATAGATACAAAACCCAGATTCTAACAAGTCCATAAGGTGTTCTTGGTTCTGAAAATCCAAAACCTCCCACAGATTTGTTCATCTCTAGAAATCAGAGCAGGAGTAAAAAGTCTGATGATTTAGGCCTGGTTGGTGGAGGGGTTCCAAATTACACTCTTTTTCTTTCTTGCATTAATCCCATTAAATCCCCCCGGCTTGGTCTCTCATTCCTTTTTCTACAATCTTGATCTGTCCCAAATCATTGTCAGGACTCCGCTTTACCAAACTATCTGAGCCTGCACTCCTTTTTTTGGTTTGTTTTTTGTTTTTGTTTATGGATGTTACTTTGAGCATGTCTCTTACACGTTCCTCACATGGTTTTTCTTGCTTACATCACTCACGCATCTCAATATGTGCATTTCTTTGAAACAGAGCATTTGCACATGTTTCTTCTTTGTTGCCCAGCACTCTGTGCCCTACATTAAAACTTGGCAAACCGGTTCCCTTTTAATTATACTGGTATCTTCCTGTCACATATTACACCATTTATCTCTCTCCATTTGAGCCAGGACTTTATTATCCTAACTCTAATTTTGTCTCCCAGATTCTGGAGCCCAGAGACTGAAACTTTGTGGGTTTTGGTACTGTCTGCCCATCCATTTTCAAGGATAATTCTTCCGTGTTCTCATTATTGAAATTACAGATCATATATTTTGTTTTTCCTCTTATTTTGAGCCCATGTCTGTCCAACACATCTCTCCATTTACCAAGAACCTCTTCTAGACTACCTTTCTCCTCGTGGCAGAGAATGATATAGTCTGCAAACAGCATGCAATAGGATGCCTCCTTCTGTGAGTTCCTTGTGAAAATATCCAGGATGAAGATGAACAAGAAAAGGGTCAATGCTGATCTCCAATGCAATCTGACCTTTCCTGATAGTTTGCCTTGTTTATGCTTTAGAACTGGGGTTATCTTTTTTAATTCTAGCACTGTAATTTGGAAACAGACAAAGAGAAGGTGGAAAACTGGAAATTTGCCAAGTTAAAGATCAGGATCATTGAATCTTCCCCAATGCCCACATGTTTCTTGATTCGTTTTGTGATTCCTCTTCCATCAGGGTCGAGAGGAATGAGATCAGGGTGTCAGAAATCAGGGCCTTCAGCAGAGCCAGTCTGGGCAACCTAACAAGCGCAGCTGGCCTATAGTAGGTTGCCTGATTGGCCGCACACCCTGATTGGTTGGAAGGGTCAGCAGACCGGCTCTTAAGCCCAGCAGCAGGTTAGCGGCCGCTCAGAGCATTTACACATGGCTGTGATAGCTTGCGTGCCTGCTTTTCCCCCAATCGTGGATCCTGCCTTGCGTCACTCAAGGTCAGGGGTGCTGGGAGTGCAGCAACATCCTCTGGCTTGAAGTAGTAATAACAGCCAAATACATGGTTTCTGCTTTCAGCAGCCCCACTATAAAAATTATTCCAGCACCCCTGCTCCAGGTAAGCTGGTTCTGACCCTTGGCTCCAAATCCTGACCTTTGGCTCTGGCCTGTGATGCTGGTTGTGACTCTGGGCTCTGACTCCTGCTCTGACCCCTAATCATGACTACCAACATCCTGATCACTGGCCCAGAGAACTCTTGGGTTCTACTCCTGGGTTCTCTCACTGACTCCCTGTGTGTGAACTGGGGCAAGTCTCTCTGCCTCAGTGCATTGCACTATGAAATGGGGATAACACCAAGCTGCTTCACAGGTGGAACGAAGCTTGTAGTGCCAGTACACCATTACAGACCTGAAACTGTGAGCAATAAGGTGGGCTTGTAGCTAAAGCACTGGTCTGTGTCTTAGAAAATTTAGGTTCAATTCTCAGTCTTGTCACAAGTTTCCCGTGTGACTTTGAGCAAATCAGATTGGACCTGATTCTCATATACACTAAAACCCCTTTCCATCATGCTAGCAGTGAAAAGGGGCTGTAACATGAATGCAAATGTATTATAGAGGCACTACAATGCCATAGTGGTGTAAACAGTCTTAATGTAAATGAAAGTCAGGTATTTCATTTCTCTGTGCCTCAGTTTTCCAGCTGTAAAATGCAGAATAATCTCTCTCCCTCTGTCTGTTTCCTTTATTTACATTGTCAGCTCTTCAGTGCAAGGACTGTCTCTTACTATATGTTTGTACAGCACCTAGCGCACTGGTGACCTGATCTTGCTTGAGTCTTCCAGACATTACTGCAATTTAAATGATGATGATGAGAGTAAAATATGTCCCTCAGACGAATAAAGGGACTCATTCAGTTATAAGCACAGTGTCTAGATGGCTGAGTTTGAGCTGGGAATCTTCAGCCATCCTTTTCCTCTCTTCTCCTCTGGGTTTTTATGACTCTCTAGGATCCAGAAGAGACAGCTGACGCTGAGACACGGAAACGGCTGGCTCACAGGTTGACACCCTGCCAGGAATCATAACAAGCCCTGAAATTGGTATTTTCACCCTCATTTGGATGATCAGGTGTAAATATAAATTTTAATTATTTACTTAATTAAGTCAGTAATTTGCTGCCCATCAGAAATACTTGATGATGTTTCGGTGCCATCTGTTTCCTAATTGAACTTAATCTCTAAAACATGTTGCAAAAATATCCACAAAATAATAATGATAAAAACAAAACAATCCCCTCCCCTTTCAGTCCCTCTTAATCACCGCCATTTGCAGTCATTGTCAGGTGTGTGTGTGGGGTGGGGGGGGGGGAAGGTGTGCAGATGTGCCAGGGTTTCGTAGCTAGATGCACTATGAAGTGGATAGGAAGATGTGCCTAGAAGGTGTGATGAGAATGACAAGGTGCACGTGGAATGTGTGAAGCACGCATGCACATGGGTGAAATTCAGAGGGCCAACCAATAGCTTATGTGCCACCTAAGAATGCACATTGCTCTTCTGCACTGCAGGGAACTATTTTAGGGCAAATCGCAACAGCTGGTGCTTTAATTCATTGCAGAGAAGCATTCAGGCATGTGGATGCGTCACCAAAATTTATCTGAACCTCCTGAGTCCACAAAATGAGGCTGGAACCCTCTTGCAACCAGAGTGTCTCATGAGATATGCTGTACTTCCCCTTTTGACTGATCTGGACATAGCATGAGAAAAGCTATTCTCATGGTATGTCAGCATATCCATTTCTAGGCTCATCCTGATCTATCTGTCTAAGTTATTTTACCATGCCCACGACTGTGGTATCTGAGTGCCTGGCTGCAAGGGAATCAAAAATGTTTTCTTAAAAATTAATTACTTTATCAAGCCTCGTGAAAGATGTAAGTTCAGGTTTAGTTCAAGTCTGGCATGAAGGTTTGGGTTGGCTGCTCTCTTATCCTTACCCTGTATGAACCTACCTGTCTTGCTGATTGAGTTATCAGAAGTAAGGACCATCTGACAGCTCCCAACAGACTGATATGGAATTGGTGTATTCATGTCAATTGGCTTTGCTGGAAATGGAAGAACTGGCTGTCAACCACATATGGTGCCCATTTCTTCACATGGATGGACGCCAGAGCACATACCAGTGCTGCCAAAGGCTGATTTCCCTTTCCTGGATGGGCTGGGAATTGCGTGGGAAAGACTGCTTGTTCTTTAATGGAATCCAGTTATCTTCCTTTTTCATTCCTTCCCAGACTCTCTGACGTGAGTGTGTTATACCATATTATTATCACACCATTACCTGAACTTCTTCCATCATTCAGTAACATTTTCTTGAGCTTTAGCTTCACATGACTGCTCAGTTTTTCTATTATATTTTACATTTAATCCTACTTCTCACACCATTTTGTATCTTTCTTTGTCATGCAGCTAATTAGACAGCTTACTTGTTAATTTATTTATTAACAATATCACCATAAGAGGGAGTTCTTCTACTGACATAGTGGAAGGATGGCTAGAACTGGGGGAATATTCCTAATCCAAGACACTTGGAGGAGAAGGAGTATATAAAAGCAGGTGTGAGGAGGGGAAGGGGGTGCATTCCACTCCTATTGGAATATTCCAAATCTGTCATGATTTCTTACAGAGTGTCATTTGATGCAGAAAGATCAGAGGAGAGAAAAATGTTTTTCTCTTTGCCACTGAGGGTGGGGGGCAGTAACTCAGAGAAATCCCCAAATTCAACACTTTCTCTCAAATTCGCTAGGCAGGCAGGCATATTACCATCCACTATGCTCAAGGTAATTGTCCAACTTTCTTTTTAATCTCCCTTTTCACTGGTTCAGGATTAAATCTGTCCAATTTAGTCTGAACCCAAAGACTTTAAAAAAAAAATTCAGTGTGGTCAACAGATCTCTAGCTGAGTTAGCTGAGTTTGGAAATAAATCCTTTTTCCCTATGTTCAGATCAGACATTTTGCACTTGCACTACTCAAACTGATGAAGCTACATGTCTTGTTTTGTACGTCTGCTTGAGACTTAAGAATCAAAGCAAGTTTGAAGAAAATTGGATGAGTAGTTGTAAAACTGAAAAAATATATAATTGACAATTTTGAGTGCAAATTATGGGCATTTTCTGTCTTAAGATTTTAATGCACTTTCACGATCTATTTGTTAAATATGTCCCAGTTAAGGAATTATTTTTAAATTTATCATTTTAAACTTATTGAAACATTTTTTTCTTCAAACGTGGTTTGACAGTTAAGTCTCAGTAAAATCTACTAAACAATCCAAGTTTGAAATTTCAGGTTTTCAGCTATTCTAAACTGTAAACTCTGCTAACACGCTATAAGGGTTTAATATAACTTTAGCATTTTACGATGCTGTACACCCTTTCAGCAGTTTAAGCAGTGTCCTGTAAACCTTCTAAAACTGTAGAGCAATTTAAGCAGTTAGAGAACTGATGCAGATCCATTAACTTCAATAGAACTACATCAATTTTCTTCAGCTGAGAATCTGGCCCTAAAACTTTAAAAGACTTTAACTACTCTGAGATCTTGTCTGCACTAGCAAATGGGTAAGGCAACAAGCCATTGCTTGGAACACCATGAACTTCACAGGACCGCTACGTCTGGAATCCACACACAACAGATAGCCCAGGAATTTTACAAGTTTTGGTTTTATCAGTTACTTACATTGTACAGGAGAAGGAATTTAAAGTAGTGCAATCCACAAGGGGTTCTCCTTAATAGGCAATCCATAAGCATGGCTGCTGCACTCATTCAGTTGTTCATCTTAACTCCATCGCATGATGAAGTTCTTCATCCTTGGTAATTACCTAAAAGCCTCTACTTCCAGCCCTGGTACTGGGCATGATGGGATAGATGCTCCAGGAGTCCCATCATGCAGGGACACAACCACAGCCATAAGACATGCTATGTGTAGACACAACAATGCGTTGCTGTGATGGATGCGCTATACACATGCAAAGAACCAACCATTTTGTGGGATCAATGCCCCTGCGGTGTTTCCCATGGTGTTCGAAGTTTAGTGGCATTGCAAGCAAAGTGTTTGACGCAGCAGTTATGCTGGTTAAACGACAAGTAAAACAAGAAATTGTGGTTCAAATGAATGAAGGGGAAAATACACAGGACTTTCTGCAACCAGAGCCTTTCCCTAATACTATGTTGAGATGGGCAACTATCTCAGTTTAGCCTAGAGGAATTGTCTCTCAGAAACTCTCAGTCCTCCTATTGTCTTATGCTACAGAAAAGATAATTCATTCAACCTGAGCCCAGCCCCATTAGTCTTTCAGATTGTTGGGTGCTTTGGGGCTGGGACTGGCATTTACTCTGTGCACAAAGGGGCTCTGACCCAGTTCAGGCCTCCAAGGCACTACCACCATTTAAATCTTAAATATTAAGGATCTGCAATTCTCCTTCCTGGGTGCTCATACCATCGAGGGTCCTACAGAGGCTTACGCTGCAGAATTCAGATCCTGAGTTTGAACACAAGGAACTTCATGGGTGTTCAGATCCAGAGCTTTTCTTCAGCTCCTTATAATGCTCTGCCAAATTCTGATATTGAGCCCAGTATTGATTTTGGAACCACTGCAATTTGGGGTGAGGGGTGATATTTGGAACAGGAATGTTTGCGGTAGCTAGTCTCCAGTGCACATGCCCCTGCCACTCTGCCGTCATTTAGCCAAGCTCTATACATATAGTTCTGCTGCTCACAGGAAGACTAAATATTTCCCACCACCTGGGCTTTCTCTTCTCCATTGCTTCTCCACCAGCGCGGTCCCTGGAAAGCCTACATTGACAGCATGCAACTTCAGAAACTTCTGTACTCAGGGAGAGATAGTTAGCCCCCTCCTTGCCAGTCTTAGGATGGTGTGAATGCATGTTGTCTCACCCTGCCCAAAGCTACTGGTACTAGAGAACTTTATCAATTAGAGTCAGAACTCAACCAGAACACTGGACACACTCCCCCCAAAACTTTGGTCTGAACGCCGTGATTCTGCAATGAGCCGAACCAGAGCATCAAGTCCCAAACTTTGGAGCTATTTGGACTGAGATGCAGCCATGGATCTGGGCTTTGACACTTGGGCCCATCTCTAATATAGACTAGCAATGGGGAGCCAAATAAAACCACCTATCCAAACACCCAGGTCAGACCTGGGTCTGGATGTGAAATTAACAGGTACAGGTAGCTCAGTGACTTACCCAGTACGTCACTACCTAGTACAGCATGCCTAATCATCTAACTCAATCAGCCTACCTTTACTTGCGTGGAGTTCCCATTCGGTGGCTCACCCGCCCGTCTAATGAAGGGAGAAGATCGTGATGGGCCTAGCGAGCTAGGGATGATGTACTCCCTTTCATCCATATGCATCATCAGACTGGTTAGTGGGAACCTATTCTGGTTCTGCTGGAGGGAATCTTCACAGGCATTAGCAAAAGGCCCTGTTCAGCACACGCTCAGAGGCTGGGTACCAATTCAATTTCAGGGGAGACCTAGAGGAGTCAGAATGAAAAATCTTTCCTTAACGCTCTTATTAAACCTCAGCCGCAGTCTTATTCATCATTATTAGGCCTTGAAATTGGGCTGAATATTTAAATGAGGTGAAATAAAAAGACAGAGAGGTTTTGGGTGTGGGGATGGGGGGGTGGGAGAAAGGAAGATTTAAAAGACAACTTGAATTCGCTTCAAGAAACTGAAGAGTGAGTAATCCGTCCAGATTCAGAAGCTGATGGAAGCAACAGATTTTCCAACTTGGAAAAAAAAAATAACGCCAATTAAATTCCAGACTTATAATATTAGTCTTTCAAAGGCTTCTCAGAAATGTAGAAGGGGGTGGGAGGGAATAGCAATATAAAGAAAAGAGGAATTAAGGGCTTAAAGGTAGCAAGATGATTTAAGGAGTATTGAAATCTGACTTCACTTAGGCTTGTCTTTGGACCAGGCTAAACATGCTGCTAAAAGAAACCCTGTATCAGCCAGATCTGTGACAAAGGGTAACCTGCTGTCAGCTGTGTCACACTGCAAATCAGATTCTCTTCTCACACCATTTTTACATGGACTCGGATAGAGTTACCCTTGATTTGCCCCAGTGTATGTCAGAGGAGGCTCAGGACTTGTGTTTCCCTCCTCCCACAGATGGTTTCTATTAAGGATCAAATTCTGATCTCTGTTACTCCAGCACAGGGCCGGATTCTGATCTCTGTTATCCCAGCATCGTGCCACCAGCATCAGTTTCATTGGTGTAACTGAGGTCAGAAGCTGGCTCTAAAAATATGGATACATTTCAGATCATGTTAAATATATAACACTATTAAAATTGGGACCAAGTGAAGAAGTAAGTCCTGCTCTCTCCTTCCCTCCCAACCCCCGTCTGCCTGAAATAACTCATTCAACTCACTGGAAGTTTGTGCAGACCCACTCTCTATATCCTGAAATGCTAAAACAATCTATTTAACCTTTACGCTAGTTAATGCATACATTAGACCTATATATGATCATAAAAATGTGAGAAATTGAAGCACTCTGACATAAAATCAAACAGCTCAGCCATAAAAAGTGTCACTTTTATGTGATTATCTTGCCAATATGTCTGTGTTGCTAAACTAAATCAAACTACAATTTTCCTCACATGTATAGCATTTAATGGAGTTCGTTAATGGCAGTGATTCCTTGTAGATCTCCCAGTAATGGAAGACCGGCTACACGTGCCATAGCACTATGGAAGAACAGCTCCATCGCACTGCCCTATATCTTAGGAGCTTTGCCGTATGTGACTCACTGTATCAGGCAGCACCAAGTGCCGCTAAGTGATCTGGGTGTGATCGTTCTATGGGACAAACGAGAACTCTGAGAAACCCGCTGTTGGCAGGAACCGGATCAGACCTGTTTGGCAGAAATGCTGAGCTGGACTCTCCTCTTCCTGATGCACTCTGTGCACTGTCAAATTCAGGAGGGAGAACTTCCTTTTGGTGTCTGTGACGGGGGCTGCATCCCACATCTGCCCTGATAGGGCAAACGAGGGCCTCTGAGACCAGTTAGGTTACCTGGTGTGTCACTTGAGAGAAGAAGGATCAGGGCTAATTGAGAGAGAAGCCCAGCTGGGGAAGGGCTGGGACATACTATAAAGCCAAGAAGCTGACAGACGAAGGGAGCTGCAGCTGGGATGCCGGAGGCCATCAGGAACAAGGAGGATGTACAGGAGAAAAGTAAGCCCTGAGAGCCTGTCCTGGAGTAAGGAGCCTAGCAAGATGCTAAGATGGGTTATGTAGCTATGAGGAGTAGAGGAAGTTGTAAACCCAGAACCAGGAAAGAGAAGATAGGGAGGCTGGTAGGAAGGAGTCCAGAGAAACAGCAACAGGGAAGGGGACAGAGGACATGGCTTGCTGGTTCTAGGCTAGAATCTGGTGTAGCAGCTGGGCCCAGGTTCCCCACCCAGCCATTGGTATAGCAGAAAGGGGGGTTAAATGGTGACCTGGCTGGAGGGCCAAGTTACCAGAAGAGAGATTATCACAGCGTGAGCAATGAGATCACGGAGGCACCCCGTGCAGTGAAAGCTACAATACCAGTTCTAGATGCAAGCGCGCTAGCAGTGAGTGGCACCCCAGTTACAGTGTCTCTCCAAACACTTCTCCAAGAGACGGGAGAAGACTCATAGAGTTAGACAGAGAATGGATGTTCAAAGCAATACCCACTGAATTACGTAGCAGGGAAGTCATTCCCTGTTACATTCTATAGGATGGTTTGGAAATGCCATAGACTGATAGCCTCTCCATATTAAGTTCTAATAAAACTGCCAGGCTCTTTTCTCAGTAGATCTCAAAACACTTTACAAAGGAGGTGGTCTCTTTAGCCCCATTTTACAGAGCAGGAAAAGGAGGCACAGAGAAGTGAGGTGATTGGCCCAAGGTCACCCCATAGGCCAGTGGCAGAGCCAGGAATAGAAACCAGGTCTCCTCAGTCCTGGTCCAGTGTTCTAGCACTAGGCAATACTCCCTCTCTGTGCCTACAGCCCTGATTCTAAGTTCCCCCATCCTTGTGTTTGAAGCAGGAAAGGAGGTCGGGAGGGTGAAGGGGTAAAGGTGGTTTTAAATTACCTTTATGCTTCCCATGTTGTGGGGCAGCCAGGACTCCCTGTATTCTGGGACAATTAGCTCATCAAGGTTGCTCTAACTTAAGCTCTGCTTCCTATGGCCCCTTAAAATCCAGAGAACCCACAGAACAGTGCACTGCAGTGGTGCCCACTCCCCACCTTGGCTCAGCCCCCCACACCTTTGCTGGGCTTGTGGGCTGGCATAGAGCCTTTATGCTAATTCCGCAGCAGAGGGGGCTGCTTCTGCCTCCTGTAAGCCACCTGAGATTTGTAAATGCTCCTGAAAATCATGGCCCGGGGGATTTTAGAGTCATTTCCATGAACCCAAATGGCTTTGTTCCTTTTATAGGACTTCTCCATCAAATATATCTGCCATTGAAGTCAACTCAGCTAGGGCGTGGATTCATTTGGCACACACTCTCTCAATGTTTTTTAATTATGCTGTTGGTGTTGGGATGAGTATTTTACTTTCTGTTGTCTTTAAAACAAATAGAATTTTAATTTCATTTTCACCTGATCCTCCCATTTTCAGCACATCTAGCCATCATTATTAGTCACTGGCTGGTTCTTCCCCCTTGTGTTGCTAGGAGAGCTGAAGCCAACGTAACTCCCTGTTCTTTGTCTGTGTCAGCTGGCACCTGGACATCTCCAATAGCTGTGTGTATGGATGCACAGGGCTTATGTCAACTGCAGCATGGCAGCAGGAGGTTCTCACCCGTTGTCTTACCGATGTGCCCAGCCAAATTGTGATTTTTGTTTTCTTTATTGCTCGTGTTATTATTTTTTAAAATCAAATATTTAGTATGCAGGATGGAGCTGCTTACACAATACCAATTATTTTGCATGGGAAATGTCAGAAAAAATAAGGGTTTTTTCTACATTTTCTGGGGAGGGAAGAAATCTGTGAAACTGAGGGTCTTCTGGGGGCGGTTCAGTTTTTGAAAAGCACTTTCAGTTTTCAGTAAGAAAATTAAAGTTTTGAAAACTTTTTTGGTTTTCGAAAACCAAACTGAAAGATGTTACAAACACGAATTTACCAAAAATGTTGACCACCTCCACTCTCCCTCCAAAAATCAGTCTTCTGTGTCCGTTTCTCACTGAAAACCTGAAAAAGTAATCAAAACTGAAATTCTTCCAAAATTGTCATGTGTGGCAAAAAGCCAATTTGTTCATCTCCGTTATTTTTCAGTGAAAAACATGCAAGCAGTTCCAAGCCAGATTCCTCCCTACAGTATAATTATTTTACATCTAATTAAACTTTTTGCCCAGGTAGACTGACAGCAGAAGTGCCCAGAAGGCACTGCTTTCCAGGTGGGTGGGACATACACACTGTAAACAGGAGTGAGTCAGGAGGTTCATGCAGACTCCAGTGCCCCTCCACGTTTACTTGGAGATATGGGTTCCTGCTTCAGTTTGAACCCTCCCTGGGGAATTGATTCATTGGGTTTGCCTCATGGTTCTCCCGCCACCGCCTGAGCCTCCAGAAGAACAATTATGATCCCTCACCTTTGAAGTCTTCTGTGGAGACAGTTTGGTCTTTTGGCAAAGAACAACCAACCCCCTGCCACCCCATATTGGGATCTACAATAGGCGCCACAAGAAGCCCCATCTCAACTCTTTATGGACTTAAAATGGGCCTGGTATGACAAGAAGTTCTTGAACACAAGAGAGTTCTCGGTCTGCTACTCTCCAACCCTTCAGTTCCCTCTTCTGTCACCTGCTTACTGGACTCTGGGACTGGAGAAAACCCCAGAACTCCTTGCAATGTTGTTGAAAGTTTGGTGCAAAGGCTTCTGGGGTCCATCTCAGATCCATTATCTAGTCAACTGGTGGGATTATCAGAGACGAGAGCCTCTTGCGCAATGTGCGCTCTTCCTCCCCATCAAACTCCTTTAGAGCAACAGAGAAGCAGCAACCGTTGCAGTCATTGCTCCCGACAAAAGGCAAAAATGAGGAGAAATGCCACCTTTCACTTTTTGAAGATCCTAAGAAAGGGAGGAGATGGCCATATCACCTATTCCTGGTAGACATGCAGTGGGTCAGGGTAGATGGGACTTGGAGCTACTGAACCAGAACACTTCTCCCACAGAAGGTTTCATCATGAAGTGGTTTCAGAGTAGCAGCCATGTTAGTCTGTATCCGCAAAAAGAAAAGGAGGACTTGTGGCACCTTAGCAACTAACAAATTTATTTGAGCATAAGCTTTCATGAGCTACAGCTCACTTCATCGGATGCATGCAGTGGAAAATACAGAGGGGAGATTTATATACACAGAGAACATGAAACAATGGGTGTTACCATACACACTGTAATGAGAGTGATCAGGTAAGGTGAGCTATTACCAGCAGGAGAGCGGGCAGGGGAGGGGAGGGGAGACTTTTGTAGTGATAATCAAGGTGGGCCATTGCCAGCAGTTGACAAGAACGTGTGAGGAACAGTGGGGGCGGAGGGGGGGAATAAACATGGGGAAATAGTTTTACTTTGTTTAATGACACATCCACTCCCAGTCTTTATTCAAGCCTAAGTTAATTGTGTCCAGTTTGCAAATTAATTCCAATTCAGCAGTCTCTCGTTGGAGTCTGTTTTTGAAGTTTTTTTGCTGAAGAATTGCCACTCTTAGGTCTGTAATCGAATGACCAAAGAGACTGAAGTGTTCTCCAACTGGTTTTTGAATGTTATAATTCTTGATGTCTGATTTGTGTCCATTTATTCGTTTACGTAGAGACTGTCCAGTGGGGCCATGAAGCAGGTTTCAGGGCCTTTTGAAAGGTGCAGGAGAATGTGGGGAGGGAAGGCACGATAGTGGCTTGATAGCTGCATGAAGCCTTGTAAATCACTGTGGTGTAGGTGGCTCCTAAGGGCAGGAATGTGGCTTATCTACATTCTGCAATGTACCGTGTAATTTTACAGTGCCATATACACGTTTTATTATAATAATAACAGACCATAATTGAAAAGCTTCATGACCCCTTCTGTCACCTGGCCTCAAGTGCAGCTCGGGTGATTTTCATACGTGTGAGTTTTGTGATGAAAACTTTGCACCGCTCTATAGCTGACAGAGACCATTAAATACAAGAGGCCAGGTCCTCAGTTGCTGTAACTCAACATAGCTCCGCTGAAGTCAGATGAGCTCTTTCAGACTGCACCAGCCGAGGACCTAGCCCAGGAATCTCAGCAAAATTGTGCAGACTCACAGAGACGAAATGTGAAACTCTGACATTATTTACTGTGCCCTGGTAACTCGGACTGTGTTGTCCTAGTTTTTGTCCTTTGCAATGTCTTTAAAGCCACCCTTGGGTGTTATGAGCTGTTGAACTGGGCAGAGCTATTTGGTAAAAACATCTTTAGTAGATAAATAATTTCAGACACCAGTAGTTTGTTTGATGGTGGTGAAAGATGTAGAGTAGTTCATTGTATGAACCCAAATTCTGAGGCTTTATCCAAGGTGCAAGAGCTGGACAGGGAAATTCTGTAGTCACAGTAATGTGAAGATTGGAGCACTTTTGCCATAGGGCTTTTCTTTTTCCACGCACTCCTCTGTGCCACTAATGTACCATGACGACAACACATATCCTCAAAGTATTATTAATCTCTGACAATACACTAGAGAGGTCAAGCACCAGCAAAGGGCAGCCCTGTGTAGAGGGCCAGCAGAAGGCATAGGCACCAGTTAAGTCCAAGTTATGCCCCATTTTCAGAGGGGAAGGGATAGCTCAGGGGTTTGAGCATTGGCCTGCTAAACCTAGGCTTGTGAGTTCAATTCTCAAGGGGGCCATTTAGGGATCTGGGGCAAAAAGTTGGGATTGGTGCTGTTTTTAACAGGGGGTTGGACTACATGAGCTCGAGAGGTTCCTTCCAACCCTGATATTCTATGATTCTTAAATGGGGCATCTGCTTTTTTGCTGGTCCTCTACACTGTGGCAAATTTCTCCCATATACTCAACCTCCTGCACTCTAGTAGGGTGACTGAAGAAACTGAGGGTGTCTAGCCCTCTGTGCGTGGGGAGAGCATTCTTCCTAGTGGGTCCACACCATTGCAAAGAGCTCTACATAACTCTCCACCTCAACTCTGCAAAAGCCTCCAGACTAAGTTAGCACTGGTCTGAGTGAGCCTCTGAAATAGCTTTGCTTTGTGCAGGTTTGATCCACTTTTTAGTTCACTTGAACCCTAAAACACATCCCTATGATTTCATCATGGGGATTTTCACACACCTTCAAGGCCCTTGACACCTCCTTCACCTCTAGTTGTATTCAAAGAGAAAAAACCTTGGGGCCTACCCCTCTCAAGCCCTTTGGTGTCTGCAGCAGATAGCTTCGCCTTGGAGAGCTAACAGAAGGAGGCAGGCCAGCCAGCTAATTGGTCCAACCCTCCTCTAATTATTTGGTTCAAGGGGAACCAGCAGGCTGATTGTGCCCTAAATCTCCTACTGTAGCCTCTTCAGGAGGTGAGCAGGACCAGCAAGGCTCCTGCAATCTTGCTTCAAACACTTGATCATCCTACTAACTCGAGGCCTGAAAGACACCACGCTGGACATAAAGGAATTCCTGTTCTCACATGAGAATTGTACATTTTGAAGTGTCCCAGCACAAGAGGGATCTGAAGTACCAGTCAAGTGGTAATGGTTTTGCCAGAGGAGAAATTTCTGGCCCTGCTGCTGTACAAAAGGACTGCCTGGCACCTATAGAAGATTCTGAGATCTGCTGTATGGATTTAGGTGGTAATGGCCATGTTTTGCTACCTTCTTGTAGCATCAGGATGTAGGGGAGAAGGCCAGCTGGTCAATCCTTGAAACTTTAAAAGGGAAAATGAACGATCTGACTTTCTAGTGACTTCATGAGTATTAGCTTTGGGTAGAAGGCCTAAAGCTGCCTCCAGAAGAATACTAATGTAAGGAGGGGGAAGCAGTGAGGGAAGCTTATTGTTGAGGCAAAGAGAGGGGGCCTGAAATAAACCCTAGACTTTTCAGGTTTAATGTTTCAAGTCTATTCTGAATTTCCCCAAGGTTGGGTAGAGAGTGCACTGAACCTTGAGCTGAACTTCAGTGGCTTTTGGGTTCATGGCAGTTCAAAACTGGGAGAGAGGTAGCTCGTTTTGAACATTATTATGAACATTTTGTCCAACTCAAAAGCCACCATGGTATATAGAGCAAGTCAGAAGCTGCATGAGCATGTACGTGTATTTCATTAGAAGTGTTTCGTGCTGAAGATTTGGGAGAGCAGAGAAAATGCTGCACTCCACATTTCCACCACTGCCCATTGCACTTTTATTCGGTCTACTTGAACAATACAAGGAGCAGCCTGACTCTTCGCAGCAGAGCAGAGGGTGCATAGGGATAAAAGACAGCATGCAGAAAGAGACCTTGCTTTTCGTTGGCTCACTAGAGGACCAAGTACACTAGAAGCAGAGGAGTGAAACAGCACCAGAAAGTGAAGCACACAGGAGAAAGGCACATGGAACTTTGCACTAAGGAACAGAGCACACGAAGAAAGAATTATCTACCAGAGTATGTGGGGGAAGGTGATGAAAAAGAGGAAAGAATGCATAAGGGAAGATTCATGAGATTTTTCTGCCAGTGGACAGAATGCCCTGAGAAAGGATACTGAACTGGCGCACCCAAAGGGAGAGTGTATTCCAGGCTGAGAAAAAACTACATTCTAGGAGGTGTGTGTTGCACTGTTTCAGCAACTTCTTTATGGCAAATAGTGGCATAATATATACAAATGTAAAATCTGAGCATTGTTCGTTTGAAGTATAGGCCTGGTATCATTTAAACTTGTGTTACACCAAAGTAAATCCACTGACTTCAGTGGAGGTTATTTTACACTGATGTGAGACCATAATCAGGCCTCATATATATCTCTAAAAACCTACTCGCCAAGAGGATTGTTATCAGTGACTTGTGCTGGTACAAGCCTAATCATCTTTACCTCTTAGCGTGTAGAATCAGTGCTCAAAAATAGTCCACTCCAGAGTCTTTTGATTGCAAAGTGTTTCAAGAGAGGAATTGCATGTAAAAAGATGCTAGTAAAATGGGGATCACTCTGCATTTGCATTCTCCAGTGAGTTTGTCTCTGTTTTGCATTTACTAAGTATTGTTGCAGTAATTTCCAAAGTGCTGCATCTCTTACAGCAGGCATGATTGACAGTCCTTAAGCACTGCGCCTTGTCAAACAAACCTGCCTCCTCGCCGTGGGGTGGAGGCACGGGAAGCCAGAGGAGGGGTTTTGCACAGAGGAACAATTCCAAGGTGCAGTAAACAAGGGCATTTCTCAAGGTTCCTGAAATTGAGGCTAAAGGAGCATGCAGAGGACAAAGTAAATATTAGTCCGGATTTCAGCAGCTACAAGTTAAATTAAAAAATGAAAGAGGAAAAATTAAATGGCGTGGGAGTTACTGCTCCTGAATTTAATGGCACTGAAGCTGCAGGTCTCTCTCTCTCTCTCTCTGTGGCTCTTCTACAAACAATTCACAGTATAAATGCATTTCTGGCACAAATCGCAGTGTCCTAAGATTCTTGATTATAATCATAATAATGGGCTTCTGAAAGCCTGCAAGTGGTTCCGGGAATTATAATAAGGGTTTAGAACAGACGTGTTGTTTATATGGTGAGTGTTTGGTGCATATTAAATTGAGTTTAGCAAAATAGCTGGCTCGGTACTTGCAAGAAATTTCAAAACACACAATTAATTGAAACTTCCCCAGAACCGTCCTCCTCTCCATGAGATACAGAGTGGAACACATAGTCACTTCCATCCCAAGAACAAGAATTAGGGCACAGGCAGTCGGCTGGGAATGGTAAGATGGGATTCCGTTGTGTTTTACTTGCTCGCATGCTCATTCCTAAATGCTTCCTCTAATTTACCAGGAGAAAATATATATTTGATCCTTTTTAATTATCCTCACTCCAGGGATGGAAAAGACCTTGGGTCCTCCTCCCAACCAATGCAGAATTGTTTCCACTGATACTATCTTCTTCGAGTGACTTTTTTTAAGGGTCTAATTTTGAAGGGGTCAAGTATAAGCCTTCCCTTAAGAAACTATTTCCCAGTCTAAAAGGGTATTTCCCCTGATTTGTAGCCCAAACCTCTTGGGTCTGATTCTCCCAACACTAGGCCAGAGTAATTCCTGTTGGCCCCATCCCTGCAAAAAAATCCAACAGCAGGCCCTTAGGGCTGGTTTACACTGGAAAGTTTATTTGAATTAAGGTAGGATATGATTTAAAATGCAACAGGTATTCCTGAATAATTCCATGTTTGGACACTAGTTCTGGAATAAGAGTGTCTTGTCCCGGTTTAGCTTAATCCACCTCCTGGCATCAAGATGTTGACTTTGGACCCTGTGGCTGGAACAGAGTGCCCCACTGGATTGAGTGATGTCAGCGCCTCTTCGTTGCTTTGAACCACCTGATGGTGACTGATGGAATCGAGGGCACAGAATCATGGCTGTGAACGGAATGGCTTGAGACGGCAGGATTCTGCACACGACTAAACTGGAGGAGTGAGATGGTAACTGGGCCTAGAGAGAGGCTTTTGATGCAGAACCTGCTAGGCCGAGATAGCACCGGGCCCGTGCATTGCTGGAGCAGAGCACTGGCTGTACTGCTCGGTTGGGATCACAGGATGAAGGTGTTTAGCCTGGGTTTGAACTCACCTCCAGTCCCCTCGAGGTGGATTCTGTGTGCCTCCGAGCCACGGCATTTCTTCATTTTGCATCTTTCTCGTGGCTGCATTTACCCAGGCTGGGCCTCAGCGCTCCCATGGCCAGCGGCTGTCAGATCCCTCTTGGAGAGAGCCAGCCGCAGATCTTGCTGTCTTCCCAGCCGCTGCTGACTGCATGTTGATCATGTTCCTTTCCTTTGTTAACACAATTGCCTTCACCTTTACATAAATCAGATTTTGAGAACACATTGCGTCTCTGAAGCCTTGGGACACCTCCAGGCCTCTCAGTTCAATGGAGCTCATTATGGAAATCAGCTAAATGCTGAGCAGAGAGATAAGTGCTAACTGTTTACCAAACCCCTCCACCAGAGAGATACAGCAAGAGCTAATGGGAGCTCATTTGCAGCCTTCCTCAGTCATTCAACCCTCTTTATCTGCTACTGCGACTAATCTACAGGGAGAGATGTCCGGGTTTACATAAAAGATCTGTCTGTGGAGCTCCTCTGCAGGGAAATGGGGGCTTGGGTGTGAGGGGGTGGGATGTGGGGGTTGGGGGGGAAGGCTGAAGCTAAGCAATAAAAAGCAGACAACCCAAACCAATACCCCAGCTCCAGATATCCTTGAAGTTTGCAGGTATTCAGATACGGAGCCAAATTTTGTGGCTGGGGCCCAACTCGACTAAAGAGTAACATGACCGTGCAACAGCCTGGAGTCACTGCAGAAAGTGCATGTCTCCCCTGGAGGGTTATTGGTGTGGGGAAGAGGTTTTCAAGTAGGCTCTGAGGAGGGACATTGCATCACTGAAGGGTGAGTGGCTGGGGTAGCTGATACTCATTATGGTGAAACTTTGGGCCTGCGGCTTCACTGCCTTGCACTTGTGGAGTAACTGGTGCCTGTGCAAAGTGAAGTATGAAATACTACCTACCAGTAAGAGTGGAGAATTCTGATCTGACAGCATTTTACCATCCCACATGTCCATACACAGCCAGGTGGCGGGAATCACAGGAACTAAGTAGATGAGAAAGGAGAATTCCTGCCAGTTCCTCTCTCTTGTGGATACCTCCCCTGCATGAAGAGGAACACTAAGACCAGCATCCATGCTAGCAAACCTGGACACAGCTGGGTAGCATGAAAAAGTCTGAGTTCTAGAGCTGGTTGAGAATTTTTCACTGACACAATTTTTATTGGAAAATGCCAGTTCGTCAAACCAAAATGTCATGGCAAAGGGTCAGTTTTGACAAAGTTCTTAACTCCAAAAATTTTGAAAAAAAAAACTAATATTTTGCTCTGGCCCTTTCTGAATGAAAAATTCCAGTCTTCTGATTCAAAATTTACATTTTTGAAACTACAAGTTGTTGATTGGTTTCAGAGTAGCAGCCGTGTTAGTCTGTATCCGCAAAAAGAAAAGGAGGACTTGTGGCACCTTAGAGACTAACAAATTTATTTGAGCATAAGCTTTCGTGAGCTACAGCTCACTTCATCGGATGCATGCAGTGGAAAATACAGTGGGGAGATTTATATACATAGCGAACATGAAACAATGAGTGTTACCATACCCACTGTAATGAGAGTGATCAGGTAAGGTGAGCTATTACCAGCAGGAGAGCGGGGGGGAGGGGGAACCTTTTGTAGTGATAATCAAGGTGGGCCATTGCCAGCAGTTGACAAAAATGTCTGAGGAACAGGGCTGGGGGGGGAGGGGGAATAAACATGGGGAAATAGTTTTACTTTGTGTAATGACCCATCCACTCCCAGTCTCTATTCAAGCCTAAGTTAATTTTATCCAGTTTGCAAATTAATTCCAATTCAGCAGTCTCTCGTTGGAGTCTGTTTTTGAAGTTTTTTTGTTGAAGAATTGCAACTTTTAGGTCTGTAATCGAGTGACCAAAGAGATTGAAGTGTTCTCCGACTGGTTTTTGAATGTTATAATTCTTGACGTCTGATTTGTGTCCATTTATTCTTTTACGTAGAGACTGTCCAGTTTGACCAATGTACATGGCAGAGGGGCATTGCTGGCACATGATGGCATATATCACATTGGTAGATGTGCAGGTGAACGAGCCTCTGATAGTGTGGCTAGGCCCTATGATGATGTCCCCCAAATACATATGTGGACACAGTTGGCAACGGGCTTTGTTGCAAGGATAGGTTCCTGGGTTAGAGGTTCTGTTGTGTGGTGTGTGGTTGCTGGTGAGTATTTGCTTCAGGTTGGGGGTCTGTCTGTAGGCTAGGACTGGCCTGTCTCCCAAGATCTGTGAGAGTGATGGGTCGTCCTTCAGGATAGGCTGTAGATCCTTGATGATGGGTTGGAGAGGTTTTAGTTGGGGGCTGAAGGTGATGGCTAGTGGCATTCTGTTATTTTCTTTGTTGGGCCTGTCCTGGAGTAGGTTGATTGTAGCTCTAACTTGACATTTGAGAGACAAGGTGGGCAAGGTAATATCTTTTCGTGGACCAACTTCTGCAATAGAAGTTGGTCCACGAAAAGATATTACCTCACCCACCTGGTACCTCTAATATCCTGGAACCAACACAACTAAAAGAACACTGCATATAACGTGAGATCATCAAGACTTCATTTCTCAACGGGCATGACTGGGCAGGTGAATGGAAGATTAAGTTGTCACTAAAGGCATGCCGAGCATTAGGCTGGAGTCAGTCTAGCTAAGATAAGCAAGAACACCCTGGTACTAGAGACAGTGGACAATATAAACCATGAATGTAGGTTTCAGAGTAACAGCCGTGGAAGTCTGTATCCGCAAAAAGAAAAGGAGTACTTGTGGCACCTTAGAGACTAACCAATTTATTTGAGCATAAGCTTTCATGAGCTACAGCTCACTTCATCGGTTATACATGAAACAGTGCGTAGACAGAGCATGCTGTACTGGCTTTTGTTCCTAAAAGGTAACCAAGCCAATCATGAAGTACATGAGGAATGCAGATGTTAGTAAAGATGTATGTAAGGGAAAGTTTTTCTGTATAACTTTGGATTTGTGATGCACCCTGCATCCAGCCCTTGTATTTGAGCCCGGCCAATCTCAGCAAAGTGCTGCTGTATGCCAAATAAACGTACCTGAATGATGAATTCTGTAGTCAAACTGAGTTTTTGGGGAATTGAGTACACGAGGGTCCTGAGGCACCCCAACACTGATTATAGTAAAAATTAAAATAAAAAAAACTGTTGAAAAATAAAAACGTAATGTTCTGAAAGTACTGACATTAAATATTGTTTGATTTTTTTCCCCCCCAAGATTTTTGGTTTGCAAAATTGTACAGATTTCAATTTTTTTTTGGAATTTTTTTTAATTGCTAAATTGTTTGTGGGACATGGAACCATTTTCTGCCCAGCTCTAATGCTTTGCCTGAATGGATCGGCATTCCCTAGCATGGCCACAGCCTGTTGTCCAGTTATTCAGAAGAGTCAACCAGCGACATTCATTAACAAGTGTTAATGGATGTAATAATGTCTGTCTGTCTACATTGTGGAGGACTCTGAGGGGGTGTGTGCTACCCCCCTGGCCTTACTACCTCTGCTAAAGGCCATCACTACAGTTGCCTGCATTTCCAATAGGGTGACCAGATAGCAAGGACAAGGAGTGGGGGGTAGTAGGTGCCTATACAAGAAAAAGCCCCAAATGTCGGGACTGTCTCTATAAAATCGGGACATCTGGTCTCCCTAATTTCCAGGAATAACCTCCCTCATTTATGACGCCAGCAGCCTTTCCTTACCGAGATCATATTTTCTTCCCATTGTCTCCAATACTAATACCCTGCCCTTTTCAAGAATTTTTCAAGAGAGCACTTCACAGCGCTAGGGTGTTTGTTTGAAAGCATCTCCTGGAGGTTGAGCTGCGTCTGTGCCACAGTTCAAAAAAGCCCAGTTGGAGCTTTCGCTGCTGCGGCTAACCCCAACATTTTGAAATTGAACATCAGTTAGAATTCAGGTCGAATAATCTCCTCTCTGCCTAACTAATTTCATATAGATAGAGGCAGAGAGGAGAGGATACAGCTTTGCAGCACTGCCTGCATTCTCTGAATAGGTTCGCCCGGACATCCTCATATATTAATAATAAAAATGTATGTACATTTCAATAGCCTTTTCCCTCCTGAAAGACGCAGAAGTGCTTTACAGACAAAGTACATGAGTATGACCACATCACCACTAAAATGCAGCTTCCTCTGGGGGGCGGGGGTGGGGGGAAGGCAGCAGATAGCGCACAGCAACACTACACACAAGTTTAGGCTAGGAAGTGATGAAGGATACCATGTCTAATTGAAACTGCAAAGAGAATCTGATGAGGAGGAATAAAGCTACGTGCACTGGAATTTGACCAGGAACCTGCTTTGAGCATGCCTATTCTTGTGAAAAGTGCCAGGAGAGCCTTATTAACCCAAGATGGTCAGGGCAAGGGTACTGTTTTTTTTAATCTCAACCTCACCTCCAGCTATGCAGTGTCTCCTAATGTCCCTCTGTGATATTAGTTCAATTCTATTTCAGATGGAATCACACTTATTCATTCACCAGCATCATTTCCTGCAGTAGAGTACATATCCCCTAATCACTCTCCCATCCAATTACTGACCTGCCCGATCTCACTCAGCTTGCGAGAACTAATGAGATTCCAAGCCCTGACAACAGGACTTTCCCACAGCGTTCCAGTTTTGCACGGGTCTCCAGGCTGATTGGTTATTAAAACATTGGTTTATAATAAAAAAGTTTGAATATAATTGGCGACTTGGCCAACCTCTGCCATCTGCCAGTCCGGGTCTCAGCATCAGTCCCCCAGCTCCAAGATGAATTTGGGGACCGGCCATGTTGATGCAGGGTTGCTCTGGTTTGCAAGCGAATTCTGTGTGCTCAGATTTCAGCATCAGGCACTCCAGGCTCTAAGCAAGCCGGACTCCACTGAGCACAATGGTTCCATAGGACTGTCCCTCGGAAGCCGATTGTGTCTGTAGCGTCAATGTGAAGTGATGGAAGCAGTGGCAAACGTGGTTGAGAGCTCTTTTTGTTCAGAATACCATCACGTTTAATCATCACTGGCTGCCACAGTCTGTTACTGTCCAATTGTTACGTTCTCAGCCATTTTGACTTTATGAATTATACCAGTGCAACAGCAAGGCATGTATCTATGCCGTGCCAAAAGCTCTAGGCCATTGTGATATCAGAAGTAACTCAGCCAATCAACACCCTTTCCTTATGGCTAATTTGCATGTAACCGTTTCAGTGGTGGCATGCACAGATAGTAGATTGCTTGGCCCAACTCCCACCTGCACAAATCAACACAAATCTCCCGGTGCAACCACCCTCCCCCCCAGACACAAATCAACACACTGCAACACAACTAACACATGCAATAACCCCAGACACACAGCCTCTCAACACAACACACACCTCTCAGTCACTACTCGCACCAATCAACAAAAATCTACCAGCATGACGCATACAGTCACCCACCCTCACTCATACCATGAAGCCGTACATTTGAATGGCAATGCACACAGCTTTAAGTTCCCAGCCATTTTGACTTTATGAATTACACCCCGAGTGGCAGTATGGGCTTTCAGCCATGAGTCATTTCATAAGGAAGGAAGGGTGGGAGGGTCCAGAGGCTGGCATGAAAGATGTTTGGAAAGTTACGGGACAAGGGGGACTTAAATGCCACTATGTTGAGTGTTGCAGTACTTAACTTTTAGATGTCCTGCTGCCTCGTGGAGTTCAGAGCCCTGAGCTAGACGTCCAAGCTCCCTATGCAATGCATGGGGAGCCTTAGGCACCTGAAAAAGGGAATCACAAAAGCCAGCATGCTGAGCACAGAGCCACCTAAGCTAGCCAGCAGGAAAATGCCAAGGGGTGTGGCCTTAGCCCTGCCCCTCAAAGGGAGTTAGGTGTTTAACTCTGCTCAGGATTCACAACTGTGAACTCTCCCGCTAGGCATCTAAACCAGCTTAGTATTTTTGCTGTTGAAAACTGAGAAGGAGGAGCAGCAGCAGCCCTCTCCCCCTCTCCACCCAACAGTCCAGTGTTCAGAGCATTCACCCAGGAAGTGGCAGACCTGTGTTCAATTTATTTTTCTGCCTGATGCAGCATAGGGATCTGAACTTGGGTCTGCCACATGTTAGACACAGGCCCAAACCACTGGATTATGGGGCAGTCTCAGGCAGGTGTCAGTCAGTCTGTCCTGTTGAAGCTGTTCCACTGTGTATAGCTACTTAAATAACCACTGTGCCCGAGACCAGGTGACAATGATTCTGCTGCCCAGTGGTTAGGGCACTCAGTTAGGAGATCCAGGTTCTAGTCCCCCTGTGCCAATGAGCAGGTAAGGGTTTATATACAGCAGGGATCGGCAACCTTTGGCATGCAGCTCGTCAGGGAAATCAGCTGGCAGGCCGGGACAGTTTGTTTACCTGCAGTGTCCACAGATTCGGCCAATCGCAGCTCTCACTGGCTGCGGTTCACCGTTCCAGGCCAATGGGGGCTGTGGGAAGTGGCAGCCAGCATGTCCCTTGGCCCACACCGCTTCCCGCAGCCCCCGTTGGCCTGGAACGGTGAACCACGGCCAGTGGGAGCTGCAATCGGCTGAACCTGCGGACGTTGCAGGTAAACAAACCATCCCGGCCTGCCAGCGGATTTCTCTGATGGGCTGAGTGCCAAAGTTTGCTGACCCCTGATATAAAGTGCAGTGACTTCAGCAGCAGAGATTGAAAAAAGACATCTCCATTGGCGACGGAATTTTGTGGTGGTTCTTGGGGTACCCAGGACTGGGAGTCACCATGTTAGCCCCCTGCCTCCAGCAAGAAGGAGATTTGTTTTTGCTTAACGGGGTATCAGCTCCCTGGTGCTGCCAGCACCCTCCTCTCGGCTATGTAAGCCCTTACTTTGTTTTGCAGGATTAACAATATGTGCACCCCAGTCCCTGAGTCCCATTGACACATTCCCCCATAGTGCCCAGCCCCTTGTCCACTGAACATTCACAGAAATACCAGGTCCGTTGTCCCCAAAGAAACATTGTACACACCAGCTTGTGTGTTTCAGATCAGGCTTAGCCCCTTGCTGAATATCACCACACTTAGATATCTTTATAGTGGAAACAAGGATTAGTTTATTACCAAAGATTCAAGAGATAGTGAGTAAGGATATTGGAAACAAATAAAAAATAAGTCATAACATGCTTTCTAGAGACTAAACTTAACAAACAGGCTAACCTCCTCTCTTAAGAAGTTTATCTCACCCCCAAAGTCCTCTGGGGTGTTTTCAGCCAAGGCTGACTCAGATCTCATTTTCATGAATGTAAACACACTGCTCGTTTACTTCCTAGTTTCAGGATAAGAGGGTGTTTTCCTTACCTTTTATTGTACTCACGAAAGTTCTTTGTCTATACTCAGAGACAGGATCACCACCGACAGCTTATTTTTTCCTGTGTGCTGCTTCCCTGTTGACTTTTCAGATCTCTTCTTTGATTTCTTTTGTAAATGGGCATCCATTGTGTTAGCTTACAATGCTTCATTTACCTTCTACAGAGAGAGAGGTGAATAAACATCTCTTGTGCAACAGAACACCTGTGTTTTTCACGCCTGCTCATGACTCATCCCTTGATACAGACTCTAAGAGCATATTTTCAGTATACATATATAGCTCCTTTTATAATATCTGTACATACATTTCACACCAATAGTAGTGACCAGTGTGACCCTCGCTTTCATTTAAGACCTCACATGACACTCTTTGGTGAACCTGAACATACCTACCAGAATTAGAACATTCCTGTAACCCCCTTGCTGGCTTAGGTCACGACTCTCCTGGGAGGTGGGAGTCCCCAAAGTTCAAGTCCCTACTCTTCATCAGGCTGAGAGGGATTCAAACCTGCATCTCCCACATCCTGAGTGAATGCTCTAACCACTGGACTAAGGGTTATAGAGGAGGCACTGCCTCCTCTGATACCCTTTGTGTGGGTTTAGGCATACTCAGAGCAGACCTACCAGCTCAGCCCCCTAAGGCAGTTAGGTGGGGAAAGCCTAGTTTGTGAATTCCACTGGGGTTTAGGAGGCAAGCTGCCAGGGTGGTGTCAGGACCCAGGCAGCTCAGCGCATGCCCAGCTGCTAACACCTTGGGGACTTTAACAGTGGAAATTTAAGTGCCTATGGGATTACAGCAGCAGATGACCAGGGGTTTTGTGAATGCCGCTGGCACCTAAATATTGGACTTGGGCAACCAAAGCGGCAGTCAGGTGCCTATGTCCCCTTGAGACTGCCACCCTCAGTGCATGCTGAGAAGAGAGAGGAAGCCAATGAGAGGGCTATCCCTCAGTCCACTCCAAATTCCAAGCTACCTTCCTGCACTGGGATACTGTATAAATAAAGGTGCGTCTATTCAACAAACCAGGTTGCCCTTTAGGTGAGAAAACAACCACACACTCTTTTAAAAGGGCTGGGCATTGAGTGAATTTGGACAGCCAGTCAGAGAGCTTGACCTCCCTACTTCTATTGCCCATAAGAGCTCTGCAAAACTTTCATCTCAAAACTCGTTACCAAGCAAACCTCACTTGGATTAATGTTCTATTACAAACATGAAGATTAATTAGGCCACAGCTGCTCGGATTTGTCACCTTTCCACAAAACCCAGGGCCAGTCTCAAGTGAGCTCAGGCAAGCTTGTCTCAAGTGGGCATGGGCTAATTCATGCGTCACTTTCCATATTGAGAGGCGCTGCTCTGGGAAGCAAAATTTTTATTCTATTCCATCTAATGATCCACAAGCAGAACAGAATCCTTCCTCTCCACCCCAACCCACAGCCCTAATTAGCACCGTGACCAAAACCCTTATAACAGCAGAATCGGACAAATAGCCACGATGCCATTTAGGATCTGGCAGGGCTGGGCTAAAAACCACTATCTCTGGCAAAAAGACACTCCTGTGAATGCTTTTGATATTATGAGGGAATGGAGCCACCTGAGAAACAGGCTGCTTGCAATGAACTAATGTAGGCTAATGAGTCATCTGGATCTCCAGGGATGTGCATGAACAAATCCAGCTTCCTCTGAGAGGGAATGTATAAAACAGAGCAAAGAGGGTGCTCGGGAAGGGGTAGATAGGTCTGCTTGCTTTGGTGTGGGAAGGCTCTGAATGAAAAATTCCAGACACACACACACACACATATATATTACTGGTGCTTTAACTCTCCCGTAGTCATGGAGGCACCTCCGTCTTTATGCTACCTCTCCAGCAGCCCCTTCCCGAGCACTGGGACAGAGTAATGTTGCAATTTACTCTTCCCAGCAAGTGGGGGAACCTGGACTCAATTGTGCTGGGTCAATAAGTCAGGAGAGGGGGAAGGAATGGCTCTGAAAAACACAGCGTTCCTTTCAGTAGTGCAGTTTATCCCCATTCTTTTCTACCATGGGGAGATGGGGAAAACAGCATCTCTGGTGTGCCGAAGGAGAGGAAAAATTCCACTCCTTAGTAAAGGGAGAGATTTCTAGTGCAATGCAGCTGCAATGAACAATTAAAGCTGTTTCCTCTTTTAGATACTTGCAAATATAAGGCCGTCCTCAACTGGAAGCAGGGCTTCTGCATATTGCCTTCAGGTACCAGATCCCTTATTTCATCAGCCCTTCCCATTAACTGGAGAGGGGCACTGTTATCATGCAAAGATAGGTGTTGTGAGCTAGCCATCCTCCCCTCCCCAGAGCCAAGAGCAGCTGCAGACCCAGGAGGCTCAGATAATTTGGGGGGGAGTTCAGATAACTGTGAATTTTAATGTGCTTATATCAGTGACACTCAAACTCTGAATTATGTTAAGTTTTGACTATTGCTAAATTTGAACTACATTGGGCAACTGGGAGGGAAAAGCAACACGGAAATTGGTGAGGGCCCAGTGAATTTCTCCAATTGGAGTGTGGGGGTCAGTACAATGGAAGTGAAGGATACAAAAGATGATCCCCTGGTTAGCGTGCTAGCCAGGATCTCAGGAAACCTGGGCTCAGTTCCCTGCTCTGTCACAGATTTTCTCTGTGACCCTGGGAAAGTCACTTAATCTCTTTGTGCATCTGTTCCCCACCTGTAAAATGGGGGTGATAGCATGCCCTCCGTCACAGGGGTATTGAAGGCTGGGAGATGCTCAGACTCTATGGTAACAGGTGCCCTATCAGTACCTAGATAGGATAGATACAGTCAGGGTACATCCTTTAGCAGGGCCTAGTAGTAAAAATCAAATCCTCACTGACTCTGCAGCTCTTCCCTATGCCAATGGGTAGCCTGCTGCATCTCAAAAAAACCCCAACCCTGCTGAGCGTGAGATCTGATGCTGCACTGTTTAGATCAGAACTGACAGATTTTTCCTGCATCCGGTGTGGCAATGACCCGACCATTGTCGGTGTGGGTTGAGCAGTGCTGCCGAGTGACACAGTGCTCCACATTTCCAAGGCATTTAAGGAAATGTGATGGTGCATTTGTATGGCACGTAAAACACCAGCGCTTCTACAATGGGCAGAGGTGGGTTCCAGGAAGAAGCAGAATCAGAGCTCATGTCTTGAGGCTTTCCAGTTTCCCTCCCCAACAGTCGCCTTCCCAGAAGGAATTCACTGCCTGTCTTTTAGAGTCATAGAACTCCTCCCCCTATCCTATTCAGTGCCTCTATTCCGCAGTAACTAGCTCCCTATCGGTATCATAGGTAAGGGTATTAGTGCTCTCTTTGTAGGGGGATAGCTATATAATCTATTTCCAGGATCTAAATTATATTCATACTAATAATATGTAGTATTTCATAGTAGTTTGTAAACCCTAACTTCCCCACACAACACTCCTTAGAGTTAGATATTATTATTCTCCTTTTACTGAGGCACACAGACTTTAAAGACTCTAAAAATGCTGAACCTCCACATTTTGGGTCAGATTTTCAAGAGTTGAGCTCCCATTAAGGCATCAAAATAAGTACCTGGATTTTCCAAAGGAGTCAGTGAGAGTCTGTCTATTGACTTCAGTAGGATTTGGGCCAGTGCTTGAGTGCTGAGATGATGGCTGAGTCTGCGTGCTCATCCAGTCCCTGGACTTCTTGATGAGATTGTCAGGTATGTCATTAGCAGTTCTTTGCCATGTTGTAGCCATGCTGGTTCCAAGATATTAGCGAAACAAGGTGGATGAGGTAATCTCTTTTATTGGATCAACTTCTGTTGGTGAAAGAGACAAGCTTTCGAGCTTACACAGAGCTCTTTTTCATGTCTGGGGAAGGTATTCAGAATGTCACCGTTAAATACAAGGTGGACCAAATAAGGAATTAACACGTTGCAAGAGATCATTCAAGGGGAAGTGGAAAGTTTACAACTCTACAATCTTAGGACAGAGGAGGGTTAGTGGATTACTTACAGATTGTTGTAATGAGCCATATGTCCAGTGTCTTTATTAAGTCCATGATTTTTGGTGTCTAGAAGAAATATGAATTTAAGTTCCCAGGCTTGTTTTCTGAAGGTGTGCAGGTTTCCTTTGACAGTGAGGACTTCGAGGTCAGAGACAGAGTGATTGTTTTGTGAAAAGTGTTTGCCCATGGGTGATATAATATTTTTGTCCTTCATCATTTTTCTGTGTGAGTTAATTCAGGAGCATAGTGATTGTCTGGTTTCACCTGCTAGTTGTTACTGGGGCATTTAGTACACTGGATGAGGTACACAACATGTTGTGATAGGCATGTGGAGCACCCAAGGATCTTGAAAAGTGTGTTGTGGGAGGTATTGATAATTGTAGCAGTGGAGATGTGTCTGCAGGTTTTGTGTCTGACGTTATGGCAGGGGCTGGTGCTACTTTGAGTTGGTGGATCTTGGTGTATGGGGAGATTGCTTGAGATGGTGAGCCTGGCAAGGCTGGGGAGTTATTTGAAGACCAGAAGAAGGGGGTTAGGAAAGGAGGGGTCTCCATCGAGTACAGGTTGTAATTGTTTAATGATACTCCATCTGGGCTCCAGTGTGGGGTGGTAAGTAACAAATAGGGGTGTGCCGTCAGAGGGATCTCTCGGGGTATTTGGGTGGCCTGTTCCATGAAGTGATCTACTTCTCTGGTGGATTGTCCTTGTTTGGTGAAGGTGGTTTTAAGTGTCTTAAGGTGTGTATCCCAGACTTTCTCCTTGGAGCAAATTCTGTGATATCTGAGTGCCTGGCCGGACAACAAATTTCTTGGTGAGTTAGGGGTGGTTACTAGATCTGTGAAGATAAGTGTGGTTATTTGTGTGTTTCTTGTATATAGTTGTTTGTAGGATTCCGTTGCTGAAGCTGATTGTGGTGTCCAGGAAGTTGATGCAGGTCTGGGAATGTTCTAGAGAGAGTCTGATGGATGGGTGTTGGTTGTTAAAGTTGTGGTGGAAATCTATGAGGGAGTTTAGGCAGTCTGTCCAATGTATCATCAATGTATCTCAGGTATATAACTGGTTTTGTGGTGCATCTGTGGTACCGGTATTTTTGTGGTTTTTATGGTGTGGACTCCACCACACTTTTTTCATTTAGACAGACCCCCAAACAAGCCCTCCTGTTTGGCCTCTAAGTCACTACCAGTGTGGGCTGGATTTGAACGAACAACCTAGACGGGAAAACCTGTATAACCTATTACCAGTTCTCTAATGTACCCAATCCCACAGTCAGGATATTTCTTATTTATATTGCATAACACAGATATGCCCTGGAGACTGAATTAACACCCCATATGCACTCCACTGACTTTCTGGACATCCATTCATCACCAGCTTCCTAGATTTCACTGTGGTAACTTTTGGTGATCTTTACCAAATTTGAGGCATGCATGCCTACAGTGGAGATTCCCTGCTCCAGCACCAGTGTAGCTAAGCCAGTCTAACCCCTCACATACACAGGCAAAGTCGCAATTTAAACCACTATAGCTTACCCTGGTCTCAAACAGCTCCAAATCATCGCTCATAAGAGCTTTGCCCTTCTAGTCTGGAAGGTTGTGTCAGTTGCAGCTACATTTTTCACAGACTAGACAAGGCCTGAGTCTCAATTTACTTGCAATTGCTAGAGTCAAAAACCAACTTCTCCAGGACTAAACCAGTCAAAAATGTTTAGCATTGGACACAATGGCGAATAGGACAGATGTTTGGGTGAAAAAAACCACGCCATATAAAAACAGCCACAATGTTCGGGCCTGATCCCTGGGACAGATGTTAGTCACATTGCTTAATGCACTACGGGAAGGTTCTTTGATACCACTTTGCTGGGTGCACTGTAAGAACTTGCATAGCACAGACTAGAAGGAGTGCTTCCAAGAATTACGTCTTCATTTCCACAGAGCTGCATGATGACCTTTGGTGCATTTCATGATGTGATCTCTTTGGAAAGCACTATATTACATCTCAGTCACTCTACAAATAACATCTTGGGATTATAACCTGCTGTTAATAAATGCGGTTAATCATCAATGAGAGAGTCTCAGCTATTATGCACTGACGATGTAATTTTATACCTCGCCAATCCAGAAAAATCAGTTCCATTCGTTTTACATTGGCTAGATAGATTTGGAGCCTTTCAAGGTTAATGTCACTAAATCATCTGCTAATTCTAAAGAATCATTTGAGTACCTGGAAAGAACATGCCCTTTTCATATTTCTAAGAAAGGTTTTAAATACTTAGATATTAATTTCCTCCCTAAACCCAGCCATTTATATAAAGCCAACTATGCCCCTATGCTAAAACAAATATGCAATGACCTTAATAAGTAGTCTGCTTTACACAGAAGTTGGATGGGATGCATTAACACCATTAAAGTTGTCCCAGTCCCAGTCAGTTATATCTTTTTCTCATTAATTCCTATTTCACTACCAAGCCAGTTTATACACTTTTTTATTTATTTATTTTTTTTGAAAAGCTGATGGATGATTTTGTTTGGGAGAAAGAAACCACTGCTTGTTAAGAAAAGCCACAACATTGAGGCCTGATCCAAAACCCAGTGAAGACAGTGAGAAGCCTGCCATTTACTTCAGTAGACTTTGAATCATGCCTTCAGACTGCAGGGCCCTGGCAGTGTCATGTCTCCCTACCTTACTGGACTTGTGGTCCTTAGAGCTGTCTCTGGTGGTTTCATAGGCCAGCTGAAATGCACTGGATGGTAACGAGCCAAATGTATGCAATATTGCAGCAGTAGAAAAGATTGGAGCCAATACGATTAGATCAAGGCAAGAGGTGCTAGAATCCCATATCCCTATAGGGACGGCTGTCCAAGCCTAGGAGAAGATATTGAAATGCTGAGGTGATGATTTGGGGAGTCTATGTAGCACTTATACATTCTGTTAGATATTGAGAACTCCCTACGTGTATCTGTGTCAGACTGCATACTCCATTTTGAATGCAGACTTTGGTTGCCTTTGCTGTTATCTTTTGCCTCCATATTGAGACAAAACCTACAGGGAGAGACAGGAGAAACTCTTGCAGGTCCTGAGGGCCTTGGGCAGCTAGGCCACGAGGTCCCACTTCCATGAAGGGGTAACTGACAGAAAGCCTGCACCCAGGAAGTGTGCCAGAAAGGCCAAGGAAAGAGAGAGTGCTGCAGCCTACTCAGACCAAAGGAAGCTCAAAAACACATGGGCACAGTGGGCTGGGACCCAGATACAGCTGACTAGCGAATGTCCAGCTACAGGTGGAGCTCTAGTAGGGTTGGGTGACAGTCATCAAAGGAACCACTCCTTTTACCCCAATCAATATTCGCTCTTTGTCCAGATAAGACTGTGCACCCCCAAAATTGGGTGGAAGCAATGTCATTAAAATGTCTGGGCCTTTGTAAGAACCTGAACCTTTCCCATTTCAAAAAGACCATTTGGGACACGCTCTACATTCCATGTCAACCAGGACTAATGTATCCACAGATCTAATGTTCAATGTAATGTATCAATAGATCAATACACCTAAGGAGGTGATGGAATCTCCATTCTTAGAGGTTTTTAAGGCCCAGCTTGATAAAGCCTTGGCTGGGATGATTTAGTTGGTGTTGGTCCTGCTTTGAGCAGGGAATTGGACTAGTTGACCTCCTGAGGTCTCTTCCAACCCTAATAGCCTATGATTCTATGATTCTCTATCTACACGGGAGAAGGCTACCAGAATACCAAAAGAACTTGAATCAGGTTCCTTTAGGCCCATTCCCTGAAATAACATTTATCTAAACTGTATACCTTAACTGCTGACATCAGGACCTGGAAAATATCTAATACATTGTTCAGGAATGTATTCCGCCCCCTGCCCCCCCAAAAAGCACAAAGAGACAGATGGATCCACTTAAGCCTTCCAAATAGACCTGGCATGGGATTGAACGAGATAGGTCTAGTACTGGCCTTTGGCAGAGAGGTGAATTTCACCCTGGGAGAAGCATGCTCATCTTAATTTATCTGATGGCAGCTGTAGTAAGCCTAGGAAGTTCGCATTTCCTTGTCCAAGATCCCAGCTCAGAATTGTCCTTTGATTAGTCATCACTCCCAGTTAGCTAATCCAGATGGATAATGCCCTCCCTTCAGTTTTGTTGGAAGGGGTCTGGGCAGAATGTTCATTCACACATCTGTGGCAGCTACGTATTGAACAATTTGGGGCCGATATTAATAAAAATGTTAATAACTGGAGTTGATTTCCCTTTAGCACCTCAGTTTTCCTTGTAGGGTTTTCAATCTTGAACCCAGTACAAACTTGATTGTGTCCATGAAAAACATCAATGCCAGGGCCCTACAGATCCCAGGTTGCAGAGGCACAAGGAAAGGAATTTTTTCCCCCTGAAACATCCACATGTTTTCCCAATAGAATCATGGAATTACTGACTGGGAGCCAGCAGCCCTACTGCAGCTCTTCCAGAGACTTCTCACCCTCTTCTTTACAATCAAGGGCATTTTGTATGGCATAATTACTTCCAGAGTATGTTGTTTCCAAAATGGTGTGATGCTGATCCAGTGAATGTATTTGCAAATCGTCTAACCAGCTCTGGATAAGTAATGGGGAGGGAGATTGGTAAATAATTTTATCAAAATATTATGAAATTAACTGAATAAATTATTTGGCAAATACTATTCCTCTGGCTCCAATGTGACCGGCTTACCCAGAACCTACAATCTCACCTGCACAGGAGAACCTATGTGGAGTAGGATTCAAGTCCCATAGGGTTCTGGAGAGCTGAAGGGATGCACTCAAGCAGATCATCTTGCAGGGTCAGAGCCCCTACGTGGACAGTCATGACAAGGAATATTCAGGCTCCTGCTTCTGGATGCTGTTGAAATGGAGCATCTGCCTACAGAATGATTAGCATTTTTTCAGGTGCGGCCCACAAAATGCAAGGTGCTGTTCAAACACAAAAGAAGGCAAAATTGCTGGGGTTTCCAAGTCTCTTCTTCGCTCTTAGCAGTGGAGAATAGTGTGATATGGTGGCTAAATGCAGTGCGTTTATGTCCAGGCATTAGCCAGCACATTCGTCACACACATTAATGTCAAGAGAGGTGAAAGTTCACAGAATGAAACATTCATTTTTTCTGTCTATGTGTATGTAATAAACTCTCCTTTCAGGGCAGTGTTTTTACAAAGTGAGTAAGAGAGAGAGAGAAACATTAGAAAAGATGGTTGTGTGAGTGTGAGAGAGAGAGTCTTGAAATGCTTCCTAGCAGATGTCTGTGTCTCAGCCTCTGACTGAATTACACTTTTTCTCTCTCTCTGCGGTGTTGTCTTGTAGTTATTAGTCCGCCAGATGTGTTTATCTCTTGGAAAGATCTTTTAGCTCATATCCAGTATAGTCATTGCAGGGATGGGGGCTGGAGATGCGGCTTCTACCTCGGTTCCCCACAGGCCTGGAGAAACAATGTGTCTCTTACTGATTAGCAAAACAAAAAATGTAATGGGGAAAAAACCCAGATTTACTCTCAGTTGCTAGTTACCTCCTATAGCATCTGCGTGCTTTGGAGACTTTGTTTCCCAGCTTTACACAAGACAATAGCTATCTGTTGTCTCTGGCTCCCACAGCCTGCTTGCCTGTGTGAAACCTGCGTCTGTTTTAAATGCCCTAAAGGAAGGTGCAACAGGGCCCAGGCACAGCTGCACTTCTTCATGTGATATAATGGAGTCAAAGTCCTTGGGCCAGATTCTGATCTCAGCCGCACCTGGGCAAATTCAGTCACTTCAGCATTATAGCTCTGCTGTAACTCACCTCAGAAAGTGAGCCCTGGTGTGCACCTGAACACAGCAGTGTAAAAACACTCATAAACAAGCCCTGAGATGAACTCCTGGCTGCCTGGGCCCACAGAACAGCTGGTAATAATGCTCCGAATAGGCAATCTGGGATGATTTTCACCTCTTTGCTCAGAACGACATTGAAATGTTGGGCAGCTTTGCCACCCAGGACACCTAGTCTTGATTCCCAGGCTGCAAGGAATGTAGAAACAACCTACTCAGCCACAAGGGGGTGAAGTGGGTGTGTTATACAAATCAATAACTGCACCCGAGAGCGACTTTAAAGCGTGGTATGGATCATTTCCAAAGCAGAGGTCACTTCCATTCTGCACAGCTGACCATGACTCTTAGCCACATAAGGGAAATGGACTCCCAAAGATCTATCAAGGGACAAAGAGGAATCTGAAGAAAAGAAAAAACAATGTAAGAAAGTCAGAGAAAGAGAGAGAGAGAGACTGTGTGTGTGTGTGTGTGTAGTGGGATTCATTCCCTTTAGTCCCATAGCTAAGCTTTTATTGCTCGTTGGAAAGGTCTCAGGATCAAGCTCTCACAGTCTTTGATGATGATGGTGATGAAGATGATTTTTATAACAATCTACAGAGGGGTAGGGCTGTCTTGTTTGTTTTCTCTCCTTCCATGCTGGAGACACAAGAAAAAGCCTTTCTTTATTGTGTCAGGGGCTTTTTAAAGTGAATTTACCAGTGCCGAAAGCCAGGGCTGACAGGCCAAGATAGTGAAGTCCTGTTTCTTCACAGAACTGGTACAGCACAGGTAACTGCAAGGCAAGCTACCTCACACTCCAGCAACATGCCTCAACCCTTGGCTGAAGGTACCACTGAGATGGGTGTTCTGTCATCATGATCCATTCAGTATTTGCCCTCGCTGCTGAGAGACACCCAAAAGTGTTTGTTGCAATTAGAGCTGAGCGGGAATTTTCCAACCAAATGTCTTTCTGGTGAAAAAGGTGATTTCCACAAAATTGAATTTTTGTACGGAAGTCAAAATTCGTTTCAAGTTTGGTTAATATTAATTTCTATGTCTCCCAGGGCTGCTGTGGTGCCTCATGGCATTTATAGTATAAGTTGCTTATGCCCCCATTTTCCGCTCTGGGCCGAGTTCCCAGATCATCTCCCATCACGTACCATAGCCACAGGACTCCGATGAGGCATCTTGGCAATTTCACCAGAGGGAGAGATCATTGTGCATAATGGGAGATATAGACCAGCAAGAGAGCTCTTGGCCTTTAGCGGAAAATGGGGAAATGAGACTGCCACATTACAACTCCCATAAAGCATTGCAGGAGCTCAGGCAGATACAGACTGATGTCAACCCAAAATGAAATATGTTGATATTTCTGTATCTAAATGCTGTGGAAGTTTCAGTTCCATGAAAAGGTTTGATATTTTGACATTTGTAGATAAAAACAAATGTCAAGACATCTGAATTTTCCAAGGGACGGAAACTGCATTTTTTGATTATCTCTACTGTGGACTTGGAATATCCATCAGATGGCAAACTCTTTCAGATTTGCAAATACTGCAAAAGAGAGCTGTCAGCATTCACAGATGCCCGCATTTGCCTTCACAGATTCAGTAACCACCCCAAACACACCAAGAAAACGATTATCTACAGCTAGGCATTCAGATACCACAGAATATGCTCCGAGGAGAAAATCCAGGATACACACCTTAGCATACTTAAATCTGCCTTTACCAAATAAGGACACACCACTAGAGAAGTAGATCGCATCATAGAATGAACCACCCAAATATCCCAAGAGAGCCTGCTTCAATATAGAAAAAAACCCCTCCAACTGTACACTACTAGTCATCATCTAACATCCCACACTAGAATCCATGCAGGGTATCATTAAAACCCATACTCAATGAAGACCACATCCTGAAGGAAATCTTTCCTGACCCTCCCTCCCCCCCGCCCCCATTCTGGCCTTCAAATAACTCCCCAACCTTACCAAGCTCATTATCAGAAGCAAGTTCCCCACACACCAGGATCCATTAACTCAAAGTGGCACCAGTCCCTGCCATAACAGATGCAAAACCTGCAGATATATCTCCACTGCTACAGTGACCAATACCCCTCACCCCCACAAAACACCTTTCAAGATCCATGGGTCCTACACATTCCTATCACAATGTGTGCACAATATGGTGTACTGACTTCCCTAATAACAACGAGTGTGTGAAACCAGACAATCACTACACTTTTGAATGAACTCACACGGAAAAACGGTAAGGCAAAACACCATATCACCCATGGGCAAACACTTTTCACAAAACAATCACTTCATATCTGACCTCTCAGTCCTTGTCCTCAAAAGAAATCTGTACAACACCTTCAACAGTTGAGACTGGGAGCTTAAATTCACAACTTTGCTAGACACTGAAAATCATGATATAAAGACACTGGATTTATGGCACATTACAACAATCTGTAACCCACTATTCCTCCATTTTTTTCTGCTATGACTGCAGGAGTGACCAGCCATTTTACCTTGAATGGTCCCTCAGAATGTGTTAACTTCTTCTGCTAAACAACCTGTTCTACCATGTATATTTAGTTCTGACACTCTGAGTACCTTTCTCAGACCTAAAGAAAAGTCCTGTGTAGCTCAAAATCTTGTCTCTATCACCAGCATAAGTTGGTCCAGTAAAAGATATTACCTTGGCCACCTTGTGTCTGTAAACTTGCAGTTCAATAGAAACCAGGTATTCACTTCAACAGCATTCACAACCCCTTGTATTTGCTTTCTGTGAACAGCCAAGTAGGCATTAAATAAAGTTTCTGAATGTTGTCTGTCCTTGTCTGCACTTGCCATTAAAGCATATTTAGCACCAGTTCAACTGCACCCATCACCGACAGGTGGTGTTTCTCCGTGCCTCATCTGTAAAATTGAGATAACACTACTTCCCTGTTTCACAGGGCTGTTATGAGGATAGACTGTTTGGTGTCTGTGAGATGCTGTGATACTGTACACAGACAGGTGGATAAACAATATAATTCATGCAAATTGTAAAATTCACAAAGGCTCAGATTTTCACTCTCTTAGATCTTTTTCAAAAATCCCAGCCTAAACTGTCAGGATTTCAATTAAGGCTTGATATTACACAAACGTGTCTAACCATCAGAGGAGTAAAGTTCTGGAACAGCCTTCTAAGGGGAGTAATGGAGGCAAAAAAACCTAACTTGTTTCAAGACTGAGATTGATAAATTTCTGGCCGGGATGGTATGATGAGGTTGCTTACAGTGGTATATGGCCCATCCATGACTGCTAGTAGCAAATATCTTCAATGGCCAGAGATGGGATACTAGACGGGGAGGGCTCTGAGTTACTACAGAGAATTCTTTCCCAGGTGTCTAGTTGGTGGATCTCACCCACACTCTCAGGATCTGACTGATCACCATTTTGGGGGTCAAGAGGGAATTTTCCCCTATGTCAGAACAGTGGGGAAAGCTCTCAACAGTTATTCCCAAAAGTATTTGTAAATAACTTTTTGCAATATTCTACCAGCTCTTCTACCGACCCATTTGAACCAGTGGTGAAAACCTTTACAGCCCAGCACCACTATTATTTGTCATTTGAATTGCTGTAGCGTCTGGGAACCCCGGTAATGTAACAGGATTCATTGCGCCAGGCGCTGTACAAAAACAGAACAAAAACACAGTTCCTGCCCCCAAATAGCTTAGAGTCTTTGTAGCAGACTTCCAGTCTCCTGATCTCCTCAGCTCCCTCCCCTCAGTGTCTTTCTGAGGGTCAGTGAGACTAGCTGCACAATTCACTGACTTGTTAGACGTGTAGTCCTTTCTCCCCCCACAGCAGGGTGCAAGATGCAAGTCGTTCCTACAATTTTCAATTTCTCCACTTCCTAGGGGACCTCCATTCTCTAAATATTCACCTCACTTAGGAGGCTTTACTGACAACTCAGCCAGCAGGGATCAAAACTTTACAATTTTGTTAGTATGCTGGCGTGAAGACAGGGTAAATATTTATTTGAAGCTCTTTAACAATGATGAAGCCGCAGTTAGAGCAGCTGCAAAGTCCATCACTAATCAATATTAAGGGTATTATAATGTGGCTGTCCAACAGAAGTGTGGCTCAGTTCATGGAACCTGGAATTTCCATTCCATGGAAAATTCCAAAATTTTGATTTTTTTTTCACCATTCTGATTCAAAATAAATTTTTGAAATTTCCCATGGAATGGGAATTCTGGATTCTGACCAGAGCTACTGCTAACCTGGTGGACTGAGCCAAACTTCCGTTGGAGAGCCACATTATAATGCCCTTGATAAAGGTTAATGAAGGACCAATCCAAATTTTCATTCAGGAAATCGAAATGACATTTTATTTTGATGTTATTGAAACAGTTCATTTTGTTAAGGTCAAAATATTTAGTTTTGACTTGATTGACTCAGCTTATATGTTAAAATTTATATAATAAAAAGTCCAAGTGTTTTGACTGTTACAGTTATAGTAACATAAAAGTCAAAATGAAATATTTCCACTTGATCAAAACAATTCATTTTAATCATTTTCAGAGTTGGACAAAATTGCTACGTTCCCACAGGAGATTTCAATTTGGTTGAATCAGGATTTTCTGAGAGAAAAACATTAGGTGGGAAAGTTTTTACCCCCGTCCAGTGAGCAGTGTGGTTTATTGTGCAGGGCACTCGACTGGTAGTGAGTGGCTTGGGTTGTATTTCCAATTCTATCACAGACCTGCTCTGTGACCTTGAGCAAGTCACCTCTCCTCCCACCTTTTGTCTGTTTTGTCCATCCTGGTCTACACTCCGAGTTAAAACACATGCTGCACCAGCTCAGCTGCACCTCTAACCAACACTTGTTATTAGCAAGGGGTTTGCATTTCTCTGTGCCTTGGTTTTCCCGTCTGTAAAAAGGGGATGATAATTCTACTTTGCTACCTCACTAATGAGGATAAACTCATTAGTCTATGTGAAGACTGAAACACCATTCGCACATTCTACACGAGGGTTGTATTTGAACCTATGACCCATTACCAGTCCCTGGAACCTACCCACAAGCATCATCACATCACGTTGTCAGCCCACAAGAACCTCCTGCTCCAAGGTCCTTAACTCAGGAGTTTGGATTTGTGTACTCTGAACTTTATGCTTACCATCTAAACTTACACATTAACTCTAATTTGAATGTAGCGTCTCTTCGGTGCTCAGGTAATATGGTGATGGAGAGCATATATGTATAGCCCAAGAGTTGATCTGTGTTTCATACAGTGGGTTTCCTCTTCAGTTGCTCATGGTGGAGAGACCTGTTCAGATCATTAACCGTGTCATGAATGAAATAGCTGAGTAAATAAAAATGGGCTTATCAAGGCAATCCTTATATTAAGCTGATCTCTATAGTGCAGTGAGAACATTGGTGCTAATGGGCCCCATGCTTTTCCATTTGTTTTCCCATTTGAAGGGAATAGCCATCAATTTTCAGCATGAATGACATTTTGTTTACATCCAGGGAAACAAAAAGTAAGTGTCTACCAGAGCACAAAGTGTGCAGTATTGCTATCCTTCAGCATTCAATAACCATGAGTCAAGCCCCAAAAAATCATGAGACTGACTTAAAAATAATGAGGTTTTTTTAAATAAATACTTTTTTATATGCCTTCTGGTTTCGGAGCCTTTAGGTGGAACTCACTTCCCATTCTCAGGTTCTTCTCTGCAATGAGGCGAGCTAGAAAAGTACTTTTTTAAAAACAACAATGAAAAGCTGAAATTCTCTCATAATCACTTGACTCCAGGAGCTGGGGCTTTAAGGTGAAAAAACCATGAATTATTGTGAAACTCGCAATGAAATTACAAAGGCTGTCAATGCTGAGCACGTGTGTCTGTCCTCCAACATGCCACATCAAGTCTGTGTCACAAGAGGGTAGCTGCCTTTCCAGACATCAGGCGCCTAGAAATTTAAAGGTGTACTACTACAGAGAAAGCAAGACAATCACGCTTGCTTTGCTGCAAGCCTAACAATGCCACATTGGAGCCATGGACACCGTCTCTTCCCACCATGTACCCAGCTATCTCAATTCAACTAGCCTTCACTCATTTTAGCCTCAGGCTGGTAAAGTTTGTGATGTTTTTGTATTGACAGGAGGAAGGGATTTATCATTAAATATTGAACAGGAGTGTTGCTGGTAAAGTGCTAATGTCTTATGGCAGGTGAAAGGATGAATGGACAGGGACAAATTCTATCCTACTCCGGTTTTACATCAGGTGGCCAGCTGGGACTGTCTTATCACCTGCCTAATTGGCAAAAGAGGGAGAAAACACTTCAGCCTTACCTCTTCTGTAGCCCTAGGGCAGGGTTGGCCAGGCCTTCAGGTGAAGGGCCTGCAGCTGCCTCCTCTGAACCAGCATGTCCTCCCAGTCTCATTTCCTAAGGGTGTTATTTCACTGCTGCCTCCCAGATAATGTAACCGACTCATTCAATTGAGCATAAAATAGAAATTTGGCTTCTTATCTGCCAGGAAACCAGCTTTACTATTTTCTTTCTGCAAAATACATTTTTCACTATCTTATCTTCTAATAAACAATCCCAGCTCTGCAGGCCGCAGAAATGTTCTGAACAATTTAAGAGACATATTCCCCCTTCTCTCTCTCTCTCCCCTTAAAACCTCTGTTTTAAAAGCATTTTTAAAAAAAAAAAAAAAAAAAGAGGATCCAATTTGTATTCCATCTGCCTTTGGTGAAGGTATATATTTTTCATAAGCTGTCTTCTGCTTTTGAGGCATCTCTCCCTCTACTTCATTTTGATTCTCATCTCTCTTTTTTCCAGGCCGGAATTGAAGTACAAATTTTTTTTCCCCTCTACCCCCACACCCTCTCGTTTTAAGGTAAAGGTATTTCACAATGAAAACCCTCCCCACTCCCTACCCCTTCACCCATCATGTAGCGCTTGCCTGACAGAAGCTAAACGTGTCAGTGAAAGGTCAGCTATGAATTTTTAAACCCTACTATCTCACTCGGGCTGACATCAGAAGCATTAGCTGCAGCGCTAAATCACAGAGCGGGAGAATTAGAATATGCAACAAGGTCTTGCTGCAGAACTGTTACATCACACAGGATATTCAAGCAGCTCAGCTCGCAGACTCTATCAGCATGTGAGAGCAGAACAAGCTGACATGACAGGACAATATTCAGTGGCAGGGGGTGGACTTTGTGCATACATATGCCATCCTTCCTGGACGATCTAGGCAGCTATCAAAGCTGTAAGGGTTCAAGGAAGATTGCTGGCGATGCCTATGAAATTAAGCGGGTGTTGCCTGATCTATTGATTGTATTATTGATTTAGTTTCCCCAATTAGCACTCTGAAATTTGGCCCCAGTATCAAGCCCAGTATTATCAGAATTACCGTTCTGAGAGCCCAGGGGGATACAGTAATGGCAGCAACACTCCCACTCTGGGAAGACCTATTCCTATCCCTTTGGCTTATCATTGTCATAACTGCACAGGCTACACTGGAACTTAGGGTACCAAGGGAACTGCCGTGTACTGGGGCTATCGCTAGGGATGGAGATTTTACCCTGGGATGTGCCTGCCTGGCCCACCTTTCCAGGTTGTTCTGAGGTCTCCTTTTAAGACTTCTCCTCGCCCAGGATTCAAGCCTTTCCCACTCCCATCATTCCATTTCTCACTCTTCAGTACTGATGGTGGAGGGCTCAGAGGTCAATTCAATTCCTGCAGGAAGCAAGAGGCAATTATCAAAGAGAGGCGAATGCCCTTGGCTCCGACAATTTCAGTTTACTAAGGCTTAATATCCAGGTCAGTGGCCCACTCACTCTCCCCCAGACCACCCTCCCTCAGCCCCTGGTTCAGCTCTCTGGCTCCACCCCTCTCCTTTCATATTCCCAAATCCTCCAGCATTAACGTCCTATCTTCTTCGGCTGTGCAGCCTTTTGTGTGTCTAGACAGCTGTTTGTTCAGAAGGGAAGCCATGGGGACAGCAGCAGAGGAGCCTGAAGCCAGGGTGTCTTGGCAAAAGTCTGTTTTACTTTACTTCCTCACATGCAGGCAATGATTCCTACCTGTGCCTTTGCCCTGCCCTGGAATCAAAGTGAGATATGTCCCTAGGTTACAGACTTTACTAGTGATAGAACAACATGGAAAAATCCACATATATTGTCCCGTTCCCTGATCATTGATCAGCTTGCCTGCTACAGCAGGACAAGCTCATCAGTGCTCCTCTGCGTAAAGCCAGCCAAACCACTCTCATGGTCCCAGCACGTTGCATGCAACTCATAAAGAGTGTTTCCATCAAGTTCAGCAATCCTAACAGATGACACCTGACTTGGCCTCTCTGCTAACACTGAGTGGATGGACGAATATACTCATGAAGATTAGTTCAGACTCCTGGCAATAGAACACATGCTACAGGTGCTCTGAAAGCTTCCCCTTGACCACCACCACACTGGAACAGCCTGAGATGACCCATGGTTTTCTGTTAGATATTTCAAAGTCTGGGAAAATCCCAGCTGCCCCATTGAAGTCAACGAGAGTTTTGCCACCCGCTGTGCAAGGGAGCCAGGATTCTACACCTCAGTGCACCTACCCTGATGGCCTCTAGCTGCCATATACTCTCTGTATTAATCCAGCCGTCAATTTCTTATCCCATCTCTTCATACTCCCCTCATTCTGCATTGCCATTAGAGCCAGTTTTTTTTTTCAACAGAACAGATTTTCCATTGGAAAATACAATTTCATCTAAATCAAAACATTTCACAGGAATTTGTCAGTTTTGATGTAACTCAAAACATTTAGTTTCAACTTTATTGTTTTGAGCAATTTTGTTTTAACTTTTCTATCATATTAACAAATTAATGTCACTATATGTCGATATTATTTCTAATATTCTATCATAATGTTTTGACATTAACAAAAAGTTTAGCCACTTTCAAAATGAAAGGATTCAACATCATTGAAACAAAATATTTCAGCGTTTCCAAATCAGAATTATTTAGCATTTTTGTTTTGTGGAAAATTTCAATATTTTGTCTTTTTTTTCTAATTCAGAATGGAAACAAATTTTGAAATATCATGATTTCCTGTGGAACAAAAATTCGGCTTTCTGACCTGCTCTAGTTTCCATCTGTCCTTTTGGAATCTCTCAATCCGTCCATCCATCAGCCCCCTCCCTCTATGCTCACATAAGCATAGAGAGAGAGCTGGATGGAAGATAGATATCTCTCCATCTGGCCATCCATGTATTCCTAGATATCTCCATTCGCCATTCCAGCTAATTTTACATCAGCAGAATATCTACCAATGTTTGGAGGCTATCTGGGTGTCTCTTTGGGCACAGAGGTGAACAGGCATAGCTAAATGCCAGATGAAAAAGCTTTGCAACTTAAATGAAAAGGTAACAGGACAATTAAGCAAGATTAAGCCTTGAAATATAAGGATACCTGGTTATGTGCCAGGCACTGCTCAGCGATTCTGTATTGACATCTGGGAATGAGGGAGACAGTGGTTTTATTGCAGCCAGGATTATGCGGAACAACTGTTCATTCCCATCAGCAGCAACACTGGCTTTCTTCACACTGAAAAAGTGTACTTGTTCTTACCTTTGTTTTATCTGGCTCCTGTCCTGCTTGGGTCTGTGGCTCTCCCTTATCAGTAGATTACATTGAGATAATGCAGAAATGGCCATAAAGCCATTAGCGTTCCTCATGGTCATCCATACTTAATGCTCGCATTACAGCATTGTAATGTTCCATAAAACCCCCGAAAACCAATGTAATGAGCTCCTCCAGAAGGAAACATTATGACATGATTCTAGCTGCCAGTGTGCCAGACCCCTGAAAACACAGTGAGAAAGGTGGCATGTGTGTCCTCCACACCTATATTAGAGTAGAATCATAGAACCATAGGGTTAGATGAGACCGTAAGGGTCATCTAGTCTAGCCCCCTACCGAGATGCAGGAGTTATTGTGTCTACATCATTCACGGCAGACGGCTCTCCAGCCTCCTTTTGAAAACCTCCAGTGAAGGAGCTTCCACAACCTCCCTAGACGTCTGTTCCATTTTCCTGCTGTTCTTACAGTTGGGAAATTTTCCCAGAGATTTAATCTAAATCTGCTATGCTGTGGTTTGAACCCATGGCCTCTTGTCCTGCTCTCTGTGGCAAGAGAGAACAATTTTTCTCCATTGTTTTCATGGCAGCATTTCAAGTTTTTAAAGACCGCTTTCAAGTATTTGAAGTATCCCCATCTCTGAGCCATGCCTGCCCAGATGAAGAGATCCTTTTCTGGAGACACCGTGTTCTTAATGCTTTTCCTGCTGGTGAATTGCCAGGTGTAGGTGGGAAGAGTCATTTTAGGCAGTTCAAAGCTATAGTGTATGATTCCTGTTTTTATATTAGTCTGGAAAGGAAAAGACAGACTAGAGGCACTGCAGAGAGTAGTAGAAATTCCAGCTCCAATTAGAACACAATGCCTTCATGATCGAGGCCTTTCTGTCATCCCTGGAAAGGGGTATGTAGATCCTGCTGTTCTCTCTCACGCACAGTTCATGGACAGGCATGTTCCTTTGACATCGGGCCCCTGAACCTCAGGGTTGTGTCACCATGTGGTGAGGGCAGAAATTTTGAAGCTTCTCATGTCTCCAATGTTATCTCCGGCATCATCATGTTATGCTAGGTCTGGATTCATCCATCCTCAATCCAGGCCCCACCTGTAATACTGAAGGATCCCCAAAGAAGCATGGGATGGAAACTAACATGACCAGATGGGTCCAGCAAGATGTCAGCTGATGAGATATCTCTGCTCTAAGAGGCAGACACTGAAATATCACGTGGAGAAAAGGAAAAGGCCAACAGGATGGGACACTAAAAGAAAAACTGAAGATGTTTACTCATAATCTAGTGCAGTCATCACTCCATTCCATGGCTGTTAAATTCCAATCAGGATTTAGGGAGACCCTGTATGGTGATCCTAGCTAGCACATGGTGTATCAGTTCACTTGGGCACTAGAGAAGCAGGGAGTACTGCAGGCTCCAGCAGCCGAAATAATAAGCTCCTTTGGAGACATTACACCCGGGTTCTAGCTCGTCTCCAGGATTAGGAACAGGACTCATGGGCTAACCAAATGATTCAGCAACAGCAAGTAAAAAAGTACAGGAAAATGCCATCTCCCCAGTCTGCCAAGTTTCCCTTTGCATTTCAGGTGTGCCTGAGCCAGGGCTTCCGGATGCTATCATAGAAAATTTGCAATGCCCTGGTCAATACTGGGCATGCCGGGTAACCAGTTCAGCTCTGTCAGTTTTTAAAAAATACAGCTATTATCAAAAGTCACTGTGCCAGCAATTGTATTATTCATTATTTATAAAGCGCCAAGCGTGTGCTAGGGGCTTATGTGATTGGAGGCTGAGTTATGCAGGAGTTTCACAGGCTGCTACTGAATTACGATTTCATATTGTTATCTGCAGCCTTTGCAGGGATGATATTTCTCATTGACTCAAGGGAGCCAATCTCAAAAGTGCTTGAGTTTTAATTAATTAATCTGTTAAGACTAATGACCCAAGTAGCTGGGGTTCTATTATCCCCATTTTACAGAGGGGGCAATTGAAACACAGAGAGGTGAAGAGCTAAGTCCAACAAAGTGCAGAGCACTGAGGCTTTATCCAACACAGTACTTAAGCATACGCTTAATTTTAAGCACATAAATATTTTAATTGACTTAAATGGGACTACTCTCTTGGTAATGAGTAGCACAGGCTCATTGTGTGCTGGGTGAAAAAATATTCCTTTTTATCTCAGTGCTCAATTTGCCATCTTTTTGTTTCATTGAATGCCCCATAGTTCCTGAATTACTGAGACAGGGGTATAGATGTTCCAAGCTGCCCTCCGTATTCCCTTCATTATGTGCAATCCTTTTACCTTGTGCTCTCTTACACTAGTCCTGTCTAAAGTAAATAATCCCAATTATTTCTCAGATTTATTCATAGCTTGTAAAGACAGAAAGGACCATTATGATCATCTAGTCTGACCTCCTGCATAACACAGACCATAGGACTTCTTTGAATTCATTCCTGTTTGAAGTAGAGCGTATCTTTTAGAAAAACAGCCATTCTTGATTAACTAAATAGATTTAACTTCTTGAATCTTTCACTGTAAATCATGTTTTCTGACCCTTTAATCATTCTCATGGATCTTCTGAAGACTCTCTTCAATTTATGAACATTATCAACATTTTTCAATCTCTGATTACATGAGGTATTCCAAATTTTGATTCATGCTAAAATTCTTAAAACTTCTGGATATTTACAAACAATTTCCCTGCCTAAACAGTCACAGTGGCGGAATAACAGAACTTGATAAATATCAGCAAACTGAAGTAGGTATTTTTATCCACAAAAATATTCATGGAGCATATTTTTTATCACACTCTGATCAGCTGTAATATATACACTGTAGGGCAAGGACATAACTGAGTCCGTAACTCCATCCACAGTTTTAATCAGACAAGAGGCTGCTACTCTCTGGTTTAATGAAGTAAATGAGACCTCTGGTAATATCGCCTGTGTAATTGACATGGTTCTCTGGGAAACATTACACTTTATAATGAAAATACTGTATATAATTAGGATCTAATAGGAAGAAAATAGTAATTAGAAAGAACTAACTGAACAGACATAATCAAGCAAATAAAGGTTATTCTCTGGAGAAAACCCTTCGGGGTTCAAATGTGTACATCCTACAATCGTAAAGGAACCACAGTAATTAAAGGTTTTTTCATTGCATAGGAACTGCCTAATCATGACTAGTGGAAGGACCCCTGTAAAGACCAGAATGGATTATTTAGAGTTGTATATGGTCGTGGACATTCTAGGGAGGGGGTGGGAGAGGACATATCCTAGCAAAAGTATAATATAATGGATCATATAATATACCAGGTTAGATTATGGCTTTGAGCCAATGTTTGGCACTGGTGATGAGGAGATCAGAGCCCCAGTTCCTGAGTCCGATCCACCTTTTCCCACTCCCCAGGGAAAATGGGAATTCTGCTGTTTGATGCTAGAATCTTTCAGCCCAATGCACTGTGTGTGTCAAATTCACCTCTGCGTGTGCCATGTAAATCCCATTTAAGGTTTTGAAATAGGGCTTAAATGTGTAGGGCTTGTGCTGGTCTTCTGTATAGGGGGGATTGCCACCCTGTGGGAGCACAAAGATCCCAGCTGTGCCTGGCCATGAGGAATTTAATCATGCATGGCTCTGTGCAAAAAGAAGGAAAGCTCCCAGGGCCCTCTCCACCCTGGTATGCTCATAAAGCGAGGCTGTAACTAACCCACGCAATAGCAGGAGGGCTATCATGGCTTCATATTTCCAAGCAGCATTTCCCTGACCAGTGTGGATGCAGACTGTCACCATGCTGAGCAATCTGCACTATAAACTAACCTCTCTCCTCCCCCCCACCGGTGGTCTATATCATGGATTTATAACATGGCACTCCGACGGCCCCAAAGCGACCGATCACATTGTGAAGAGAAAGCATGCCAGAGCCCTGTCGCTTCTGCATGTTTTGTACCTATCTCAACCCCTCTGCCAGAGCAGGCAGGGGCTTATGTTGAGGTCACCGCCTCTCAGTAACTCATTCTGAGTCTTGTCCTAAGGGTGACAAAAGTCAGGCAAAGAAGCACAAACCATCCCAAGGCTAGAGGGGAGACAATATGTTTCCTTTTTGTCTCTCTCCACCCCCATCACAGCCATTCTGTGACAAAGGAGAAGTATCTGCTTCTCAGGAAAGCACAAGTGGCTGAGGCAGAAACACCTGAAGAACAGAGAGATGTCAGCAAAGAGGAGAGACTTAAGAGAAGAGTTTAATACAAGTGGTGAGGTGTCCAGCACGTCTTCGAAGCAGAAATGATAACACACAAAGCTGATGAGCTCTTGGCTTGCTTCAGAGCTGCTCCTACCGCTTAAAATTACTCCCTCCACTCTGCTCTACTTTATTGATCCATTTATTGATCTACTTATGCAGGGATTCCAACTATCAATGTGGCATTTAGCATAGATTAATATTGAAAATGGCTGCATGGAATTTTTTTATCCCCACAGATCAAGAGCGATATCTTCAAGTAGCTCTCAACGTATGTGACATTTCGGTAGCTACTCACACACATTTTTCCCAATTCACTTCCACAATGCATCATATATGCATGGCACCAGCTGAGACTTCTCCAGTCTCAGGACATCTTTTTTTCTTCTTACTCGTCACGGTAGCGGGCAAGTGACGTTGATTTCTTCACTCCAATCCTCATGGCATATTTCACTCCATTCACTCCATTCGCTGTGATTTGAGCCTGGTGTGACTCCACTGACTTCAGTGGATCCAAACCCACATAAACCAGCTGTGAGAGAATGGAGATTTAGACCCACCCAAATGGACAACACTGACCTGTTCAACAGGCACAAAGGAAGGTGTTTTCCAAGGTTAGGAGGCCATTTCTGCAGCTGAAAGATCCCAGCTGTTTCTGCTCCTGCTGCCTTTCTGCAGCTCCACCAAAGAGCTGCCTAGTCTTTATGTGGTAGAAAGCCACAGTGCCAGCTCTCAGAAGAAGCTATAGCTTACCGGTAGCTGAGAGGGAATTCACAGTCCTGGACTTCATAATTATTCATGCAGGGAAACCCCACAGCCACGTGGTTTCTCATCGCAATCTATAGGACTCTACACATTCATATTTAGTGGACCCTGTTGCTGGATCAGGGTCTAAAAGATGCTTTGGAAACACCTTGTGGAAGCAATTAATAAGAAAGATTAAGAAAATGAAATTGATATCTAGCGCAATTAAGCAGCAGTATGGTAACTATCTAAAGCGTATTAAAATAGTAAATAGCAGGCAGGAGTGGAATTGTCTAGGGTGGTCCAAGTTACCATAACTAGAAGTGATGAGATGAAGTTGAGCAAAGGAATGGATGTCTGTGTGGAGGTCCCAGTTCAACAGGTTACTTAAACTCAAGTCTAACTTTAGGCATGTGAGTAGTATCATTGGTATCGGTGGATTAGCTCACATGCTTAAAACTAGGCACATGCTTAATTCTTCAATTTGTAGATTTTAAGGCCAGAAGGAGCCATCAGATCATCTAGTCTGACCTTCTGTATATCACAGGCCAGAGAATTCCCCCTGTATTGCGCCCCCTTGATCTGAAGACATCAAGAGATGCAGAATCCACCCCCCCCCCCTTGATAGTTTGCTCCAATATTTACTCACCCTGTTATAAATATGTATCTTCTTTCTTATCTGTATTTGTCTGGCTTCAGTTTGCAGCCACTGACTCTCACCTTTCTCTGCTAGATTAAAGAGAACTTGAGTACCCAGTATTTTCTCCCCATGAATGTATTTAAGTTTCCTCTCAATTTTCTTTTTGCTAAGTGCTTTGAAAAATCAAGGCCAAAACAGCTAACAGCAAAGGACATTAGTAGAACTGGTAGATATTTTTTTCTAAATTTGAAACTACTATGGGTTCTAAAAAAGCAGGAGGAGAACTTTCAACATTTTTGCCAATTTTTTTTCTTATTCTCTGGAAACTTTGATAAAGGTTCAAATTTGCACCCCTCAAAAGGGGAACAAAGTCAAGAATGATTTTTACCATTTCCTCCCGTGTTTTATGTCCAGCTTTAACTACTAGTGTATGGCTTGGTCACCAAAGAGAAATATATGAAACTGCATCTCAACTAGACTAGAGACAGCACTTAAAGAATATAATGCTGGAAACAACCATGTACAGGTGGAATGGGTAACGTATTCAGGGTGAAATGGTATGCTGTATCTCTTAGAGTCAGTGCAGAACTCACAGCCCTGGGTGTCCAGGGGAAAAAGTGACCTTAAGCACCATTTTTGCCCTCCCAATCCCGGGCAGCTCAAGGGGCTGGAGCATCCCTCCAGCATAGCTTTCAGGCCCTATGCCTGTAAATAGCCACAGTGCTGCCTGGAAGGCCCATAGCACTGAGTGAGGCAGACCCATCCCTGATACACCCCTCCGGCCTGCTGCCTTGCCTTCAACAAGCCCTGTATGGTAAGGCTTGGGAGGGGAGCCTCAGAAGGCAGCCTGATGGCCATCTTCCACATTGTCTGCATGGGCGGAACCTGGGCTTCTAGGGCCCCTTAGCACCTCTCAGGCTCTTTTACTTATGTAAAGGGGCCGGAGCAGAACCTCATTCAGATTTCTATGTGAAGTGCCTACAGTATAGATTGTACACTAGTACAACCTGGTGTCAGAGCCATTTAGAAATCCGAGCTACCCAAACCAACTCCAGCAACCACCATTGGTCGCTAATGGCACCAAAATAACCCCGCCTGCTTCATTTGGATGCGTCCACAAGTGGCTGCAAAATCCTTTAGCAATGTTTAACCCCTTTGCTGATCAGTGTACCATGTGTGGGGGGCTAAAATGCAACTTGTCCCATGTATCTGTAATGAAGTGTCAACATTCAAAGGTATGTGACAGCGGACCACAGCAGCAAAGTGCATTAGTCAGTCATACTCCAGTGTGAGCAGAATTAAAGCCAGACTCAACTGATGGCATCACCATGGTTGGTTGAAAGAGAGAATGAGAAACTAAACTGACAGGGAGGCAGTGTGGCATAGAGGACAGAGCTTGGCCTTGGACTCCTGGCATCTGGATTCTATTCCAAGCTTTGCTGCTGGGTGAGCTTGGGCAAGTCGCTTTAACCACCCTGTGCCTCGGTTTCCCCATCTGTAAAACAGAGCTAATGATACTGATGATACAGAGCTATGATACTCCTTTGTAAAGAACTTTGAGATCTGCTGACTAACAGTGTGATATAAGCGCTAGGTATAATTATTCTGACCTGGTAGCACAGGGAAAGCACAATCAGATGAGTACTTAATAGCCACTTGTGCGCACCAAAACTGAGATCAAGAAAAAACCTCAGCAAGTTCAAAGTTTGTAGTCTAATTATGTTCTGTCCTGTGGGTGCTAAATAGGGGGTGAAATTAATATCCCACAAACCACTCCAGATTATCTCAATACCTAACAAATCCTATGGCACTCCAGCAAGGAGTTCAAAGAAAAAAGCATCATTAGCTCTGCTAATTACTGTCTAGGCAAAGGACAATGTTTTAGAAACCAAGGGCCTAGCAAAGTACAACCTGGGGAAAGCCATGGATATCCAAAACATTGTCCTTTTCCCTGTGCTGCTTACTACAATATTAAACCACTTAATATGTAATTGCTCAAGCTTATGATGCCTCAGCTTTGAAGTCTTTGCAGGGGTGCTATAGGATTTTGTCAGATGTTTCTTTAATAAAATCTACCAGGAGGCCTCTTAGTATCTATGACAATGGTTTAATGGAACATACTTTCCAATAAAGGCAACTAATTGAATATTTTCACATATCATGTAAGCAAGGCCCCAGCTGAGCAAAAGAAATGAAAATTATAGCAAGAGGCCATCAGGAGGAACATCCCTGTAAAATCACACTTTACTGATACACCAAGGTTGCAATATCTTGCCCAGGTCTTCTCTGCTTCTTCAGTAAGAGCAGAGTTGTCTAGTGCTTAGAACATAAGAATGGCCATACTGGGTCAGACCGATGGTCCACCTAGCCCCGTAACCTTTGGTTCAACAGTGGCCAATGCCAGGTGCTTCAGAGGGAATGAACAGAACAGGTCATCATCAAGTGATCCATCCTCTGTCACCCATGCCCAGCTTCTGGCAGTCATAGGTTTAGGGAAACCCAGATCTTGACTAATAGCTGTTGGACCTATCCTCCATGTATTTATCTAATTCTTCTTTAACCCACTTATACTTCTGGCCTGCACAACGTCCCCGGCAGTGAGTGCCACAGGTTCACTGTGTGTTATGTGAAAAAGTACTGCCTTTTGTTTCTTTCAACCTGCTGCCTATTCACTTTCTCCACAACAGTCATGATTTTATAGACCACTCTATCATATCCCCCCACTGAGTCATCTCTTCTCTAAGATGAACAGCCCTAGTCTTTTTAATCTCACCTCATATAGAAGCTGTTCCACGCTCCTAATCATTTTTGTTGACCTTCTCTGTGCCTTTCCCAGTTCTAACATATCTGGTTTTGAGATGGGGTGACCAGAACTGCACACAATATTCAAGATGTAGGCGTACCATGGATCTGTAGAATGGATTATGATGTTCTGTGTCTTATTATCCATCCCTTTGCTAATGGTTCCTAACACTCTGTTTGCTTCTTGGACTGCTGCTGCACATTGGGCGGTCGTTTTCAGAGAACTGTCCACGATGACGCCACACTTCCTTTTCTGAGTGATAGCTAATTTAGACCCCATCATTTTGTATGTGTAGTTAGGATTATGTTTTCCAATGTGAATTGCTTTACACTTATCAACAGTGAATTTAATCTGTCATTTTGTTGCCTAGTCATCCAGTTTTGTGAGATCGCTTTGTAACTCTTCACAATCTGCTTTGTTCTTAACTATCTTAAGTAATTTTGCCACCTCACCCTTCACCCCCTTTTCCAGATCATTTATGAATATGTTGAACAACACTGGTCCCTGTACAGATTCTTGAGGTTCCCCACTATTTACCTCTTTCCATTGTGAAACTGACTGTTATTCCTACCCTTTGTTTTCTATGTTTTAACCAGTTACTGATCCAGGAGAGGACCTTCGCTCTTATCCCATGATTCCTTACTTTGTTTAAGAGCCTTTGGTAAGGGATCTTGTCAAAGGCTTTCTGAAAGTCCAAGTACAATATATTGATTGGCTCACCCTTGTCTAAATGCTTGTTGACACTCTCAAAGATTTCTAATAGATTGGTGAAGCATGATTTCCCTTTACAAAAGCTGTTTTGATTCTTCCCCAACAAATCATGTTTATCTATGTGTCTGATAATTTTGTTCTTTACAAAAGTTTTAACCAATTTGACTGGTACCAAATTTAGTCTTACCAGCCCGTAATTGCAAGGATTGCTTCTAGAGCCTTTTTTAAAAAAACACATATTTTTTGCTTGCACCCAGCTTACAACAGAACCAGATCAGTCTCTATCAGCAACCTGTCTTCTTTATTATTTACCACTTCCCCAATTTTTGAGTCATCTGCAGGCTTGACTCTAGCAGGATCAGAAATTAGTCCATAGTTGCCAGAAGGTCCTTCTTGTTTACATATCACGTTCCCAGAGAGCTTTGCCATCTTCCAAATCCGTGCACTAAGGGCTTGATTCTGATCGTATTTACACTGACATAAATCAGGAGTAACCCAGGTGAAGCCAAAACAGATTCAGGTTCAGATTCAGGCTCTAAGATTCTAATTCTGGTCTCACGGAAGTTAGGGACAAAGCTTCCCTTGGTTTCAATGCGAGCAGGATTGGACCCTAAATTCCCACAGGGAAATCTTCGTGGTCTCCTTCTGTATAGACTGGAGTAAATTCCTGCAGGCTCCTCCTTCACCTCCCCCCTGGCCCCCCAAGCTTCCTTCTGTTCACCTAGTTACTCTGCCAGATTCTAGGACAGACCTTTTTTTTTTATTTAATAGCCCATCAAAGTCCCAATTTCCTCCTGTCCGTCTCTACACATTAAATTTCCAGAGGATCCTTCTGTTATTTAGTCTCTTTCTCTGTGTGCTGTATTCTGCAAGGGCTCTGTCTCACATTCGTCCTGTTGAAAGCTTTGCAGGGCTCATGCAAAGGGGAGCTCAGGCTGCTTCTGAATTCCATGTCTGACAGAATCAAAAGACCCATTTCATCATCCGTTAATCTCCCACAATCCCCTATATCTTCATCTGTTAAGAGTGAATCAAGCAGGGCATCTTTATTGTACTTTAGACTTGTTATTACTTTTCATAATTTTCTCAAAAGAACATAAGAATAAATCAATCTCCCAGTCCTAACACGTCGATAATCATTCTGAAATATTTAAAGTCCCTCCACTGCAACTTCCCTTGTGAAAGTTTCACTCAGTTCTCCTTGGGTTTTTCAGGGGTTTTTCATGCTCTACTTTGTTGTCCTCCTCCTCCCCCACATCAGATCTTCTCCTGTTGTCTTCTGTTTTCCCTTGTCCAGCTGCTTCTTGCCCCACCACCACTTCTGGTTCTTATATTTGCTCTGCAGTTTCATTTCTGCTGTTCCATTTCTCCACCCCCCACGTTTACGTTATGTCAGGTGTTATTCACAATCCACCTCCAGCTCCCTCATGGTCCAGCCATTCTCTGATGTCTTCTGAGACACTGACTGCCAGGAGCTGGTTAAATATCCAGCGCAAATTTCTGACTCTGGAAAAATCCCTTCTTTGAAGAGCTAGCTTCTTTCCCGCGGCCAGATCCTCAGTTACTGTAAGCGGGCATAACTCCTTTAACGTCAAAGAAGCTACACCGATTAATACTAGCTGAGGATCTGCCCTCGAAAATTATAGGGTTCCTCCTCATTATCCAGAGCCTACTAAGCCTCCTCTTTCATAACTATTGGGCAGTCCCCCAGCTAGAGCAGGCCCAAAATGACCCAAGCCATAGCTAAGTTTACTGACTTCAGTGAGGAGTTCAGTCCTTGCATACAGTGATGAGCTGCCAAAATCTGAAAAACCAGTTCCTTCAGTCACTCCGGTCTTCAGCAGCACTTCGGCGGCACGTCCTTCACTCGCTCCGGGTCTTCGGCTGCACTGAGGGACCCGCCGCCGAAGTGTCACCAAAGACCCGGAGCGTCACTGGGTGAGTAAAAAGGGATTCTCAAGGGGCGTCTCCCCAGCCAGGAGCTCAGGCGGGCCAGACAGGACGGTCCTGTGGGCCAGATGTGGCTATTATGTACCGGAGTTTGCCCAGCCCTTTAACAACCGGTTCTAAACCAGCTTCTAAATTTAACAACCAGTTCGCACGAACCGGCTCCAGCTCACCACTGCTTGCATATAGTAGAAGCAGCAGATAATAATACCATGAGGTTGATTCCATCCGTCAGACAGCAGCTCTCCTCACACATGCCATGAATACGCACATCTGTATGACGCTACAAAATAGCACTTTTTATGGGGCAGGGTCCTCTGTGTTCATGAGCACAGGAGCTAAGGTCGTGGGGGATGATATCAGCAAGGAAGCAGTTAAGGCATCGGCAACAAGCACACAGTAATGCTCTCAATAGGGCTTAGCGTAGCAGCAAAAAGACACCTACGGGTTATGAGGAGCTCTCTGAAAGGTTCTGTCTTTCCAAGTTCCACCTGGCACCAGAAGAGGAAGTGGCAAAGTGTAAGACCAGAAGCTCAGCTGGAGGTCCTGAGTGTTGCACCCTAGCAAGGGAATCTGTTCTATGAAAGGCCCAGGCTAGCTATACAAACTGGAGAGTAGGACTGCTTGAAAAGTGTCCATCTAAACTGTTTATTGATGGAAAATTGGGTTTTTGACAAAATGGAATTTTTCATGAAAAGTGTCTGACAGCATTTCCAAATAAAAATATAGTCCACGGCAAGCACAATGCTTCATGGGAGTTGTAGTTCTCTTGCCTCATGTCCCCATTCTCCTCTGTGAGCCACTCTCCCTACCAGTCTTCATCTCCCATGATGCAGCATGGCCATGCAGCTCTCATGATGCACAGCCTCATGAGGCAGGGAGGTCATGGTCCATCCTGGGGGACATAGTCCAGCCAGGGAACCTGTCTATAGATTACAATGGGAGCAAGAAGCTGCTAAACTACAGTTCCCATGAAACATTGCAGCAGCATTTCTGAATCAAAATATTTCAGGTTTTGGACAACATATCATAGGGTCTGGAAGAAATATTGAGAATTTTGATTTTTTGCTGAAATGTCAAAGTTTTCCATGGGGGGGGGGGGGAATTCCAACCAATTCCACTTAAGAGGCTTGGTTAAGCAGATGTACTACGAGATACTTAGCCCAAAAGAACTTCTCACCCTTTTTGCCTGTGGCTTTTTCTGCTCCATATTCCAAGAACACTTTGAATTAGACCAGATCGCTCCTTGTATTCACAGTTACATGATTCCTTCCTCGTGACTGTCTGTCTCAAACCAAGGACCCAATTCCCTGTTGATCTGCACCTTGTGTAGCCATTAAGGTCTTGTCTAGACTAGGCAAAAATGCTTTTTTCCCCCCAATCCAGTTAACTCAGTCTGGCTAGATTAACGCAGTGGAAAACCCTACCTAACAATCTATTTGAGCAGGTCGAGTTGTATTTGCTTAGGCAATAACTGCTGAAATCGAGCAAGACAGTGGTGAATTGGGCCCCTCTTATCATAAAATATCAGGGTTGAAAGGGACCTCAGGAGGTCACCTAGTCCAACCCCCTGCTCAAAGCAGGGCCAATCCCCAATTTTTGCCCCATATTCCTAAATGGCCACCTCAAGGATTGAACTCACGACCATGGGTTTAGCAGGCCAAAGCTCAAACCACTGAGCTATCTCTCCACACCTATCTTTAGGTCTCATCCTGTGAGATACTAATCTCTCCCATAAGGTAACAGGGATCGCACGATGATCTCAGTACCTGTCATGCATAGGCCCTAAGCCCCTGTGTAGAGTCCACTGGTCTGCAGAGATCTAGAGCAGAAAGCAACAGGCCATTTAACATTGCATCTCATTGCATACAAATCAGACACTGGAAATTGATACAATGAGGGGGGAAAGGGGAAAAAAAATCTCCTGGCAAAATATTGTCGCGTTTCAATCTTTCACCTTCACTGGGTAATGAGATGTGCTGGAACATTAAAACAAACAAACTGCTTTTGGTGTTTACAACAAATGTTTAAGCAGGAGAGCCCGAACCAGAGGTGCTCCACTGAACATCTGGAGCTCTGGGAAATGATGTGATTACACAGATGTGTCACATTCATTAGGCTATAAAATCGCCAGTAATGAAGGTACGAAAGGGACTTTCATGCAAATTGTAAATTATCGCCAAAAAATAAAATGAAATGTTAAACTTGGCAGTAACCACCTTGCTCCCCCGCACCCCGCTACTTTGGAATGAGATTCCGAGTGTAATTTTGGCACTTCGTGATGGGAGCCCAGAATCTGTGACCCTTGCTCATCTTCAATTGCAGACACATGTATTAACATTTGCTTCAACGAGAAGAAAGCTTGGATGTGTGTGTGAATGGAGCACTGTTGACAGGCTCTGATTAACCAGCACTGGCAAGTTCCATTATTCCCCCTCCTCAGAAAATTCATGGCAACAGCAGTGTAAACTTCCTCCCTGGACCACCTCCCCTGAACTGTCTCTTGGCTAACACGCCTCCGACCTGACTTGGTCAGACTGTTTCCAAGGACAAGAGGGTAATGTAATGCCTGTCACCCATTCAATCCTCTTTGTTGTCACTACCTACAAGAAAGCCGCCGCGGTGATGGTTTTTCTATGGCAAGGACACCCATTCATACTAGAAAATGGACTCTGCCACCATCTCATTTCATACAGGCCCCCCAACAGATAGAAAAATGGTCAGAAGATGGGGTTACCTGCGTTGTTTAATTTTAGCTCAGTTCTTAGGAGGTTGCTCCTTCTTTCTGTGGCTCTGTTGCTGGAGCAGACATCTGGGAATTAGGACTCTTGGGTTTTATTCCCAGCTCTGGAACTGATTTGATGTGTGACATAAAGTCATTTCACTTTTCAGTGGCTCAGCTTTCTTACCTGTAAAAAAGATCAAACCGACATGTCATTAATAGTTGTTAATTAATTTTTACGAAGTCCTCTGACGTTGGCAAGTAAGTACAAAGTCTGATGATAACAGAGAGGATGCAAATGTCACACATTCTGCAAGAACATGGGTACTGAGTGGCCCATTGGTGGCCAGTCCTGTGAATTCCCAAAGGCAGTATATGATGCGTCTGGCTGAGCACAGAGGCAGTGGTACTGATAGCCATATGCAGGCTGGGAGTGGGTGGCTGAAATATCCTGAAAAGCTCCTATCCTTCATCCAAACCAGAATATTGGAACAAATGAAGTAGAGACATCTCCTGAAGAACCCATCTCAATTTTAAATGAGGACAAGTATCAGCAGGGACAGGGCACTTTGCAAGTTTCAGTTAGCTATAGGAAGGCAGCCAGCCTGGCAGGCTCTTGCCAAATAAAAAAAAAACACGCAGGAAAATAAACCCCAACTGCCCTATGCATTAATTAATGCAGCAAGACTCCATATCAGAGTTTCCCAGTTGCATGGGACTAGCAGGACCCCCTCCATAAAGTTTCCTCTTCATGTGTTGTCTCAGAAATTAAGCTTATATTCAGTTTTCTGTTTAGGACACTCGGTCTTAAAATCCATGAACTTCCTTCTCTCCTACCAGGAACAGGCAAGTCAGATCCCCCAGCTTCCCAGGTGCTGTCAGCTAATAGACCTGCCAAGAGCCTGGTGGGAAACTGTTTGTTCTGGTTGAACCTGTAATGTTTGATCTGGAACAGGGCTGGCAAGAGGGCATATGTTTATACGATGTTCTCACACTTGAGTGGGTTCAAAACATGGACACACCAGACACCAGAATGTGGTTTTGGAAACAGAACATGGGATCTTTGTTTCCAGAAGCCTAGGCACCCTAGTTGTGGGTATAAAGAAGAATCTCTGTTAGTAGCAGCTGTAGCTTATCTCCTCTGTAGCCATTCTAAGGTAACAGGAAACACTGAGAAGCTCTGACGTTCCAGCCACTCAAGGAAAGGAGCTTACATTCACCTACCCACACATACACTAACCACAGACTAACACTAACAATGTCAGTGTTCACTAGGACAAGGAAAACAGACTTGGTGGATTTCATGGTTTTAGGCTTTTGCTTGATAGAGCCCCAGCTTTTATCTTTGCAAAGTACAGCTTTGTATCCTAAAAATAGCCTGCCCAAGCTCCGTCCATTGAGGCAGCAGAAGATGAGCTGGTGACTCACAATTTTTGGTGTTTCTCTGTCAGCAAGATGAAACATTTTCCCCGTAATCCACCAAAATGGAAAGTTTAGGGTTTCAAAGGTCACTGGAAATTTCAGTAGCAGCTGGTCAGGGATATGATCCCGTTAGGGCTTCCTGATGTGGAAGTGAAGCTCAAAGCACAGAGAAATGACAGGGTGGGGGGTGAGAGAGGGAAGGAGGGAAACCCAATAAACCAAGAGCTTTAATCTGTCAAAGTAATTTTCCTTCTTTCAGAGAGAAAGAACAGGAAATTGAATAAAAAGACTTACGTAACTGGCTGAGGTCTGATTAATGCGGGCCCAAAGTGGCCCTGCTTTCGTTCTGCAAAGTGAAGGGGCCATCCGAATCTATTCTTAGATAATCGAACAGGAAAGCTACAACAGGGTGCTGCTTTTCCCCCCAGGACAGTGGTTTGCAGTGGGGCCCGTTCTGCTGAGTATGTGAAAGGCTGTGATGACCTGAGGGAGGGAAACAGGAGAAAGGACAAGTCCCTGCTGGATTCCAGGATTAACGTTAACTAGACGGCTGCTCGCTTGGCACCACATAGTCCACAAATTGCCCCCAGAGTCAGAGTGGCTGGCTTTTGTTAGCAGGAGAAATGGACAAAGAGGCATGTTTTACACGCTCCATTGCGAATTAGTGAAAGGCCTGCAGCACACAATGCACGGAATTGTTAAGGACACTGGAGGCATCCCTGAATCCTGTCTGTACAAGATCTTTGAAATGGCAACATTGCCCTGTATTGAATGCAAAGGGCAAGGACTGCAGAGTGGGCCCCACTAAAAAGGGCACATTCACCATCCCAGGCACTTGCAGCAGACACGCTAACTTGTACTTAGAACAGGAGACAGGTCCGACCGTGGTCCCTACAGATTGGTGAAATGTCAAGGCTGCAATGCTGGTGACAGCAGATCAGACAGGAAGACAGCACGTAACATGTGTGATAAAGTTCCTCCTCTACCTTGGTGGGTCCTGCGCTTATTGGTGGATTTTACTCGCCTCAGAGATTCACAGCAGCCCTCAGTTTGGCCACTTTCATGGCTCAAATCTGCCATTCACTCAGATAACCTCATCACTGGCCAGCATGGGGAAAAAAGAGTAAGAACAATCCCCGCAGTTTCTGCTGATCCACCCTGTGGGTCGGGGAACAGCTCAGAGGCCTTCCCCTCTGGTGGAACCTCCTGTGTTGGGTCCGGAGTTGGGAGGTGTGGGGGGAACCCGGGCCCGCCCTCTACCCTGGGTTCCAGCCCAGGACCCTGTGGACTGCAGCTGTGTAGAGTGCCTCCTGGAACAGCTAAGCGACAGCTACAACTCCCTGGGCTACTTCCCCAGGGTCTCCTCCCAACACCTTCTTTGTCCTCACCACAGGACCTTTCTCCTGGTGTCTGTTAACGCTTGTACTCCAGCAGCACATCCTCTCACACCCAGCTCCTTACGCACGCCTCACTAACTGGAGTGAGAGCCTTTTTAAACCAGGTGTCCTGATGAGCCTTAATTAATTCTAGCAGCTTCCCAATTGGCTACAGGTATCCTAATTAGCCTGCCTGCTTTAATTAGTTCTAGAAAGTTCCTGAGTTCTGGAATAGTCCCTGTTATCTTACCCAGGGAAAAGGGATCTGCTTAACCTGGAACTAATGTATCTACCTTTGACCACTCTCTTGTAGCCATCTGGCCTGACCCTGTCACACACGTTTGTGTTCCACAACAATTCTTGTACACAAAAGTGGCAGGGAGTGATTAGGCTTGAAGGGAATTTGGACTTCAGTATCCACCGTTTAGCATCAAACTTACCCTGAAGCTAGCAAAGCAGTCCTTAGTATTTTAACCAAGTTCACAAGGCACCAAGGCTTCTTTCGGGAGCAACTTTTGCACAAATGCTTCTGCTCTGTGCTTTCCCGCACTAATGAGAGGTCATCTGCCATTTACCATAACTCAAAACTGAGAACAGGCAAGCTGGGTTCAGATAAAATAAGGATTGGTTTTCTCCATCACCTTCTCTTTTGACAGTCTCCGACAGCCTCTGACAGTATCCTGTCTTTACTACCTTAGAAGAGTTCTTCCAGAAGAAATATTTCCCCACATACCCTCTGGGATGAAGACTCATGCAAAGAAAGCATAGTTCTACAGTGAAAATGGCATTGAGAGGCAGTATTGTCTAATGGAAAAGGCACTAATATGGGGATCAAGATATACCTAGGTATTATTCCTAGCTCTGCCACTGAGCTCTGTGACACTAGTTGAGTCACTTCCTCTCTCTGTTTCCTCTCCTACCTTTTGTCTGTCTTCTGTATTTAGCTGGTAAGCTCTTTGGAACAAGGGAGTGTTTCTTTTATGCATTTGTACAATGCCTAGCACAATGGGGACCTGATCTCTTTTGGGGCCTCTCGGCACTAAAATAGTGTACTAATTAATAGTGATCATAATTATGGGCTTGCTTATGGACGTATCCATGTCTTGCTTATGGCCACAAAAATACCTCTGTGCTGCGACAAAGTTCAGAATCTATCAAACCTGCACTACCTGTATTGGTCTATGGGTCAGAAACCTGGACCTTCTCACAGGCAGACTTGGAGCAGCTAGAGACATTCCATATGCCCTGTCAGCACCAAATCCTGAGCATAAAGTGGTTTGATTTGTCATAATCTCACAGAGATCTGGCCTTCCTTCAGTGACTCATTATATTCAAATGCAATTTTGCATGGTTTTCAAACATGTCACCAGGATGGACAAAAACACCCCAGCACACCGAGTTCTCAAACTTTCCATCAATGCATGAAGAGGAGTGTGCCCAGTCCCTACCTGGGGCCACCCGCGGGGTTACCCCAGAGATTTGTGGATTCACAGGACTGAGCCAGGGTTGGGAACTTCACTACACAATGTCTGGTATGACACCATCAGCCAGGATCCTCCCATGGCACCATACTCCTCAGTGGACTGTGTGTGTTTGATTATGGTGATTATGGGCTCTGTGTTTGTTGCCACTGAGTGACTCCAGATCAGATGTGTTCACGTCACAAGTTCAAACTGTGCATTTTTCTAACGAGCAGGCCTGCATTCTCAGGCTGGAGAGTCAGAATTCTTTCCTGCTCATGTATCATCATCCATAATAAAGACCCAGCAGGTTAAATTCTGCCCTCAGTTTACACCTGTGCAGCCCCATTGTCATCAGTGGGGATCCACAGCTGTGACTCGGGACAAGATTTGTCCCTACAGCAGGGCTTGATAAATAATTCTGTGGATCATACATGAGGCAGGAGGGACTCCGGGTCACACACCCACAGCTGTGCTGGTGCTAACTGACATCAAAAGCAGCATACACGTGTTTCAATCAGCAACAAAGCCAGCTATGTCTCTGAATACATGGAAGAAGCCGATCTGCTGTGACGGGATGGTCTCTTTTCAGACCAGAGCCCCAATTTAAACAGGAGCCACCCTAAAACTAGGCAACAGCTCCAGTTCATTCTGCAGCCTTAAATATCCCATTAGGTGACACGAGGAAGGTGTCAAACAAGGTGACTAAGTCCCCAGTGTTGGGGACAGGCATCATTCCACATGGCGAACGCTGTCAGAGACAATTGACAATCCCCATGGATGCATGCATAACTACCTGCTTTTCCCAAGACCCACCAATCAGACGGTGCAAGCCATGCAGCCTCAGCCCCCCGAGAATATTCCACTGGTTTTGCGTTTGGGGTGTTTAAAACTGCATTGCTCCGTGGCTTTGACAGCCATGAATGCCGTGCTAGCAAAACAGAGCTGTTCGCTTATGTGTGAAAAAGGATCCCAGAGCTTTATATGATGAAAATGGCTAAATGTTAGGTTTGGAGTATATTTGTGTGTTTGTATGTGTGTGTAGATAGACAGATAGATATGTGTAGATATGTATGTCTATGTACATATATATTTGTGCATGTATATGTCTGCATGTGCGGATAGAAAGCTGTGTTTATGCATAGATATGTGTGCATTTTATCTATGTAAGTGGGTATTTATGTGTGTGACTGTATATACATGTGTGTATATATATGCATGTATGTGTGTGATCTATTTATCTATCCACTCCTTTGTGTGGATATGTGCATGTAATATGTGTAATAGTGTGTTCAAATTCCAAGAGTGTACAGACAAGGGTTTTACAATGCAATGGTTAGCCTGGCGAGTAGGCACCCTAGCTTTCAGTTTGGGGTCCATCACTCACATCACATCACACTCAGTGATTTTAACAACAAGGCCACATTAGCAGGAGCTGTTGCCTAATGAGCACTCTCGGCGCTCTGGCTGCTGGCCTGCTTCCGCTCATTCCTATCAGGGCAGGGCTAGTGTCTCTTTTAATTTTATCTTGGCACATTCTCTTAAAGACCTGCTGACACCTCACTGGGGAACTTTGCAAAAAGAAAAAATAATCCAGTTCACAAGGTGATTGACACCGGTAGGTGGTATATCATGTGCATTCCTCTTCCCCTCATCATTAATAAGAACTTCCATCAAGACAAGCTCTCGGACTTTTCAGAGTTCCTAGAATTAGAGCTAGATACAACCTATTAGTTCACCAAGACCATCTCCCTTCCAATTTGGGATTATTCCCTACTGCACATTTAGTGATGGTTTGTCCAATCTTATTATCCATCTCTGATGCTGACAGGATGGAGCTCATTTTGTGAACTTCACCATCTATTTTTTCCCTGGGGGAGGTGACATGGGGCGCTCACAGGATTCAGAGCACTGGGCCCAACTCCATAAACCCTTAAACACGGCAGCCTTCCTGCCACTAACCTCAATAGGACTGCTCAGCTGAGAGAGGGTTTATAGAATGATGCCTCCAAATTGGACTTTGTCACTCTTTTTATACTGTAACCTAAACCCTTGTTTATTTTGAAAGGGTGACTCTAGTTTAAGAAAAATGTTTCTCTAGCTAAAGGGAAGTCTGTGCTGTGTATTAGGAATAGAAGAATCATACATACACAAACCATGATATTGGTTGACAGGCAGCTAAACCTTCTGCTCCATTTTCCTTGTGTTCCTTGTCCTGGAACATGTTTAGAGTGTTTTCTGATGTCACATCAGGGCTACAATAACAATTCTATTCCAGGTTCTTATACCACCCGTGCGGGTTTAACAGGGTGCCCAGGACTGCGAGTCACCTTGTTACCCCTCTGCCTGAGCAAGAGGTAGACCTGCTTGTGTTTAGCTGGATGTCACCTCCCTGACACCCAAGTCTGTTAGCCACCCAAACAATCTCATCAGGTGTCTGCCAGCCCTCACTCTGCCTTGCAGGTAACAATAGGCATACCCCAACTCCCGAGCCCCTCTGAAAGAGTCCCCCTGAAGTATCCCACCCCTGTCACTGGACACTTACAGGAATAAGCAGGCTTCCTGTCCCCAAAGGATCAGTATACACACAACTTGACTGGTAGAGCCCAGGGTCAGGTCCTTTTAGCATCACAGCACGGAGATATAGTTTGATAATAAACTTACGATTGTTTTCACTCTAAGATAAAGATTTAAGAGCTACTGAGTAAGGATAACGGAAACAGCAATGGTGACATATAAAACAAAATGTATAATGTGCTGCTTAGCAGCTCAACTCAACTCTAACAGGCTAAAATCCTTGTCTCAAGTAAAGCAATCTCCCTGTGTCACCAACCAGCATACCTGGGGCGCACCAAAGTGCTGGCTTTTTTGCTCCCTCATGGATAGACTACAAAAGTCCTTTTGATTCTCCTTGTATTTCCCCAACTCATTGTTTTGTCGCCATAGCCAGGATGACCCCTGTGATTCCTTTCCAGGTAAGCTGGATCCAAGTTGTCTCCACATACTCAGGTTGACTCCATATGGCTTCTGTTGTGTTGGCTTACAATGCTTAATCAACATATGAACCTAGGCAGGCAGGTGACTATTCACCCCCATTGTCTAGTAAAACCTGTTTCTCAACCCTGCCAGGGACATGAACTCTAAAATATATTTTCATTACATACATACTACTCCTTAAATATCATCCATACACACAATTTATGATGATTATGAGGCTCAGTATGACACATGCTTTTATTAGACACCTCACACAACCCATTTTGGATAAATACTATGAAAGTCATGTGTTAGGTGTAACGAGTTTGTCAAGCTTGATAGGAGTTGCTTTTACAGAACAGACAGATGGCACTGAGGGGCTCTTAGGGTATCACCACCCTCCTCACCGTAGTACCTGAGTACCTTCCACTAGTGCACTGAGCAACATGTCATACATCTGTCATGTTTGGTTCATGCTTTCTCTCATCCTCTCCCTAGGGGTGAGAATTATGTGTACAGATAGAGCAGGATGTACCTTGAAACAAAAAATTGCCATAACACTGTGTTTATATTAGAGAAGGCAGGTCAAAGTAATGTGCCTTGCCCTTGGAGCCGAAGGTGGCAAGGTCTGTGAAGGTCCTTGGCTCTTGTTGGAGTTCATGCCACAGTATCAGACCAACCCCCCAGAAAGCTGTCTCCCACCCAGATGAGTTTTAAGCTAATGGTCGAAAGTCTCATTCCGGAACAATCATCCTCGTATTTCATCCTCATTTCTGCCCCATCTGCATCTGCCTCAGCATCTGTGTCAGTCATTTTCTATAATTACAGTCTCCTCCATTCTCCCCTCTCCCGCCCCCATGTCTCTTCAAATTTCCTCACTTGAGAGTTTCATGCAAATCTTTTTCGCAATCACATGGGCGTTGGAGTGAAACCCAGAAATGTTTCCTTTTAGCAAGTTAACTAGTTCCTGAAAGGTTCTCTCTTACGAGTCTCCTGTGCTCTTTAGACTTCACATCTAAAAAGCTGGCAGTTGTGTCTGGTGGGATGATTATCTTTCACATGTTGACCACTAATGTACATTAAAAAGCCTGTGGCACTTTTACACAAGAGCAGGGGTTTTAGCGCTGGTGACCTGACCAAACCCCAGTTACAGAATAACATTCTTCCCCATTAGATTCTTCCTGCATTTTCAACTGGATATGAGAATCTTCAGTTCCTGTCCGAAACTTTTGCATTGCTGTGTCCTGATAAACAAGCAGTTATGTTCCAAACCAGTGACGGCTGCATTTCTATGGTGAGAGATGTGACACAGACAAGGATAATGGTAGTAAAGTTCTCTAGCCAGACACAAGTGGGTAAAGGTACTTTGGGCCCCACTCGGAACAGATGAAAGAACAAATAAATCAGCAAATTGCAGATTTTCTGAATAAATGGTAGAGAAATGTTCTCACTAATGGGACTGAGAGGAGAGAGCTCATCCCCATCATACCCTAAGATCCCAAATTTCAAATCACCAATAAAGTTATCCTATCACCTCTAAAACCTCAATGCCTGAAATTGACCTAAACTCAGCCAGAGAAGTAATGGGTTTTATCCTGGCTTTTGCTCCCATAAACACAGCCAGCCTTGTTGATCTTATCCAAGAAGGAGAGAGAACCTTTCACAGCAAGAAGCATCTGATTCTTCTGTTTCTGAGCAGAAGCCGGCAGGATCCCTCCAGCTGTCAGCCACCTGGAACGGTTCCACCAGATGGGATTTTGCAGATGTCGTGGTGGAGGAGACACACTCAAGTGAACTTAACCAGTTAGCAACCTCCCGGACAGTGGGGAGGACTCACTCTGTGTCTGTCCCCCACATTAATTCAGCTGAGACTGCAACTGGGACCCTGCTTCGTCAGCAGGCGACAGATCTGCCATGTGAGCCCAAAGGATACCCACCCCCATTCCTCCCAAACCCTGGCCAAGCCAGCAGGAGCTGTGCTGAGCTTGTCTCAGCTGGGAATTAGACTTTGCATATCTTATATCTATCGGTGTAAAAATAGGTTGTATGAATAAAGGGTGTTAAAATTGCCACCTCAGTCTGATTTCTCATGCTCCATAATATAACATATGGCAGTGACTGAACTCCCAGGGAGAACTCAGGAAGGAAGCAGAGAGAAGTGTTCAAAAGTCATTTAACCACTTCACTGCCCTGGGAATGTTCTGCACGTGTCCAGGGAAGGCTTGTTTGGAGCTGCACTCACAATGGTCACACGGGTGTGGTGGCATAGCACGCACAACACGTGGTGCTGAAGGGGGCAGGGGGAGGTCAAACCAGCTGGAAGGGTTACAGGATTTCCAAGACACTAGCCACTCTTTATTGAAACACCTCAAAAATGGCTGCTACGGGTAGGACACTGACCCCATTTAACTCGTATCTCCAGACTTGGGAAGAATCACAGAATCATAGAATATTAGGGTTGGGAGAGAGCTCAGGAGGCCATCTAGTCCCACCTCCTGCTCAAAGCAGGACCAACCCCAACTAAATCTATGAAGCGTTCCCTGTCAGGGCAAGGTATGAAAAGGAGCCATCTTGCTAAGCAGAAGGACTGTGCACAGTGAATCTGTTGACAGGGGTTCATGTCAATTTATTTCTCATTCTCACTTGGGAGAGTTTCACCCATTGAGTTCTACCATCAGGGACCATTAAGGGGCCTTTTGTTTTGGTTTGGGGTTTTTTTTGTTTGTTTATTTTGTGGTTGATTGATGGAAAAAGATAGATTGGCCCAGATTCAATCAAATCTCTAGGCTAAGGTTTACAAAGCTTAAATCGCGGCTGAGTGAAAAAAAAATCACTGTCTTCCAATAGCACCGTGTCCCCATGTCCCATGCCAGAGCATGGCTTCAGAACTGACTCAGAGGGAAGAGCAGTGCCTACTGCAAGTTTCCTTCAAATATCTACCCTCCAGGATCTGACCAAGGCCTGGCCAGGCTTAGCGGGTGAGAGTGGATAAGATCTCCACCTGAGGCGGATTTAGCCCCAGGTTGTCACCTTTCCTCTGAGGAGCTGAGCCAGAGGCGTAAATTGAGCTCAGAATACATACTCCATTCCGCCGCACACCGAACGGTCTCTGTCTTGCTGCATGAAGGGTTTTACCTGAGTCTCGGGCTGTGTCGACATTTGAGCTGGGAGGTGTGATCCCTAGCTCGTGTCGAGGTACCAAGTACATCCAGCCACCCAAGTACACATCCAGGGATCCAGACAAGCACATACTCAGGTGGCTAACTCGAGCTGCCCCCTGTGCTACCCCAGCTATACCGCTAGTTTTACCAGACTAGGCTGAGTAGAGCTAGCCTGGGTTCATCTCTGCAGTCATGCCTCCCAGCTCAAGTGTAGACACAGCCTCAGCCTGCAGAAACAGAGGATGCAAATGCATGAATGCTGCAGCGCTGGTGTGAATGAATATTTTCCTAAAAATAAGAATGGAAGCAAGAACGAGAACTTTGGCTTGGCAGGGTGCTGTAGTTCCACCATCATGAGCCTCCCGCCATCACCACCACCGCTGCCTTTGCCTTTTAGTTTTGCCCTGTCAGGTTTAATCTGTAGTGTTTGTAATTCAGGTAGCAAATTGATTTCTGAAAGCACTCTGTCCCTATTCAGTCCACGTTAGATAAGATCCTTGCATTAATTATGCACTGATATTGATGTTTTTGTCAGACAAGGTCTAATGTCACTATATTCAAATCTTGCTGCTTCCTTGTTAAAAATGTTTCAGAACATGGCCTTGGGAAAGGTACCTTTGTGTCACTTTTGAGACTGGAGATGCCCTAACTAAGAAATACACAGTCCAGGAATTAACGTAGCTTTCACCCCCTCCCCCGGCCATTCCATCCACTTCTCCAAGGAGGCGATCAGTAGAAATGGTAGCTCCTGTGGAGCTCAGTGAGGAGAGGAATCATAGAATCATAGAAGATCAGGGTTGGAAGGGACCTCAGGAGGTCATCTAGTCCAACCCCCTGCTCAAAGCAGGACCAATCAAGGAAGGGAGGTCCTTCTTAAAGGACAATTGGCATTGACATTAGACCTCGTTTAACCTTAATAGGCCAGGACAGCACATTTGGGACACACATTGCAAATGTATCTGTGCAAAAAGCACCTGTTCTCACTTTGTGGCATATGCAACCAACGCTCATCAGGCTACAAAGCTGCTTTCATCTCCTCATGGGGCTGGGAGGAATTGTTAATGCCTTCCCCTGGGAGGGAAGGATGCTTGCCAGATCCTGAAACTAGAGATGGTTTGACCCTTGCTCAAGACACCATCCCCAGAAGCGGAGGATCTTGTCATCCCTGTCTCTCAAACGGCTCAGTTTTCACACTCTATGGCCTGGCGGTCTTTGGCCTTTCTGCTGAGGTTGCCAAGAAGAAGGCCCATCGCCTCCAACAGCAGTGAGGATATCTGTGCACTAGGAAGGGGACCAAGACCATCAACACATTTGCTATAGACAAACTAACATCTAACAATATTTTATCACTGTTATGTCTGAACCAGAAGTTTCTAACCACCACAGGGGTGAGGTTCTGGAACAACCTCTGAATAGGAATTGGGACCGGGGGGAGGAGGGGCAAACAATTTAATTAGTTTTAAGGGAGAGCAGGACAAATTTATGAGTGCAGTTGTGATGGTGAGGGGAAGGACTCAACAGTCCTGGGGCTCATTTCCCGTTTATGTTACATTTCTAAAGCTCATGCTTTCAGGGTTTCAGCCAGCCACTGGCAGGGGACAGGAAAGGATTTTCTCCCCCAGTGTTTTCTGGGAGGGTTTTTTTTTTTATCTTCTTCCTCTGAAGCATCAGCAGTGGCCACGTCTGGAGATGGGTCACTGGGCTGGGTGCCCATTGCTCCGAGGTGGCGCCGAGTATTCTCTCTCTCAGATGCTTGGCTGGCTGGTTCTTGCCCACATGCTCAAGGTCTAACAGATCACCCTACGTGGTGTCAGAAAGAAATTTTCTGCCAGGTCAGATTGGCAGTGACTTTGGGGTTTTTTCCCTTCCTCTGTGGTGTGTGGGTGTGGGTCACTTGCCAGGCTTATCTGGGTAGATCTCATTTAATCAGGCACTGCTGCACCTCTGTCCCTCCTATTCTCTGCCTGTGGCAAGTATTGAGTCTCCTCTGGGCTGTAACACTTTGGTCTCATTGCGGTTGCTGGGTTTAGTGTGCGGGTGCTGGGTGGCGTGGGTGGCCTGTGATGTACAGGAGGTCAGACTAGATCGAGTGGTCCCTTCTGGCCTTACACCCTATGCCCTATGGCTCTATGAATGGCACGTTATGCCTTGAGAGCTTTCACACAGGAAAGAGCTTTCTCATTACTCAGTTTCCCAACTGTTCAAGGCTCTTATCTGGGCTAAGGTTTCATTTGGGGTTGGGAGGACAAGGATGGATAGGAACATGTTTATTACTTACTTGATATGGAGGCTTATTGCACTTTGTACCCACTGAACTAGCCATAAAATCCCAGTTTAATAACCATGTACCTGCATAATGAACGCATTTGAAAAAGCCTCCTGCGGGAAGCTGGTGCCTGTGGAATATTTTGAAACAGTTTGTTAAACTTGCATTTCCCAAGGAGCTTAGGTGCCTGCCTCAGCTGCTGCTATCGAGACCCACAGTCCTGCGTCTGGTCCTTCCTTTCAATGAAATCTCATTAGCATCACTTTACTAAATTAAATGGATTATAGTTGGGAAGCAGCTGGAGTGCAGAGCAGTCACATTGACTGCTGCCTTAGGTTAGAATGAAATTAACTGGCTTCAGGCTCCTGCTGCTTTGAAGTTGCCCAAAGTAGCCAGGTAATAACATTGCTTCTCTTCCATGTCACGAGCTGAGAGGCCTCAGCATGACAGTCAGAGGAAGCCATTTCTTGGTAGGGAAATAGTCTTGGGGCTGATGGTCTGAGAAGATGAAAAGCGGAGATGTCTCAACGTGATTCCTACAGGTGCCTTCTTCAAGGGTCTGCCTGAGAGCTCCCATCTCCTATTACAGAAGTTCGGTCCTTTCAAAGGGACGGCTAAATGACTCACACTGCCCTGTGCATGCCTTTAAGTTGGGATTCTCATCCTGTGTGCATGACGAGTGCTGCTTTTCTTGGCTAGAATTTTGTATCAGGTATTCCCATCAAAGCTTCATCTCTCTCAGCTAGTGCAACTGTTCTAGGGGCGGTGTATTCAAACTTTACTGCTTGGAGGAGTCCAGGGGCTGAATTACTCTGAGTGAATAAATGTGCCTTTGCACGAGGCCTGGGATTTGGGGAAATAAACAACAAACATTCCCTTTGCTCTGTCTGCAGGAAAGAAAGGGCTATGATATGAAGAGGAAGTAGGGTGTGTGTGTGTGTGTGTGTGTGTGAGAGAGAGAGACACACAGAGGGGGGGAATGGATGGGAAATCACACCATTAATCCAACAGAGCTAGTGGGACAGGGGCAGGTACAGAAGCAGGCTCTGGAGCCAGTGCAGAGGTGTCCATAAGGATACCCCTGTGCATCCATGAACTCTCCTACATACATCATCTTCTTCCACAGGGAGCAACCTCCTCCCCTACCCTCCCCAACAGAAAAATTTGGAGGGAACTTCATGAGGGGAATCGTGTGAAGTTTCTCTTTCCCCCACAGCCTCTACCCCATGTGTGGGAACAATTTAGGCCTTATTTCTTTCTTCCCATCATTCCCTTAACAAAGCCCAAGTCACACAGTCTCGATCTTGTTCCAGATCCAAACATCCCCCACTCTCAGAAGCATTGGTTTTGAAGCCTTGGTATGGCCCAGTATTAACAACAGTAGCCAGCTGGGAAGTTTGGATCCAGATCTGAGCTTCTTTAAATCATTTGGATCTGGAGGTGTGAGGCAGACCCGTCTGTGCCCTTAACTTGCTTTGGTTTTTGTCTCTTTTGCACCATTTCTGTGGCCGCTCCCACTGTGCAGCTCACGTCTCGCCCCTGTGTAGACTTTACTCTCCCAATGTTTTTTGCTGAAGGGCCGCTGGATGTTCTCCTCAAGAGCCTTTTCTTTCACAGAGGTGGCCAGTCTCAAGCAAAGAATGGAGAAGGAATCCATAAGGGTAAGAGGGAAGGGGACGTAGGAAGCTTCAAATGAGAAGCATAGGAGACATCTCCTGTTGTGGGTAAGGAAAAGATGAAGAATGGGAGAGGTGATGGGGTGGCGAAATGTAAGAGAATGCACAGAGAGATGTGGGAAGACAGGTGGACCCTAAAAGACTTGGGCCCTGATACGCCACTGCCTTGCACCCCTTGTCAACAGTTACACCAAGCAAAGGTCAACCAAGTCTGAATTCCCCACTCTCAAGGAGTAGAGTGTCCCCCCTCCAACCCACACACACAAACTTCCCACCCACTCTGCGCAGGCATGTTCTAAGGCAGTGGAGAATCAGGCTCTGGGGAACATTTTGTTGATGTTGCAGGTTTGGGTGAGGAAGTAGCTTCTGTTGGCAGGTTAAGTTTGTAAATTCTAGCATCCGGCCTTCCCATCTAGATCTTACTGGGATTGAAAATGCCCTTGGACTTTCCCACCGTCTTGCCCAGATGCTGCCCACAAGCCAGACCTTGGCTCTATTCATCCACCTTTGTCCCAGAAGTCCTTCAGCGCAACCTTGTGAAATGGAACGAGTGAACAGCCGAACAGAGAAAGGATGCAGGAAGGCTGTTTGCAAGCAAAGCTCTCAGACATGATAAAGGAGATGAGAAGATTCCCTTCCCCGTTCCCCCACCCCCATGCACACCTCACAAACAAGCAACCTATTCATATAGAGTAAGTAATGCTTTCTTCCTTAGATCCTGTGCCTCCTTCCTGCATGGCACCGTCTGATAAACCATAAACCCCTTTGATGCGACAAGAAATCATTTCAAGAAAAGTTGCGCTATTCCAAGCAACTGCGTCTCTTCTGAACATTTCACATCAGTCTCCTCACTGTGGTTTTGATCTCACATTATTTCTCTTTTGACTCCAGAGACGGGGCGGGGAGGGAATGGTGTTTCAATAATTCATCCCCCAAGGACTCTTAGGGGCAAATGTTCAAAGTGGCTCAGGGAGATTTAATTCCGTGAATCTTATTCCTGTCAATGGAAAGTTGCACAGGCCCAAGAAATTCCCTGCTTTTTGTTTTGGTAGAGTTTCCCTGCTAAGGTTTAGTGATTTTTTTAAATGACCTGTGTAGCGTGGCAAAAGCTGCCAGACCAGATATATATGCAGGAAAGAGCAATTCAGGAGGTTAAAGTCAGTAAACAGCCACTGATCTAGTACTGTGTGGTGTGGAATTAGCCACTGTCATTAATTCTGCCACCTTTACCCATGTTGCATAGTCACCATGACTTCACACAGAGTAAGGTGTTTCTTGCATGGATGTGGGTACAAAAATCTGCCCTTACGCCTGTCTGACATGCACAGTGATGACCAGTGAGGTGCAACAAGCTGTGGTATTTGTACCAATTTATAAATCAGCTGCACCTGTGGAAATCAATGGCTTACATATATGGGTCTCTTGTTTAGACAGCAGAATTCCACTGAGCCGGGCTCTCGCCTGGTGTACGTTGGCATTGCTCCATTGAAGTCCAGGGAGCCACATCCATTTACACAAACTGAGAATCTGACCCATTGACTTTAGCAGAGTTACTCCCAATATACACTGTTGTGAGAGGAGAAGCGGACCCAGAGAGTAAGACTTTAGTGGGATTCTTGACACTCTTCTATTGTTTTTTATTATTTTTTTTTATTATTACCCGCTATTTCCTGTACCCTGGACTAAAGCTTTTGTTCAGGAGGAGGGCAGTTTGACTAACTGAATACTCAGTGTGGGAACAGCTCTAAAGTCTTTGTTTTTAAATTGTTGATTGGGGTTGACCAAAACAATTTAATTTTTCCAAATCTTCGGCAAACTGAAACGTCGAAGAAAACGTTTTGTCTCAGTTGACTGGAAAAACAACATTTTGTTTCCAGTTCCAGGTTTTGAAAGCATTTTAAAAAGTTTTTTTTTTTTAATGCCGAAATGAAATAACTCTCAGGGACAGTAGGTCACAACATTTCACTTCAGACCTGCCAAACGGAACCATTTCAACATTTCTGAATTTTTTTCCAACCAAAACAATTTGCCCAAATCAGCCCCAATTTGTGAATTGTTTTGGTCAGCCCGATCCAGCTCTGTTTCTGAGTTCACTCGGGGCTAGATTGTGAAGCTTTTACTCCTGGTGAGTAATACCTCACCACTAAAACCAACAGCAAAATCCACTCATAGCAAAGGGGCTGGTTCATTTTACTTCCCCTGCCACATAAGGAGAAAGCAGGGAGGTGAGAGTCACTCTCACCTATGTCCACACTGCAATTAAAAATCTGAGGCTGACCCACGCCAGCTAACTCAGGCTAAAGGGCTTGTGCTAGGGGCTGTTGAATTGCAGTGTAGATACTGGGGCTTTGGCTCCAGCCCAGGCTCTAGGACACTGTTAGGTGGGAAGGTCCCAGAGCTCAGGCTGCAACCTGAGCCGGAACATCTACATTAAACATCCTTTCAGCTGGCGCTCCTCCAGCCAGACTCAGCTGGCACAGGCCAGCCTCCAGTGTCTAACTGCAGTGTAGACATACCCTCAGCGTCATAACCTAGTTCCTGCTCTGCTTTTGGGGGCCGTCCAGCTGCATCTACAGCCCTTAGCTGGGCTGTATTGTAATGATCCAGCCTGTAATAATGTACTATTCACCGTGAGCAAGGGGATTGCAATCTGGCCCTCAGCGTGAAATCCTTCATGGGCATCCCTCCAGCCCTTCTATATCGTATCAGGAGACAAGGATAGAAAACGACTCCTGGAATTACTATAAACAAAGATGCCCCTAATCTCCGCCGAGGACTCCTTCCCATTTCCTATTCACCAGACTTTGTGGACAAAGGGTATGAAATTGAATTCAGAGTCCACACTGGAAAACAAAGGGAGGAGGAAGTATGTTAGGGGAGTATTAAGAGAGAAATCTGATTTTTACAGTACAGTGTTTCCCCTCTAACCATTCGTAATCCCCTGACTTTCTGTTCATGAATAGATTGAATTTTTCACTATGACATTGCCTAAAGACAATGAGCGATTCCACAACAAATGATTTATGTACTGGAATCGAAAGAGATTTTTACTCATAAAAACACTCCTGCCGTTTATCTTGATCTCCTGATATATCAGAGCCACGGCTGTATGTCTCTAAATTAGCTACAGATTAAACAATTCAAGCTGGTTGAAAAGTGTAAATGCAAGAGAAAAGCTCAAAGAAGAAGTTCAATCAGCTTCCGTGTTTGGATTCTTATCAAGACAAAAATGTGAGCAGTTTCCATTGGCCATTTTAGGATAAACAAGCCAGGAGGTAAATACACTACAGGCATCTGGGAAGCTACATCATGTGTGCATTGGAGCAACTTTAAATAAAGCAAACAAGCTTGAGTTTCTGTCAGGTAGAGGATCTGGGTCTGTGGGGCTGAGGAAAGTTAGTTCTGGGAACATTTGGGAGGCTTTTTCCCCCCGGCAATCTCTGTATGATACGAAAAGGCAGATGACTTCAGCAATTCAGAGGAATAACAAGCAAAATCGGAACTCAGAAGAGAAAACAAAATGGGAGCCTTGTGAGAAAAAATGAAGACTTTGGAGAGTTCTCCAACCACTGCAGGGGCAAATTGCTCTGCAGATCTTCAAACTACCTTTCCTGGCATCAGGAGACAGAGGAACTGTTCAGCTATGGTCAATTTGTCTTTTTGGTCCATCAGTTTGGCGTCTTATCTATCCAGAGCGCTCTCTTTCTCACTCACACACATTCAAACGTGCACACGAGTGTACACACACACACACACACGCACACAGAGTGATCTCATTTACACTGGTGTAAATGCAGAAAAACTCCAGTTTTCCACCTGAGATATCTGCAGCCTTTGGTTCTGCTATTGTTCTAGGCGTTATCAGGACAGAGGGTGAAGAGGGCAAGTTTGGCACAACAGATTAATTGCCGCTCCAAGTCCATCAACTTTGTTATACACATCACAGAGATTGCCCCTCCACTATGGTAGGGTCCTTTGGATAGTGGTCTATAGAGCTCTCTTCTCTGGAGTACCAAGTGCCTTAATTGTATTGCATTCACACTGAAGTGCAAAGGTCGCATTTAAACCTGGTTTAAACAGTTTATACTCTGGGAAAAAATTCTGAGCTGATGAAAAACTTGGACTAAACTACACATAGGATGTAACAGGGTGTAAAGAGCTATAAATAGTGCAGTATAATCCATACCAATCTGGCACACTGTAGGTTTCTTGCACCAAGCAGGCAAAAAAGTGTAGTAGGGAAAACAACTAACAGAAGGTTATAAGAGAAAGGAGGCTTCCTTCCAAGTTGCCCAGAGTATGTTTCCTGGCTATAAACCCATTGCATTATGTTAAACAGTTCCTCCCAGATGTGACTGCACTTCAGCAATGAGTCAAGTGATTCCTATGTGTGCTTGCATGCCTACTATGAGCTAGCTAGGTGGCAAATGTACCCACTGCCCTCTAGTGGATGGAATCAGTGTGTCCTGGACACCATACTGCCAACAGCTGTGGGAGATTTGCCTTTTGCTCAGATAGAAGAGGTCTTTGGTTGTGGACCAGCAGAAATTAAGTTCTATCCCTGCCAACGACATGGAATTTCAAGTGGTGGTGATGTACAGCATAAGGACCATGGTGCCGTTCCTAAATTGTAACAGAGTTCTGTATATGTGAATTTGCAGCATGGCTTATGTATAAATCCTCCAGCTTTCACAGAAGTCCCACTGATTTCCACAGGAATTTTCATTAAATAAAGATTGCCCGACAGAGGGCCGTAGCTGGGAAAGAGCTGTGCAGTCCTTCCGACAGGAGGCCGTACACACGTGTGAGACACGGCTTTATAGCGTTCTCTGTTGCCATTAGTGTTATTTAACAGGTATGTTACAGTAGCCCGTAGAAACCAATCAGGTGGGGGAACCATTGTACTGGGCACTCTAAATGTCAGTCCCTGCCCATCATAGACCAGGACAGCTCTTCAGATGTGTGGTGAGCAAAATCACCAATTTTTGCTGGTTACATTCCATGCCCCCCTTGGAGAGAACAGTCTCTAATCCAGTGGTGCTGAAACTTTTCCTGCCGTACCCCGCCCTTACCAGCAATGGAATCTGTCCAACCCACCCCGCTTGCCCATTACTGCCCAGTTGGCTCAGCAGAGGAGTGTGGGGTGAAGGTGGAGATGGGGGAGGAGCTGGGGCTGGAGGCTGGAGCAGGGGCTGCAGTGGAGTTGTGGCTGGGGGTGGAACAGAGCAGCGGCTGGGTCTGGAGCTGGATAGCTCTCACTCCCCACCACCTGTGCGGGCTGGCCTGGGCCCTATTGCACACTGCCCGGAACCTTCCTCTGAGCCCCCCCAGGGGGCCTGCCCCACAGTTTGGGGACCACTGCTCTAATACAATCAAGTCACAGGTAGATAGGCCTGAAATATGTTGCCCTGACAGAGTTTTATTCAAATGCAATATTTAAACCAATTAATTTTAATATAACTATGAACAAAATATAAAGACATAAATCAGCCTCAGCTCAAGTTTGCCCAAAGCAGAGGGACTGTAGCCAGAGATTTGCCCCCTAGAAGGGGCCCAACCTCTCCTGGTTTTGAATATTATTCAAAAGGGCAGAGCTAGAGAGTTCAGACTCGGTCTGAGACCCCCCTGTCCCCCAAGACACTCACTGCAAAACTTTCCCAAGGTGTTTTTACACCCTGCCCTTGTGTGACGCACACACATCAGCCAGATTGATGGGCTACACAGGAAAGGTTTAGAGCTGTCACATCACATCACCCCATGTCACCGCACGTCACACTGGCTATTCCTGCCTCTGTCAGCTAACAACGCCCTGAGTACAGCTGGCTTTGCAGAGCTCCTGTCTCTCTCTGACTCTTGTCAACGAACAGCAGCACCCTGGCCTCAGTTCAGTCAGATTTACCTTCGGTGCATTTTTGCAGCATGGCTTAACAATGCTTTTTGTGAATCCAGCCAGAAAGGGGAAATGTCTTCCGAGCAGCAGAAGAGACCAGGAGAATAAAGAATGGGGAAAGGGATAGTACATCTTGGGGGGGGGGGGGGGGGGAAATAAATGGTGGGGGATGATACACCCTGCATTTTAAAAAAATACAAAAGCATCAAGGAGGAAACTGAGGCTAAAGGCAGAGACAGGAAAAAAAATTTTCCAAACACACTTCCTGGATGGGGTGGGGAGAGGGCATCTTGAGTCTGGCAGGGAGGGGGTTAATCTTCTCCCTTGGCCAGGAGGAAGGGCCAAAGGTGCCTGCCCTAAGTGCAGGAGTGTAGCAGAGCTGAATCAGCTGTGTGTGTTTGTAAAGGAGGGCTTAATCAAGCACCATCACCCCCAGCACACTATAAAAGGGAAGTGGTTTGGCTCTGGTGGGGATTGTAGCTGGCAGTGAGAGTTGGAATCAGCTTTAGGGAGCAGGGGTTGGGTCTCAGAGGGGAGCTGGGTGAGAAGAGGGTCCCTTTCCTTCTCAAGAGCTTGGGGTGGGAAAGCCAGACTCTGTATCTTTCCTCAGGCTGAGGAAAGGCCCTTCTGTGTTTGGGCTTGGTTGTAAAGGGGCAGGTTCTCCTCTATTTTCTTTTGCAGCAAAGGGCCTCATAAAAGGGTTTAGAGATGGCTCCTGGCCTGCAATATCCTTTTCTGCTCTTAAAGTAATGAGCCAAGCTGCAGGAAGGAAGCCAGGACACAGAAACTCACATACTGGGTCCAGTCCTGCAGTCTTTGTTCCCGCACTAGCTTGAGTGGGGCATAAGGGTCTCAGCCATACAATTATTTGCTTGTGCTGTTAAATGCATGCCCAGAAAATCTTTCTCATTACAACACATGACTGGAAAGGCATAGTGCCCCCTGCCTAAATTTCAGTGACACTGAAGAGTTTGGAGAAGTTTGTGGGGAAATGGGAAGGTGGGAAGGAATTGTTTCCATTCCCCATTGCCCACTGTGGGGATTCACTAGGCAGGAAATGTTCTCAAGTATTACCAAATGAATAGCACCACGGAAAGAACAGCAACAACAAAGGGAAGTTTGTGTAAGCATCAGCAAAATACACATTGCTGAGGTTCTGGAAACGTTCTCCTTAAATTCCTTCTCCTGTAATCTGCAAAACGTTATTGCAATTGTCACGTTTATTTAATAAAACACCAGGTCCTGTTTACACTTTAAAATATGCAGCATTTAAAAAAGTTCCCCGGCCCCAGGGGTCTGACTAACACAAATGGAAATAGCATGAACCGTGCCCATTAGCAAGCAGTTTTACTGCAAATACAAGCACAGCACATTATGGGAGCGTCAAATAATTTTGTGCTCAGCATATATCAAAGAGGAGGAAGATGAGAGGGCCTGGATTATTCTGCACAGGTTGGGGGAGCTGTGCTTTGAGAAGGGGGAGCTCATGTGAAATGGAGACACGCTAAAGACTAAGACCTGAGCCACAAACCACACTCAGGAGTTGTGTTCTAAGTTGCCTGATGGCCACTTGGTTTAATAGGACAGTTCAGGGTTTGCAAGGGAAAAGCTCATAATCCAGCACAGACAGGAACAGTTAAGAAGCATGGGGAAGCCCAACGCTGCTTTGTTTCCCCCATGCTGGACAACATCACCTGTGTCAGCATCGTAGCTGGATCCCTCTAGGTATGATACTGGCTCCCATCACTGGCATACCTGAGCACCTCACAAACATTAATGTGTTAGCCCCCACAGCATCACTCTGAGGTAGCAGAGTGTGATCCACATTTCACCTATCGGAATTTGATTCACAGAGCAATTCACTGTCTTGGCCAAGGTCACACAGGGAGTTTGTGTTGGTGCTAAGAATCAAACTAAAGTCTCCTGAGTCCTAATCTAGTGCTATAATCGTAAGGCCAAGACCAACCTTCGTCAGCCTTAGAGCCTCATCCAACTCCTATTACTATCAGTGGAGTCTTTCCAATGTCTTTAAAGGGCATTAGAACAAGCTGCTTATCCATATTATTACTGCTGTCATTACAGTCCCAGTCAGAAAGAAGCATACCCAGGCCTGGCTCCTTCAGACCCGTAGCAGGGGATGGATCTGCCCCTGGCCACAGCTTTCAGAACCCCAGGATTCACCTCTGTTTCCTCCAGTGCCAAAGCCTGGGCATTAAGCCTGGTCCCAGAGGATGCAGTGAGGAGGCATCTTGCAATACTCTCAGAAACGCCTTCTGTCTCAGCATGAGCCCGGCGTGCAGGGTGGGGCAGAAGGGCACCTTGGAAAGGGGCGTGTGCATAAAGCCACGTCTACACTACAAAATTAAGTCGACCTTACTTGCGGCAGCTGTATGCTGCCGCAAGTCGTTACATCACCTGTGCATGTCTAGGCTTTGCTCCGTGTGTCGGTGGTAAGCGTCCTCACCAGGAGCGCCTGTATCCATAGGCGCCGACTTCTAATGGCACTGATGGGTGCTCTGCCCCTGGCCCCGCCCCGACTCCACCCCTGCCCTGTCCCCATCCCAACCCCTTCCCCAAAGGCCTCACCCCAACTACGCCCCCTCCCTGCCCCTATTCGACTCCTTCCCCAAATCCCCGCCCTGGACCCGCCTCTTCCCCGCCTCCTCCCCTGAGCGCGCCATGTTCCCGCTCCTCCCGGAGCTTGCTACAGCTGTTTGGTGGCAGCAAGTGCTGGGAGGTAGGCGGAGGAGCAGGGACGCCGCATGCTCAGGGGAGGAGGCAGAGGTGAGGTGAGGTGGGGCGGGGTGGGGAGCTTGGCTGCTGGTGGGTGCAGAGCACCCACTAATTTTTCCCCGTGGGTGCTCCAGCCCCAGAGCGCCCACAGAGTTGGCGCCTATGCCTGTATCAATTGTACTGTCAGTGTGGGGCATGGCGGGAAGGCTCCTGAAAGCCACTAACAGTCGCCATAAGCAATGCAGTGTCTACTCTGACATGGTGTCGACCTAATGACATCAACCGGGACTTTATGCCACTCGGGGAGGTGGACTTATTAAGTCAGCATAGCAGGGCAGTTAGGTTGGTGGGAGCGAAATTTAAGTGTGGACATGTCCATAGTTACGTCGATGTAAGCTGCCTGGTGGCAACCTAACTCTGTGGCGTAGACCGGGCCTGAGGGATTCATGTCACGCCGCATCCCCTGCAGATGGTGCTAGTCCTTCAGAAGTGGGAGAGTTCCCGCTTCACCTTTCCGGTCTCCTTATGATGAATGTGCAGTTGGTTTATTCAGGGCTATGCTGAGTTCACTCACCGGGAGCAGGAGTGGACTTCAAGGCGCCTTCGGTCTGGATGTATCTCCTCTCCCCAGGAATTCATTTATGAAAGAAGCAAAGAGGACTCTTTCTAAACCTGCATTCCACTAAATGAATATATAATGATGCAGTCGATACATTTATACATCATCTCCTGCAAACAGGGGCCTATTTAGGACAAGATCAGACTATGCTTCTCCCGGCAGGGGGCTGCATTAGCAATTCATTCAGTAGCATAAAAGGAGTGTATGGAGAGACAATCAGTCAAAGCCTGAATAAAACACTGGAGGAGAAGCCAGAGACCGAGGGAGAAAAAGGCTGATTCCTTTGAAAAGAAAAATAAAATAAAAAGATGGACGCAGGCTCCGATTCAGACAGCAAGAAGCTGATCCAGGAGAGCAAACCTTGCGGAAAGGTGACTGGGGGAGCTGGATATGAACTTGCTGCTTTTCAGGATTGAAACAAGAAGCTGAGGAAGGAGATGAAAGGAGGGGAGAAGGAAAAAAAACGTGTGTAACTCCTCTTCGGAGTGTACAATGTAATCAAAGGGACCCATGAAAGGAGTGAATGGGAAGGAGAAAGGGGGGGAGTTTTCATGGACACATACAAAATAACACAAAGCTGATCAAAAAGTCTTTCAAGTAAAAGATTAAGCTCCAGAGATTGCAGGAGGCCTGTTTAATAGAAATCTATGTTAGAAAAATCATCCTCCAGGGTACACACATCAGCTGTGATGTAGCCCATCAGGGGGACAACCGGAAATGAGGAATTAGCAAAATGAGCGTCTGGGGAAGGTGAACGAGGTGAATGGGAATAAAAAAAGAGGTAAAGGATTGAAATGGGGAGAGGCGGAGAGAAAGAGCTTCATGTGCTTTACATGTAGATCCAGAAGCACGACATGACCTGGTGCTTTCCAGGCTACGCATGAGATCATTCAGCCATCAAAAAACGCAGCCACTTCGGCGGTAGAATCCGGCAGCCTCTGATTTAGCAGCATGAGCTATTGCTCTGTCTGTCTGGTTTGCACTGGGACCAAGATGTTCAAAAGCATATCGTGCCATCAGGGGCTTCAGGGGTTGGGGGCCAAACCAGAGCTGTAATAATGCCAGCCTGGTTTTCAGAGGTTGGGGGCTCAGCATTTTCTTTTTATTTATTTACTTTTATTAATTTTTCCAAAGATGACAAACGTACCAAAATACCAGCTTCCCCATAACACACCAAATAAATTAAGAGGGTTAGGGTAAAAGGAGGGGAGGGGAAGTGACATATCTATAGTCAGGGACTACGTTAATCACAGCCCTCTAAAAAGTTAGCCCAAATGGCTTTGTAGTTTTCATGTATGCAGTGGTGTTCCAGCCATGTCAGTCTCAGGATATTAGCGAGACAAGGTGGCTGAGGTAATGTCTTTTATTGGACCAACTTCTGCTGGTGAGAGAGAGACAAGCTTTTGAGCTTACACAGAACTCTTCTTCAGGTCTTTTTCAGGCATTCCCCTTCTGCCGCATGACAGTCGCCTATTTAGCTGCGAGGGCAGCCATGTCGCTGAGCCAGGGAACAAAATCTGGTGGGGATCGACTTTTCCATTTTTACAAGATTAATTTTTTAGCTACCAAAGCTGTACGTTGGAAAAAAGCTTCCTTATCAGGTGATCTCCAGGTATCAAGAATATATGTAAGAATGAAATTTAAGGGGGAGGGCTCCAACTTTGCATCCAATGTCAAATTGGTCCTTTGACCCACCTCGTACCAGAAATTCTTGATACAGGGGCACTCGCAAAACATAGGAGCTAATCCAGCACAAGGGAGTTACACTTCCAACAGTGGTCAGCATTTATGAGGCCCATTACCATCAGCTTATGTGAGGACCAGTATATTCAAAAAAGTGTCTTTTGGTGAATCAGCCATAGTCTTGGTGTTATCATTGCATTTTTTAATTGTAAATACGTTTGTATTCCATCGGGTCAGAGACATCTTTGTATCCAAATCTCTATTTCAAGCAGCTCTCAAATGATCAATCTTTGGTAGAGTTTTTGGGCCAGCAAACTGTAAAAGGATACCACTGGCTGAGTAAATTCAGGAAATTTCCTCCAAAATAACCAAAGTTCTGGAGCTTCCAATACACCCAGTCCAAATCCATTTGTAAGTAAATGCTCTAATTGGAGCGATTTCCATGCTTTGGAGTAGGACAAGCCAAATTGTTTCTGAAGATCTACACATGGTTTAAATTTATCATGATCAATTAGCTCAGCATTTTCTGACAATCAGGCATCTTTAAGCCTCTGCCCCTTGAGCTAAGATTCCCAAGCACTTCAGTGCAAATTTACTAGTTTAGATTAAAACATAAAATAAGTTTATTAGCTACAAAAGATAGATTTTAAGTGATGGCAAACAGATCAAAGCAGATTACTTAGTAAATAAACAAAAACAGAAATTAAGCCTAAGATACTAGAAAGCTAGGATATGAATTAGCAAATTCTAACCCTAGCTAACGATACAAGCAGGCTTGCAAATTCTCAAGGCCCAAGCTGCACTTGCTTTGCAGCTTGGGATCCCCAGGTTCTCATACACAGGTTAAAATCCCTTTAGCCCGGGTCTGGCACTTCCCCCAGTTCAGTCTTTTTGTCCCTTAGGTGTTTCCAGGAGTTTTCTTGTGTGGGGAGTGAAGAACCACAGATGATGTCACTCCCTGCCTTATACAGCTTTAGCATATGGCGGGAACCCTTTGTCCCAAACTCAGTTTGTGGAAAAACACTGGTACCCAAGCTGGAGTTCTGTGTCATGTGGCCTGGTCACATGCCTTTGCATACCTTGCTGAGTCATAGCAGCCATTAATTACAGGCTGTCTGGAGCATTCTCAGGAAGGCTCACCGGGTGGCGGATGAGCTTCTCCTAAGGCCTATTGTTTTTCCAAATTCATTACCTTGAATAGGCCCTTCCCAGCCCGCTACCTAGACTGGAAGCATTTTACCTAGTGGGTGTCACCCAGGTGTAATTACATGTGAAATATAGATGCATAGTCAATATTTATAGCTATAAATACAAAAATTATACATGCATAAGATAATCATATTCAGCAAATCATAACTTTTCCAAAATGCCCCATCTCATACAAAATGTATCATAATTATGCCATAATCATGTCATAATAATATCACTATGAAGAATATGGGGTGCAGTGTCACAGTATTCATTCCTCAAAACTTTTTGACAAATAATTTTCAAAGATTTTCATGCCATTCATTCTTCAGATGCCCCGGGAAAGACAGAGTAATTATTGGCCCCAGCTTTGAGAATTGGGGCCATTCAGCAAAATGCTTGAGTGTATGCTTACATCCCAGCAACTTAAATGGGACTTAAGTGAATCCTTAAAATGAAGCTTTGCTAAATAGGCCCCTAACATTGCAAACATCTAGTTCAGCATGGCATTTGCAAACCAGCTCGGCCCTGCTTGCTATGGTCCAAATATAATTCAGATTCTGCGGTCTCTTCCATAACACCCCTTCTGGATTCTCAGTGGATGGGCAGAGGTCCATTTTAAAGAATTGCTGATTGCACCTGAAAAATCAGTGCCTCTGAAAAACCAACCTGTAGCTCCAATGGATCAATGGACATGCTATAAGCACTCATCAGCAGATCTGAGTGACTCAGTCACTCAAGACTGCTTTCCTAATAGTCCACACAAAGTTACCCCTCTTCCCTCCAGCCCTTATTTCTCCCAAGCCCTGGTTGTTCATGCCAATGAGTCTTCTGAGGACGCTACTAATTAAAGGCATGTGATCATTAAACTTTTGCTAATCAAGACAAATGTGCCCTAGTCTCAGGTGTATGACAGAAGAGCTGTGTTTTTCTTTCCCTTCCTCCACACCCTTCTTTACGGAGTCAAACAAATTCCTCAATTAAGAAGCTTCAGATATTACTGTGAAATATTTCCCCTAAAGCCTCATTCCACAGCTCTCAGTTATGTTTCTCCTGATCCGTGGTGTTTATTCAGTGCTATGGGGATATTTTGTCAGCAAAACACATGCGTGTTTCCAAATGTTAACGAGCCCATTAAAGGCAGACGAGATGAAATCTGACCAGACGTGCTGGCTGACTGGCAATGGGACAAATAGAAAATTCAGGGTGAAATGTGTTCCTTTTGCCCAGACAATCAGATTATCCCATGGATTTAAAAGAAAAGCTGCAGTGTGAAGGGGGCAGGCCAGACAGAGAGCCCATCAGTGGAAATGTGCAAAGTACAAACTGACGGAAGGCACAACCCTGCCTCCTTTGAAGCCAGTGCAAAACTCCCATTAATTTAGGTGGAGAAAGATCAGCCCCAGTCTTGTCATCTGCAGAGATCTAGATACCTTTGGAAATGTTAGTAATATTAGCTAGATCAGAGACTGAACAAGAATTGCGGAATAAACATTTTCACCATCTTGCTATCCATAGAGACTGTGTCTGGGATTTTCAAAGACAGAATGACTGGGGATTGGAATTCTATGAGAATTGGACACCAAACTCCCTTAAATTACTTTGAAAATCTGTCTTATGCTGAAGAAAACCTCTTTCTTTTATTCCGCAAATTCTGTCTCTGGCTGAAAAAAATATATATCTTATTTTGAGCAGGGACTACCATCCAGAATCATAAATAATAATTAATTTATATTTCGTTCTTATCCATGTCTAAAGGATATGATCCTTTTGTTGCTTTTCTCTCACGTAATGTTTTTTAAAGTAGCTACCCCACTCTGGTGTTTAAATTTCATATATGATCACTGCAGGTTCCTTGAACTAGCTGTTCTTGGTCCGTATAGCTATTTGCATCCATGTTTGTCTCCAACCTGTAGACAAATAGAAAGTTTATTGACAAAGTTACAGAAAATATACAATGGAACTGGTCACGCTTTACTATAAAGTTCCATATATGGATAGTTTATTAAGGATTAATCAATGATTAATAAATGTTATAGGAAGAGCTGGTCAGGATGGTTTTCAACAGAACTTTTTTTCATTGCAAAATGCCGATTCATCGAAACACAAAACTGGTCAGTTTCAACAAATTTCCCATTGTGAAAAAACTGGGGCGGGGGGAACGTTTTGAAATTGTTAAAAGATCCCATTTTGATATGTGCTAGATGAAAAAGTTCCATTTTTGGTGGAAACAATTTTTGTTTTCAAAATGTAAGTTAACGTACGGGGAGGGGGAGGGGAGATTGAAATCAAAACTAAATATTTCAATTGACCCGATCTGAATTTTTCATTCAGATTTTTGGTTGATGAAAATTTTTGAGATTTTGAATTTGGTGCCAAGTCAGAATGGAAAATATGCTCTGAATCGCAAAAATTCTCATGGGACTGGAAAACTATTTCCTGCCCAGCTCTAGTTACAAGGATGTTACACACATGAGTAGTGTAGACTATAAATAATCATCAGTAGAATGTGTTGTAGATGGTTAGAAGCCATTGTTAGATGCGAAGTAGATTGACTAGCTGGGCTCTGTAATAATTTAGAGCAATGGACTAACCATTTATTAAAATATCTAATCATTTATTAACCCTTTATTGACAATTTATAAATGAAACCTTAATGTAAAGTATGACTATGGAAACTGAACTAATGCTGCTGAGCTTCTCCAACATATACAGTAACGGGCAGTGGGGCAAGGTTGCTAGCCATCACCTCTCTGGCAAATGCTACCCTATATTCTGCAAGTCTAGCTTGCAGGCTGTTAAATATGTCCCAGGATAACTATGGGGGCCTGCTTGCTAAATATTGTCACATCCCAAGATAACATAATTTCATTCAAGTGGAACGTAATAATTTTTCAGTGCAATGTTGTCTCCTTGTGTTGCCCCATGGCGTGTTGCTGTAGCGTGATCATATTTTGACATCCTATCACCATGCTGATGCTACATCAGTACTCCAGCTGCATAAACTGTGTGCCACAAACTTTTAGTTTCCTGTATTTTGACTTTCTTTTCTCTTTGCAATTTGCCTGTGAACAGACTCTGCTTTTTTTTTTTTTCAATTGTGTTTGCTGTTTGCAGTCGTTTGACAGACACTTTATGCAAGCTCATTTCAGCCAGGGGTTGTCTGTGGACTGTTCAGTATTTGCTATCAGGTGTTTGAGCTGTGACCAGTCACCAGAGCCATGTGGCTTTGGTTCCACTCGCTGACTGAATGACTGTAACTTTTATCATTCCCACAGCATGCATCTCTTCTTGCTTAAATATTCTTGTTCATGAGTCAATGCACAACTTCACACTCGAACACGACATTCACCTGAATACAAGCATCCCCTGAGCACTGGAACTGCAGTCATCTAAATGTCCATGAACAGTAAATAAATTGGACTTGCAAATAATGATCTATTGAATTCACTCATTTTCGTCACATGATTTCCCATGCATATGAGGTTTTGTTGTTGTTTGTTTTGTTTTAGTGTTTATCCAGGATGTTTAGGCAACATCCTGACATGAATTTTGTCCCACAGAGCCAGTTCAACGAAGTGGCAATTGTATAGGGCCACTTGCTGAATGGGGAAAAGCTAGGCAGGGGAAAGAAAAGTCCTCAAGAAGGAAGAAATTCAACTAGCATTGTTTTGATGCTACATAATTTGGAAGCTTTCCAGTACACCTACGGGAGCTTTCATGTATACCTATCAAAAAAAGATGGCAAGCCCTCTTCCAAACTGACGCACTGCGCTAGATCATCATTATATTGCTTTCTCAAAGGAAGGTCTCCTCCAGACCTTACACTCATTACTGACATGACCACAAAAATGAGTGGTGCTGTACTGTGGTTTTAAGTAAAAAAAAACTAACAACCATCACTCACAAAACTACTCCTTTGATCTTTTTGACATCGGTGCAGTGAATATCCCACTCTGGTGCATTCTTGCATTAAAAAGAAGCTCCTTGCTGCTCAATCAAACCTCTTTTAATAGCTTTCTGAATGCAAACATCCACAGCTTTTCTTTCAATTTCATCTGCCAATTTTTCTAAGTCTTTATCACACTTTATCAAGCAGTGTATCAGTGTGAGAGATCCAACCCCCCTCCCCTCAGGCAGCTCCGAAATTGAAATCTCAGGAAGAGTGCAGCTTCTTTCGTATTTTAATTATTTTAACATTTGCGTCGAGTGGTCTCTGTATTAATAATACTTGTTTTCTTTCTGGAACAGGGCTGTGATCCCTCACTGGGTGGGAAATGTGTTTGTCGACAGCAAAATAGCTGAACGCCTCTAATGCGTTAAGATATGGATTAGAAAAATTGTGTTTGGGAAATATATAATCTCTTCTTGGTAAACGGGGAAAAATAAAGGCCCATTTCATTTCAATTCTAATTTGTCATTTTACTATTATAATTTTTAATAGCAAAATGTATTTTAACCACAAAACTGTTCCTTCGTTTTCCAGGTGCACAGGGTAAAATGCAGCTCTAATGATGTCCCATCTACCTGTACTGTCTAAAGACCTGATTCAGGAAAACACTTAAACACTTAAACACATTCTTAAATCCAGTCCTATACCAGAAAGCACTTAAGGACATCATTAAATTTCAGTACAAAGAGACTTAAGCACTTGCTTAAAGTTCAGCACAAGCTTAAGTACTTTTCCAGAATAGGGATAGGGCCTTTGGGCCTGATCAAAGATGAAAAGATTCTCAAAGGGTGTTAGATCAGACCCTAACAGAACACTAAAATGAGTACCACTGCCCTGTGACAGTGTGGAAAGCCGAGAGCCGCCCTGAAGGGGTTAAAGAACAGGCCGGAGGTTAGCAGCGGGTGCCAATGGATGAAGGAGTGTGTCTGTTTATGAAGAGGACCTCCCACAATGAAGTCAGGGTTGCTTCTCCTGACTGCTTTGCTGTGGCTGACACTCATCAGCCAAGCAGGCATTAGACTGAAAGGACATTGCTAATTAGCAGGGCTCTCTCTCCTGTGCCTGGCCTCACACAGAGTGTGAGAGGGATTGTGTGCACCACCAGAGCTGGCGATTGGAGCCAAGAGCGGTGTGGGCTGCAGATCACGCACGTTCCCGCTTCCCTGGCATGTGTATCCCACAATCTGCAACCGAACGACACTTTCCCTGTGCTACATCTCTGGTCTCCAGATCGCAGCTTGTATCGCGCTCTGCCGATCTGCGCTGTTATCTGAAAACTCAGCTGCTTTCTCTCTATTTTGAAGGTAACGGGGGGAGAGATTCAGGCAGAATTAGATATACTCCCCTCTCACACCGCACTATCCTTTCCCCCCTCCCTTCCCTGCCCCTCTGCTCACCCCATCCTCAGTGCACTTGGGGATCAACAGAAAACACCCTCCCCTTGTGCCTGAAAAACAGGGCGGCGTGCCGAGTCCAGAATGTAGCACTGATGAGACCCCAAGGGGCTGGTGTCAGGAAGCAAGTGCACTCTGCCACCTGACATTCTCCTCTGTACTCTCTCTGTTAGTGCAGGTGTGCTGCCTGCCCAATTTCTTTACCTATACATACGCTGAGACCTGCTCTTCCAGACCAGCCCCAGCAGCCAGCCTGACTGGTTTAAGTGATCGCATTAAAGCATCCGCCAGGTTCCCAGCATAATTTTTTGTTCAACATTTAGTTAAAAAGCCACGTCTATTAGACGACTGATGTTTTCTGGCCCCTGGGGTGCTCCCTGAGGCGGTCTTAACTGTGTATCATCCCTGAAAACTTTCGAGGATCAGTGACAAGGAAATTGGACTTCAGTTCTCACAGCTGCTAGCCTGGTCATCAAAGACCCCGGCAGCCCTTTGACTCAGAAGATTGAGGAGTCCTGAGGGACCGGGGTAAGAAGTTGGAGGCCAGGAGAAAAAACAGATCTGTGAGTCTGAGTCCACTCTTGCTTGCACTGGTGTAAATCAGGAGTAACTCCAGTGAAGCCAAAGAAGTTACACCAGTCTAAAAGTGGTATAAGGGGGAGGACAGTCAGGCCTGTGTTTCTCTAGACACAGACTCTGGAACTGTAGGGCTCCATTCCCCAGCCCATTAGGCTCGCTTTACACTGTTTCTATGATGCAAGGGATTTAAACCTGGCTACACTGACCAGAGAAGGGGATCTTCTGTTTGCCTGCAACCATGGCAGTGTGTCATTTGCCAAGTCCCCTCCTGGCATCTGGTGTACACAGCATGCTGGGATATCCCAGCTCCCGGCAGATCCCCAGCTGCAAGAACAGCCCCCATGAGCTGTTAGCAGTTGGCATGAAATACAGCAGCCTTCAGGTTGCTCTTTCTCCAGGGACCACAATTGTACCCACCAGTCCCGGATTCAGGGAGCTGCCACGGGAGCAGAATGCCACTTTTGTCCCGATCCAATCTTACCCAAGAGCCGTTTCATTGGTCCAGAAGATCTGGCTTATAGTGATTCTAAAATGCGATTTCCAATTTAGTTTTCCCATTTTTCCGGCAAATCGCTCCATTTCATGAAGCTTTTCCAGTAACCGGAAGCTGCTGGCACAGAGAGGCAAGGCCATTATTATTATATTTACTCTGGACCCCGGTCTCCTCTTCTTGTCCAATAAATCCATTTGAGAGATAGGATTTTGATAGACACTTTAATAGAGCTGTCCTTAACCTGATCATGTTAATGATTTTTGCGGGCTGGCTACATGCCAATTTCTGCAGCTCATTAGTCATTTTTTTTCCTTCACGAAATCAACTCTTCGTTCTTGCTCCCCCCATTTGTAATGCCACCGATCTGAGACTGCAGAGTTTCCTAATGCCAGACATCAGCATTCAGCCCCCTGACCGGGATCATCCCTATCACTCAAAGGCCATGAAAACTCTCCACTCCCGTGCCAATGCGCTCACCCTCTTGAGATCTTGGACCTATCAACAGGGTTCACATTCACGCCATGCAATTGTTTATTTTACAAAGCATCAATGGACCCAGTCGTGGCTGGGAGCTGGAGGAGAAATCAGAGGCCTCTTCTTCCTTCATAGAAAACCAATGCTGAGCTGTGCACAACTGTATTACTGGGTGGGTCCGAGGTTTCCCATTGTTGGCTGTCTCTCTCTAACCCCCTTTTGGCAGAGGGGCTTTTCACTGTTGTTTTGTTCCCCGTCAACAGGGTTGTTGGAAAGAATCATCAGCCCTGCTGTCCCAAGTACTCTGTCTCATTTCTCTGTTCCTATTTCATGCCATACAAGAAGCCTCGCACTAAGAAGACAAGAAATCAAATTAGCTTGGGATTCTGAATCAGACATCAAAGGAAACAGAGTTTTATTGTAAAAGGATAAAACAAATTGACTTCTACACATGAACAAGCACCGCCCATGCGTGTTCCACTGTCCTTTTGCACAGACACAGACCCATTGGGTTAAAAAGGGATTTTTATGATGCTCGAACCATTATCTTATGATGGAGAGTTTCCCCACCAGGCCTCCTTCTTCAACTGGTTCCCTAGCTAAGCAATGCTAACAGCGTCAGCGTATAATATACCACGGTTGTGTGGGTTCAGACTCAATGGTCATCAGCGCCTGGAAGTGCACACATAGTCGTGAACCGTGTATGCCATTGTCCTATTTGCTTCAAGGACATAGGTTTCTACCCGGCAAACTAAGAGTGCTGCTGGACTAGCAGTGAGATCCCTTTGAGAATGGTCTCCGGGGCTGCGAACCTTCTGCAAAGAGAAGCCACAGTATTTTCCCTCTTTTACTGCACAGGGTCAGAGTCTGTGAAGGTGATAGCAGCAGCTGTTTTGCCTCTGGGCATCCAGGTCCACAGTTCATAAGGGCACTGCCAGTACTGACTTGGTGTCTGTGGTCCAGGCTCAGACTGTGCGATGGGGATGCCAGGAGAATCCTCTTCTATGGATGAACAAGTTGGTGCATCAGCTGCAGTTCAGACTCAATGTGCCCAGGTTCAGATTTTAAATAGGCACAGTAGTCCCTTGCCTGTTTATGCCCAGGGGTGGAATAGATGAGAGCAGTGCCATCAAAACTCCAGCCTTGAGACGCGCAAGTCCAGTTTCTAGAGAGATGGTGGTAACAGGAATCTCCCTTCAAGATGCTCAGGAACTGATTCAAGGTCCAAAAATGTTCTCCTTCCTGGATGCTTGGGGTGAAAGTTCATGAAGGTCAAACCAAACTTCCCTGACCTCTCTCAACCCTGTTCTCAAGTTGTTAAGAGCAGCTCTCAGCTGTCTGAATGCCCAAGGACAGATTTTCTATGGTGAGGGTGGTACCAGGAGCTCCCAGCTTGCTGCATCCCTGGATCTAGAACTCATGAAAGTGTCTCCAGCTACAAACCCTCCTCAGCAGCATGCCTGAGTTTGTGAGTTAAAATCTGTGCAAATACTTGAGTTTTGTTCCTTTCTCCAGGCTAGACTGGGCTAGTAATAGATGTAAAAAATTCAGGTGGTGTACAGATTAGCAATAAGGGAACTGGTTTGGGGTAAAATACCTGACCTGAACCTTCACTGCAAACTGAAACTGATCTCTTTTCCTGACATTTAAAAATGATCACCTTTTTATTTGTAAGGTAATTTTTCATTTTCAAACTGCCTTTGTATGACAGCCACCCCCACCCCCATGGATCACCTGCAGATCTTGAAACCACGGATTTCAGCACTGCAACACAGACACCAACCAATGGAGCTAAAGGAGTGGCTCCTTTGGTTACTGTGATGGTAGTCTGTTTTCCTCTAATGGAATACACTTCGCTGTTGTGTTACATTTGCTATTTCCAATCAGAAACATGAAGTACTAAACCTTTAATGAGCGCTTGTTCCAGAAAGATTGCCAACACAATTTTGATCCAAAAAGGTTCAGAGAAGCACCAGAACTGGTAGATTCCTGTCTATGCTAAAATGACTCTTTGAGATTCACCCATCACTGGGATAGATCAGGGGTGGGCTTTTGAGGTCTGACTGGTATCTTTGTTTTTGTTATTCTCACGTGCACATAAGCATTTCCTCCTGCTAGATAATCCATCCTGAATGGTTGTCTCTTTGCATCCCATCATTCCTGGACTCCCGTTTTGTGTATTCTACAGGTAATTGCCATGTATACGCTCTACAGTTTGCCTTTCCAAATCTCATTACTCATGCTAATTAAAGGATCAGGTTTCGCTGTCATGTCTGTGTTGTTAGCAGCCCATTCAGTCGGGTAGGATGTTTCACCATGGTATCTGAAAGAAGAAATTTGCCCATTTCATTCTTACCACTCCAGACCTCTTCTACAGCTTAGAAAGGATGGACACAAGAGGCCCTAAGGAAGAGGAAGTGTTTAGTTCCCAAGAGATTTCCATGAGTACAATTTTCAAATTCAAGTAACTGTCTGAACATTGCACTGATTCACAGAGATGGGGTATGTTTGTACCTATACTTTTGCATCCTTTGGGCCAAATCCTCATCTGATATAAAATAACTCCATTGAAGTCATTGGAGATATGCCTATTTACTTCAGCTGAGGATGGGGCGTGGACCTTCTCTTCAGCTCTCCGCTCCCAGAAGAGGATACTAGAGAGAGTTTCAAGCAAATTTCTTTCCTTTTCTCCATGGGCCAGTGGCCTTCTCATTCCAGGAAAAGAGAGCTAAACCCAAAACCTGGGTTTAGATCACTCATTTTATCCTGCCACTATACCACCAGATTGACCCTCCATTAGGGTTCAGCACAGTTCTGAGATGGAGTCCAGTGAGTTCTACCATGCTCCAACTTCCCCTGCGGATAATAATGCTGTTTATATCCCATTGGATGCTCTCATAATCTAGGCACCTTTGGGGGGACTCTTCAGTTCAGAGCACCAGCTCTCTTTAGCCTATATTATCGTCACATGGGTCCTGTTGATTAGCACCACGCTGGAACAAACTCTTCTCTTCTTTGCACTGATGTAAATCTGGAGGAACGCCCTTCGCTTCAGTGGAGTTCTGTCCATTTACAGTCACACGAGAGAGAGAGAGAGCGAGAGCGCGCAGAGTTTGGTCCATCCTGCGTTCTCTTGGCTAATTTCAGAGCGCTAGTTCTGCAGCGCCACATAACCCTTTGGGACCCGCGACAGTGGCTGGATCTGCTCCAATGCACCCGTGGTATTTTGATAACTTTGCATATTGCCGACGTCTCATATTAAATATATAACTTACAGACAGGGGCACAGTTTAACTCACTCTAATCAGCTATAAAATGAACCCACAGCTCGCAGCTACACAGTAAAGACCTGGGTCTTTTTTATGCTGATCATTAACTGCTGCAGGGATATTCCTTTCTAGAGATTTGTTATTAATGAGCACTGAAATTACGGATTTCAATTAACTATGTTACATTTATATTGAAGTAGAGTCGGTGCTGCTCTGGGGAAATATAAATACTGTGAGGAGATCAAGTGCCTTCCCTTCCAGAGAGCGGAGGAACAATGAGGAGCTGGTAGCACCCCCCTTAGCTCTGCACTGACTGGATTGTTTCACTCTGTCTCTCTCCTTCCCTCTGGCCCTAATAGCCGTCTGCTCCTCCTGCAGCCACCTGATTCCATTTCTCATAATGGGAATGCTTCCTGAGGACTGTCTGCTCTCCCAGACCCTTGGCTGCTGTCCCCTTGGCTTTCAGCGATTGGTGTCATTGCTCTTGGCCTCTTGCATTCAGCGTGTGTCACCGCTAAAGGCCATTCAAGTGCTCTGCCACCAAAATCCGACTGCACAACGTAGGCACGTTAATAAGCTCAAGGCATCTTTCTGCGTGATTGGAAGAGAAAGAACGGTTGCAAAAGGCAAACATTTTCAGAGGGCTTATGCAGAGCTGTAAGGGATGGATGGAGGAGGCCTAATCAAGCCAGCTTGCCTTTTTAACACAGAGAAGTCCATTCTCCCAAGCCTAGGGAGATCTCATTACCGAATGTCTGCCAGCCTCAGTCTCTTCTGTTCGGGGGAAAAGTGCTTCAAATTGCTCTTTGGGGATTCTGTCCTTTCCCTCTCTCTTCTCTTGTCTGGGTTTCTCAGATGTTCAGGCCTGGGCTCACAGTAAAGCTTAGCAAAGCTGTCACCTTCAGAACAAGGCAGCAGGGCAGGCATGACGCAGAGCTTGGGGTTGTGATGCACAATTGGATCATTATGATGCAGAATGAGACAGGGATGCAGATGTCTCGGTCCTAGCATTGGCCCTGATATAGGGGAGCGTGGTTCTGGTAGCCACACCGGCACTGGGTCCTTAGCCTTGGTGCATGGATCCCAGGGCTAACGCAGCATCCTCTCCTCTAGGGTGGGGAGTTCAGCCCCAGCGCTAGCCTTTGTGCTGTGAGCTTGGCACTGTTGCAGCGAGCTCACCTAGCCAGGAGACGTGTGCATAGCAGGTTCCGGGGGTATTAAAGGACTCTGCAATTACTCGCAAAGGTTTCTATTATGTGCACAACTGTCATTAACTCCCAATGGTGCGATTGCCCTTTACTGATAATATAGTGCTCAGCCTGAGCAAGGGGTTATTGTGCATGCTCACAGCAGCAGGAAATGAACCTGCCATCCTTTCTCATAGCTTGCTATTAAGGTGTTATACACACATGAAGGTTACACTCATCCTGACCTGTGTTCATCTGACGACTCAGAATCCACTCCCAGCGGCATGGAATCACACAAGTCAGCTGTGCTTAACCTCTTGGTGCCTCTGATTGGCCTACAGGCTTGCAGAGAAGAGCTAGAAAGGGGCATTTTGGGGGCCCAGTAGCTACTTCGGCAAGAGTACATTGCAAAAAGTGCACGTGATGAAAGGGGACCAAGGTCTAAGTGGGGTGCGCCACATGGAGGTCATCCAAAAAGACACCAGGCAGGAAAACAGTAGAAAGGAGGGAGCTAGGTATAGAATAGAATTTGCTGACCCTGCTACTCTTTATCCTATAGCTTTAAGGGCTTGTCTCCCTTCCACTGTGGTACCATCTAAGATGAAGAGACTGTCCTCAACCTATCTTCTGTAATGAAGAGGAGTAGCTCGGGGTATGCTTTCCGCTTTCAGTGTCGTCACACTGTGTGGCTGAGAAAGGACAAATGGGGACGGAGGGGGAATGAAGTGGCCACCGGAGCATCCCTTGATTGAGTGAGCAGTGCTCAGCCCCAGAGGGGCACAATGCATTACTTAAAGCCTACAGAGCGGCGTATTCGGTAAAACACACGAACCATAAAGCAAGACAGAGAAATCAGGAGCAAAGGTAGTTGGGGTTTTTTGTAACACTATAATTGTGTCTTGTTTCCAGTCACTGCATCTGTTTAACAACATCTTTTCTATACCAGGTAATTAGGCACTTAATTTAATAAACAGAAACTATGGTAAACAAAGACAGAGACTGGGAGATATACTCCGCTTCCAACACAAGTAAATTCTGCACAGGAGGGGTATGTATCTGACCTCAGCTTCTTGAATTCTCCTTTAAGCCTGGAACCTCCATAACAGGGTTTTTGATAGAGAGGAAAGCTGGTCTTTTAATTAAGGCATTGGGCTGGGACTCAGGAGATCTTGGGTCAATTCCCAGCTCTGCCACAGACTTTCGGTGTAACCTTGGACAAGTAAAGTCATCTCTCTGTGCCTCTGTTCTCCATGTGGTGGCAGAGCAGCAAAGAGGACATCACCCACTCTAGGCACTCCTGGGAAAAACTGCCTCATTGTAAAATTCAGCCAACAAATAAAATATTCTCGGCAAATGTGAAAAGTGACACCCTTCCCATTTCCCCATGGAACAAATGCATGAGGCCCAGGGCTTCTGGGCTTCATAGGCTTGAGGCTAAAGAAAATGTAACTTCTTCACTGATGCGAGTGCAGTACATGAGGCAAAATATCCTCTTGTGCTTCCCATTGATAACTAGTAGGTCCTACTGAGGGGCCTGGTATCTAGGGGCCTGATCCAAAGTCAGTGTGTGATTTTCCACAGACATCAATGGGCACTGGCTCAGGCCTTTAGAGGAGCACTGGAACAATGATTTTCATAAAGGCTGGTTCCCCACAGTTCCAGTAAAACAGGAATTGTGGATGCTCTGTGCCCGGAAAATCAGGGCACAGAGACCAAAGTCCTCCCTGATTGCAAATCCTAGATGATAGTCATACCATAAATCAGTCATATCATAATGTGCGGGTATCATGTCAGCATATTTACATGGCCACAGCTGACCATGCTGGGTAAATAATATAATACAATTACAGGGTAAAGGCATGGCAAACTCTTTTTCCTCCCAGCGTAAAGCCTGCATCTATTATTTACTAGATGCAACCAGCAGAAGAGTGCACGTTACATGGTAATTACTTTTTGACCTCCTGGAGGTAATTGCATAAATAATTTGCAGGGAACTGCTATTAGAATTGGATGAATCCTGCAAACTATTTCCTGAGAACCATCTTAAACCAATTTCTGTCTACCTACCTAGGCTCTGATAAGGTACCCCATCACCATGGTATCTGAACAACTGTTGTCTGTGTGTATTCTTCAAATATTCTAACACATGGGTTGATTGGCAGGCATATTAAGAACTGTTTGACCCGTCTTCCTTATCAACTTCTCTTAGCCTATGGGTTGTTGCAAATTGTTCATAGCAATTAGAGTGGTGCAAAGACAGGTCTTTCTGTTTCATGGAGGATTTCAAAATGTGCTTCCGTTTTAATTTGGAATGAAAACCAAATATTTCAAAAAGTTCTGCAAAAGGAAATGGAGCCCTGGAGCCACAGACTCCAGATCCCCAGCAGCTCATCAGGTGGGCTACTTGGGAGCTGGGTGGGCTAGCTAGCAGGAAACCTGCCTGGCTTCCATCAGAACTTTGGCAAAATCAAACCCTCTCGGCAAAATGGTTCAATTTTGCCAAATCTGCAAGTTCTGATGAAAAAAAACCTTCTGTTAGAATTTTTTTGACCAGCTTTAATAGCAAGTGCTCACTATTCTGAATTTGTTATTTGATTATGGGCTGGGTGGGCATAATTATAAGGGTAGGAAAGTGCTGGAGGAGAAGGGGGGGGTTACATTTTTAATTTGCCTAGATTGCAGGGAAGGGTTACAACTGTACTGCTGCACTTTAGGAATTACGTGTGCATTATTTAAAGTTATGTCAAAGGTGGCTAGGACATCAGGATAGGCACGTTTCTTTAGATGTGTATAAATCTAAATACACAACGAATGTATTCAAGCTTTGGCCACTGCTCAATTATTTCACATGGTATGGCTTGTGTTCTCCAATTGGCTGATGTATAAACATTTGTTTGCACATGCATAACCCCAGGAGCCAAATCTCCTCCCAAAACATTTGGGCAAACACAGAGTCACACATATGTTCCCGGGAAGTTAAAGAAGGGAGGGATCTTATGGCAGTTTGGATTTGGCGATCAGGTCACAAATCCTTTTTCTCTGGGTTCATCAGCTTTGCTTGTAACCTGGAGCCAGTGCCTAGAAACAATGGTGATGGGCTTTCTATAAATACTTAGATAAATTGCAGAGAAGAGAAGAGAACTTGCCTGCCTGCATAGCAGGGTACTTGACTCAATGACCAAGATGGTCCCTTCCAGCCCTATGTTCTACTCTGTGAAGAGAATTTACTTACCTAGTTTTTCAACCATTCCCCAAGACATTGGATTAAATGCAGGACTGTTCATGTCACCAAAGTGCTCTTTACAGATCCCAGGGCTCTTTCCAGTAATATAAGACTGACCCACTGCTCCACTCAGTCCGTCACACTCCTCCTTTTCTCACCCCGCCCTCCCACACAAAGATCTACAGGTGAAAGTACAAAGTTTCTCAGGAGGTTTGAGCGCTCTTGAGGTCTCTCCAGAACGCTCACCCTGAGACAGTTGAGATTGTGCTGTTTTAAAATGTGTTGTGTAATTGATTTCTTTATAAATCATTCATCTCTTCTTATTTATTAATTCTTCTGTCAAGGTTCTAATCTCTTCGAAATAAAGCCGCCTGACAACACCTTTGTTTATGAGATTGACAGCAGGCCAGTGCATGCATCTCCGTTGCATGTGAAGGCAATTCACGCAGGCTCCTGGAGGTCCCAGGTACCGTGCTTTATGACAGAAGAAATATGTAATGCCATCCAGATCAGAACCCACCTGTAGGTTCTGTGACTGTGGGTTGTTAGGGTGTGGAATGTGCATAGCCTGGGTAGAATTCAGAGTGGGATCTAGGTGTGCGTTAGAGGATAGACTTGTCGGATTACAGCTCAGTGGCTTCACATTGCAGGAGTTCATAGAAACAAAGAACCTGGGGCGGGCTTGGCCCATTCATTTTGAATCTGAGGGGAAAAAACAGCAGATCCTGGGTTCATAGACCCTCTGATGTATAATTGTTGTACTTTGTCAAGCTAGGTCTGAATCCAGATTAACAGAACCAGATATTCAGTTGTGAGTCGCTGCAGCTGCATTGATAATATTGGCTCATGATATATATAACTGGAAGAACCCAGGGATCTAGGAACAGGAGAGATAAGACTAGAAAACGATCAACCTGGTTGATCAGGAAAGAGAAAAGAATGAATATTAGTCGTGTCTCTAGTGTCTGTTGTTCCTCTTCCCCTAACCTCTGTTCACTTGTCTGTCTGTCTTTAGTCTGTCAGCTGCTAGAGGAGAGATCACCCTTTTTTTTGAATGCCTGGGGAGCACGCAGTGCTCCCATACCAAAGAGCAGAAATAAAGGCAGACATTTTGCCTCATTCTCTGTAGCACAACGTTCCTGAAACTCTCTCAGGCTTCTATATGGTGCATGAATAGAGGGACTTGGCCGTGTTCTCACATTTAAACAACATCCAGTGCGTGCGCTTTATCTTGAACTGATAACTTTTCAAGTTCCTCTCCCACAGTAACAACCTAGCTGCTGAGAATTGCATTGCAGATCTTTGTTTGCCTCTGCACTTCCTGTGCTGAGGCCTCTTTGGGTCTGTCTACACTGCAATTAGACACCCATGGCTGGCCCATGCCAGCTGACTCAGGCTCATGGGGCTGTTTAATTGCAGTGTAGACTTCTGGGCCTGGGCTAGAGCCTTGGCTCTAGGAACCTGTGAGATGGGAGGATCCCAGAGCTCAGGCTACTTCCTGACCCCGGAAGTTGACGTGACAATTAAACAGCCCCACAGTCTGAGCCTGAGTCAGCTGGCCCAGGCCAGCCTCAGGTGTCTAATTGCAGTGGAGACATACCATTTGCTAAAAGTTTCAAACTAAAGCTTTAGAGACTAACCAATTTATTTGAGCATAAGCTTTCGTGAGCTACAGCTCACTTCATCGGATATGCATCTGATGAAGTGAGCTGTAGCTCACGAAAGCTTATGCTCAAATAAATTGGTTAGTCTCTAAGGTACCACAAGTACTCCTTTTCTTTTTGCGAATACAGACTAACACGGCTGTTACTCTGAAAACTAAAGCTTGCATATCTTTGGCCAAGCTTTGCAAAAAGGCCTGATTGTCTGCATCTGTTATTCTGTGCTACTTGGATGCTACCCTTAATGTGGCTTTTGCAGAAGGGCGAATTGGCACAAAGCTTTTTGGAGGTTTGGTGAACTCTTCAAGTTTTCTCACTTCACACTGCATGTCTTGAACAAGCAATGGTGACTGTGGGGCCTATGGCAATGCCCAAATGGATCAGGCCCATGACTGCCTGCTGCTACCTGGTCGTATAGCAGAAAGTTCACAGGACACCAAGAATTTTCAGAAAACCAAATTTATTAGCTTCTAATTCTATCTCCCACTATTTAAATGCTATTCATTAGAATGGGACGGTCTGACAGGTACCGTGGTGCTAGTTGATATTAGCCACTGAGCGTGATTCAAAGGTGACATAAGCGCAGGATTGAGTTACATGTCAGTCAATTGAAATAACTTGATGTAAACCCACATAGATGAGCACAAGATGATCTAACATACACACTGAGGAAGCTGATAGGCAGGGTCAGAAAGCAAACAAGAGAGGGCAGTGCAGTCTGGCAACTGGGAGCTGAACAACTAGACTGGGTGCTAGAAGACCTGGGTTCTATTCCCTTCCCTACCCCTGACCTACTACATGACCTTAAGCAAGTCACTTATCTGTGTGATTTTGTTGCCGCTCCATCTGTGTCTGTTTCAGCTGGGATTTTCAAAGCCGTCTAAGGGAGTTAAGCACCCAACTCCTATTGAATTTCAACAGCATTTGGGTGCCTGGCTCCTTTGAAAATCCTGGCCTTAGACTATAAAGTCTCCAAGACAGGGACTGTCTCTCACGGTGTGTTTGTACAGCGCCTAGCACAACAGGGCTCTGATCTCCAATGGAGCCTTCAAGGGTCAGACAAATAGTAATCTGAGAACTGTCAAATAAAGCAAAAGAAGCTTAAAAAGACTCCTTGATAGAGCTGGGCAAAAAATAGTAACACTTTGAAATTCAAATATTTTATCTGGAAAATTTCACACAATAGGTCAAATTATCCAGTGAAAACATTGGCAAGTTGTTCAATGAGCTCTAAAATGTCACCATGTCCAGTGAATAAATGGCTGGATTTATCCTACTCACTCTGCTTTTTGCTCCATAGGAAGGAGCTCAGATAACCTTGCATGCCCTAAATTTCTGTCCCCACACCCCTCGTTCTCTGCCCCCCATTCTCTTCACATCAGGCCCTGTTTGATGAGCAGCAGAGATGATTATTAAGATGGGAGCACAAGAGCGTCCACTGAACGAATACCAATGAAGCAGTGTCTTGGTGCATGTATAAACAGAGCCTGGTTCCAACAGCCGATCAGATACGGGGAAAGAGAATGATAAACAGTAAGTGACTCTCGTCATCAGGAGAATTCACGTGGGAGCCTCTGGTAATTGGCAATTTCTCTCCACAAAAGAACAGAGATTGAAAGATTTGGCACATGCCTAATGACACACCACAAGCAGACAACGTCAGTCAGTTGATGTCCTGGACTGACAACGGAGTGCTGAGGGAGGAAGGGAGGGAGCCCACAGCAGAGAATGGAGAGGCCGCTGTTTAAGGTGAGCTCAGGGCAGGGACCCAGTTTGGAAAAGAAGCCAAACTATCGAGATGGCTCTTCACAGCGGAGGCCTGGACGAAGTTTAGACCTTTGGTGGAAGTGGTCAATGGTGTTCCACACCAGGTGTGAATTTAGCTTCCTGTTTACAATGAGGGAGGGGCGTAACTACATGGCATTCGTCTAGCTGATGTGGTATCTGTAGTCTGTTTTGATCATGCCTCAGATGCAAGCTAAAACACAAAGCCCCAGTTATCTTGTAGCTCCAACCAGGCCTTGTAGAAAACTAGACCACTAGTTAGACTATGGTGATCCTGGGAAATTTGTGGGTATCTTTGCCCTTAGGGGCTGCTGTTTGTTGCAATACCCTTCGTAACAGGAGTTGCCCGAGGAGACAATATGAGCTATTGCCTCTCTCAGAAAAAACCCAAAACCCCCAACTTCATTCCAAGGAGAAATGTAACATCTTCCTTAGGGGTGGGCCAGAGAGCGGCGGAGGAAAGATGATCCAGCGGTTTGGGCACTAGCCTATTACTTAGGAGACCGGGGTTCATTCAGTTCCTTCCTCCGACACAGTCACTTAGGGCGTACCTACATGGTACAGCGATGTGTGCTATGGGGGTGCGATTTCTCAAGCACACTAATGTGTCACATACTAGCTGGCCTGAAGTAAATGTTCCCTAATGCACTTTAACATGGGACTGTTTCAAACAGCACTACCATAAAGCACACTAGGGAGCCTTCAGTGCACACAGCGGAGTTTGCATGGAGCAGTTAGCACGCTTTAGAAATCAGATCCCTGCATGGCACCACTCTGTGTAGACAAGCCCTTAGTCTCTTGGTGCCTCGGGGTATGTCTACACAGCAAAGAAAAACCGGCAGCTGGCCTGTGCCAGCCGATTCTGGCTTGCGGGGCTCATGCTGCAGCACTGTCTCATTGCTGTGTGGACTTCCGGGCTTGGGTTGGAGCCCAGGCTCTAGGGCCCTGCAGGGCGGGAGGCTTCCAGAGCTCAGGCTCCAGCCCAAACCCGGAAGTCTACACAGCAACAAAACAGTGCTGCAGCCCAAGCCCTGCGAGCCAGCTGCGGGTTTCTCATTGGTGTATAGACATACCCTCAGTTCCACGTCTGTAAAATGGGGATAATAGCGCTGCCCTGCCTCCCAGGAGCGTTGTGATGATAAATATACGAAAGATTGTCAATGCTCTGATACTATGGGAAAGGGGGACATATAAGTCCCTTTGAAAGATTGTTGATTTGATCATATTTATACACAGCCAATAGCATTCTAGTTAGATAGGAGACACAGGGAACTCACCAAGTATATGTAGACATGGCTCCATAAACAAGATCAACAAACAATGACGGCAGAAGGGAGGGCGAGGGAAACAATAAGCTGTCGTGGTCACTTTGGCCTGTTACGTTCATGTCTCAGTGGTTTCGTTATAGCCATACTTATAGAGTTAATAACTTGTTTTCAATCATTTCGATTGTCAATGGCGCTTCCAGTGAGTTATGTGGAGCTCAGCTGAGAATCTGGTCCTAGCTGTGGTTTTGGTTTTTTATTTGGTTTGTTTTATTCCCCCTTCACTCCCTATTGTCTCTCTCTACTCTTTGTAAACCCAGTGCCTGGAGTAGTACAATTCTGTACCTAAGAAACCCCCAACCCTCCCTTTCCCATCGTTTCTGTTCCATCATAAATGCATCCAAATTGCAGTGCTCTGATGCTGGAATGGCTTTAAATCACATATCATATAGCAAGACAGATCATAAAGGAACGACAAAGGCCCAACAAACATAAAATAGAAGAACGGCAGCCTCCCCACCTTACGCTGCAAAAATCAAAGGAGAAGCTTTCAAACAGCCCTGTTTCCAGTCAGCTGGAGATTTAATCCACACAGTAATTGACTGTGTCTGCACTTCTCCCCCCCCCCACTCCCCCTGTCCTCCTTCTTCTTCTAAATAGATTTATTTTATTCCTAGCCTATAATAAGGTGACCCTAATGACAGCGCCTATATGTAAATGAACCTTTCCTTCCAATGTGCATTGGGTGGATGAGGAGTGATAGGAGAGATTCAAGGAAAGAAAGTAATTTATTGCAAAAGGTTTTTGTATTGTAAAGTAATTCTAGTATTTCTAAAAAAGGGGACAAGTTCGCCGAGAAAATTATACCAGCTGAGTCCCTTTCAGTCTGCCATTTTCCTTGCGCTGCCAAGTCTGGAGATCACTCTGAATTTGTGGGTGTCCTTATCTGGTTCAGTCCTTTGTTCTGAGGTGGCCCTACAATCATTCTCATTTGTTAACTGTTTCCTACATGGCGGATTATGTTATGTTTTTCTTTTTTCCTGGTGACTTTTATTAGATAATGGCTTAGTGGGAAACTGAGCAGAAGAAACATTTTCATAATTGATGGCTCGATTTCAGCCCTGAAAACACTCAATGGCTTTTTCAGCCTCACTGGCACTGGAAATTATTAGAAATTATAAACTGTTATGGGGCTGGAGCATATTAAATTGGGTGGGAACTGGAGATTGCAGACATGCTGGATTTCCGCTTTGCACAGATTTTTTTTTCCCTTCAGATTTTACCACGAGGTGGAAATATTCCTCATCACAGGCCAAAACAAGGGCAGAATTTTAAAACTCTGGGGCTGGTGTCAAGAGCAATAATGTATTTTGATTGGAATGGGAATGCAAAGCTTTCAAGAATGTGTGTGGTCGGGATGTTCACCAGGGCTCTTCACCCAAAACCCGAGCCAGTTTTTCTAAAGGGCTCTCAACACTATGTGTGCCAAAGGGCTGAGATCTTTTGAAACCCAGCCAGCAGAGTCACAATGAAGAGCTGCTGGGTTCTGAATATCTGGCTTCCGGCGAGCAACTCATAGGCCTGCTTCCAACCATAGGGGGGGAGCAGCAGCAGAAATGGAACTGGCAGCGTCCTCACGAGATACACCAGTGCATGGCAAAACTAATCCATCCAGTGCAAGAGGATGATAACAGAAAGAAGGTAAAAGTTATCCTTTTAGCTTTCAAAGGGACCAGGCCTACAGAATTAAGGTGCAATGGGACAAACTACAAGAACAGTGAGGAATTGTTGAGAATGATTCAAGAGGGCATAAGTATTTAAGTGGGGGAGGGATAGCTCAGTGGTTTGAGCATTGGCCTGCTAAACCCAGGGTTGTGAGTTCAATTCTTGACGGGGCCATTTAGGGATCTGGGGCAAAAATTGGGGATTGGTCCTGCTTTGAGAGGGGGTTGGACTAGATGACCTCTTGTAGTCCCTTCCAACCCCGATATTCTATGATTCTAGTTATTATATAAACCAGTCCTGGGAAAAAGCTCCAGCCATTTTGTACGATTCCACCTGTGCAAATAGCCCTGAACGTGGAACATCTGGTCCCCTAGAAATCCCAGTGCAGCTGGACTCCTGTGTAGAAAGATCCCCAGATGGCGCATGGTCATTGTGTTATCTCCTACACCTCCGCTCCTCCAGAACGGCACTGTAAGAAAGGAGGCTGAACAACGCCATTGTAAGGTCTCCCGTGTAGCCGCTCTATGTCAGTGGGACAGAGCTCTCCCACTGGCATAATTAAATCACCCCTCACAAGCAGCGGTAGCTATGTCAGTGGGAGAGCGTCTCCCACCGACAAAGCGCTGTCCAGACTGGAGCTTTTGTCAGTCAGGGGTTATTTTCTCTCACACACACACACACACACACACACACACACACACACACACACACACACACACACACACACACACACACACACCAACAAAAGTTTTACCCCAGACCAACAAAAGTGCTAGTGTAGACAAAGCCTGAGTAAGTTTCCCAGACCTGATGAAGAGCTCTGTGTAAGCTCGAAAGCTTGTCTCTCTCACCAACAGAAAGAGAGCAATTCTGCACTGGAAAGTGCTTTGTGGAGGGGATAGATTGGGTAATTTACTAGGCGTTTTCCATCTCTAATTTCAGGCTAATTGTATCTCTCTATCCACCTGGCCCTCTTGAATATGCCCATCACTGCAGTGTCTAGGCACTGTACAGATAATTAAAAAGTATACTCATTGTCTAAAAGTACCGTACTCTCCACAGCCGTACTGTTGACTTCTTCCCAGATGGTTCCCTCAGTGGTTTGCCTTTATAGGCAGCAATGCAACTCATTACCATGGCAAGATTCATGAGAAGAGCTGAATCTTACATTGTGCTGTACAGGTGACAGCACTCGCTTCATTCTGCTGTCTAATGACAGGGAAATCTGGAGCCAAGCCCACTGTACAGAAAATGCCATGCTTCTAGCCACTGTGCATTTTCCTCTGAGCTCCATCCGCCATATCGTCCCTGAGGAGTAGAGTGAATATGGTGGATTGTAGAAAGACTGTGCATTGATCTTTGATATAACTAAGCCCTAGTCCATTCAGAGCTTTCAAGATTTGGAGCAGGGCTGAGGGGGCAATCCGTTCAATTTAAAGCTCCTCTTTTTTAATGAATACACACAGACTTTACTTTTTTCATGCAAATGATTTGATTTGGATTTGCTGATTTTGCACTCTGCACCCCACAAGAAGGCTGAGGAAATGGCTTATTGCACCAGCACAGTTCATGAGAGCTGCCTAAACTAAAAAAAAAAAAAAAAAAAAAAAGCAACCTTACAAATGGATTTTATAGTTATCTGTCCCCTGCCTTTCTACCTCCTCTCCTGTCCCCTTGCTTCAGGAACTTATTGCAGCCATGGGATTAATGGACGCCTAATGCCATCTCTGCTTTTCAGCCTGGAAAGGTCTCTTGTCTAGTTTACATTGATTTTTTTTTTCCTGATGAATTTGCAGAAGCTGAGATACCGACTGCAAGTAACACAGATAAAGAGAAAGGTCGAGAGAAAGAGATACATCGTCTGCCTCACGCTCCCAGCACCGAGAATGTTGTGAGTCATCAGAGCTCACAGACACTTCCACCCGCGAACACCTTCTTGTTCTTACTGACATCACAAAGGACACAGAGAGAGGCGCTGACCCTAGGGCTGGCTGGGGGGTTGCTGGGGTCCATCCTTTGGGAACAGATTTTGAACATTCACCCAAGAACAACTCCCAGTGCAATAGGGTTACCTCTGTTATCTTCAGGATAAACTGGTTTCATAAAGCAGTGCCAAGATAATTCCCCAGGATCTTCTCTGTAAGTACACTAGGCACAAATATCAATATTCCAAGAGCTAACATACCATTTTGGACCCCATGGCTGTGAATGAAAAGTGCAAATTAATATAGGGAGGAAGTGTGGTCTGACGGCACTGGCGATCTGGGTTTAAATCCAGTTCTCTGCCACAGACGTTCTCACTGATCCTTGAGCAAGTCCTCCAATTACTCTGTGGCTCATGTCCCCATCTGTAAAATGAGGATAATATTCCTTTTGTCCCACGCTGTCTGTCTTATCTGCTTGGATTATAAGATTTGGGGGGTTGGGACTTACTAAAATATGTTTAGCACAATGGGGCCCTGATCTCAAGTGTGGCCCGTAGCTGCTACGTTATTGTTGTGTATAATAATAATTTATATAGTGCCATCAGTGTGTTTGCTACGTAAGAGACAAAAACGGTGATGGCCATACTGAACGCTAAGAATTTACAATCTAAGATGTAATAATAAGGATTTAATAATAAAAATAAAGTTTGCTTTCACTTTTCCTTCCTTTCCCCCACCCCTCCAGTTCTCCAATGCCTAAGCCCATCACCACTGAAACACATTAGATTGGGTGAATTTTTTAAGAGGGACAGAGTGGGAAATTGTAACTTGTTTATCCCTCTTCATATTAAACCTGGTGGTTGAATATAGTAGGATCACATGAGAAAAGGAGCGAGCAGTGACATTGAAAATGTATAACATGGCAGTGATTAAAACCCTGTCTGCCAGGGAGGATCACAAGGACAGGAGCAAATAACAACCAGGAACAGGCGAAAAGGGGAAGGGCTGTGGGAAGGTTTTGATACACATCGTTCAGGAAAACTGACAAATCCTTCATCGTATCATGGCAGCCTTTCTGTAGCCCATTGCTTCTCTGCGTAAAGGAAGTCTGCATTGTGCAGTCCTGACCTGAGGACCCATAGGTCTCATTCCACATCTCAGTGTGTGTCAGGCATCTGCAGGCATCTTTCTTTTACTTTGATGTGCTGTATTGTATGCCTTGGCATTGTCTCGTGAGGGGCTGTAGCCTATATAAAGACCTCTGCAAGTGTCAATATCACCATCAGCTTTACCTCCCCATTACTGTTTAGCATGGACTTGGTGACCCTGGATTATCTCAGACCGCTGGGATTTATCAGTGATGCATTTTGGCTCATGGTATCAAGACTCCTGCCGCCAAATGGGAAGAATGTCAGTGGAATGCTCACTGCCAGCAGAAAGGTCTGGCTAACCTCTCTTCCTTCAGCCTTGTTGGTGTTGGGGAGGTCCCCTTTGCACACCTGTTGGGATAGATGCTCAGATTCAGAAGTCTGGAAATCACAGAAACAGCTGATCCAAACCCTCTGCAAGTCCAGTTGCCAACCACACACTAGAAGGTCGAATCTGTAGAATCGAAAGCTCCTTCCTAGTATATTTTAGATCGTTGTTAGAAAAGTTTAGCGCCTGTTTGTTAGATTTCTTATGGGGCATTTTTGCCTACCCACTCCACACAGTTTAAATTTTCTTGTGTTGCAGAGACAGAAGGAAAGAGAGAGAGAGGTGTTATTCTATACAATTTGTGCTTTTCAGTGAGTCAGCCTCTTCTAGGTGACAAATCGTTTTTGGGGAGCAGCAGCCACAGTTCTGCTCCGAGTGACGGCACTGCTCAGGTGGTAATGAAGACATCTCATTTCCCCTCAATTACAACAGAACGCAAGCTCATTCCCAAAGCACCTTGTCATGCAAGCAGCTCAAGGCAGGCAAGTTGCAGGGCTTCTCTTTGCCCCTTGAGTTCAGACCCTAGGCAATTCTACTAGCTTTGCCTTGAACAGGAGTAAACAGTTGTTCAAACAAGCAAAACCCCATGCTTTGATTCCATCAGGGTGGCTTTTCAGAAGACATTTAATACTTAATACGGAGTTCTTGACAGAAATGCACTGTTCATCACTGAGTTCCTGTCAGACTGCTGGAGCCTCACAGGAGGAGCAAAGAGCAATTCAGCAGAGATAAGGCCTTCTAATATAGACGGGGAAATGGGGGCAGGGAGCAAAGTGATTGTTCAGAGTGGGAAAGGGACGGAAATGAGAGGAACTTGGGGGCTAAGTCCCATTCTCCCATCTAGCTGAAGAACGAGACTAGCAAACATCCCAGCTAAAGTCTCAAAATAACTAATCTCTGATGTTTTTACAGCAAGAAATGACATACATAGCATGGGGTGCAGATGACTTGCCGGGAGTATCTGGGTATAGCTCACTTAATCATTTCCCTGCTGTTGCAGGGACCTGGAGCACTGATGTACCTGGGTCCCTCCCATTTTGTGCCTGTTGGGTGGTGGTGGTGGCCTGTGAAATGCAGGATGATTTGGTGGTCTCTCCTGACCTTAAACTCTATGACTGTACGAACAAATCAGGCATTTATGAAAACGTCTGTGAACTGTGAGCTTCATCAAGGTTTTTTTAGTATTATTTTTATCTGATTAGTCATACTGGAAATTGTGTCATCCATTATTCACCTCTTTAATCATTTCAAACATCCAATCAGGGAGTAGTAACAATACCATGTGACCTTGGTGACCAAACTGCTTGGTTGGAACAATGATTAGACAAAGCCAACAGTTCTCCAACAACCTGTTGTCTGCAAATCATTGACTGTAACCCCATTGGTGTGAATACTTATATGTTACCTGTCTGGGAGGTATTCTCATAGCTGTCTAAGGGAGTTGGATGCCTAATTCCCACTAATTTTAATGGAAATTTGACACCAAAAACACTTAGGCTGCTGTGAACATTTCAGCCCAGAACATTGTTGTCAATCTGTGAAGGGAAGGAGCTGAATTTGCAATGAATATTATTCACAATAAATAGATCAACCAGCTCTGTTCTGGAGGCTAAAAGAAACAACTAAAAGTTTGGATGCTTCCTGCACCCTTAACAAACTCTCAAAACCCCTGGGGCATGATCCTGATAGAGGATGGATTTCATAGAAGCTCTAAGGTAGAGGACTAGATTCTGAGGTGGAGTAAATAGGCATCGCTCCATTGACATCAATGCAGCAATACCGATTTACACATCCTGAGAATCTGGGCTAGAGTTTACAAAACTGGTCTGGAAATCTCTTAAGAACCGGCTTTCTCAAGAGATTTCAGATCCTATCTACAAACCAGAAGAGCAGAGACACTCAAAGCTGACAAATATTTGAAGAATTTAAGAAGTTAACTGCATATACCAGGGAGAGAAAGTAGGTCTTTGTCCCCTCTCTACTGGCTGGTCCACAGAAGAGGTTAATGAATCTGCAGACGCTACCAGCTATGACTTAATCCTTTAATTCATGTGTTAGAGACTCATTTTTTTTACTGTTTGAGGGCCCCAGTTTGAACCCTGCTTGCGGGCAACACAAGAATGTGAGAATCTAACAAAATCTGTTCACTAGTATTATTATCATTAATTATTTGTGTGGTGGTAGCACCTAGCAACCCCAATCAGGTGTCAGGACACCCTGGCATTAAGCACTGTAAAAAATAAATAATGCAAAGACAGACCCTACCCCAAAGATCTTACAGTCTAGTTTGGGGATGGAGTCAAGTTTTTTTATACTTGAACCATTTCCCTCCTCATCTCCACTCTCCAGTGTAGGCTCATTGCTTGCTTTCAAACTGGCTTCTTGTCTCGAAGAGCAAAAGGAAAAAGAATTAGAGCTGATTGAGTGAGCACCTGCAGGGGAAAGAAATGAGTGTTTATCTATGTTTCTATCCCTTTAAAACACATCATTTCTGAAGCTGCTGACAAAGGTCTTGCGGTAACTGCTGGCAGAACCTCTAGGAGCTAATAATTTTATGTTCAGGCTTATGTAAAACCTGGTTTGATTAATTATTGATGCAAAGGTAGGGAAATGAATGCTTGCTCTGACTTGGCACAGCCCTGCCAAATAAATGAGGCAGTGGTGGTTCTGCAGAGAGCTGCTCTGAGTGCTTCCTCCTGTCAAACTGCTCTTTATCAGTGGACGCTAAGCTAGTGTCTGCCTGCGGGTGGGGTTTCAAAGTTTTTTGAAGAGCCTCTGACAGCTCATACCAATAGCATGCACACAGACCACTCGTTCTGTTTTCAGTTTGCATCGTGTGAACCCCCGGCAGCAATTTGCTGTGAACTGAGGGTGTAGCATTCTCTGGGGGTATCCCATGGTCCTTTGCTTCACGGCTGAGCAGCATGCATGCTGGGATTGTTTTTGCTGTGAATTGTGGGAAGCCAGGTGGGTTCAATTTTTTTTTAAAAAAAAATCCTGTTTCTGCTGTCTCTACCCCCTACTTCCTTTCTGGGCTGGCTCGCGCCGTATTTGAATTGGTGTCTGGATCCAGCAATGCTCTTCATTCAGAGCTGAACAAATTTGCCAGTGGGTTTCACCCGTCAGAGCAGCAACTCTTTTGGCAGCAGGACAGAACTCTGCAGCAGTGACAGTAGGATGGGGTGGAAAGAACTCAAGGATGCTGAGCAGTTGGAACAAGAGGACCGGTTCCTGGATCAGCTGCCATGGAACCAGTATGGATTGCTGGGAGAGGATTGTTCAGAAGATCTGGAATGACCAGCAGTGGTGAGAGAACTTCGGGATAGGGTGGGACACCTTTTTGAGGTCTGTGCCAAACTGACCCCAGTGACAGCATGCCAACATGTGATGCCCTACACCCATGGATAAATGGGTTCCATTCCATCTGCAAACTTACCACCACTGGATGTTACTGGTCTGTAGCCAACCAATTCAGCATGGGGAGATCAACCATTGGGGCCATTCTCTCACCGGGTCTGCTATGCCATTGATATGGTGCTGTCTAGCCAGGTCATGAAGCTGGGCAGTGCTTAAGAGATTATTGATGGCTCTGCATGCATGGGGTTCCCAAACTGTATTGGAGCAATTGATGGAACCCATGTGCCTATCGTTTGCCCCCCACACAAACCCATCCCCCACCACGAGGGTGCAGAATTTATAAACAGGACAGATTATTTCTCCACGGCGCTCCAAGCACTGTGGAACACAGTGGCAGATTTAAATGCAGGGTGCTCCGGGAGGCCCCAGGATGCTAGGCTCTTTCTGAACTTATTACTATTTAAATTAAAGGAAAAAGGACTGTTCATCCCCAGGAGTACTGTGGACAACAGTGGTGTGGTGGTTAGTCTGGTAATTATGGGAGACCTGGCTTCTCCCCGATCAGAGAATCCTAGAATTGTAGGCCTGGAAGGGACCTCGACAGGCCGCCTAGTCCAGTGCCCTGTACTCAAGGCAGGACTAAATATTGATGTCCTGACTAATGAAGCCGTACACAGGCCTCTTGGCTATAAGGAAGGAACATTTTAACTATCACCTGAGCAGCTGCAGAATGGCAGTCGAGTGCATTTGGCCGTTTGAAAGGCAAACGATGCTGCTTATGGAATCGGTTGGAAGCGTCAAAAAAAAATGTTCCAACCCCTAGAACTGCATCTTGTGCTTTGCACAACATTTGTGAGAGCAATGGAGAAAGAATTCCCCAGGGGTGGGAGGCTGAGGTGTGGAGACTTGCTTGGAGGTTCAAGCAGCCAGCAAGGTGTCCCGTAGAGAAACCAGACACCTGGGGGAATGCTGTCAAGGATGCCTACTGTCTGTATTTTGAGTCTCACGCCTGAACATGTTAGCCTTGGGGGGGATGGAGGGGCACGTTGTGACAGAGACATTGCGAGCAATGGGGTATTGTGTAGTGTGGTTGAAGGTTAACATTCCCTATGCGCTTTTGGCAAACCCAATGAATTGTTTCAGCTTTATTTCAAGGATTTTCTGCGTTAAATGAAACGATGTTCCATATGGATGCATTGTAAACAGTTTTATTATGAAAGAACAATAAAAACACAATAATAAAGTTTTAATAAAAGCAACAGAAAAATAATGTCTTTGGATTTGGAAATATGTTTAACAAACCAATGGTGTTAAATAACCAAATATACTTTTCAGAGTAGCAGCCGTGTTAGTCTGTATTCGCAAAAAGAAAAGGAGGACTTGTGGCACCTTAGAGACTAACAAATTTATTTGAGCATAAGCTTTCATGAGCTACAGAACTGTGCAGCTCACGAAAGCTTATGCTCAAATAAATGTGTTAGTCTCTAAGGTGCCACAAGTCCTCCTTTTCTTTTTGCAAATATACTTTGAGTTTTGTTTGCACTGCTGCAGTAATTAAAGTGCAATAGTAACAATATTACAAGTACTGCAACATGGGTTAAAGGTGAGCATAGGCCTTGTCTCTGGCTCCTCTTCTCAGGCTTAAGTTCTGCTATATCTCCCTGGCAGACATGGAGAAAGTGCAGGGGAAAATAGATGGGGTCCAACAACAACTGTCAGTTACAATGCCCGTTACTTACAGGGCATTTGTACCTCAGTGGGGAGCAGTATTGTTTGTGTCTTGATAGCACTGTAAGCACTGTCTCTATAGACTGTTGAATTTAGCACAAATGAATGCTTTTGTTATTCAAATCTGCAGCCCGTTATGGGGCGGGAGGAGAAAGGTACAGACTGCCACTGCTCCATACTGGTGGATGCCATTTTGAAACAGCACAAGGAGTTCTGAGGAGGGAGGCGGGGGCTGCTAGCTCACATCTGCCAACAAGAATAATAAATTGTAAAGATAGGTACTTGTGTGCCGAAGTTCCCCCCAGGGGATCTGACTCTTTGGTCCAGCCATGGGTTTCTGGCTAGGACTTGGGCTCATGTCTAATGGAAGGCAGGAATCTGGGTCCATTGTAGGAGGGTAGAACTGGGGCTGGCTTTTCCTCTGGCTGTTGTTAGGCTCCTGAGTCACAAAAAGATCCTGGGTCTCAGAGGCAGCTCCGCTCTGGCATCCTGCTGCTCTTCCTCCGATGGCTCTAGCCAGCAGTCCTTGGTGTGGGGCAGCCTGCGGGCAGGAGGCTCTGAGCAACACATGGGATGGGTCATTCTGTAATTGTGTAGAATCTTGTCCAGTTCATCAAAAAATGGGCAGGTCCCATCTATCCCTTACCAGATTGTCTCCATCTATCCCTCATTTCCAGGTACTGTCTCCTGAGCTCCTTGCTCTTTATCCGGTACTGGTCAACATCCCAGTCATGACCCCTCGCACACATCTGCTTTCCAATGTCCACAAACATGTGCTTATTCTTGTGGCTGTCCACAAGAGATTTCTGAACTGATGCTTTTCCGCAGATGGCAATGAGATCCAGGATCTCAGCACAGCTCCAAGCAGCCATGCAATGCATGTGGTGGGGCTTCTGGGACGCTATTGTGGTCATATCACCAGAATAATGATATGCTGGGATCCAGGAGCAAATGAGCAAAACCTGGCTGTGTGCCACCTTGTAAAGCGGGGCAGGGTCATCGTGGCCTCAACACATGTTCTGGGAGGGCACACAACTACACAGAGAGGTCAGTCACATCTGACGTGCAAAGTACTGTCAGGTAGCCTTTAGAAGCATGCAAAAAATCATCTGAAGCAATTGTGTGCACAAAAACAAGAGACTGAACCATTTCAATTCGAAGCAAACCTAGTCCACTTGTCAGGAGGACTCCAGAGTTCACAGTAAATGTGGAGCTGGTGCTCTGTGATGGGTTGTGTCGTGTGTACGTAAGAGTTTTCAAACTGAATTAACTCAATCTGATCCAGTTTAAAGCCCCGTGTAGGTGAGCCCTATGAGGTCAACATTTTGCAGTATTCCAGGGCTTTCAATTTCTGACTTTAGATCTGTACCAGACATTTCAGTTATTTTCATATCACCATCTGGGCTTGTGTCCTGGTGGGGGAAGGAAGGAAGACTGAAACTGAACACACACTATTAAAAAGTCCAAGGCATGGCACTCCTGTGAATTCCCAAAGAGTATATCCGTGCACAGAAAACAACACCGCCAATAACTGCTTAGCAGATTCAATTCCATTTAATTAAATAGGTTCAGAGCGCACAGAGAGCAGAAATGGATGCAATCGCATGCTAGACACACAGCTGCAGAACTGCAACTTACAAACACTCTTGTAAAAGATGCAAAAAACAATTAACCTCCTTTTAGTGGAAAGCTGCTTACAATGTGAAATCTCTCCAGCACACATACAAAAGTTTGCATTTAAACTGGTTGATGCAGACACAAACCTACACTTTCCAGAGACATAAATCTGGGGAGACCTTTTCCCTCTCTCTGTTCCAGTTGCACATGGAACCAATTCTCCACTGGGCTACATCGATATTACACTGGTTCAGTTCCACTGATTTCAACGGCCTTGCGTTGGTGCAGACCAGGGGTAATGCAGTAGAGACTCAAGATTCCAGGGAGAAGTTTTATCAACTGCGTCTCAGTGACTAAAGAGTTCAACTCATCTTCCACTTTAAAGAGCATGTCATTTATCCATGTTCTTCACTTCATCTTATTAACATTCCTCCCAGATTGATGCCATCTTACATCCCATAGCCTTTTATAAGCTCTTGATGGCCAATACAGATAGTCTTTTCTTATCTTTTTTCAGCACTTCTTGGTACCCAGCTCCCTTTGCTCGGGCTGGCTTTTTACAACAGTTTCAGTTTTCAGCTCTTCGCTCTCTCAGACGTTCTCCGTACACTCGGCAGTGGAATTTTCAGGAGCACCCATGCCTCGCTCTGCTCCCATTGAAGTCAATGGTACATAAACAAGGAACTCTACATTTCCACTGACTCCAATGGGAAAAGAGTTAGGCCAGTGCTTAATGTTTTTGAAAATCCCACATTTGATGTTTTCTCATAATCATTTTCTCTCTCACTGGAATAATTGCACCACTGTGACTAGTGCCTCCTTTATAGACCAAACTCCCATTCTAACTCCCCACTTGAATGGTGCATTTCTGTACCTTAACATGTTGGCTTTTTTTTCTTTTTCAAGTTTCACCTTAACTGTGAATTTTGTGGGTTTAAAATGCTTGGTTTGGGGATAATTACAACATCCTTACAATATAGTTTACCCTAAACTATATATTTGTACTGTCAACTTTAACTCCATTTTAATGTAGTTTTTGTTTGGAAATATATAATGGAGGCATCAGTAGCAACTCCATAGTTAAGGCATGTTAGTTTTTGCACTTAAAATTGAGCATTCATCATAAGAACAGCCCTATTGGGTCAGACCAAAGGTCCATCTAGCCCAGTATCCTGTCTTCCGGCAGTGGCCAGTGCCAGGTGCCCCAGAGGGAATGAACAGAACAGGTAATCATGAAGTGATCCATCCCCTGTCGTTCATTCCCAGCTTCTGGCAAACAGAGCCTATGGACACCATTCCTGCCCATCCTGGCTAATAGCCATTGATGGACCTATCCTCCAAGAATTTCTCTAGTTCTTTTTTAAACCCTGTTATGGTCTTGGCCTTCACAACATACTCTGGCAAGGAGTTCCACAGGTTGAGTGTCCATTGTGTGAAGAAATACTTCCTTTTATTTGCTTTAAACCTGCTGCCTATTAATTTCATTTGGTGACCCCTAGTTCTTGTGTTATGACAATGTATGAAAAATACAGCATTTCATACTCAAAATTCCAAAATTATTTTTTGAAAAGAACAAGGAAAGTCCCAGATAAAATTATATTAAAGTGGAGTTATGGTTGAGTACACATATCAGTAAATTAGGGCAAAATACATTACGGGGTTGTTGTAAAAACCAATTGTGATAAACCTAGCAAATTCTCAGGGTTAAAAAAGAAAACCAGACATGTTCAGGTATGGAAACACATACCAAGGGCACCCAACAATCTTAACTCTGTTCCATCATAGACTCTTCAATCTTTCCATATACTTGACACACTACAATGAATGGGTCGTTTTTCCCATTATTCTTCAAAACAAAAAGTTTCTCCTTCAGCAGAAAACTTAACTCTGCCCCATAGAGACACCATTCAAAAAATATGCTTATGACTAAGGTATTTTTTGGGCGGGAAGCAGATCAGATTAAACTGATTTTTACATTCTCTTTTTTTTTTCATTTTCCCCCTTATGGGGGACACAGTACGTTTGTCCAATGTGTTACAAACCCAATTGGAATTTAACCAGACAAATGAGGTTAGCAGTCCTAGGCTAGAGAAAAGCCCCACTGAGTCTTTAATGGCTACAAGTAGCCATGACCTCTCTTTCAGTTGTCATCCAGAAGATGGCTTCTCCAACAGCTCAGTTTCCTCTGTCTTCACACTGTGACATTGGTTCAGTGCTGACTGAGCACCGTCTAATGGATCATTGGCAACATTTTGCGCTTCTTTCTCGGTTTTTTTTAAAGGTCCTCTGTCCAAGCACTGACTAGTTCTGACTCTAATTTAGCTTAGCAAATCTGAGGAGACCACATCTCACTAGGGTTCCAGCAATAAACCTGGGGGTGGATTTTGTTGTGGGTGGATAGAGATTAGCATCTTATTTATTTGTTTGAAAATTATCCCTGCCAGCCAGTCAGTACATCAAATTTTGTCAGTGACAGTTTGTGAAGACATCAGTTCCAGCATTTCTGTGTCTTAAAGATGGAAATAGCTCAGGTCACGCACAAGAGGACACAGGGTTGGCCTGGCTCCCAGTTTTGTCTGATTTTCTCTACCCTCTGGGTTCTCTCGCTGCCCAGAACCATGTGCATACTCATGATTTTCCAGCAAGTGACTGCACACAGAAGCAAATGCCTTTTGTGAGTCTGCCACACAAAACCAGTTTAGCCCCACGCAGTATATATAAAGTGTAGCTGTGGCTTCCGGAGTTGTGCTTAGTCGTCTTTCCCCAAAGCCTGTTTTTCAGAGTGGATCAAGACAGAACAGCATTCCTGGGTTGGAAGGGATGGTCCGAATTCCCAAGTTAGAAAACATATGGTATGTTCACTCTGCCTGCACCTCATCCCATCCTGGAGTGAAGAAACTGCCCATAGCCTCATTATCTGACCTGCCTGTATGCTATGCAGTGAAGCTGTCTACCATGTGCTGCCCTACCTTCCCCACTTACTCTTCATGTTCCAGGAGGGGGAGTATAGCCTAGTAGATATGGCATTGGCCTGGGACTTAGACCTGGATTCTATTCCCAGCTCTGCCACTGGTCTGCTGGGTGACTTCAGGCAAGTCACTTCCCTCTCTTCCCTCAGTTTTCACCTCTGTAAAATGGGGCTAATGATACTGACCTAATGATGAAAAGCGCTAGATAAGAGCCAGGTATTATGATTATTATTACTAGCTTCTTGACCATCCTGGTACAAGGAAACGTATTGTGCATTCAAATCTGTGCCTTCATGTGCTGTCCAAGTGTTAGGAATTTGTGTCCGTTCTCTGCCTTCTCCACATCATAGGTGCAAGGAAGCTTACCGTGCATTCACTGTCTGCCTTCTTTATCGGCCTGGCCGAAGTCAATGGAAAAGACTCCTATTGACTTCAGCAGGCTTTGAATCAGGCCCTGTGTGCAGTCCTTGTGCTTAGAAACTTACCTTATGTTCATGTTGGAAAAGATTTTACTTCTGCACAGAGGGTCAGCACAAGGTCGCTGGTAGGCCTTCAACAGGCCTTGGGCTGCTTCTCTTGACAGAGCCAATCTTCAGCTTTTCTGTCCCTTCTACATGCCATCTTGGTGTGAGAAGCACCCTGAGGGTGAGGAACATGGGAGAACACAAGCACGGACCTATAAAAAGGCACCAAATGACCTATTGATCATTATTCCTCAGTCTGTACTACAAGACATTCTTCCCATCACCCAAAAATATGTCTGAAATCAGTTTAGGGAACGAGCGAGTCTTTTAATTAAACCAGTCTGTTATGATGAATCTGTTATTACAAAGTCTTACCTATGTAAAACATTAATAATACAAATTTCATTTGTTTATGTCAGTGCCGAGCATTAATTTTTAATGGCGAAACGTATGAGTTATGAAAGGCATTAATGCAAAACAAATCACCAGCTGAGAAGGGAAAGGAAATTCATTTTTAGGGTAAGCAGTGGGAATGAAATATTATTGTGGTTTCAACCAGGGGAAAAAAAATCTTAGGGTTCTATGAGCAATTTAAAAAACCTTGATGGAGCCTCGGTTTTATCATCATGGTTAATATGGGCTCTAAATCCTGGCAAAGACTGTGTCCGTTTTAACCAACAGGCGCCTTGACGCCATCTCAGAGGAAGAAGTCCATATGAAATGTCTCTAGTTGCTATGTAAACATATTTAATACACTCTTCATCATAAGCAATGCGGTGTATGGGATGAATGAGATCACAATGAGCGTAGCAGCTAATCATACTGGCTAGGTGGGCCAAATTCATTGCTAACATAAGTAGGTGCAACTATATGCCAGTAGTGAATTTAGTCCAGTCAATGAACTGGCAAACTAATTACAGCTCATGATTATTATTCTACTGGTAAATCAACACTATAGGCTAGATTCTCCAGGGCACCAGTAGGGTGTTGGGTGTGTCTCCTTGATCCAGAGCTGCCTGGCCCTTGCCCAAGTCAGACCAGCTAAGGAACAGGTATAACTTAACATCTTACGTGGCCATTTCTATAGTATGTGAACTGGCAATCTGGAATGTATTTATTCTCACAACACCCAGGGGTGGCAGGCATGTGCCATTATCCCCATTTTACGCATGGGAAACTGAGTCACAAAGACACCTGAGTGACTTGCCCAATGCCATACAGGAAGTCTGCTGGAGCAGGAAGTTGAACCCTCATTTCCCAAGTCCTAATGTGATATCATTGCTCCTCTCATGGTATGAAAAGATTCAAGAATCAGGCATAGCCATAGTCTGCTCTCAGCATAGCCTTCCTCCCTCTATGGCAGAGATGGAGTGGAGGTGGCTGGCACAGAAGGCGACTACACCACTGGAGAGTTTCCCTGCACATGGGGTATTCTCTGTTGACCATCTCCAGTTGCTATACGTCCGCTTCGGTCCCCTTACATGGTATAGACTGCATTTATCAGGCCAGAAACTCTGACCCAAAGTATGTATATCATGTATGGGGCATTCTCTTCTGTTATCCCAGCTTTAGGGTGGGGATTCCTTTGTTCCTAATATTGGACATAGACTGTCCCTTTGCTTGAAAAAGGAAAGATTTGGAAACATGAAAAGTGGTTAAACATCAAACTCAGATGCCGTTACGTTCACCCACCAGTGTTCAAGGAAGCCCTTCTATGTCATTAAAAGAACAATCCATTTTTTATTCTTGTTTTCCTTCCCTCTCTCCTTTCACCTATCTAGCAATCGATCTGTCTGTGAGGAAGGCTAGTCATGCTCTGAATCAGGCTTCCAAGGGAGGCGGTGGAACCCTCATGATCGGAGGTTTCTAAGAAAAGTTTGGACAAACACCTTCCTGGGATGGCCTAGATGTACCTGGTCCTGCTTCAGTGCGGGGAGCTGGACTTGATGACTTCTCAAGGTCCCTTCCAGCCCTCCACTTCTATGAGTCTACGAAGTTGAGCGTGCATGAGGGCTACAGCTGGAAGCAGAGCCAGGCGAATAATGGATTTTTTTCACTTCGCTGGCAATTCTGAAAAATCAGGGGGGGGAAGAGTTGCTGTCAGTGGAGCCCTTTGTTTTGTTTTGTTTTTTGCAAAGCACTTAAGCACATGCTTAATTTTAGGCACATGAGCAGCCCCCTGACTTCAGTGGGTGGAGCTACCTATGTGCTTTTCCCGGCGCACACACACAAAAAAGCCTGATGCTAGAAGTCTCTGTATGCAGAGTGCTTGCAGGTTTGGACCCAAAGGGAACCCGGCTGGGATTCTTGTACATTATTACAAGTCTAGCAGCTCCATTAGAAACCTAACGTTATTAAAAGGACTGTGGAACTGAAGCCTTCTCCTTTTGTCCCGAGCTGGGATGTTGGCAGGTTGAAAGTTGTATCTCCCAGTCATGGGAATCTGCTTCTCTGTCTCTCTCCCATACTTGTCCTTTCTCTCCTCTCAGCCTAGGGAAGCTGCTGACTTTAGCAATAAAGCAGGAATTTAATATCCTACGAGGTGGTACAACAAAGCGCCCCTTGGTTCCATCAATAGAACAGTCCTGAAATATAGGAAGGCATGTGAGGGGAAAGAAAACGAGATGAATATTGCAGATATAAATTCTGCAATATTGGATTTCTCCGAGCACATTTCAATGCTGTGTTGCACCACTCCCCATGTGCTATAGGATCTCCATTAGCTAAGCAACAGGTGCTTGTAGGTGATGCATTTAGAGCAGACCGATGTGCTTCATCTCAGCAACATCCCTGGTATTCCCGTGTTTAACTCATCCACTGCTCTGCATCCTAGATAGAGATCCACTACTCAGACTGATGCTGGCAAAGTCTGCCTGTAGCAAGTGATAATAAGAGAACGCTGGTGAAACTGCACCAACGCAAGTTAATTTTTCTCATGATCCGTGTGTGTGTTGCACATATATAAAGGAGGTGGTAGCTAGAAGGGGAAAGGACAGCAGTTACCCAGGGTTCCAGAGACTGCATACGAAAAAGCATTTGGAAGTATTTGAGAACAGGTGATGACAGCTGGGATTGTGATGATATTGTCACCTTCTCCCATGCACACCCAAGAGGAAAGGATGTAGTAATGATGGCAGAGTTGGACAGCAGGGGGGGGGGGAGGGGATCAACACTGTGCTAATTCTCATGCTGGGGATATTTTATTAATTAATTACCTTATTACCCGCAGCTTCAGAACTGAGATTCAGCTTAGCACACTAGGCTCACTCAACCATCAAATTGCATCTGTGAAGGGCTAGTGGCAGGCTCAAAAGATCCAGATCTTGTCTCAAAGACTATTGAACTGATACTTTTCAGGAGGATTGCATTCGCTTTATAAAGGGTGGGGAAATCCCTTTGTCTCCTCTGCATTCCCCTTAAAAACCCAAATCAAAGGCTTGATAGGGAAAATAGGGCAGCATGTCATCCCAATGAAAGGAAACAAACATTTTAGAACGTATTTTTGAGTTGCACAATCCATTGGTTTTAAATGAACCAAATGCTTAAAAAACACAGATGGATGAGGATTGTGCATAAGTATACTGCAGAGGACAATATGAAAATGCAGTACATTACATTTGCATCTTATTACTTCTGATTTATATACAAATCTAGCTACTAGCCTTTGACTCCAGTGGTGAGGTCACTTGGCAAATGCCCAGACAACAGACGCAAAGCTTGTGGTCTTGCATTTGCTACTGGGAAAATAGAAAAGTCCAGAATAAAACACTGCTTGATATTATCCCTTTAGTGTAAGGTGACACTAAATCCCAGTGGCCCACTAGCAACTTGCCTGTACAGTCCCTGTCTTCTTCAGTGCTTTGGCCATCTCCATTTTCCTAGGAACAACTTCAGTTACAAACGGAACAGACATCTCCCTGACGTTCAAAGGCTTTTTTTCCCCTCCTTCCTTGGTGTTGGAAGAGGGAAGGGTGTTTTTGCCTGGGTTGCTCAAGCTCAGATCTTCCTTGAAAGCTTGGGTAGAAATGCTCTGGACGAGATAAAGTCTGTGTGAAATCAACAAAAATAAGTTCAGATCTACTTGAAAGTGGGCAGGGGTCACTGCTGATAACCCTCATGGTTCTTTTTATTCATTATTAATACCTGCTTGCTGGACCAACAGCAGCAAAAAAGGAATGTAAGGGAAAGCAGAGAGATCGCTCTTTCTCTGTTCCCTGTCCCATTGTATCTATCTAATTGTCTATCCACACTGTCTATTGTGATCTGCCGAGAATTGTGCATAAGAAACAAGTGTGTACGCAAGGAGCAGAAAAATACACTGAACTCTATTACGGAACTGCCAGCAAGAACAGAAGTAGTCTACTTTCTTTTTCTGGGCCCCAGCTGATAAAGTTGTCTTAACACAGCTATGTCAAATAATCGCTGACTCCAGCATTGCCTAAACCTTCACCCTGCAGTCCTTACTCAGGCAAAACTCCTTTTGAAGTAAGGATGCAGGACTGAACCTTCAGACATTGTGAGCTGGATCCTCAGTGGGAGTAAACTGGCATAGTGCCATTGAACTGAATGCCCATATGTGAGCTTAAACCATCTAAGGATCCATGTATTTATTGCTCTACCTTTCATACTGTAGTATTATTCGGAGGTTCTTTAAAAACTATTAATACCCTTGTGGCCTGAGGCAGCTAAATAGAGACATATCTTTTTCTTAGTGTTATTGATACTTGAGCTCACAAAGCTCACTCAGGTCTACAGCTGATCGATTTTTTTTTTTTCAGATTTGGAACATCAAAATTTTGAAACACGTACAGAAAAAAATCAGGAAAAATGTCTTTGTCAATAAATGTTCAATTTTTTTTGACCAACAATAGAGCTAGTCAAAAAGTTGTAATTTCAAAAACTGAAATATCTTACAAAAGCAGGGGAGGGGATTTTTAAAAATGGTGATTTTCTCCATCTTTTTTTGGAACAACTCTCCTCAGGTCATTTTGTCCATCCTCTCTCCATGGTGAGGTTGCTCCTTTCAATACTTTGTCCAGTCTAGTTTCCTAAATGATTTAAATGATGGAGCTTCATTTCCCCCAGGAAACTCTTTTACAGAGGAAAATTGGTGAGTGGGAGGAAGAAATGGTTTGAGATTTACCTTCGGGTTTTTTTTCTTCGCTCAATTACCATCTGTTCTTAATTATAGTTATTTAGACCATCCCTTTCCCCTTCCCCCTACTTTTTCCCCCCAAAGAATTCTTCCTCTTTGATGTTTGTTATTATTAACATTTGTATTAGGGTCGCTCCTTGGAGCTCTCATCATGGACCAGGATCCTGTTATGCTTTCCATTTTACACCTTCTAAATTCTTGTTGACAGTTGTCTTAGCCCCCTCAGTTGTTTAATCAAGCAACAGTGAACATATTAGCTACAATTTTCAAATGTAGATGACTAAAGTTGTGCACCTAAACAGGCATGCAGGCAACTAATTAAAATGGACTGATTTTCAGGCATGTGGAGTACTTCAGAGGGCCAAGCAACTTAAAATACTGAATGTTATATATGTTAGAGAAGAGAAGTCAAAGAAATGTACCTTGTCCTTTGGGTGCACGGTGCTGAGGTTTCAGTCCACAGGCTACTGAGCACCTTCAAGATCAGAACCAAGACCTTGAAGCTGATTCAATATTTGAAGGAAAGCAAATGTAGCGATTGGAGGACAGGTGTGTTATGCTCACTGTAGTTTCTGTTACTAAGGAAACACACTGCAGTGTTCTGTACTAATTAGAGTCTCCTAGGCACTGAAAGTTTCATGCCAAGGTATATCACGTTGCTATAGTCCAGCCGAGAGATGATAAAGGCATGAACAACTGAGGCCAGGTCTTCATCTGCCAGGATGGGACGTAGTTTCCTAGCCAACCAGAGATAGTAGAGAGCATTACTCGTGGGCACTGCTATGTGAGAGCTTAACATCAGTGAGAAATCCAAAATTTGAAAGCTTTGGCCTCAGTTTTTCTTCATAAATAAGTCCCTTAAGCCATTTGCATTTCTTTTCTCTGACTTCCCTCTGATTTGTTGACATTTTTTGGTTTCATCCTTAGGTGTCCTACATAGTACAATATAAAGATGTGAGGACAACCTAAGATAAAGTGGGTGAGGTAATATCTTTTATTGGACGAACTTCTGCTGGTGAGGGAGACAAGCTTTTGAGCTATATAGAGCTCTTCTTCATGTCAGGAAAACCTGGTGAGGAGTCCATTTGCAATTGAATTAGCTCTTCGGAATTGCTTGGACTTCTATGACTCTGAAGCTGTAAAGATAGTCACTTGTCTGGACCCCATTGCCAGGAAAATCTAAATGCACTGCATGCTCTGGGCATGAAGGACCCAGTCCAAAGCCCATTGACGGCAATGGGAAAAAATCCATTGACTTCACTGAGCTATAAATCAGACCCTGACTGGCATTTAAAATCAGCACATTTCTAGAGGCTGTTTAGCTGCATGGAGGAGATGAAGTGTGATATCAGATGCCATTTGCCTCTTGAAAATGTAGAGTGGTTCCTCTCTTTAAAATGTAATAAACCCATAGTGTGGTTTCAACATTAATGTCTATTATTTAGTACTTACTTTAAACTTGAGTTTTTAGCAGAGATTTTTTTAACAGCAGTTTTAATCTCATGGAAAGTTTAAAGCAATTTTTATTACTTCATAACTCTAAAATACCATTTTGGAATGAAGAATTATCTTTCAAGCACTTCCTAGATAGGCTTTGCTTTACTGTTAGTTAATCTGACAGCATTTTATTAATAATCAGGTCTTTTTTGTATTGCTATCATACAACTTTTCTCTTCATGCCTTTTGTATCTCTAGTATCGCCATTATAAAGAAGACTACGAAATATCTCTCAGATGTGCTGGGTAGGGACAAGGTAGATAAACGTTGCTTACAAATCACAGACAGTGTTATTTAATACAAAACTCAGTATTTTATACCAATTTTAGGAAATGTCTTAATACTTGACGGTCAGATTCTGCCAACCTCGCTCATGATGAATTGTCCCTGACTTCATGAATAATGTCAGTAGGTTCCAACGTTCAGGACATGGCCCTGACGTGCTCCATGAGCCATAATAATATTTTTTCTGAACCGTCTAGAGCTGGATTATGACTCAGGCGACATGACCCCATGGGAGTAGGAAGGAGTAAGAGCCTCCCTTTACACCCTTAGGTAGGCTTCCCAGACCTAAGGTTTGAGCATGCCCAGGAAGAAGTGGAGCTCTGCACCAGCTCTTTGAGAGCACGTGGGTGGGGTGTGGGCACGAGGCATAGGGAAGATGCAGGAAAGGGGCAGAACTTTGACACCACCCCACTACTCAGCAGCCAGAGAACTGAGGTAATGCAGGGGTGGGGAATAATAATTTCTTGCTGAGACAGGAGAGATTTACAGTGCCTCCCAGTTGGGGTAGTGTAACATCACTCCATGCTCAGAGCTGGCCACACTTTCCCCATGAGGGTGGTGTAGTGGCCCATGATATACAAGAGGCCAGATTAGATGATCTGATGGTCCTTTCTGGCCTTCAACTGTTTCTGGATTTCATAGAGTCATAAAGCTGACTTGCCAAAACTATAACACAAAATATTCCAGGTGTGGTTTCACCATAGGAAAGAGCTCTCGCCTCCCAGGGCCATGGGGCAATGTCCCTCCTTTCTCAGCTGTATTATATCAAGGTAATAGTGAGACATACACAATAATGTAGCATCCTCCAGTTTCAGAGGAACATATTCCCCATGTTACATATGAATAACGGGGCTTATTCTGCCCTTGGAAACACCAGTTCGGAGCTGATTTAACATCACTGATTTCACTGCCATGAAACTGGAGTATCATAGCATTTTCATTAGCCACATTCAAGAGGATCTAAGCAGTGGGAACAAGGGAAAAGATACGGAGAAGGGGGAAGAAAAGAGTAAAGAATAAGAGGAAGAAGAGGGAAAATGGTACTCTGCGGAAATCTCATCCAAAATCTCATAGCCATTTTTCCCCTCTGTACATTTGCACACTTCTATCCAATTTTGCGTCCAATATCACGATTGAGTGTCTTTTGTATCTCTGCTTTCCTGCTCTCTCCCTTCCATTAAATATTGATATTTCAGATTATTTCCCCCCCAGAAGTACTGCATGTCCCTGACTCTCCCGTTACTTAGACTCAATCCAGTAAAACACCTCAAGTGTGTCCTTAACATAAAATAAGTTCAGGGTCCCATTGAGCTCAAAGTTAAGCATGTGCTTAAGTGTTTTTCTTGGCTGGGGGGCCTTACACGAGTTTTACCCTGCATAACTTCATTAGAGTGATTCCTGATTTATGCCAGTGTAAGTGAGAGGAAAAGCAAGCCACATATATCTGGGCTGTATCTCATTTTGCTTTGTATTGTCCCATATTTTTAATCTTCTTAGGCGCTTTTGTATTATTTCTCTGTCCTTGGTGTTTTGCAAGACCCCTCATTACGGTATTGTCTGCAGATGTGATTAACACGGTATTTACTCCATCCTCCAGATCATTAACGCAGATATGGAATAAAACTGGTCCTGACACTGAGCCCTTTGGCTCGACAGTGGACAGGGCTGTCATTTATCTTTACTCTTGGTTGTTTATGGGTGTTCTGCCAGTTTCCATCCATGTCAATATTAATTATGTTTTCAAGAGCTAGCTTCTGAGGCACCATATCAAATGGTTTACTAAAGTCTAGATAAATTATATTCCTTAACCCATGAATTTTCTATTTCTACCCAAAAAAAAAGTCGTTATCCCTGATTTATTCTGTATAAGCCTATGCCCTGTATTGCTCATGGGTTCCATTATCTCCTGGGTGCTTACAGATACTATCTTACAATATTTGCTTTATTATTTTACTATTGCTGTTTGTATGACAGTAGCACCTGGAGTCCTCGGCTCAGATAAGGGAGCCATCCATGTTAGATGCTGCACAGGCTCACTGTAAGAGACACTCCACGACCTGAAGAGTTTATAATCTCAATAGATGAAGAGGGGTGGAGGGAGAGGAGAGAGGGTTAGATTTTAAAGGAACTGAGACAGGCACATAACTGGATTCTCAAAAGCACCTAGCACCTAACTTCCATTAGACACCTTAAATACCTTTAAACATCTGGCCCTAAGGGACATGCCCCAGCCCACATGGCAGGTCAGAGGCAGAGTTGGGAATAGACTCCTGTTCTACTGCCCGTTATGAGGAATGAAAGTTACATTTACTGGCTGGTGATTGCCAGGATCTCTTTTAGATCAGTACCAAATTTGGGACCTAATTCTGCTCTCATTTACTGTGGTGTAAATCAGGAGTGATTCTGCTGAAGACAATAAGAGACATAATTTTTCCTACTTCTCTCCAACTCTCTATGAATTTTCAGAAATCATTGCTGGCTTTTACTGAGTTCATGAACAAGTTCCATTAAGGTGCTGGGCTGTACGTCATACAGACCTGCTGATCTCTTTATATAGTGGAAACAGTTTTTAAATCATTATCCCTTTAGGCAGCTGGGTCTAAACTTCCATTACATTTAATGGAGAGACTCTCATTGACTTCAGTGGGTGACGACCATTAAAACCAAATGCTCACCACATGCAAATCTATGAAACAGTGAGCTTTCTAAATCACAGACCCAAATGTGCACCGCAGAAGGATTAAGTGAGTTCTGCTGGGCATTTAAATGCCAACAGAGGTAAATGAAATTATACCTGGCTCCGGCTAGCACTCCCATAAGTTGTCACAGAGATTTATTGGCTCTCAACAGCTCAAGTTTCTTCTTTAGCTTTGAACACATCAAAGAAAATTTGAGAAATAATTTCTCAGTCTAATCCTTATGACCAGAAGTCTCACTAAGCAAGAGGCAAACACATCAACTCAAATGGGAACTGGCTTTTGGAAGTAAGATTTGATCCAGAAAGCTCAAGGATCAGTACAAGTGGTGATCAGTCAAACAGAATTCCACTGTATTCACTTTAAGTAACCTTTTATCTGCCCCTTAACAACAGCTATCTGGACAAGGTCTTCCTAATGGTCCATCCTATTTTATTTTATTTTTCTTGTTACGGGCAGGCTTTTAAAGAAGAGTTCAATATCTTGGCCATATTATCTGTAACCCAGGCATCATTCATTTCATCCCCTTCCTAGTTTATTAATGGGTCTGCATTGTCTCTGTTACTCCTCCCACCAACCCCTGACAGCTACATATTCTGAATTTTGAAAGCCTCTCTCATTCTCCCTAACCCCACGGATTATCATTAATTCATTCCACTGTTTTGCTCCCTTTGTCTTTTTCCTGCATGTCTTCACCACCTCTGTCTAGTTTTGTTTGTTTTCCCCGACCTCTGTCTCCAACATGAGTTGTTCTTTTACCCTCCAATGTTTGAGCAGTGAAGCAGCATTGGCCACCTCACATTCCTTGCACACATAAGAACGGCCATACTGGGTCAGACCAAAGGTCCATCCAGCCCAGTATCCTGTCTTCTGACAATGGCCAATGCCAGTTGCCCCAGAGGGAATGAACAGAACAAGTAATCACAACAAAGGCTAGGGACACCATCCTTACCCATCCTGGCTAATAGCCATTGATGGACCTACCCTCCATGAATGTATCTAGTTCTTTTTTGAACCCTGTTATAGTCTTGGCCTTCACAACATCCTCTGGCAAAGAGTTCCACAGATTGACTGTGCATTATGTGAAAAAATACTTCCTTTTTTTTTGTTTTAAACCTGCTGCCTATTAATTTCATTTGGTGACCCTTAGTCTGTGTTTTTATGAAAAGGAGTGAATAACATTTCCTTATTCCACACACAGAATTTCAGTCTGCTATCCCTTCATTGTGGGGTCTTCTAGAGATGCTCCAGTGTTCCTTCAAGCCACTATAATTTGACTGCCTCCCAGCGCAGCGTGCTCACTAGATTTCCTAATTCCATCCCCCTTTAATGCCCACATGTGTATTTGCTTTATTGAAATCTAACCCTATTGTAATATTTATTTGGAATTCTGCTGCGCTATCATGCATCCACCCAACTCTCATGGATCCAGCTAACTCTCTCTGGGCACCCTTGATGATCTTTTAAAAGAACATCCACAAATAAACACATGCATCAATTACCCTCAAGCAATTCAAATAACCCCACAGCAACAGAAATATAACAAAAATTAGAAACCTCCCCTCCCGTAGCATCATACACATCCCTGCCCATCACCAATCTCCTTACTGGCAAGGGAGAAAAGAAAAATACTGCTGCGTTCTGTGAACCAATTCCTTACAATAGTGAATGCTTAGAGCTTGTGAGTGCTGGCACCCATTGCACCCCTGTAAGACACAGCTCCAGGAGGATTTTTCTTCTGGTTGGATTCTCTGTTCTCTGGATCACCAGATTGTAACTTCAGGAATATCTGCGTTGGCTCCGTGTTTGGCGGCAGGGCCGGCCCACAACATTTTGGCACCTGAGGTGGGGCACTCAAATGACGCCCCCAGGCCCCCTCACTTGGGCCAAAACTTTTTGGTTGCAAAGCTTTGAATTGCTTCCTGAAGGTCCACAGTCTGGACCAGCTCATGCTCTATTGAGATGGTTGCAAGGTCGACCAGCCTCTCCTGTGTCATTGTGGAGCGTGGATGTGTTTTTATTAACTTCAGCTTGGAGAAGCTGCGTTCTCCACTGGCAACTGTTACAGGAAGTGTTAGAAGTATGCACAGAGCAACAAAAGCATTTGGAAAGAGGGTGGTCATCTTATTTGTGCACATATATTCCAGAACAGCCTTTGGAGTTGATCCTCCTGAAATGTATCTTGAAGGGCTTTCAGTTCATCACCTAAATCACTCGCATCACATCATGTGTCAAAGTGCTCTGTATTGCTGGTGTAGGTCTTCTTCAGGTACAGTGAGGAGTTTTGGAATATCAGACAACATCCCAAATATACTGCTGTGTTCCCTTGAGCTGCATGAAACATTCTTCAACTGACTGTATTGCACAATCTAGCACCTGGTTAAAGAATTCAACTTTGAATTGTTGTTTGGGGTCTCTTATGGGATTATCCTGTGCTTCATAATCAAAACGTCTTCTTCGGTGACTCTTGTATTCTTGAATGGGTAGGAAAATAGTTTCAGTGTGAAGTTCCTTTGCCAGCTTCTGTCTACTTTTCAGAACGTTTTGAAATCCCTCATCTGACCGGTAAGACTGTAGGTATGACTTTGCTTTGTCCAGTTGTTCCATTGCTCCAGATATATCAAGGTCAACACCTTGGAGTCTCTTGCTTACAACATTTATTTCAAACAGTTTTTCACTATGTTCTGTTGTTGTTACAAAACGCACCATTAAAGTCATTTGTTCCGTAAGGCTGATGTCAGGGGCACAGTCCAGAATAACAAAGTAATATCTTGCTGACTTCAGATCTGCCACAATCTTCTGTTTGACTTTTGTTATGATCTCATTTTGAATTGTTTTTCCAAGGTAGTGGTGGGTGTACATTTCTTCTTAGATGCTCCTGGAATACTGCATCAAACTCAGCCATCAGCTCCACAATTGTAAGGAAAAAGAACAGGAGTACTTGTGGCACCTTAGAGACTAACAAATTTATTAGAGCACAAGCTTTCATGGGCTACAGCCCACTTCATCAGATGCATAGAATGGAACATATAGTAAGATAGATAGATAGATAGATATACATACATATGTACATACAGATAAGTTGGAAGTTGCCATACAAACTGTGAGAGGCTAATTAGTTAAGATGAGCTATTATCAGCAGGAGAAAAAAACTTTTGTAGTGATAATCAAGATGGCCCATTTAGACAGTTGACAAAAAGGTGTGAGGATACTTAACTTTAGGGAAATAGATTCAATATGTGTAATGACCCAGCCACTCCCCGTCTCTATTCAAACCCAAGTTAATGGTATCTAGTTTGCATATTAATTCAAGCTCAGCAGTTTCTCATTGGAGTGTGTTTTTGAAGCTTGTCTGTTGCAAAATTGCCACCCTTTAAGTCTTTTACTGAGTGGCCAGAACGGTTGAAGTGTTCTCCTACCGGTTTTTGAATGTTATGATTCCTGATGTTAGATTTGTGTCCATTTATTCTTTTGCGTAGAGACTGTCCAGTTTAGCCAATGTACATGGCAGAGGGGCATTGCTGGCACATGATGGCATATATCACATTGGTAGATGTGCAGGTGAACAAGCCCCTGATGGCATGGCTAATGTGATTTGGTCCTATGATGGTGTCACTTGAATAAATATGTGGACAGAGTTGGCATCGGGCTTTGTTGCAAGGATAGGTTCCTGGGTTAGTGTTTTTGTTGTGTGGTGTGTGATTGCTGGTGAGTATTTGCTTCAGGTTGGGGGGCTGTCTGTAAGCGAGGCCTGGTCTGTCTCCCAAGATCTGTGAGAGTGAGGGATCATTTTTCAGGATAGGTTGTAAATCTTTGATGATGCGCTGGAGAGGTTTTAATTGGGGGCTGAAGGTGACAGCTGCCTGTTATGTCTCTTGTTCCCTCCTTCCTCCAGCACAGCACTACCCCATCTCTGTGCATCTAGAGCAGAGAGAATACAGATGCACCAGCAGCAGACACAATTTTGTACACTCTGGGTCCTAGTGGCGCCCCACCCCCGCCAGGTCTGGCACCTGTGGCAGCTGCCTCAGTTCACCTCGTGGTAAGGCTAGCCCTGTTTGGCAGCATTTATCTTGCTCGTTAAAATCGTTCACTAATGCAGCATCTTGTAGCGTCATGTATTTTGACCTCCCTCTTCCTTCTCTTTTCCTCTCCTGTACTTACCCTCCCACCACCTAGCCAAAGAAGGAAGGATATGGCCCACTCAGGAGCCCTTTAATTTTGCTCCGTGCATCAACAGAGCGTGTCATGTGAGAGTCATGCTCAGCCCATGCCAGCCTCGGGAATGATGGGAGGAGAAAATCTTGGTCAACTACACTGAGGTGATCTCCATAGCCCATTTCTTATGAATAGGGATTAAGAACAGATGGGTCCTCGTTGCTTCATCTATTAGCCAAAAGCCCCCACCCCCACCCCCCGGGTACCTTATGGTACTCATCTGACCTGCCTCACAATGAAGGACTGAGTCATCATCTCTTCTGGGATTGGCATCTGTGGGCCGTGAACAGCAATCAACAAAGTAGTCTCCAATAACACCAGCCATGAATTTGAACCACTGAGGCTCCTTGTTAGAACCTGAGGCTTACCATTCTCAGCAACCCCCTGTGTGTAGCGTTGAGTCTCATTCCACAGCGATTTCTGACTCAAGCACATGGAAGAGGCTGCCTGAAGCTCTCAAGTAGATACATTGAAAAGGGATTAGAGCTGGAGTAATGCAGCAAAAGCAGTATTTGAGAGTATCCACCTGAATTCTGTATGGCTCTGTGGTTCAGCCATGTTTGGCACACTGGTGTAAAAGTCACATCCAAGCAAGCTGTGTTTGCGCATAAACAACAGGGTTTTATGTTTAATTTATCATTTCCTGTTCGCTATTTGCCATTTCTTATTCTCCTGGTTGGAAAAGCTGCAGTAATCCAATCAAGAAGCTGAAACTGCACCATGTGACTTGGGTAACCAATTGCCTACCATGAATAACAACTAGCTAATAGTTGAAGAGAACACAGCGCAAGCTGTCATTTGCTCACACAAATGCTGTAGTGGTTATGGAGAACAGATAAATTCATAACATGCAAAGCCTGTGTGTGAACTATTTACAGATGAAAGGGCTAAAATGTAGTCAGCTCAGTGAAGACTTCGGCTCAATGTGCAGCGGTAGATAAAAAACCAAGCAGGATGTTAGAATGAAGAAGAAATTGGATGGAGCATAATATGTAAAATATTATAATGGTGCAGCCCCGTCTGGAATACTGTGTGCAGCACTGGTCATCCCATCCCACAAAAAATACGGCAGAATAAGGGGGGATTCAGAGCATGGTAATAAGAATCAGTAGGGGCCTGGAAAAATTCCTGTATGAAGAGAGCTTGAAAGATTGAGACTGCTTACTTTAGAAAGAAAAAAAAAAAAAGGACATGATAAAATAATGATCTAAAGAAGGTAGATCAGGAGCTTCTGTTCCCCCTACCTCAGAACAGCAGAACAAAGTGATATTCAATGGAATTAAAAGATGGCAAATTGGAACTATGGAACTATGGAACTCATTGTCACAGGAAGTCATCAAGGCCAAAAAGCTAGCAAGAGTCAAAAAGGGACTGGACATTTATACGGATAACAAGAATATTCAGAGTAATAATCGTTAGTACTAAGAAAAATTTGGAAGAGAAATTTAACCTCATGCTACAGGGCTTAAGCCACTCTCTATTAAACATCAGGATGAAACTTAACATAGAGGGCAGATTGGCCCACATCAACCAGTTGCAGGGTTCTTACACCTTCCTCTGAAGCATGGTCGTAGACAGGATACAGTGCTACAAGGACCTTAAGTCTGATCCAGTCTGGCTATATTCCTGTGTAAATTTGTCCAATGCTATTTGTTCTGCAATTAAAGCTGGTTAAAAAATGAAAAACGAGTTTTTCACAAAATAATCCAAATGTTTTTCATTCGGAAAGGTCCAACATAGAACTGGTTTCCATTTTTATAATCTGGTCTGTGAAATATGTTAAGCAGAATATTTATAGGAAACCCATTTTGGGGTAAACAAAAAAAATCAATAAATATTTTGAAAATATTTTTGATAAAAAAAAGTCCAGCATTTTTTTTTCCATTTCAAAATATCTCCAATTTTTTTGTGTGGGGCGGGGGGAGGAAATAAACATTTCAAAAAATTCATTTTAGAAAAAAATCTGGGGTGCGGTGTGTTGTTTTTTTTTAATTAAAAACCAGCTTTTTATCTGAAAAATGTTGATCAGCTCACTTCACAGTGATCAGTTCAACCAGCTCTGAAAAGGATGAGCACAGCGAGGAAATGGCAGCTGCAGCTTTCATCCCGGAGCATCTAGCAACAGGTATGTGGGATTCTAGAGACTGAAAATGTTATCACAGATTGAGATACGCAGGGCTGGGGGAGAGGAGAAGCCCAGTTCCTGCAGTCACTGAAATGGATGGAAAATCTCCCTTTGACTTCAAGGGAAGTAGGATGTGCTGGCTGCATGGGCTTGGGATGGACATACCTGTTTTCTTCCTTTTCTCTCTGCCAGTTGGATGGGACTACAATTGTAAATGAAGTTCCTGCAAGTTCTTGATTAAATTGACAAGACGGAGCCATTCACAACAAGTGCATTTCTCTCTCTGCCCTTTGAAATGAAACACCCCTCCCTCTGTTCAAGCAAGACTCTCCCAAGGCAGGAGGAACGGATTCACACAGTCATTAACAGAGCCTCTAATTACAGAGGAACAAGGAGTGTTCTCCATGTGCTGCTTAACAGCAGGCCCCGGCTAGGTGCTCAGCCTCTCTGATACAAGGCAAGTTATTTAAGGTTTCCTATTTCATGTATCTGCTGCTATCTCTGTCCATTTGCTACATGTTTAATTCATCATTTTTTTCTGACTGAAATGTCTGCTTTTAGAAGCTCATAAACAATAAATCCCTTCTTCTTTCCCCGCCCCACCTCCCAACTGGGGCTGTAAAATCATTATCCAAGCACATAGAGAGGAAATGGATGGAAAGGGCTGTGTATGCCATGTACCCAACATTAGCAAAATAACAGTGATTATGGCTCAGTAAGGGCCCTGATTTCAGAGTAGCAGCCGTGTTAGTCTGTAACCGCAAAAAGAAAAGGAGGACTTGTGGCACCTTAGAGACAAACAAATTTATTTGAGCGTAAGCTTTCGAGAGCTACCGGCGCTGAGTGGCAGCTAACGTAACAAAGCTCTTGCCTGAGCTAACCTAACCACAATCCCTTTCTATATGAGCACGGGGGCCTACGAAATAGTTGTGCGGGCTCACAGGAGAGGAGCTGAGAGAGAGAGTGCCACCTGCTGTCCGCACTGCCCTACAGGTTTTTTAGGAGAATGTGCTCAGAAAGAGCTGGCGACAGCTAAGAAGATTTCTGGTGCCATCTCTCTTTTTTGAAAAGAATAGAGGCACCTATAAAATTGTGGTCACAAACCTGATTTCAGACACCCACCCACACCTGCATGTCCAAGGGCATCCCAGTAACCCATGCTGTGATGATATCCTGCAGGACTATCAGAGTCTCATCTAGATGCTGTGCCACTAAGGAGCCTGGTACTTAGGCACGTAGGGCCTGATGCCAGTCCCATTGAAGTCAGTGGGAGTCTCTCCTTTGATTTCAATGGACTTTGGATTAGGCCTCTAATTCCCATTGACTTTCAGTGGGAGATGGGTGCCCCACTCCCTTAGGTGTTTTGGAATATCTCACCTGTAGGCTCCAATTCTGCAGAGCCTTATAGCCAGTGGTGAGCTGGAGCCGGTTCGCACCGGTTCACTAGAACCGGTTGTTAAATTTAGAAGCCCTTTTAGAACTGGTTGGTTCTAAAAGGGCTTCTAAATTTAACTGGTGAAAAGTGGCGCTTTAGGCGCCGACTCCACGGGTGCTCCAGCCCTGGAGCACCCACGGGGAAAATTTGGTGGGTGCAGAGCATCCACCGGCAGCTCCCCGCTGCGTGCCCGGTCCCAGCTTACCTCCGCTCCGCCTCCGCCTCCTCCCCGAATGCACCGCCCTGCTCCGCTTCTCCGCCCCCCACCCACCCCCCAGCTTCCCGCGAATCAGCTGTTCGCGCGGGAAGCTGGGGCAGGCTGAGAAGCAGACAGCGGCTTCCCACTCAGGCCCAGGGAAGTGGAGGTGAGCTGGGGGGCGAGGGGGGCGAGGAGGGCCGCCCGTGCTGCAGCAGGTAACCGGGGAGGGGGGGCGTGCAGGGGAACCACTCCCAGCCCCAGCTCACCTCCGCCACCCTTGGCCTGAGCGGGAAGCCGCGGCCTGCTTCTCAGTCCTCCCCTGCTTCCCGCCGAACAGCTGATTCGCAGGAAGCCGGCGGGGGGCGGGCGCGGAGAAGCAGAGCGGGGCGGTTCAAGGGAGGAGGCGGAGGCGGAGGTGAGATGATCTGGGACCGGGCATGCGGCAGGGAGCTGCCGCTGGGTGCTCTGCACCCACCAAATTTTCCCCGTGGGTGCTCCAGCCCCGGAGCACCCAGGGAGTCAGCACCTAAGGCACCATTTTTGATGTGATCAGTGGGGGAGCAGCCGCTCCCCCGCCCCTAGGAGCCAGAGGGACCTGCCAGATGCTTCCTGGGAGCTGCCCCAGGTAAGCGCCTCCGGGACTCCACACCTCGCCCCCCGGCAGGTGCCTCTGGCTCTTAGGAGTGGGGTGGGCACCCACTACAGTGGCCCAAGAGACCCTCCTGCCCAGTTCTGGTGGCAGTCAGGGGACAGGGGAGGGGGGTGGATGGGGCAGGGGTCCTGGGGGGGCGTCAAGGAACATGGGGGGGTTGGATGGGGCAGGAGTCCCGGGGGGCGGGGGTGGGCAACGACCCCCTCGTGGGGTGAGGAGGGAACCTGTTGTTAAGATTTTGGCAGCTCATCACTGCTTACAGCACATGCTAAAGTTAAACATCTTGAATCACCAAGGCTTTAATCTTTCCGTGAGTACATTCCTCTATTTAGATGCAGGATAGATATTGGAATGTACTCATGGAAAGGTGAAAGTAAAGACAGATATTTAATAAAAGCATCTCTTTGCTCTCCTAATTCACTGATTTATTTCACACTAAAAATACCTCATCTCACCCAGTCTCCAAGTGATCCGGAGTGTCATTTAAACTCCATTCAAATGAACCCATGACGATAAGGGATCTCTAAGAGTTGCATAATCCTGCACTCATAGAAAACCAAGTTGTCCGTGCCGTGGAACTGCGGTTGGCCTCGCTCCCTCTCTGTTAGGTGATGCGTTTGTCACCTCCACCCGCATCAGCTCAGATATATCACACTGCCAACTTACAAACTGGCAGCCCCCAGCCTGCTTCTGCTTCTGTGTGTAGGAAAGGAGATAAAGGTGTTACTGGTAAAGAATACCAACACACCTTCCAGACTCTCATGGAACTGATGCAGCCATATTCAGCTCGGGGAGACGAACGCTGAGGATTCGGAAACCTCTTTTAACTAAATTTCCCTGTTTTCAGTGGAAATAAAGTATTACAACTACAAGCTGTTCCAGCAAAGCTTCCCTAAACAGATAATCGGATTTGCATAATTGGGTGCTGCTGGGACTTAAATAATTCATCAACATGGCAGCCTCTTTCTAGTAGCCAAACAGAGCCACACAACTTCAGTAAATTGTTCTTGGGGCCTGAGATGTGCGATGCCTATGGCCAAGGAAGGGGTGGTTTTGTGGGTAGTTCTTGTGGGGATAACAAATACACTACATCATGGAGAGGATGTTCCTCTCTGCCCATTAAGGAGGCCTGGTATATGCAGGCTGGTTAGCTCAGTTGTTTGGTAATGGGCTCTGCACCCTTCAACTTCCAGGTTGCTAGTTCAAAGCCAATCTACAGTCAAAAGCAAGCAAGAGCTGTTACCATTGGATGGCTGTTGGTTAGCCCTTGTGTCATGGGTTGGCCCCTCTCCCTCAAGCCAGTGTTACGACTGCTGGTTGATAGTCTCAGGAAAAAGCTGCAACTCCACCCTTACCTACAAAGGGTAGATGAGTAGTACAGCTGGGGTAATGTGGACCTGTCACTATGGTGTGGGTATATAGACAGATCTAGGCCTCTGTACCCCTCACTTTTCACCAGCACTAAATGTACATACCCAAGAAGGGATGTGATCTATTAGGCTGTAAGCTGTCTGGGGCAGACACCATCGACTACTCTGAGTTTGTACAGCTCCTAGCACAACGGGGCCCTGTGCCCAGTTGATCCCTAGGTGGCAGCACTACTAAACAAGAGTGATGATAACATGCCAAGCTTTGGGGAGGTAGTTTCTAAATAAATTGGAAGAACTACTTTTAAAATGTAGGTGATGGGTGGATGTATCATTCTCCTGGCCGGAAGGGATGCGGGCGAGAAAGGAGTGCGACTGCAGACATCTAGAATGTGTGTATGGATAAGGCCCCGCATTGAGATGTACAATGAACAAAGGGGTTTGGGTAATGGGACGGCCACAAGAGATCCAGCACGAATGAGGTTTCAATCCCCATCCCAAACGGCTAGGTATCTCCCACAGAAGTGGCACTCTGTAGGAGTGGAGCTTTATTGGTGCAATCCTAGGGGGCCTAACTGACCTTAATTTAACTAGAGTCTGGCAAAGCAGGACTGCACTGCCTTGAGATATGTGAGTCTGAGCATTTTAAATATAAAGACAGTTCTCTGAGCTCGAGTTATAATACAGTACAACACACATGAGTACAGGGAAGGCATTGTTTAGATTGTACCACGCTCCATAGAGAAAGTATATAGATAATTTCCAGGTGCAGAGGAAAGAACAAGAGCCCCTCACAGAAATGCTTATAAAAACACATTTTTGCAGGACCCTATTCCTGGTGGGCCTAGAAAGCTAAACAGCCTGGAAGTTGCAGACTTCCCTGGCTAGGTGGAAACCACCTTTCTGATTGGCATTTGGCTGGTTCTCTGGGTTAGAAGTGCGGAGGGGGATGGAGGAAAGGCCATAGCAGAATTCTACTGACAAACAACTGCCTGATAACCTGGATGTCTGGGTTTGCTTCTGTTGAATAATCTGCTGTAGCTGGTTCTCACCCTGTTCTTTGCTTGCCTGCCTTACGGAGCATTTCCAACACTCTCACTTTTTTTCCCCCCTTTTTTCTGCCAAGGCACATTGGCCTGGGACTTCATTTCTCTACATCACAAGCTACCAGCAGAAACCTTGTCATTGCAATTTTTCACATATTTTCTTCTGCTGTGTTTTTTATCTCTGTGAAATCTCTTCTCCCCGGCTCGTGGCCATAGGCTACTTACTAGACTGGAACAAAACCACCTCAATCTTAAACAAAATGAACATAGCAAAGAAAATGAAAAACAATCACAAGAAAGAGTAGTAGTGCCCAGACTTATCACCATCAGGAGTTTTCCTCCCACCGGGTCAGGAGGTTCAGGATTGTGAAGCAAAGCAGAGGAAGAGAGAGGCCCTGTGGTGTTCTAACTTCAGTATCAGTAGTTGGGCTCGTTGCCTTATCTGATGACATTGGTGGGCAGACAGCACATCGAATCCATTTGCTGTTGCCATTTCATCATGTCGATCTCATATCACAGTGAATTTCACTCGTGGATGTTGTGTCCAAGCTGTGGGCTGGAATTATAGTCTGCAAATCTGGCAGGTAAATAGATGTAGTAGTGTGGGGGGGATATCAGAGAGGCATGATGTCCAGCAATGAATGGTACAAATGAATGAATGAGAGGTACCAAATCTCTCCGGGGCAGAGGGACCTGTTAGACAAGTACAATGCACTATTCTTCAGTGAGTATGCTATCAGCACCAAGAAAGCAGCAGACACAACAGCAACAAAGGTTCGTAGACCTTTCCTCCCTCTTCTTTCTTTCTTTCTTTCTTTCTTTCTTTCTTTCTCCTTCTTCGTCGTCTTACCTCCTCCTTCTTGTACTTTTTCCCTCTACAACCTTCTTCCTCCTCCTTCCCTGCATTTGCTTTCTGTCTCCTTTTAACATCTCAATTAAATTGATGAGGTTTGTTTGGTTCACAAGCCAGGTAAACTTTGATGAGCTTTAAAAAAATAAACATTAGGCTTTGCTCCTCAGGTGGCTTTCTTCCCAACTTCTCATGGTTCCAGTCACAACTCTAATTTAGAATGTTCAGCTGGTTAACGAACACAGGGAATACTGAACACTCAGCGAGACACACACACACACATACACGCTTCCAGATGTTGTATCCTTTTAATAAGGATTGGAGCGACATGAAATTAAAGCCTTCAGAATTGAAAAACAAAACAACCTACGAGACGGGTACTTAGTCACATTGCCAGTTTTACCCTACGGACTTTTTTGGGTTTAATCCTGAAATAGCATGCTCTCTCCGCTCCTTGAAAATATCCTATTTCCTTGCACTGGAAATAGTCGCCAAAGGATTAGGCAACCCTGCCGCATTATATCAAATGCACACACGTGCTATCTCAGCATCTCTCTCTCTCAGACACTGACATGGACACACAAATGTTTTCACATCAAGTGTATAATTTCATAGTCTGTGTCAACCTCTGTATGGCCTCCCCCTCCCATCTTCTCTGGCTTATCAGTTTCCGTTCAAATCCTAAAATAATTTATTTAAGTTTTGCAGCTTTGGATAAAAATTAAATTAAAGAAAAAGTCTCTGAAGGAGCTGTTAGTCCTTTTTATTACCTTATGATCACAAACACACAACATCCATTATTTTTTATCCCTGTGAATATAGGCAGACTTATCTATGGGAGCCATCTAAGTACGTAGATGGGCCAAAACATATAAATGGTCACTGATTTGGGGTTTCTAAGGGGGTCTGGTTTTCAGAAGTGCTGAGCGCCCTCCAATTGAAGTCAATGGGAACTAGGGGCACTCATGACCTCTAAAAGTTGGGGGCAAAGCATCTTGAGTTGGGCATCCATCTTCAGTGGCCACTTCTGAAACGCTGCTCTCATATATTTTCAGCCAATAAGATTACAGATTTTGGCCCAGTGTCTGACTCAGAATCCAGCCATGTTGACTGAGGCACATAGGGGCAAGAGGACTTGGCCCATGTTGAATTAGTGACTAAGACAGAACTATCATTCAGGAACCTTCTAGCTTTAATCACTCATTACGTTACCCTCCACCATACATCTTCCCGTTTGGGTAAACAAGTAACATGTAGACGTGAGCAAACTGGTGCAGAGAGAATCTGAATTCTTGTTGACCTTCACCCAAAAGCCAACCCCAGCCTGGTCCCAGCTATTTCTGAGACACAGGACAGTTTGGTTAACTTTCTCCCTGTTATTTCATTTGTGCTGCTTCTGCACTTCTGCCAGGACCAGAACAGGAAGTGCCCAAATACTGCAAATCAGGTGTTTTTAAAATTTTACTTCTGGCCCAGAGGGAAGGAGGAACCCACCAGAAATTGCCCAAGAAACCACATCCTCATGAGATCTCCAGAATATTTTTTGTAGGACCAGGAGGTAGGGATAAGCTTGCGATAATCAGTCAAACTGTGTATCCAAACCAAACTCCAGACCTATTATTATTATTTATTTGTATTGTGATAGCACCATGGGGCCCCAATCACAGAGCAGGGCCCCGTTGTACAAGGTGCCATACAAACACAGAACAGAAAGACAGTCCTGCCTCAATGAGTTTACAAGCCAAGTAACCCTAACAAGGTTCAGCCCTCATGAGTAATATCAAGCCCAGGTGTAAATCCCACTCCATCGGTACTAGCAGTCCAGGAGGCCTTGCAAAAGTTGAAATTACTCAGGGGAAAGAGTCAAGCTCCAATTCCTCATTTTTTCGACAAAGGGAGGTGAGAAGCAGCAAGGGGCACCAGAGGGAAGAGAGGAAGACCAGCAGGGATGAGGAATGCTGCCAGATCTCTTCCCTCAATTTAGAAAGCTCCCACTGCTTCTGAGGGGCAGGGGGAAGCTCTTGGCAGTTCCTTTGAACCCATTCACTTGCCCGTGGTCTGTTGCCCCTTCTAGCTACAATGGCAGCTCCTAGACCTCTGAGAGAAGAATTTGTTGAACAACAGCTCACTCTTCTGAGGAGCAGTAGACAAGGGTTACAACCTCTGTTGGGCAACCACCAGCATACGTGAGGAAGGACCTTTGGGCGGGGGGAAAGGAAAAGGGGAGAGACCTAAGGGGAGAGGTGAGTTGAGGGGCAAAGACAACAAAGCCTGCAGTAGCATGCCTTAGGACAAACATATTGGGTATTTTGTCACACATAACATTGCGGTCAAGGGAAACATATGGAAGGGAATGGTCATTGGGCAAATACAGTCACATCATGAAAGGCAACTGACCAGTTCTTCCTCTCCTCCTCACCCATAGTCAGGCCAACTTCAGCCTAACTAGGCTCAACAATTTGCGGCTATGATTTTAACACAGAAGCACGGAGGCGGGCATATGCCACTTTATGACTTTTCCAGAGCCGTGCATGCCAAAGCTAGCCAGGGTACAGCAGCAGAGCAAAGGAAAATGAGATACAGTGAAGGGAATACAAAAAGAAAAGTACCATAATCAACACCAGGTGTAGGCCAATTAAACCGTAGTTCCCAGGTGTTCACAGGAGGATACTCGCTCATAATTTACCCAAACAAATCCGCTCTTAAAAACTCTCAGGAGTTTTGCAGAAAATCGCATTTCTCTTTAGGGCTCTTTAAAAAATATTTAAAAGCACTTTTGTCTGTACACACCAGCTCCACGCTCCGGGAACAGCTCCCTCTCAAGACGCGAGAGTTGATCATATCCGACTAAAGCAGTAGCAGGCAATTTTCCCTGACACTGAAGCAGGAGAATCCTCCCTTCCCGCAGCTCTCCTGCCACAGATGTCCATTCTCGTTCTTTTCTGTCTTTCCCCACCAGGTTTCAGGCTCTTTGGCTGAGATTCTCAAAGGCGTCTTAAGGCACATAGGTGCTCAAACCCCCTGATATTTCGATGGGATTTGGCAACCGAACTCCAGGCTCCTTTGAAAATCACAGCCTTTACCACGTATTTGTCTCAATCAGAATTTCTCTCCATTGCCCCATTGTTTTGATTAAGAGGAAGGTGCAGATCCAGTGGGCATAGTTGTCAGTGACCGGTACGTGGGCTGTCACGCCTGCTGGTCAGAGCAGGAATCTCTAGCCAGGAATCGGAGCAGGAGCCAGAGGCCAGGTGGCAGATCCAAGGGTCAGAGTTGAAGTCAAAAGTCAGGAATCTGAGCTGAGGGTCAGGACCGAGTCATCTGGAGTAAGGCAAGGCAGGGGTAAGGCAGGAGCAGGGCTGGAACAAGAGAGAGGCAGGAGCTATTGAAGACATGGCAAATATTTTGAGCAGCCACTGAACTGCTGCTGGGCTTAGGAGGCCGTCTGCTCGCTCTTCCAGCCAGTCAGGGAATGTAGCCAGTCAGGCAGCACACTACAGGCCAGCTGTGCTCATTAGGTTTCCCAGAGATTGGCTCTGCTGCAGGCCCTGATTCTTGACAAAGTATTGCACTGTATCACACAAAGACCTAGAGCACTCCCAATCTGATTCACTGCACAGCGACCTACCATATCCTTTCCCTCCTACCAGGAAAAGCACCTTAACTCTGACTACCATGCAACCTATCAAAGCATCCCAGTGACAAACACTCCAGACCCCTCCTAACTGAGCAAACCTACCTGTCCCTGACCCAGCTTCCAGTTCTAAGAGTTTATTTTCAGTGCGAAGTTAACTTGAGTTCTAACTCAAGTGTTACCCCCAATTTGAGTCCTGTCCACACACAAAAAACCCTTAACTTGGGTGTAGTGGTGCTTTTAACCCCAGTTGGCTCGCTGCTCAGGGATACAGGCTAAAGCTCAAGTTAGCACAACTCTCAGCTGCTTGGATTTCCACTCTCTGTAGTATGGATGCAGTCTAGCTTGACTTGACTGCTGCTCGTCCTCCAGTGCCTTCCCACAATTCCCCTGTGTGACCAGAAAGGGCAGACAAGTTCTCCCACAATTCACCGGGGAAGAATACATAGAGCAGCTCAGCTTTTAGAAGCACAAAGATTCATGGAAGGTGCCCCTGGAAGGTGTAGCACCACTTATGAGTGCACTACTAATGTGGACACAAGACTGAGTATTATTTCCTAGTGTGTTCACTCTCACTTGACCTAAGCTAACTCAAGAAGAGTGACGCAAATGTAGCTAACTCTAATTAACTCTGCAGTGAAGACATACCCTAAAAGTCTCTCCCAACCTCCAGAGACATGAGGTCCAGTGTTGTGCTCCTGGGTCCAAAATGGTCCATGGCATAAGTCAGAGTAGCCCCTGCCCGATGCTCTGCCTATGGGTTGCAATGTAGACTAGAATCCCTGTACCTCCATGAGCAATGGGCCTGCCCCTAAAACATCTCCTGCACTGAAGCTTAAGGAAAGGGAAATAAAGGACCAACTATATCTCATTAACAGTCTCTATGCACCGCCAGAGGAAGGCCCCAGGCAATGAAACCATCCTGCACTTCATGTCAGCTAATGCATTTAACCTGACTGCCCAGTCTTAGCTCCCAAACATCCTTAGCAATAAATCCCCCTGACACTTCCCACCCTCCCAGCCCCAAACTGTCACATTATTTTGAATGTACTAGTAACAAACACCCTGACGCCCTCCCTGTTTCCAAAACTCCCCGGCACCTCAGCCAACAACAAGCCCCCCAACGCCTCTTTCTTTTGGGAGAGAACCTGAGACATGTTTAATAGGCAGAGTCTAATCCTGTTGGCTTTCAAATCCCTTCAAGTTCCACTATAGCTAATGGAAACGGACGGTGCCTATCGGGTCACAGGGCTGGATCCCTCCCAAGCATTCCTAGATTTGGTTGACTGCAGCGGGAGATGCACACGCTCAGAACTTCTTAGGGTGCTTCCTGTTTTTGCAACCCTCAGTAAAATTACAAAAGAAAATCATCTGGCTGCTGTACCACTGAATGCTGGTCGTCATCTGGGCTGGAGGTTGCTGGTCGCCGTCAGGGATGCGGTGGCTGTCTCTGCCGTTTAACATTAGGATTTAACACATCAGATGTCATCTTTTAGTTAAAAAATCTTCAGGTGATTCCACCAGTGAATATCTGATCCTGGGGGTGGGGGGGTCTCCACTTCCTTGCACCTGGCATGGTCACTGATGTTACATGGCTGCACACGTACGGGTGCAGGTGTAACTCATTGTTCAGTGCATGTTACAAGCGCCTCTTCAGTGCCCAGTCCACAGCAGCTGGGAGTCTGTTGGATATGGCTCCCAGTGAGGTGACCTGGTCTGTTAGCTCACGTTGTTGTGGCACGTGCTTCAACTCTAGAGGTCCTTGTTTCTATCCTTGGTGATGAGCAACATGACAGTTGTTACACAAGGCAGTGGGGAAGAAAACATCTCTATGTATGAAACATTCTTGCCTGTGCAATTAATAACACCTGAGATTAGTAAAGCTGAAAGTATTTTTAAAAATCTAATGATCATTTCTGCTGTTTCTTTGCTTTTTGGCATTACGCTTGGCTTGGTGTATCTAAACAGGCTAGTCAATTTCTCCCTTTATAGTCAATTTCTTTACCTGTTTCAAATGCCCATGTGATGGGGGCAGAAAATCCCCAATGGGGGATGCTTAAACTCCATCAAAAACTAGGTACATATCCCTTTTTTTATTTAAACAGTTTGATGGCAGTATTTCTATTAATGCTAGAATTTATGAAAACTCTTTAGCCTGCTCAAAACCCAAATTTTAAGCCTAAACTTGCTGCCATTGTCCATCTAAGCACTGAGAATTCACAGCCTGATATCCTTTTCCCCGGCTTCATGTCTATTCCTTTGACAGCTGCTGTCAGAAGAGGTTTCCATTGCTTCCCAAGTCTGAGTAACTGATTCATTATAAAGTCAACGTGACAGGTGAGGAAAATAGACGAACACCTTTGCTTAACCGCTGAACTGATACCTCTAGAAATCAGTCTTCAAGGGGGCTGATTATTCTTGCAGATGTCCAAGTGCCAGGAAAACAGTATGGTTCAGAAGCAGCAAAGAGATTGCGTTGGGGGTGGGGTAGAAGATCGCAGCATCAGCAAATGGATAAACAGTGCAGGCAGTAAAAAAAAAAAAAAATGTGTGTTGCAAAAACTTCAAAAGGCTAGAGGCAACGTGCCCGATCTAAATGGGCAAGAGGCCTGGTGCTCTCAGACAGAGGGCTCCATTATAGCCTAGTTCAGAGCTTTAGCTCAATGAGCCTTCCTCACCCTGAGAAATGAGGGAGAGATCTAAGTTCTGAAACTCCGAGGTCTCCACTTGCAGGGGTGGTTGCGGTGGTATGGGCCGGTGGGTTAGGAATCCTCGACACTGCACCTTAATTGGAGACAGTTCTATCTCAAGAAGCGCTTTCCATTCTAATGCCGGCTCAAGACATTATCATTGCATTTACCGTGAAAAGGGTGTCTGTGCAAATGTACGTCAAAATGCCGATAGGGGAAGAAATCTGCAGGATAAAGAGGTTTCTTCTTCCTGTTACCTTCAGAGGGTCTCACTGGTGCTGTCTCTTCTTATCCGGTTCAGGCAATATTGCAGTAGCCTGGCTGTGGAGCTGGGGTTATAATCTATTTGAATCAATTTTGCCTCTGAAGCAAAAATGGAGAGGGGGGGGGGAATCCCCACCAAAGTTATATGTAAACAACTGACTCTCGAACTGGTTCTGTGTCGGTGAGCCCCTGCCACTGAATTCAAAGGGGCTCTGCACAGATGCCGGGATTCGCCCAGGCAGGTCCAGCTGCAGGATTAGGAGGGCGGTAAGGAGTGATTTGCTTCCCTGCTTTGGAAACTTATTTCGACATGCAATAAACAGTGAGGGCCTGATCCTATGAGGATCACTGACTTCAACAGACATTGAGGGATGCTCAGCTCTGGCAGCTTGAGCGCCAGAAGTGAGGAACACCCACAACTCCATTAGCAACCGCAGGGTGTTCAAACCAGGCCCTGGGTATCTGGAAGTCCCGCTGATCCAAAGTTCAACGCACAACAATCATGGCTGAAAACATTCTTCCCTTCAATGCATTCAATAAATAAATGAAACTCCCCCCATATAGCACAATGCGCGCTCAGGGAATTACGCCAGGGGAGGGCCTGAGCACCTCTCAGCAAGAGAAAGGACAGAGGGAAATGCAGCTCAGCAGGACAGGCCACATTTCAATGTCATCACATTTTTCTGGACCAGCCTCAACTTGTTTATATCTGAAATTGACACATTTTATTGGGACTAAGTAGTATCATAAAACAAATAAAAGGCAGCCCTGATATTTCTTCTTCCCCTGCTGTCTCAGCCTCTGATGCCTCGACCTTCTCCTGTCTGCAACCGCTCCATATTTCAAAGCAAAAGAACCACAAAAACTCCCCCCCACACCCCAAAGTTTGCTGCTTCTTGAAATATTGGAAGATCTTTAAAAAAAAATAATGTGACAATAAAAAGTTATATTTCTTCACTGAGTATGGACTTTTATTTGCTAAAAAAGAAAATCTTTAGGAAAAAGTTTAGGGAACATGGATGGGAGGACCATTAAAGTCTCAAGAAGGCTAGTATGGACAGCCCATCAAATCTGGCCTATATCATTCTAGAATATGAATATCCTGATCACATCAGCCTGAAGTCACGCAAAACATCTAGCTAGTAAATCAATAGCTTCTGATTCTTCCTGTTCCAACTATCTGCCCCGCCCCCTTATGAAAAGGGAAGGTCGCCCTACCTGCCCAGGGCTGTGTAGTTTAAAACCTATCAAGTGCCATCTTGGTCTCTATCCCATCACAAGCTCAGCAGAGTTTGGGGGAGAAGCCTCCGTTACCTCCAAAATAATCTGAGATGCAGGAACCTGCGGTGGTGCTTCATTAGGGGGTACTCTGAGGCTCCCCTGAGCCTGCACCCCAGCCCAGTGACAGAGGGATTAATGCCATTGGAGGTGACAGCTCGGCGGAGAGGGTGTAATACTGAAATCCTTACCATCTGGGGTCGTTAAAAAAAGATCCCTTGGTACTTTTTGCAAGCACTGGAGTGTCTGTACCCAGAGCCCAGGCCAAATTTCAATGTGAGACGTGACATTCAGCTTCCCTAAGATTCTTCAAGGGGCTTCAGCTGCCTACAGTATTGTTCTTCGCTTCCTGCCCTAAGCCTGGAGTGTAGTATTGCTGGATATTGTGAGACACGTGCTGTGCTCCACCCCAGAGGTGGCTACTTTTTCTATAGTCTGCATATCCATTGTTAATGTTTGTGAAGAGTTTAGTTAGCATCCTTATGAATGAAATATGCTATGTCAGGTCATTACCATTCAATATCCTTCAACGTAGCTGTAAATCTAGCTCTTTGAAGCGTGAAGGGTTAAAGAAATAAGCAAGAGCAATGCCTATAGCAACCAGTTCATTCCCTAGTTTGAAAATATGTACACTCTCTTTATGCCTGAGTTATGGTGATAAATATGTTGAGGTTGTATTATTAGGAAGACAGTTGCAGTATCATGAAACTACTTGCTGTAATACACAATTCATGAGCTCCTGGCAACACTCTGCATTAAACCACTTAACACAGGTCACTTCTCCAAAGTTTAGACATTTGCATTCTAACCAGAAGCCTGGCTGGGAGCTGCAGCTTACTCCATGCTGTTCAGATTTCAACTGGAGGCTATCGGAGAGCAGAAGACAGCGTTCCACTTTTTGGAACACCTTGACCCATAGACCTGAGGAAAAGCTAATGATATGATCCCAAGCATGGCTTTTAAAATCTCCTTTAACCAAGTGATGTGTCGTGCAGAATAACTGGGTAGCAGAAATTAGTTTTTAAAAATGGTTTTCCAATGCAGCAGAGAATCTAGTTGAGATGCTGTAAGGAAGCCCTATATGTATATATCAGTCTCCTTCCAGGCTGAGCCAATGTGTCGAAACAAACAGGGCAAACTCACCCACACCTTTGTGGACTGAACCAGAGTTTACTGAAACAAAGGCTGCCTTGGAAACCCACCCACAGTCTGCTAACTGGCAGGAGGAGACACTCAAACACAGCCAAAGGGGAAAAGACTGCAGCCCCACCGAGGCCTTCATGACTTAGCAAGCTATACCCTTCTCTTTCATGGCAGATTTCATTACTTGAGCCCCTGGAGTCCCTGATGGAAAGTCTTCTCTGCAGATGGGCTCACCCCCTGCCTAAAAACTATTCCTGGCTCTGCACCCAGCAAATATTATTGTTCTTCAACTCTGATTACCCATAATCCCCACCAAACTCATCTTTGGTAGACCATGGACCTGTTCGGAGGCTGCAGACAGAGGACTTACCTTCAAAAATAATTAATAACAGAGATATTTAGAGGGGAAGAAAAATTATGGACGAGTGGCAGCAATAAATTGTCATTCTCAGAACGTATCCCCCCAAAAAAGGATTAGTTCATAAAAATGTTACTGGATAAATAATAGGTTATTTCATTGTGTAAACACCAGCCTAAAAATAACTTTATTGGATTTAAAACAACTATAGCAGCTCAATCTATTCATCATTTTAACATATATATCTAAAGTCACAACAAATTTATTAAAATGTTATATCCTGTAATCTGCCTGATCAAAAGCAGCTAAATCGCTGGGCTTTGAATGTCTTGTTAACAAACAATTAATCACAGCTGCTGAGTGCAGCAAAAGAGCTAATTTAGATTTTTACCTTTCTTGATGGCCTGGGGAACGTGTTCACTACCTGTCAGGCCCACCTTCAGATCAGTAAAAGCCACACCACCATTAACACAGAGAAACACCTCATTCAGGTTCCCCTGAGCTAGAGCAGCATGAGACACCCCCATTTTCAGACTTTGATGGTTGATATCCACCTAATATTTTAGCAATGAATCTCTTTCCTTGATCTCTTAAGTTTGCCCCGGCTGAGTGAATGGATTGCTCGCCAGTTCCAGATCCAAATTGGCCTGAGTAATGAATATATATAGCCCATCTTATCATAGAATATCAGGGTTGGAAGGCACCTCAGAAGGTCATCTAGTCCAACCCCCCGCTCAAAGCAGGGCCAATCCCAATATTTGCCCCAGATCCCTAAATGGCCCCCTCAAGGATTGAACTCACAACCCTGGGTTTAACAGGCAAATGTTCAAACCACTGAGCTGTCCCTCCCCCGAAACCTGGATAATGTATAGAAAACTCTTTAATTTATAGGACTAAACTGTGTTGGTTTGTTATTTTCCTTCTCACAAATTGCTACAAGGTTATTTTCTAGCCTGATGCGACCCTGTTATTCAAGGGTGGGTTTTTTTTTTTCCTTTTCTTTTCTTTTTTAATGAAAAGCTCCCAGAAAACTCCTCTCTTGTATTCTGATATTGTAAATAATTGATCATAAAGATAAAACACTTTGGCTGGACCAAAGCCAACATTTACCCTCGATATCTGCAGAATAAATTGAAGCACACAAAGGGGCCCAGTGTGTAGCCAGTTTCGTGGGGCCATTAAACCATCAATGCAGTTCAGACATTTGTTTGGATAAATTGTTTGTGTTTGTTATCATTTCTTAGTAAAACTAATTAAGGAACTAATTGATTGTTTTGTTGTTCTACTAATTAACTCCATATGGTGCACATCTCCATGGAGATATAGTATGAGTTATTGAAACTTCTGTGATTGAACGTGTTGCCATTGGGTTAAGGGACAATTCTTTAAATCTAAGCATCCTTTATATTTAAATTTCCTTTCTACATCTTCCTCTAACCTTCCCACCTCTTCTCCATGGCTATTAACTGTCTATTCAACATGTACCCCAAGAGCAAACAATCTGAAAAGGGACTACAGACCTGCTGAACATGCAAAATAGATGTATTTATTTTTAAAAAAAAAAACAGTAAGGAAGACAGGGAGATGGGCACTGACTATGTAAGCACGTTCATTTGCAGGGTCCTGAGTTCCCTCAAGTCCCACTGAAATCAGAATCTCACCATGAAGTGCAAACAGATGCCGTGACCCTACAGAAAAAGCCCTTGTTACTGCTTGCTAAAATTGGGAACAAACCAGATTTTCTGTTTTATGGGAAACTCCAAAATTTTAAACAAATCATTCCAAAATGGAATGAAAACAAAACAAAGATAGAAATATCCCATGAAATGAACTTCCAGTTTTTTTTTGTTTTGTTTCGTTCCAATTTCAACCTTTTAAAACTTATCAAAATATTTTTGTCTCAAAAATGAATTTCATTTCAAGTGGTTTCAAAATGAAACGTTGAAACTTTTTCTTCCAAAAATGTCAAAATGGAATATTTTGACATTATTTAAATGTTTTGTTTAAGGTTTTATTTAGTACAGGAGTCCAAAATGTAATTTTGTCAAAATCTACATGTTTTTCAAAATGACTCAATTTTAACAAAAATAGCATTTTGTGTCAAAAACCATTTCAATGAAAAATTTCCAACCAGGTCTGCAGCTTCCTTTCATGCAAAAATCATAGAATATCAGGGTTGGAAGGGACCTCAGGAGGTCATCTAGTCCAACCTCCTGCTCAAAGCAGGACCGATCCCCAATTAAATCATCCCAGCCAGGGCTTTGTCAAGCCTGACCTTAAAAACTTCTAAGGAAGGAGATTCCACCCTCTCCCTAGGTAACGCATTCCAGTGTTTCACCACCCTCCTAGTGAAAAAGTTTTTCCTAATATCCAACCTAAACCTCCCCCACTGCAACTTGAGACCATTTCTCCTTGTTCTGTCATCAGCTACCACTGAGAACAGTCTAGAGCCATCCTCTTTGGAACCCCCTTTCAGGTAGTTGAAAGCAGCTATCAAATCCCCCCTCGTTCTTCTCTTCTGCAGACTAAACAATCCCAGTTCCCTCAGCCTCTCCTCATAACTCATGTGTTCCAGTCCCCTAATCATTTTTGTTGCCCTCCGCTGGACTCTTGCCAATTTTTCCACATCCTTCTTGTAGTGTGGGGCCCAAAACTGGACACAGTACTCCAGATGAGGCCTCACCAATGTTGAATAGAGGGGAACGATCACGTCCCTCGATCTGCTGGCTATGCCCCTACATGTACATCCCAAAATGCCACTGGCCTTCTTGGCAACAAGGGCACACTGTTGACTCATATCCAGCTTCTTGTCCACTGTAACCCCTAGGTCCTTTTCTGCAGAACTGTTGCTGAGCCATTCGGTCCCTAGTCTGTAGCGGTGCATGGGATTGTTCCATCCTAAATGCAGGACTCTGCACTTGTCCTTGCTGAACCTCATCAGATTTCTTTTGGCCCAATCCTCTAATTTGTCTAGGTCCCTCTGTAGCCTATCCCTACCCTCCAGTGTATCTACCTCTCCTCCCAGTTTAGTGTGATCTGCAAACTTGCTGAGGGTGCAATCCACACCATCCTCCAGATCATTTATGAAGATATTGAACAAAACTGGCCCCAGGACCGACCCTTGGGGCACTCCACTTGATACCGGCTGCCAACTATACATGGAGCCATTGATCACTACCCGTTGAGCCCGACAATCTAGCCAACTTTCTATCCACCTTATAGTCCATTCATCCAGCCCATACTTCTTTAATTTGCTGGCAAGAATACTGTGGGAGACTGTGTCAAAAGCTTTGCTAAAGTCAAAGAACAACACGTCCACTGCTTTCCCCTCATCCACAGAGCCAGTTATCTCGTCATAGAAGGCAATTAGATTAGTCAGGCATGACTTGTCCTTTGTGAATCCATGCTGACTGTTCCTGATCACTTTCCTCTCCTCTAAGTGCTTCAGAATTGATTCCTTGAGGACCTGCTCCATGATTTTTCCAGGGACTGAGGTGAGGCTGACTGGCCTGTAGTTCCCAGGATCCTCCTCTTCCCTTTTTTAAAGAGGGGCACTACAGTAGCCTTTTTCCAGTCATCCAGGACTTCCCCCGATCGCCATGAGTTTTCAAAGATAATGGCCAATGGTGCCGCAATCACATCCGCCAACTCCTTTAGCACTCTCGGATGCAGCGCATCCGGCCCCATGGACTTGTGCTCGTCCAGCATTTCTAAATAGTCCCGAACCACTTCTTTCTCCACAGAGGGCTGGTCACCTCCTCCTCATGCTGTGCTGCCCAGCGCAGCAGTCTGGGAGCTAACCTTGTTCGTGAAGACAGAGGCAAAAAAAGCATTGAGTACATTAGCTTTTTCCACATCCTCTGTCACTAGGTTGCCTCCCTCATTCAGTAAAGGGCCCACACTTTCCCTGACTTTCTTCTTGTTGCTAACATACCTGAAGAAACCCTTCTTGTTACTCTTAACATCTCTTGCTAGCTGCAACTCCAGGTGTGATTTGGCCTTCCTGATTTCACTCCTGCATGCCCGAGCAATATTTTTATACTCTTCCCTGGTCATTTGTCCAATCTTCCACTTCTTGTAAGCTTTTTTTTTGTGTTTAACATCAGCAAGGATTTCACTGTTAAGCCAAGCTGGTTGCCTGCCATATTTACTATTCTTTCTACACATCGGGATGGTTTGTCCCTGTAACCTCAATAAGGATTCTTGAAAATACAGCCAGCTCTCCTGGTCTCCTTTCCCCCTCATGTTATTCTCCCAGGGGATCCTGCCCATCAATTCCCTGAGAGAGTCAAAGTCTGCTTTTCTGAAATCCACGGTCCGTATTCTGCTGCTCTCCTTTCTTCCCTGTGTCAGGATCCTGAACTCGACCATCTCATGGTCATTGCCTCCCAGGTTCCCATCCACTTTAGCTTCCGCTACTAATTCTTCCCGGTTTGTGAGCAGCAGGTCAAGAAGAGCTCTGTCCCTAGTTGGTTCCTCCAGCACTTGCACCAGGAAATTGTCCCCTACCGTTTCCAAAAACTTCCTGGATCGTCTGTGCATCGCTGTATTGCTCTCCCAGCAGATATCAGGGTGATTGAAGTCTCCCATGAGAACCAGGGCGTGCGATCTAGTAACTTCCGTGAGTTGCCAGAAGAAAGCCTCATCCACTTCATCCCCCTGGTCCGGTGGTCTATACCAGACTCCCACCACAACATCACCCTTGTTGCTCACACTTCTAAACTTAATCCAGAGACACTCAGGTTTTTCTGCAGTTTCATACTTGAGCTCTGAGCAATCATACTGCTCCCTTACATACAGTGCAACTCCCCCCACCTTTTCTGCCCTGCCTGTCCTTCCTGAACAGTTTATATCCATCCATGACAGTACTCCAGTCATGTGAGTTATCCCACCAAGTCTCTGTTATTCCACTCACATCATAATTCCTTGACTGTGCCAGGACTTCCAGTTCTCCCTGCTTGTTTCCCAGGCTTCAAAAGGATTGTCTTGCTAAAGTACTGGACTGGGATTCAGGAGATCTAGAGTCAAATCCCAACCCTGCCACAGACTCCCTGCTAGAGCTTGGGCAGATCACTTAACATCTCAAATTCCTCATCTTCAGAATGGGGATAATACTACTTTCCTCATATCCTATGTCTATCTCATCTATTTGGATTGTAAACTCTTCAGGGTAAGAAGTGTCTGTTACTAGGGGTTTGTACAGCACCTAACACAGTGGAGGCCTGATATTGTTTGGTGCCTTTAGGCGTTACTGCAATATAAATTATTGTCACTCCATGGCTAGGGGAACTTATTCCACATCTCAGAGGTCCACAGCTGTTCAAATCCCAGTACAGGCCACTACTTGTAATGACTCCTCTGTCTGGGTCAGCTGCAAGGATTAAACCCCAGACTTCTGCACCTAAAAACATCCACTTCTACTGTACAACCAGGTCCATCAGCTTGGAAGGTGTACCAGACTCATACACCACTTACGTGACCCCAGTCACTAGAGGGGGACAAAGACACATATAGCCAGTAAGTTACAATAATAGTAGTCACTTGCAAGAGCTTGTAAAGCAGATGGAGCTCAGTGCTGTTCTCAGAAACATGAATGTGACTGCCACTGCGGGCAACAACACACAACTGCTCCTCGGGCTGGAACAAGTACAGCCAGAACAATGGCAAGTGGAACTTGGCAATGGCAAGTTGTGATAACGAGCCTACCTGTTCTGTATTCACCGAGGATCCAGCTCAATACCAGTGGGGACAGGATGACAAAATGGCAGGAGACCACAGGCACCTAGAGATCCAAGGGTGCAGTAGAAAGAAAACAAATCTAATAGTTGCCAAAAGCTACACCCACTAGTCATTGTGGCTATAGCTCATTCTGCCTATGGCCATTTCCGCCACTTCCCCCAGAAGTGCTGCAGTCCTCTAGCACAGAAAGATATTCAGCACCTGCAGGCTTGCTCCCGGGTAACCAGATACACACCACAAGATGAAGTTAGAGAGTAGCTATCTTTGTAATGAGGACAACCCAGTGGTTGCTAAAGAAAACCCTCAGTCATGTGACAGAGTCACATGTTAGCCGCCACACAAAGTATGATCTGAAACTTAGCTGCAACAAACTTATTTTTCCCCAAAAAATATTTTATTTTTTAATAAATACATAAACACGGCAGAGGGTAAATGTACGAAGCTCGGTGTATGAGCTGGCTTTGATGGGAGTTGCATGCTAATTCTCTTCATGCTGCATCTATAAATAAGCCAAAAGAGGATGAGGGTCTGGAGTGGGAGTGGAAAGACTGGAGCAAAGTTTCAGATTTTCACCCAGTTCAGCACCAATACAGAATGTATAAACACAATTGTTAAAAGTCCTCCTTGGAGGCTGCACCCTGACGGGATGGGAAGGCTTGTATGTTCCAGTGAGAGCTCTGCTGATGGGACATCTCTTATGGCCGCCCCCAGGCAGATCAATGGCTACAGATCAGACGAAAAGCAGCTCAACTGGTCCTCCACATTGGAGACTGAACGATACACCAACAACCTATCCTTGCAAACAAGTTAAGTTATAGAAACACAACAATGCAGCCAGTCCAGTGAACAGCAGGATAGACAGGAATAACGGAGCCTTGCTCATGCCCTAAACGATATCTGACGGTGCGGGAAGGATTCCGAGTCAGAATGCTGAAAGTGCTGGGCGGATCGATACATCTCAGGGCCGCCCTAGTGATGCCAACACTTCACAATATTTGGAGTTTTTTCTTAAAGCTCCAGCTTCTGGAGTCAAGTGGTTACTTGAGAATCTCAGCTGTCATTTTATTAAATAAAAAGTAAGCTTCTAGCTCTCAGGGTTGTGGAGAAAAACTTCAAAACATGACCCAAGTGCAAGCAAAGGACTGAAAAGGACAACCAAAAATATTAAATTTGCGGGAGGGTGTCATTTACTTTCTATGTCTCATGATGTTTAAGCTGATCTCATGCTGTTCTGTAGACTGACTCATGATTTCTGCATGCTCAGGGTTGACAACACTGAAGCCTAATTCTGCATTAATGAGAGCCTTGCAGCTGCCGGGTTACCCCTATCGAGCAACAGAGGAGTGCACAGCAAACCACACCATTAGCCTGACGAGGATCGGCTTTAAGATGATGTCTCCTCAGATGCACCCATCCCCAGTCACTGCCCTGCCCTTCTCACATGCCGTCCTTCACAGAGAAAGCAAAAAAAGCCAACAGGACAGAGACTAACCATCTCCATTGTGGACTGTGCTCCATATAATTCATTCCCCCACCTAGTCTTCCTGACAAACGAAGGTGGGGACCAGACACCATGAGGGAGTTTAGTGGCAGGCTGTTGGCTGGAAGTTGAAACAGAGGGAGAGCAAGTGAGAGAGACTTTTGTTTTTGCTTGGTATTCTTTAGTATTCAGCCCTGACCTATTTTAGCCTTAAGCGCCACATCGTGACTGATGATCGCTCTCCTCTGGCCTTTGTTTTCAGCCTTCAGATTGTTGATCTGTTACAGAAATGATGTTGTCTGAAGCACCTCGGATGATCATCGAGGCAGCAATCAGCTCACCCTTCGACAAGCCATTGAAACAGTCAGGCAAGCGGCCGCATTAGCCTGTCAATTTCGGCTCTTCGAACTGTTAGAACAATTTTGGTGAATTACAAGCAATAGAAAATCACTTTAGGTTCTCATTAGCTGGGAGACAAGAATGATGATAAATGCTTGGGGACTTTGAAAAGGCTTATTGCACGCATAAGTGCCAAGATTTACAGCCATGCTCTGCAGCAGGCCTATTTAACCCTGGGCTTGCTGGAAAACTGGGGTACTTACCCACCAGATTCTGCCAATGCTATGAAAAAAATTGTGCCATGAGTAATGACCTACAGCATGAAATATCAGTGGGATCTGAACCCGAGACCTTCATATCCAAAGCACAGATCTCTACTCCTTGAGCTAAAAGAATAACTCCATTAGTTGGCAGCAGTAGTAGGCTATTATCATCTATGTAGACTAGCTATTACAGGGAGACACAACATGCACTGTGCAAGTCCGTTACAAAAGGATATTGCAGGGGCTGGTTGTCTAACATCATCTTTCCAATTCACCCAGTCAATACTGGTTTCAACAGGAATGTTTCCCTGCATCTACACTTTGAAAGCATTATTGTGCCAGGACATTCTGGGTTTCCTGAATTACCTGTCCCATAGAGTCCAGCAAGGTGTTTGGAGGGAATTTACAAACATGAGACAATGCATCATGGTATGGAGTTAAGGCAGCCAGCTGATGTGGTATAGTTGCATTCCTCATTTCTGCCTGTCTGTGCTGGGAAGAAATCATAGTAGCCTGCACTGGACCTCAACTAAAGACATGTTCAAGGGGATTGCCAATTACGCTTGTTAAAATACTTGAAGCAACTGTTGTGTGAAGATGCAGTATGTTGTATGAGTGTGGAAAGCTCCAGGAATTGCACCCAATAGTTGGTTGCAATGGGACTGGTGACAGCTGTGTGCATTTACAGCACCTAGCCCAAAGATAGCCAAGAAGGAGGCCATTTTTGAGGTCTAGCCAGAAGCAGGAAGCCCCTCTGAGGAGGAAGCGTGTTATGAGAGCTGTGGACCTGAACTTCTGAGTGTTCATCCGGACTGAACTGAACCTCTGAGCACTCTGTGGCCTGCCCGCTACTATTTTAAGCTGAGAAACTGTCTTTTCCAGCTCTGTCATTGAGAATGACAAAACCTCGCCACATAACACAGGAGGGCTGGAGGACACACGGGACAAAGAGGCTGGTACTTTGAGGGGCTTTTTTTATTCATATCAGATTGCCTTTTAACTTGCCCTTGCTCCTTTGTTCCCCTGATTTAATCATTCCCCTCTCCCCGCCTTCCTTCTCTTTCCGTTTGTGCGGATCAACCACAGCAGCAGGGAACCCTTTAATTGGCAAAAAACATTCTCTCAGCCGAGCAGGTCTGCAGGTAAAGGAACACATTTAGCAATGTTTGTTCAGCGTGTAGGGAAAGGAAAGCTCTCTAGGCTGCAAAGAAATTGCAGGATCTTCTACAAAAGGATTCGATAGTGATTGTTTTCCCCCTGACAAGTAGTCTGGCTACTGAGGTGTTCAAAGTCAATTAAATTGCTATGTGACTAGCTCTCACTTTCTTCCTACGAGAACAAGGATGGCGTGTAATGGTTAAGGCCCTGGCCTGGAACTTGGGAGATCTAGGTTCAATTCCCTGCATTCCCATGTGACCTTGGGCAAATCACTTAGGCTCTCTATGCATCAGTTCCTCATCTGTAAAAGGGGGATAACAACATTGCTGTACCTAACAGGGCTGCTCTGAAGACTGTGAGGTGCTTAGTCAGGATGGGGGCCCGGTAGGTACCTAAGATACGGCTAAAAGGCCTGCTTTGCTACATACTAAGGTTGGAGCCATTCACCAGCAGTTCCAACTCAGCATCTTGCCAAGTGCCTGATTCCTACAACGATGAACAATTCTCAGTTTGCAAGAAGGGATGTGACAAAACCACAGATGTTGATCTGAATCCCCCTCTTCGTCCCAAAAAGCCTGGAGCGGGGATAAAATGGAACCCTGTTCTGGAGCACCCTTCCTAAAGATCTGCTGAACCACCACTCCTTGGTTATGCTGGTCTCCAGTTCCAAACCCAAAGAGTGAGAGAAGGGGAGTAAAGAAGGTGGAGCTGTGGGGAAAAGAAAGCAAGGAAAAGAATGGTGAGGAAGGAAAGAGAGGAAGAGGAGTAGTAGAAGGACCATCTGGCTGACGGATTCACCAGGGCAGCTGACACATCCAGACAACCAATAAACTGGGATAACTAAAACATTTGGAGTTTTATAACACACCAGTGATTGACATTACCATGACAACCAATAAACAAGGGAAAGAAATACACCTGGAAGATAACCAGATAACCAGAGTGACTGACATAGAGAGACAACTGACAAATGGAGAAAACTGATACATCCAGATAATTGAATAACTTAGATAGCTGATGTGCTGAGACAACTAAATGCTTTGGTCAATTAATTCACTGAGGTATCATAAAATGGAGCAATGGATACATTAGTCCGTCTCATATACGGTGATGACTGATGTACCAGGAATACTAATGTATCGGGGCCACCCAATCACCAGTTTACCTGCCATTTCATGCCCACGATGTTACTTTACAAGTCTGCATTCAAATGGATGGAGCCTGTAGGAGAATATCAAACCCTTCACTAAGACCTTTTTTAACTAATAATTACTGTGTAGCAGTACTGTGAAATCTGCTATTAACCTGAGGCCAAAGTGCACTTTGTTAATCAGTCAGGGCTCATATTCTATCAAAAAAACTAAGGCCTTAATCACCGGCAACCGTCACACCTGACATCTCTACAAGAATTAATACAGTCTTGGAAGCCCAACTTTGCTGTGGAGTTATCGCCAGTGACTCTTCTGCACAGTGATTTTCGGTGGGGCAGGGCAAATGGTCACATTTGTGCTAGTGTTGTGAATGACTATCCCATGCAGTGGTTCAGCATTGTTGGGATGGGCCACTGTTCCAAGCATGGCATAGAAAGCAACTCAGGGAAGATGAGCTGTGCATTACCTTAGGATGAGAAACAGTCAACGATGCTGTACAACCACACAGGTTTTCAGTGCCTCATCCCTATTAGTTACTGAAGTCAGTTGTGGGGCTGTGAGCTTAGATCCCCAAACTGATGGACACTTAATGCAGATACCAAAAGGACATGAAAAGCCCAGAGCTTCTTCTCCACATACAGGTAGGATGAAAATTTATATATTGTCCCAAGCAGAGAGATGGAGATACTCAGAGGGACCCATGCTCCTTCCCCGAAAACACCTTGCAAGTATCATTATCTGCATTTCACAGATGGCTAAACTGAGGCTCAGAGAGATGAGGTGACTTGGCCAAGGACACACGGCATGTTAGTAGATGAGCCAGGAATAGAACCCAGTAATCTTGGTTCGCAGGCTTTTTCTTCATCCAATGGGCAACACTCCCTCACACACACCCCACTTTCTCCTCCTCAATGCCTGTTTAGTCTCTGAAATGAAATTCATCCCTAGGCAGAGAGCGAGGAACAATGCCCTATACACAACTTACCTCCCGCTTAAGCTCACCAGTGATGGGGAGGATGGTGCTATTGTCAACAGTGACAGAGAACGGGGCAGGGGCAGAAGCAGTCTAAAAGAAAAGATCAGGATGGGAATCTGGTGCTCGAGAGTTACGAGGGGGGGGGGTGGCTAATGGTTCTGGTCCCAAGGAGTCAAGGCGAGGGGAGAGTGGCCAAGTCCACAGGGCCCTTAAGCATGTGCTTTGGTGGTGGGGGGAAGGAGAGGTCACCTGCTGTTCTTTTTTAAAACAGCAATAGACTTCCTTTACCTAAGTCCCGGTGATCACAGTCCCTGTGGGACTTAAGTTGCTTTGTTGGTGGTCCTCTGCCCTGGGGTAATTCCACCCCCTATGCCTTATCAAGAGACTCCAAAGGGATGTTGCAACCACTGAGGAGTGTCTTCCGCCAGCTCTTCTATTGAAATTCTTTCCATCTCCCCTCATCTTCTGCCGGTATTACAGGATTATTGAGTCTCATATTCATCTGTCTCTAAAAGATTAAACTGTCCCCTGGAAAAGGCCATCACGTCCCGGAGGAGGAGATCCCATTTCCACTCCGTTCCCCAAGAAATATGCTCTGTGGAAAGTTTTTCAGGCTGATAAGTTCCCATCGTTACAAGAAATCTTTTGGCTGGAAATGAGAGGAGGATGCGAGGGACAGGCACTGGCAGCTTTCTACCCCCCTTTGGCAGCCACTCTGCACGGCCACAGAAACCCGTCCTCGTCTGAAACAGTGAGAAAGCGAAAATGAAGAGCCCTCGCAGCCCCTGGCTAACTATAGTGGAGCTCAGTGTCTTCGTCGGCTTTGTCTGGCTGGGAAGGGGGAAGTTACCCTGTTGTGCTGAGAAATAGATTGCAAAGGGGGAGGAATGAGTGTGGGCTCAGGGCACGGAGGGTGTGCCTACACGACGAGCCGGGTGTGGGATTCCCAGCTCACCTACATATACTCATGCTATCACATTAGCATGCTAATGACATGTAGCCACATTAGCCTGGGCAGTGGCAAGCAGCGGCATGGGCTAGCCATGCCACGTACGTACCCACAGGGTCCAGAGGTGTTGGTAATCAGCATGGGTGGCTCATGCCGCCGCTCATCCCCTCATAGCACAAAAGTGCTGGACTCCTGAATTTTCCTCCCGGGCCCACTCCACTCCCCCGACTATCTGTCAACCGTTCACAACCGCGACTTCCTCACAGTCACTGAGGCCCAGCACCTGTCAGTCCTCTTTGACGCCTTCTCCTCCATCTGTGCCCCACACATCCTTTTCTCTCTCTCTCTACTGTTGACATTCTCACTAAGGCCCTCGTTGTCACCTCGCCTTTCTGTCACCCATCCTCTGTGTCCCCCTGTTGCAGCTAATGGCCGCCTGGGCCAGGGTTCTTTGCCCTCACCCTTCACTGTCCATCTGTCTTGCCTTCATAGATGCTAAGCTCTTTGAGAGTCAGAAGCTGGTGCTTCCCCCTCAGTGCCAGTTCTAGGGCAGTGCTCAGTCAATGCTCAGCCCACCCCCCACCCTGCCGTCCCACATCCCACCCACCAGCACGCTGGCCATTGCTGCTTTCTCCCCCGCACAGGCTCCAGTGAAGTGGGTGGCCCATGCAGGAAAGTAAAAGGGCTCCATGTGCCCTTACTCACATGCAGGAAGGTACACAAATGAGCCTATGGGTGCTTTCACAGTGTTCACAACCACACAATGCACCTTCACCTTCCCAACCTATACCCCCATCCAAACTGTCCCCTCCCGCAGGCGATCCACAAACCCAGCTACTCAAAATCCCACCTCGGTCGTGGTGTACAAATTACATCAGTACCCTCCTGCATTCACTTTGAGCAAAGTGCTGGAAATGCACTATCGCGGGCTGTCTCTGTGACTCATTACTTTGTCATACTGTAAATATTATACAGGCCATATGAATTTTCAATAGTTGAGCACCGCACTGCTATTAATATCAAATGTAATAAGATATTGTATGCATGACTATCACAGAAAGAAGTTGCAGAGCTCAGAAGCTGCCGGATAGAACTATGCACCGGTTGCTCATGCCAGGAAAAGGTCAGAAGAAGCCAGAATGATTCATTTCACTGACGAACTTTGTCTCTTTTTGTTTGCACCCACAGACTGTGATTTTTTTTTTCAAACGTAGCCATTGTTCAAAACTAGCCACCGAACAATCATTTCTGCAAGCAAGTCTTGGTCATTTCTGAGGGGCTCATAGATTACAAAGCCAGAAGGGACCCTTGTGATCCTATACTCTGACCTCATTTACAGCACAGGGGCTACAGGACTTCCCTGAATTAATTCCTGTTTGAACTAGAGCAGATCTTTTTTAGAAAAATGTGCCATCTTGATTGAAAAATTGCCAGTGATGGAGAATCCACCACAATCCTTAGTAAATTTTCTAATAGTTAATGACTTTCACTATTAAAACTATGCCCCTTATTTCTAGTCTGAATTTGTCTAAGTTCTAATTCCAGCCATTGGATCTCGTTATATCTTTGTCTGCTATATTGCAGAGCCCTCTATTAGCACATTTTTGTTCTCCATGTAGGTACTTATAGACTGTGATCAAGTCCCCACTTCACCGTCTCTGCTTGTTAAACTGAACAGGCTCAGCTGCTTGAGTCTATCACTACAAGGCATGTCTGTTGTGAGTGTGTTACTCAACATTTGAGCTGTTTTGATTGGATGCACAAGTCACAGGGCATGTTCCTTTCCCTGATTGCATCTGTGTAACTCTTAGAATCAGGTATCAGATATAAATATTAATAAGTATGCATCTGAAAGATGGTCTTGGAGAATATTCTGCACTGTGCAGTGGAAATTTCTGCAAGCAAACTTGTGCCCACATGGAGCTGGCTGCAAGGATCAGTGTCTCAGGGTACATCTACGCTGCAAAAAGGACCACCCCTGGCAGTAAGTCTCAGAGCCCAGATTCATGGGGCTCATGCCACGGGGCTAAAAATAGCAGTGTATATGTTCCCACTCGGGCTAGAGCCTGGGCTCTGGGACCCTGCAAGAGGGGAAGGTGCCAGAGCGCAGGTTCCAGCCCACACCTGAACAGCAACAGCCCCGCAGCTCGAGCCTTGCAAGCCCCAGTCAGGTGACACGGGCCAGCCGCAGATGTTTCATTGCAGGGTACACATACCCTAAGTGTGCATCTATCCAGGGTGCCATCAAAGCTCTGGCATTGGAGGCTACCCCTAGCTTCCCAGGCCACATCTCCTACCATAACCCCCTTCATCCAATGGACTTGCTGACAGTAGGGATCTGTTCCTAAGTTTATGCCAGCAGGAGCCAGCATCAACCCGGAAGAAATCTGTCCCCTTGTCTCCTTATGGCATTTGTTCTTTCTGAAAGCCCCAGTCTATAGGGACCAACTGCAGGTACCTTACCTTTGTATCCTCCCTATTCCTTTCAGAATTCTGTGTTGGCTGGATGTCATGTAAAGAAGGTGCCCTCTGGGTGTATATAGTTTTAAAGGCAGCCTACGCTGACCATTAGCATAATGCACTCTTCTCCCTCGTGCTGGGTGTGACATGAATAGTTTACATGTACTTTATTGGAGATTTAACACAGTACTTTTCACCAAAGTCAAAGCCCCGTGCGGAGTGGGAAAAAGGAGCCACTCACACCATGCATGGATAAGCACATAAAGGAAATTAGACAAAGGTGGTAACTTGAAAAAAGATATCAAAGATTTAAGCTTAGATTTGAAATGAGCTAATGAGCCAGCGGCACGAATGTCTAGAGAGAGAGAGACATTACCAGGCTGGAAAACACACAAGAAATGGGCCCGCGTTTAGAATTTGAAAATGGTAACAACAGAGACACCAAGGACAAATCAGTACAGTGGAGCCTGAGGAGCTGAGCAGCAATGCCAATGCTTAGCTCTTATACAGTGCTTTTTATCATTAAAGGGCTTTTCAAAGCAAGTCAGCAAAGTATCTTTCGCCTTATTTTACAGAGGGGGAAACTGAGGCACAGAGCAGTGATGTGATTTGCCCAAGCTCACCCAGCAGACCAGTGGCCAAGCCGTGAATATAACCCGGTCTCTTGAGTCCCTGCCAAGTTATCTATCCATTAAGCTAAACTGCCTCCAGGCGGAACATTTAGTCAGGATAATAAAATGAATTGCCTTCTACCGGGGTGTTTTCATTTGGGCACAGTCCCCGCCAGCATTTTGATGGTGTAATCTGTGACAGCAAAACATCTGCCTTTCTTCTTTGCACCTGCAGGAACGGATCTGAGTGTCTGTGCCTCCGATGCCCTGATTTGCAGCCATCATTGAATTGCAGGTGTAGATCTGAGACACACATTTTATGGGCACAATTTGTGCCTCCAAAAGAGAGGTTGCCCTTCTACATAAAGGCCTCTCCGTGCCAGATTTTAAAAAAACCGAACCGAATCAAATGTGAAAAGAGAAAGGCAATTAGTGCAAAAGCCCAAGAGGAAGGTTCATGTTAGAAAAACAAGAACAAGTAACCAAACCTCGTGACTCTATATAGAGCTGTATACGACTTCCCATCCTGAGCTCAGGTGCAATTCGAGTGATTTGGGTCTTCCTTATGAATCTGAAACTGAGCCAGGCTTGCAGATGTCTGTAAACCTTTCAGTAAACTAAGCAACATTGTTTGGTTCCAAGAGACCTCATTCTCCTCCTTCAAACTCCTCCTGGAGACTCGTTTATTTTGGTTGGCTTTTCATCACTAATATCTTTCCCAGCCTTCGTTCTGAACACCAGAACTAACAAGATGTGTACATAACACTAAGTTCATCTCATGATCTTGCACTGTTGCAACCAGTGTCCTTTAATACTTCCCCCTTGTTTATTGTCATCCTTTTCTGTGTTGCCTAATCTAGATTTCAGGATCCTCAGGGAAGAGACCTGTCATTGTATCTGTCTGTAAAATGGCATGCACAGTTATAGATTGGTGCTATATTAGTAAAACATAATAATAACAAGAGGCGAGTGCATAGTTGGAAAATTGTCTACAAATATTTGTTTAAATCCCAAAGCAAATTTACAGCTAAATTTCATGCTTACTTGCGGGAATCATTTGAGTGGCACTAGCATGAACACACATGAAGAACAAATGTTAAGCTTGAATTTTCGGTGAAACCAGGCAGTTTGAGCTAAGTTCCTCTTTTAGTTTTTGGATGAGTATAAACATGAAACTCAAAGGAGTGGAAACTCGTTGTCCCCCCAAAGAAAGGTTTGAACAAACCCTTGGGAACCAAACCCATCAACCCCCAAGAAAGGCTTACTGAAACAGCCGTGAATCAGACACATCCACTGTCACAGCACTAGCGCTATATGAAAGGCAGTGTTAGATAATAGAGCAACAGGGACAACAGCCGGAAGTCGACTGCAAAAGTCAAGATGAGAAAGAGCCAAAGCATGCATCAGGGGCTCTGTGGTGATAGTGAAATAAGAACAACTCCTGAAAAATGTCTAATACATAGAAGTGTGAGATCTTAACAAGAGTTACATGAGAGAAAAAACAACGTAGAGCAGAAAATAACACCCAGATTCTATAGCTCAGGAAAAGGAGTCATCAGAGACGAGTTTATCTCAAAAAAGAAAGTCCTAGAGTGACAGGACCTAAAAATAAAATTTCCACCTTAGCTGGATTGAATAGTAAACGATTAGCATCATCCAGTTAGAAACTGGGCTGTAAGAAATAAACTGACAAGGAAACTTCCAAAACTCAGGAAGGAGGGATAAATCAGTTCTTTGTCTGCATATAAATGATTATTGAAGGCCCAAAAAAGTAGCAGGAGACCAAGAGGTTGAAATATAGAGGGGGGAGGCGGGGATGGGGGGGAAGGAAAGACTCCAGAACAAAATCATGCCAAATATTCACCTGTAAAAAATAAATGAGACCAACTAGCTGCTCAGGAGGAATGATCCAAAAGATACACAGCAAAAATAATGAATATCCAAGAGCTGAAATAATAATTTAGAAACAAACCCTCTGCTGAAGTTGTCTCATTCCGTATATTCAGCAATTCAGATTTGCAGAAATCAGGACCCGTTCACAATCTAATTCAGAAAGGTTAAGGCCCCAACCCTGAAAACATTTAGGACTTGTCTATTCAGGAAAGTTCATTCCAAAAAAGGTAGTTTGTGAATTTAAAGCAGATTAACTCCCTGTGCGGATGGAGTTGGACCTGATTCTCATTTACCTTTAAGCCATGTCAGACTCTCTGGCCATGTAAAGGGGCCTGAAAATGAGAGTAAATGATATTGACACAAGTAGACTAGAGCCCTGTAAAGTGGCCTTCATGTAAGGCACAAAATCCTAAACACGCAGATTGACTGTTCTTTCCGTGTAAATTAAAACTCTTCATGTTTTCCTTTTGTGATTCCTTTTTTGTTTGTTTAGTTTTTTATTTTTCTAGCAAGTAGGAGAAAGATGACAGATAACAGATGTACAGACAGATAAATAGACTCCATTATATGGATTTAGTCTTGTAACTCTTACAATACTCTCATACCAAATGGAGATTTCTGAATTACAGATTATACTGCAAATAACAATCTAATGATCTTCTGCATTGCCACTCCCGGGCACATCACTAATGGTACCCTAGGCTCTTCCTTCTTACCTCAGGGCTCAGTCATAAGAAAGCCTATGCACCTGTGCAGGGGAGGGGAGACAAAAATGCCCCCTTCCTTAGTCCCCTGCATGGGCTATCCACATCAGGTTTACAATGTGCATTGAGGGCAGCATCCGTGCACCTGCATGTGAGTGGAGAATGTACAGGCATGGGTGGGTAGCCATGACTCTGCCTTATAACACATGGCCAGTGCAGAGGGGAAATCAAGCTATGCCAGGAAAAAGGATCAGTTACTTCCCCCATGAAGCAATTGGAAAGTAGGGACTGAATTATGACTCTCTGAAGACCTTAACAAAGGGCTGTGTGCTGGGCTCACACCACACCTGCCCTTTTCCTATTCAGATCTCTGCACTCTAACCTGGCTGCTCCAAACCTCAGCCAAGATCCACTGCGAGCTGTTCTGTGCACAACGGAATAGGAAGTTCCATATACTGGCTGCCAGAGGCTAGCTTATAGTCGGGGGCAATCGGAACACTTGGCTAATGGTGAGAACCATTGCTGGATAACAGGTCATATTCTGCTCAGTTACACCAGGCTGAATCCAGAGTAAATCGGGTGGCTTTGTGGTGACCATGGCTGAAGCCAATTCATTACAAAACTGGAATGGATAATCACAGAAAATTGGATGCATGAATTGCCCAGCCGTGATGATCTTGTTATCTAATTACTTAATAATTATTCCCATTTTACAGCTGGGGAAACTGACATGCAGAGAAGTTAAAGACCACATTTTCAAATGAAAGCGTCTAACTTTGGGCACCTAAATCCATATTTCACCACTTAAAAGAGTGCCTGATATTCAGAGACGATGTTCCCATTGACTTTAGATTTGGATACCTAACTCCAGGCACCCCATGTTATAAAAAGTTGGTCCAAAGCCCAAGAAAGTTAATTTCTGGCAGAACTAGGACTGGAATCCAGGACCTTTGATTTTGCAGTGCTCGGCATCAAATGCAGAAGAAGACATATTCGCTATGGATTGTTGTGCTGAACAGCAGTGAAGGCAACACAGAGATAGAGTAACCCATGAACAAGACTTGACATTACACTATTTCTTTTAGCTAGAAGGTGAAGAGCCAGGCACTGAAATCTTATTTCGTACACTAAAATTACTAATTAACAGAGCCCTATTAAAGAACAAGATTGTGTCTCCCCAGAAGACTCCCCACTAGTTCATTTCACCCTGCCTGCCTGGCTAGGAATATTCACCACCTATCACAGCATCAAATGAATTCCTACCCGTGTCATATTATTTACAAAACCTTTCACACAGCTCCATACGCTGGGGCGGCGAGTGATAATAAACTCTATTCTGACATATCAACGGCTCAAGGAAATTTTCTACTGCAATTTTCAACACAAAATGAAAGATCCTAGCAGGAGCAAAAGCCAACAGAATCTGTTCAGTGAGGAGTGATTTCAAGTAATTTATCATTATGAAATAGAAATGCAAAAGCCACTGAAGTCTCCTGAGATGGTGCAAATAAACCCATTCTGTAAAGACCACGATCAGTAAGGTTTTATATTGAACCATGCTTGGTTCAATAAACAGGGAGAAACTTAATCATTCTTTATATATTGCAACTCAGCTTTGAGATTGCCAGACATCAGAACTTCCCATTGCAACCAGGACTCGGTGCAGTTTTCACGTTGCCCGTCTCAAAAGCTGCCCAGTGCCAACCACAATGATGTCTGTCTCAAGAACTAAACAATGCACTTGTGGCTCGATCAGCCATTGAACAGCTGAGCCCAAGAACTGTCCAGCACCAAGGATCTTGCCACCTTTTCACAATGCCTATTTCAAGGGCTGCCCAGTGAGAACAGGACCAGATTAGGATCCACTCTGCAGCTGAGCTGATGGGCTGCCAATACAACTTGGTCTAGATCCCACCTGTTCACTATGCACTACCAAACTCAAGGGATGCTCAGTGCAAAGAGAGCTGCACCAGCTTTCACGAGGCTAGTCTTAGAACTTCCCTATCCAGGAAAGAAGTGCTTATTTCGAAGACTGTCCAGAGCAAGCAAGAGCTGATTATTTTCCATACTGCTCATCCCAAAGCTGCCCAGTGTTGATAGAAACAATAAAACAGTTTGATTCCGCTGCCAATCTCTGATCAGGAGAGGATCAGGCCCGGTGTAGCAGGTGATTTGCAGGTGGGGAGATTAAGCTGCTTTGGTAAAACGGTGTGATAGCTCAGAACTAGAATAACAGGAGTTGTTGCAGGTCAAAACAGATGTGCCTTTGAAGAGCTGCCTAGAGCACCAGGGCTGGAGTTGCAGGAGTCAATGCAAGTCCAGGTTGAGTTGCATGTGTGGGAAACTTCCACACCTCCAACGGGTACTGCACCTGACCTGCCTTTAGCTAGTGCTAGAAATGTCACTTTTGTGGACTTAAATCCATACAATTTGATGACTAAAAAAGGCAGGGACATCCAAGCGGGGCTTTAGTAACATTTCCCACATCCTAGGAGTAGGTGGTAATTGAATTATATATATAAGGAGGCTACCTCTATCATGAGACCTACAGCTGCTATCAGTCTGATTACTGAGAGGTTAGCATGTCCAGGTATTTACTGTGTTTATTTTTAGGGGCCAGCATAACACATTAACAAGGCATATGGAGAAATAAACTGCTTGAAGGTTTCCATGCTTTCTTCACTGGTCGCAGAGGATGCCCTGGCTCAGAGCGCCAGATCGGTAACCCTGGTGTTGTAACTATACCAGATAGGTGTGTCCATCCTTCTGACAATCAGCTATCTGAAATGCCTCCACACTGCATGTATGGATTGATCCACCCTGCCCACAGTGCTTAAAGGTTTCCATGCTTTCTTCACTGGTCACTGAGGATGCCCTGGCCTGGAGTGCCATATCAGTAACCCTGGTGTTGTAATTATACCAGATTAGCAGATAGGAGCAATGGAGGAGATAGGTGCGTCCATCCTTCCCCCAATCAGCTATCTGAAATGCCTCCACACTGCATGTACGGATTGATCCACCCAGCCCACAGTGCACGCATAACCCCCTGGGGCAGACATGCCATTATGCACCCTACAATCACGAACACAGCAAAGATCTAACAGTGCCAAACTGAAAGGTCTGATGAAGAACAAGCCACACCTGCCAGTGGCTACAAGAAAACTTTACCTGTAGGAATGGTGCACGGAGGCATATGCAGCATATGCCTGTCTGGGTCCTTCAAATGGGTTGCTGAGACACGTGAAGCCAGTAAAATATATAAAAATGACGAATCTCTTCAATGCCAAACTTGGCTGAAGGCATCTAAAAAAAAAAAAAAAAAGGACAAAGCTCTAATCCCTGATGGATTGTATTAGAGGAAATAAATCCATATTGAGCCTGTTTGACTTTCATTCTTCAGCTTCATGCTTGAAAGTTCAGGTTTTTATTCCACAAAACAACGAGAAAGAGGATTTTAGATTGATTGGCTCACTTAGATCCTGGGAAAGAACTTTGATTGGCAGGGTTGTGATGTATCTGCTGGTGCCTAGCAGCACCCCACAGGGCTAAGTAGATATTTGAGAGGTGGAGGAGTGCACAGACAACTGCACAAACCCAGTCATTCTATTCTGGAGCACTGCTAGTTAACTCTGATGATAAAGGTTTGACTGGAAAGTTGTTCGTCACCTGTTCCATGCTGGTGAAGGGTATGATACATAAGGAACAGGTTTTACAGCAGTAAGTCCAGAACTATTGGAAGTTTTAAATCTAGGGCGAGTAAGTCAAGCAGAAATAAAGAGGAAGGACATATGTGTTGTAGTTGTCCTTTTATATCGCTGAACAGCAGAGCCCTGGGAGATCAGAGCATAGGCCTAAGCAAACACAGTGCATTTCTGTGCTGTCCTCCCTTTTTTCCTGGCTGTGGTCCATTCAGTGAACATCTGCATGCTGGTGCAGTGCCATAGAGACTGCAGCTGTTCAGAAATTCAATGCAAGGAAAGTTAAAGAGAAAAGAGAACTCTACTCATGTGTGGGAGGAGCAGCAATCTTTGAAAGAAACCAATTGTTTTTGAGCTTGCATGGCTTTGCTCTGGCTTCCACAGCATGGGATGATCAGATGAAATTTGACAGAATCTGGCTTTGAGAGAACAGGAGACACTGGCAGGAGAGAAGGCAGAGCAGAATCATCACAGCTCAACATCTGGAGAAGCCCCAGAAACATTAGCCATGTCAAAGCCATGGCAGAGAACTGACAAATACCAAGATATTAAAATATAAAGCCATTAGCTCCTGCATCACTGGGTCAAATCCTGGGGTCCTTTCTTAGCTGTTATTCAGTCCATACTTGAGCAAAACTCCGGTTGCAATCCATGGGAGGTCTGTTGATATCAAAGATGGCTAAGGCCTTCAGGATTTGGGCCATTCTGAATAAGAAAGGCCCGACAGAACAGAGTGGGTTAAACAGTGAATGTTATCCACAAGTTTGCTAGGGTTAGAGCATACCAGGTCTGAATGGAATAAGAGTTGAATCAAATATGAGCTCCAACCCTTTTGCAGCCTTGAAAAAAGCTGAGTTAGTTTTGTGATTTAAAAACTTGTCTTTCGTTTTCAGACGCTTCTACACATTCTTGTTCCAGCTGGGACCAGAAGTGCAGTGAATACTGTGAAAAGAGTTGTTTTAGAATATTCCCAGCCTGGCCCCATAAATCTCAGAAGGAAATCTCTACCCTGATCAGTAGCATCAATGGTTGTAATGTTAATACAAACCTGAATTACAGAAAGAGATATGTGCAACATCATTGGAGAAGGAAGTTCATAGAATATCAGGGTTGGAAGGGACCTCAGGAGTTCATCTAGTCCAACCCCCTGCTCAAAGCAGGACCAGTCCCCAATTTTTGCCCCAGATCCCTAAATGGCCCCCTGAAGGATTGAACTCACAACCCTGGGTTTAACAGGCCAATGTTCAAACCACTGAGCTATCCGTCCCCCCCTCCCTCAAAGTTGAGGGAGACTTTCTGTTGATGCCCTCCTTATTTTGGCTATGGGACTCCAGATTACACCAACCATTCTTGTATGATTGCACCTCTGAAGAAAGATGACACATGGGCAAGTATTCTTATCCAAATGAGGAAAAAACACTCTCCATTGTTTCATAAGATGAAGGTCTAAGAGTTGCTGGAAAAGAGGCTTCACTGTCCAGTGGAAACTAGGTTGTGGATTCCTTGCTTTTCCCAATTATCTCTTTTGGCTTCTATTACAGGAGTCCAGGGTCCCCCTGGCAGACCAAGGAAAAGTTTGGAGCAGACTTTCTGCAGCAATTCAAACATTTTGAGAGGAGACCCAGCAGGTAGAGGAACAACCTCAGAGAACGTGAAGGGAATGTCAGGAGGCGAAGCAAACCAAAGAGAACAGGAAACATTTGTGTAAATATCACGGGGCTGCCAGCACCTCCTGTGTATTCCCATTCGATCTCTGAGAGCTCAGAGCATCTGTCCACATCTCCATGCATGCAAAGGATTATCACAAAAAGGAATTTACGTTCTGTGGATTAAAACACTTGTCAAGCTAAGGATTAAAGTCATATGGACACGAATCCATGACTGAGCCAAGGGACTCTATCTGTCTTTCAGGGCATTTGTATATAGCGGCTCACTACAAAATGCCCCTTTAAACGTCTATATAGCCATTTTCTGACATTGCCCCTACAGCACTGGTAACCGAACACCAAGGTGCATGCAGAAAACGGGATTTGCATGTGGACTCTACTAGGCCACATGTATAACTTGTATGTTCTGCTCATGCAAACTGAGTCACTCACTAACTGATGGGAGCCCCCTCAGGAGCTGATGAAATTTTGCCCTCACACTCAGTGTCACAAGGCAATGCAGGGAACAAAGGAGTGTGTGTGTCAACCCCCTTCGCCCACCCCCAGAAGCAATCACGCTGCTGCATTCTGGACTAGTTTGCTGTGAAAGAGCTCCATCGTGGGCAGCACACTATGGAGGGCGTTGTAGTAATTCATTCATGCACAGTCGGAATGATGGTCCAGGTCAAAGTATGCAAGGAAGAGGCTGTGGTCTGGACATAGTTTTTAAGATGTTAGAAATAATCCTTCCCTGAGCACCACTATCACCTGATTGCATATAGTCAGCTTCTGATCGAGGATATAGGTCCAGGGTGCGCCAAATTGGTTATCAGGGCGTTAAAGTGCCAAAGGCCGCAACTTTTCTGGCCTGGGTTAACCCTGCTGCAGTTTGTAATGTTTCATGGTATGCTCGTTTACATGTAAGTACCCAGAATGCACTTCCAGTTCAAAGGGCGGTACTTGGGTCTGAACTTAAGAATCAAATAAAGAGGTTGGCATTGCTATGTTTTTCAATATACAAAAAGGAAAAGCTTTCATCTTCAGGCCCAGCGACTTTTGGTTTGGATTGTAAAAAAACAAGAGAGATCTATTCTAAAGTCTGCACAGCAGAGAGAGCACAGTGTGCGGCTCACTCTGCAACGTTCTGGAGCTCACCCAATGCCCAAAATGGCAGCTGCTTCCCAGGTAGCCCCCGTAGCAGGCAAAGAGACTTCTCTGCATGGAAAGGTGCAGAGCACAGAAAAGCAAATGTGATCTTTTGTTTAGACAACTACTGTTCTTTCACCATGTGCTTGAGAAGGAGGATGGTCTTTTAGTTCAGATACTGGACTCGAACTCAGGAGATCTCCGTTTAATCCCTGGTTCTGACACACACTCCTTTTATAACCTTGAGCGAGGTCTTAATCTCTCTGGGTCTCAGCTCCCCACATTGAAACGGGGGAGACAAATCCATCCTTTCTCCCACTCTTTTTCTGTCTAGTCTATTAAAGCTGTAAGATCTTTAGGGCAGGGACTATGTACAGACACCCTGATCTAAACTGGGGTGTTTAGCTGCTAGCTTAATACAGAACGATAAATAACAATGGGTGTTTGTGTGTACTGGGTTTCTTTCTCCGTGCTTTGCAAGTCAGCTTTGTGGGGTATTTTTCACCTTCTTAGCCTCCAGGTCTTACATAATTGTGACTTCCAAAGGTGCAAATGGAGTCTATTTACAGTTAGTGATAATTATTGCAATTTGTTAGTATTAGTTAAGTGCTGCTGGTTTGCTTCGTGCTGCACAGAAGAAATAAGGTCCTTGCCCTGTGGAGAGTGCAGTATAAATGGAGGGTCAAAGATCAGACCCTGAAAAACTCAACCTGGGAGAGACACGGGATGGTGCATATTCAGTGTCCATTTGAATATGTGTTAATAACAAGCGATGGCGGCATTTGTACCGGCAAGGGTTAATGTTTGTGGGTCCCACAGAAGAAGTGAGGTTGATGGAGCGGGTGAGGGTAGAAATGGTAGGTACCCTGGCCCTAATCCAACAAAGCATTTAAACATGCTTAACTTTAAGGCTGAGTGTAGTCCCCTTGGCTTCACTGAATATGCTCCCCCTGCTTTAGAGCTGAGCATGTGCTAACAGGGGTTTTGCTAACAGGGGGCACCAATCCCCCATGACAGGGAAGGTGTTCCAGGCATACGGGGCAGCATGGAAGAAGCTGTGAGGGCCACAGTGGGAGAAGAAAACCCATGGTAAGTGAGGAGAGCTTCTCTGTGCACGAGCCGTCACACGCCTCTTCCCCTGTTCTCCTTCAGCTGCCATTGTCCCACTGCTCATGCTGTTCTTTCCTCCAGCAGTAGCTCCATTGGTTAAATACCCTGAACCTCTTCAAGCCCCATGCTGCCGCCGTGCTCCTGGCAAGCCTCTTCCCCCAGTTCTACAGCCTCCACTCTGTGTGGCCAGCCAACTGTCCCTGCTTCTACCTAGCCACCCCTTTACAGACAGCTCCGAGGTTACTGTCTCCAGCCTGCTCCTCATATCCATGCCAGATCCCTCTTTCACTCATTCCACCATGCCCCATTGCTCCCAAGATGTTAATTTCTTTCCAGCTCGCTCTGGCTAACACAGTGACCTCTAATGTTGGATGATTCAATTCTGAAGCACTTAGAGGAGAAGAAAGTGATCAGGAACAGTCAGCATGGATTCACCAAGGGCAAGTCCTGCACATAGGACGGAAGAATCCCATGCACCGCTACAGACTAGGGACCGAATGGCTCAGCAGCAGTTCTGCAGAAAAGGACCTAGGGGTTACAGTGGACGAGAAGCTGGATATGAGTCAACAGTGTGTCCTTGTTGCCAAGAAGGCCAATGGCATTTTGGGATGTATAGGTAGGGGCATTGCCAGCAGATCGAGGGACGTGATCCTTCCCCTCTATTCGACATTGGTGAGGCCTCATCTGGAGTACTGTGTCCAGTTTTGGGCCCCACACTACAAGAAGGATGTGGAAAAATTGGAAAGAGTCCAGCGGAGGGCAACAAAAATGATTAGGGGACTGGAACACATGACTTATGAAGAGAGGCTGAGGGAACTGGGGATGTTTAGTCTACGGAAGAGAAGAATGAGGGGGGATTTGATAGCTGCTTTCAACTACCTGAAAGGGGGTTCCAAAGAGGATGGATCTAGACTGTTCTCAGTGGTAGCAGATGACAGAACAAGGAGTAATGGTCTCAAGTTGCAGTGGGGGAGATTTCGGTTGGATATTAGGAAAAACTTTTTCACTAGGAGGGTGGTGAAACACTGGAATGTGTTACCTAGGGAGGTGGTGGAATCTCCTTCCTTAGAAGTTTTTAAGGTCAGGCTTGACAAAGCCCTGGCTAGGATGATTTAATTGGGTATCGGTCCTGCTTTGAGCAGGGGGTTGGACTAGTTGACCTCCTGAGGTTCCTTCCAACCCTGATATTCTATGATTCTATGATTGGAGTATTGTGTCCAGTTCTGGGAGCCACATTTCTGGAAAGATGTGGACAAATTGGAGAAAGTCCAGAGAAGAGCAACAAAAACGATTAAAGGTCTAGAAAACGTGACCAATGAGGGAAGAGTGAAAAAACTGGGTTTGTTTAGTCTGGAGAAGAGAAGACGGAGAGGGGATATGATGTACAAGTACAAGTACATGAAAAGCTTGTTACAAGGAGGAGGGAGAAAAATTGTTCTCCTTAACCTCTGAGGATAGGACAAGAACCAATGGTCTTCAATTGCAGCAAGGAAGGTTTAGGTTGGACATTAGGAAAAACTTCATAACTGTCAGGGTGGTTAAGAACTGGAATAAATTGCCTAGGGAGGTTGTGGAATCTCCATCATTGGAGGCTTTTAAGAGCAGGTTAGACAAACACCTGTCAGGGATGGTCTAGATAATACTTAGTCCTGCCTTTGTCCCCACAACTGTTCCTCTCCAGTTGATCTCTCCCTTGGTGCGGTTGCAGGTCTCATGCATTTCCACTCTTGTTCCTTCCTCTTCCCAACTTTTTTCATGTGGTTGCACCCGTGCCCAAGAGCTCCCCACTGCTGTGAAGAGTGAACCCCACCTGCTTGTCAGAGGCAAATGTCTCGAACCTTCCAGCTGTTTTTATTAATGCTCATCTCAACAGCAAGCCCAATCCTCAGGCAAGTGCAAAGCAACTAAACAGCAAGTTCCCTACTGCTGACATTGCTAATCAGCCACTCGCTTGGCATGAGCCCACCTGCTGGTGATTGCAGAGTACCTAAGCTGCCATCTCCCAGCTGTTGAGCCCACCAATAGCTGAAAGTCCCCCATAGGGGTGAGGAAAAGCATTGCAATCACCAGGTGCTTGTTACTGAACTCAGCCTCGGCAGCTGATACAAGCTCAGCCATAGGTGCTGGAACTAGGGGTGCTGCTTGGAGTAGTAATAACAACCCAAATACATAGTTTCTGCATGCAGCACCCCCACTATAAAAATTGTTCCAGCACCACTGAGTCCAGCAGATATTTTACAGTCAGTGCTTCAGAGATCTTAAGGAACCTGGACTTTCTCCTTTGGGAGATAATTCTTAGAGGTGCTCAAGTTTACTGTGGAGCAGGAAACAAGCAGCGCTGAAAGAAGCAGTGAATTGTTTTTGTATAGTGAGTCTGCACATGGAGTTGCTGCAGAATGTATGGCATTCATTTTGTTTATAGGCATTTCCATGGTGCTCATTGCCAAAGGATCTCAGAGCTTCTCTGCAATAGTCCCATCACATGCCTCGAGAAAGCAGAGCTGTCTATCTCTCTCCTTTCAGTCCTCTCTTATGGTAATAGGCAGTTGCTGCCTTCTGAGTTGGTTGTCATTACGACATGTGGGGGATGCTAGTTTAGACAGGTGTGTCTTGCAGCATGCTTTGAAAATGAGGAGAGTCAGCTATCAGGAGGTTCAAGAGACTAACTCCCAAGCACCCTGGGTAGGAGAGGGGGGGTCTTTAGAATCTGACAGCCCTGAATGTTTGTTTTACATGAAAATATATATTTAATCAAGAGACAATGAGCCAAAATCACCCATGGTGTAAACAGGTGCCACTCCAGTAAAGTCAGTGGCATACCCATTTACACCATGAAAGTCAGTGGAGTTACAGCCAATAACACACTTGATGTTAACGGAGTTAACAGATGAAGTCAGTGGATTTCCATCCACATACACCAGGCCTGAATTTGGCCCGCTGCGTCTGCATTCACTTTCAATACTAACATTCCATCCTGTTAGGTGCTTTTCTCAAGCAAAGAGTGATGAAGACACTTATGGGGAACTTTATAGCACTTTAGCTGACAGTTTTCTGGGTTAAATGTGCATCTCCCTCATAGAAGAGGTCTCTGCACCACAGATGGTGTTTTACATACAGCAGTAAAACGACATAGTCAGAACTGCAGCATATGTACCTTTGCTGTATCTCTGTGTCCCATGCAAGTCCACTGGGCTTCCAGCTAGCTCCCATTTTGCATACCTCAGCTTAACATTCAGGAGAGGCAGATGGGTTGCTGGCCCTAGCTCTTGCTTCAGTTGGTAAAACTACTGCAATATTAAAGAGGAGAAAGAGAAAAGGAACAGGACCTTGTTCATAAATGTTATATGCCTCCCTCCTCCGCTTTGCAGCATTATAGAATTAATGCTGCCTCTTTCCCCAGCCTGCTCTCTGAATGAATTGTCAGCACTCACCTTCCTGGGTTTGCATTTCAGAGAATCCTGCAGGTTCTTTGGTGCTTTAGGCTTGGGAAATGTTTCCCATTGGATTCATTTAGAATTATTATTTAAGTAACTCTAGCACTGATTAAAGGTGTTAGAATGTCAGTCCTGGGGACTAAAGTTCTTTCTATCCACAGAACAGCTGCAGCAGTGGGAAGGTGAGTTTCCCTCAGACTGCTCTCTGCCCAACGTGCATCAACTCCGACCTTCACTAGAAGGGAGAGCGGCGATCTGTTCTCCATGGCTAGACAATTGCTGGCCCCTCTGCTGAGGCTGCCAACAATGGGACCAAATGGTGGTGTATGGAGCGAAGAGTCTGTTTTCTTTACACTTCACCTTTCAAAGTAAGAAGTACCCTTGCCCGACACTGATAGGGGCAGGGCTGTGCAGAGGTCCAAGATGGCGGATATGACAGAATCTTGTGTCTTGCAGTGTGCTCTGAACGTGAGGAGAGTCAGCTATCAGGAGACAGATGAAGGATCAGACAGATTTAAAGGGAAGCTTCATTCTCTCTCTCCTGGTGGTATTACATTTGTTCTTTGATGTTTGTTTTCCTCAATGTCCCATAAAAATGCACTTGACCCACGTGTTTATGGAAAACATACCAGCGGTGGTGATTTTTGTGACATGGGTATTTTTACCTTAGGAATTGGACTGAGCTCAGCTTCTCATAGGCAAGCCAATCAAACACTGGATGGTAACCATCTGAATCACTATCAACCACGCTAGGTTTCGTCAGGTGACCTAGAGTTGATAGTCACGTATCCCATTGCCAGCCTCCAGATGCCCCTAAACTACGGGGTTTATGCAAATCTGACATCCAGCAGAAATAATCTCTAGTTTGCTCCCTTGTAAAGAACGAGGAGTGTAATACTTCTTGTAGCACTCAGCTGCCTAGGGATTGATTTGCCTGAAAGGCCCACGGACCGGACTGCTGGCTGCGTCTGACAATGCCTTTGTGAAGCTGTAGCTGAGAAAACATCCAGCGTAATCATATCACGCCTGGGTTTGACAAGCCTTTGTTTCTACTAAATGCCCCAGAGATGCAGAGCTGCCAAATTCCTCCCTCAAACAGACAGTTAGAGGGGAAGGGACATGTCAGGCCTCTCTCATTTCTCTCCCCTGCAGCGAGGCTGTGCCAAGGGTGAGGATTGGGTTTGTGGAACAGTCTTTTTCGCAGGGTCCCCCACATCTCAGCTCTCTGTTACATGGACTTGGGCACCATTTTATGCCCCACCTGTAGAGCTTGACGGGCGAGGAGAGGGAGGGACATAAATGGTCCTGGGTTTGGCCCATCTGTAAATGAAGCACATAGAAAATTGTAGTTCATACTAAAATACTTGTAACAGGGTGGCTTGCCCTTTTAATGGCCGGAGGCTTGGAGCTGGCCAGCCCTGTACCATTAGCCTTGCCTGCCACACCTGGGAGGAGGTGTTGAATCAGCTAGGGATGGAGGAGCTGGTTCTCCTATACAGAGCAGCAGGAAGGTGCAGAGAAGGGAACGGATGGACGCAATGAGATGTGATGAGATGCTCAGAGTGAAGAGACCACAAAGACTGCTGGGAGCATGTAGACGCCAGAAGGGGACCCTGAGTCTTCAGAGAAAAGGCTACAGGCAGGCAAGGTGTGGGTGACCCCAGCAAGAAGGTCTGGGAGTATGGACTTGAGACTGAGTATGGACTTTGAGACTGACTTTGTTATTTTAATAAATCCAGCCTCTAGGAGGAATCTGGCTGAACCAGAGAAGAGTTGTTTTGATAGTTTGATTTAAGGGACCTTGCGTAGAAGAAGAGGGAAACTGAGACAGGGTGGCTGCAGAATGACCTGAGGCCAGAAGGGGGTAGTTGGGAGGTGGCCAACCCATGTATAATTCTTTTCAGGGGAGCAAGAGTCCCCCATCCCACGTACGTGGGTCACAATAAGAAGGAAGCGCCATTCACCCAAGAGAATAAAGATACAAGGCTGTTTTGCACCTGGGGACTGTGCAGCTGAGTTAACTACAGTGTTGCCCATTCTCATGTCAAATATTGCAAGTCTCATAATATTTGATGTTTTTCTTAAAGTCCCAGCTTCCGGATGCATGTGATTTGGTGAAATCTCAGCTTTCTTTTTTTTAAAGTCAGTTTCTTGCCTTTATGCTTGTGGAGAAAAGCTTGAAAACATGACCCAAGTGCCCCCTGATGCTCCGAAACCTGAAGTCAAATGACATGACCCAAAAATGTACCACGTTTTAAAAAGATCTTGTGATTCCTAAGCCAATCTCATGATTTTTAAAAGCCTGACTTGAGATTTTTGAATGCTGGGGTTTGGCAATCCTGTGACTGCTCCATATCCCAGGAGCAGGTGATGCTGGAATTTGCTTGACCAGCTAAATTGGAAACAAAATAGAGCAACTGTATTTCTGTTGAATAATCACTTTTGCAGTGCAAGCAAAATACAGAGCACGTCGCACTGAAATCAATACACCCTTATTTCTCACATCTCAGCAAAAGGAGAGTCACGGGCAGTACTTTAACCCTTTCAGGGCTTGCTATTGAAGAGAAAAAAGTGGGGGTGAGGGGAAGGAGAGGCCCAAGCAGGCCAGCATCCCCCGTGTCACACTCGTTAATATTTACTCTCTGATCTGATTCAAGATGCTATGACAAGAATCTAAGAGGATGTCCAATTAATATTTTAAAAAAACCAGACGTGTATGGTTAAAAATTAAAGCCCACAGCGCATGTAATGATTGCGGTGATAAGCCTGGGTAGAGAGAACTGCTCAGGAACTAATTTACACTCATTGGAGGCAGGAAAGGTTACAATGCTCTGCTAGATGTCTGTATCTCGCATTGGGTGCCTATTGGATCTGCCAGTGTGCCCAAAACAACAGTCATTCCGTTCCTTGGGCTTGCTTACCTGCCCATACAAGCCACCTTATTGCTCGTATTGTCTGTGCACCAGATCACTGGACTTACCCATCTTGTCAAAAGGACAAGTCAAACCCATCAAATGGCCTACTAAATTTAGTATTCCACCTCTTGGGCCCGCTACGTCACCCCTCAACGCTTCATAGCAACTCCGTAGTGCCTTAGTCCTGCTGTGGCAGATCTGTGAACCCTCTGGTGCTGCTATATAGCAGAAGCCTGAGTTATCAGACCCCTCTGCTAACTCAGCCTTAAGCAGATGCAGGTAGAACTCCAGCTACCAGTCCATATGATGTCATCCTAGAATTAGCATGCTGATTAAATGTTGGCTTCCTGCCGTTCTAATAGGCTTTAAATACCTCCCCAAGGAGTTCCTAAGAAGAACTGGATTTTGTGGGGATGGGGGGATATTTTGTATTCACGGGGTCTTCCTTGTGCCCACAGGATTTTCTGTAATTCTCATTAATTGTCCCAGTCTCTGTTTGTAAGCTCATTGTTTTCGGAACGGATTTCATTGGCAGATGCTCCTGCTGTCTCTGTCCTGTACTCCCCTCTACCTCTTTCCCTCCTTGAATTATTGATCTTTAGCTAGCACAGGATTTGTCTTCATTATACGTGAGCTGCAATCAACAGATAGTACCGAAAATTCCTGGCAGAGGATTGATTAGTTCCCTGCCCATGGAAGCCGGGGGCCACTTCGGCAGCTTTATCAGGGATCCCCAGAGCCAGTTGTTCTTTACAGGACACAAAACTGGAAATGAGATTTCAGTTAAATACATCAGAAATTAGATTAGATTTTATTACTGCAAAAACCGAGGCTCAGGGGAGCAGTGCACCTCAAAAATAGCTTCAGAATGGAAATATCATCCTTCCTGCTCACTCCTTCAATCGTTTCCTAGCTGGGAGAGCAAGGGATGCACCTGCCTGCCGGTCAACCAACTGTGAGCCCAGTTCTCACCTACACTGCAGTCCCTCTCCACCGCTCCAAGAAATATGCCCACTGTGTAAAGCAGCTCCATGCTTACGATGCTGCCAGTGTGGTCCTCCTGGTGGCTAGCCCACATCATAGGAGGCACAGTGAGGGTAGGATGGATGAGTGAGAGGATGTGGCCAGACGCATGGGTATTCTGACCTGGCAAAGGGGCAGAGCTCTGCGGGAAAAGACCAGCTGGTGTTTCAAGTATTGGCCTGGGGCTTAAAAGCGCTGGATGCTATTCCCAGCTCCACCACAGATTCCCTGTGTGACCTGGGGCAAGTCATCCCCAAAGTGGGCCATTGCAGCCACCAGTGTACATTAGACCTATCTTGAGGAAACAGAGAACAGGGCCCCTGTTTAAGTTTACACTGATCATCCCCTACCCTGATTCCTCCCCCCAGCTCCCACCCCCCAGACACATAATTGAGCTTCACACTTTTCTAGTAGAGACAGGCTAGCACAGGATAACTGGACACAGACTCCCCTTGAAAACTGCTTTGGATCTGGATCAGAACTTGGGTTCCAGTCACCTCTCTAGAGGATGAGTCTGAACCAGAATATTGGACCCAAACCACCTTGAACTTAAGGGATCCAATTTGGATCCGAAATTCATGACTCTGAATCATCTCTGTAGGAGAGAGCTGTCACATCAGCTCTAAAACCACTCAGACTTTAGGGGAGGTTGGCTGTGCATCTGAATGGCACAGATTGGTCTCATCTCTCATTTCTAGACCCAGACATGAGCCTAGTTTTTTGTAAATGTTCATGAATGTGTAAAAATATATTTCACACCCCTAGGCACCATTTTCCATCTATAAGTTTATTGGAATGAGCCAAACTAGCCTGATATTCTTGTGGTATCTCCAGATTGAGAAAGCTCTGGACAGCTCATGGGGAAGTCTGTTCTTAATGGATTTCTTGCCCAATTATGCAGATTTGTGGGGTTTAAATAGTTCAGAGAAGCATCCAATTTCCATCATGAAACCCCAATCCAGGCAAAATGTCTGCATTATGTCAGTTTCACCCACCGCATATCATACTTTCCACAGGGCAATAGACATTAGGCCCAGCACCGAGATCGATATTGTTTTCTCTCTGTTCATTCTCAAAATGATGCGTAATGTCACATCTGACAAGGCACGGACAGGCTGTGTACTCAGGTGCTAGCTATTCCCTGCACTACTGGTGCCATAAGAGCATCTCACACTGTATCTCTCATGCAGACAACAACACACAAACCAACCCCAGGCAGACTTTATCAACAGATTTGTCTGAAATGCATTTGAGAGACTTCCTTACCTTTCGCTCCGGCCAAGCTCTGTCCCTAGTTTGGGATGAGTAAACAGAAGGGCAGTAGCCCTTCAAGAACAGATGGTCTTGTGGTTAAGGTACTGGCCTGGGACTTCAAAGGACTGGATGCTGTTCCCAGCTCCACCACCGATTCCCAGTGTGACCTGGGGCAAATCACTTAAGTCTCTTATCATCTCCTGCCTCAATTACTGCAACATCCTTCGCTCTGGCTTTGACAAATGCAGTCTTGCCCCATAGTATCCATTCAGAATCCTGCTGCAAAGATCATTTCCTTAGCCAGTCGCTTTGACCTCTCTTTGCACACCTTCACTGGCTCCTTCTCTAGTACATCAAACATAAGCGGCTTGTCTTCCCTTCCCAGGCCTATCCCGGCTCTAACCTACCATCTCTCATTCATTATTGACATGTCAACTCCCGCCTCTGATTAGTCCATGGTGCTGGCCTCCATCACCCACTTGTTACAATTTCAAACAAACACTGTATTGATTTCTCCCATGCGGCCCCTTACGCTTGGGAGCCACTACTTGTAAAATCAGCAAAGCTACCTCATGTTCCTCCTTCAGATTGTACCTCAAAATTCTCCTTTGCCTTAAGCCCCTCAAAAGACTTGACAGCAGTTAGGCTGCTGGCATGCTGAGACCACAGCCTATCATGCTTACCAACATTATCTCACTGTTTCCTTGTACTCTCCCATTGGTCTGTTTCCAGCTGTTGCCTCTTGTCTTATACTTAGTCTGTAAGCTACTTGGGGCAAGGACTATGTCTTTGTTCTGTGTTTGTACAGCGCCTAGCACAATAGGCTCTTGGTCCATCACTTGGGCTCCTAGGCACCATGATAAGACAAAGGGAATTCTTCTTCTATCTCTAAAGAAGGGATAAAAACACCGTATTTTTCCCATGCCTTGTCTATCTTGACTATTTAGACTGTGAGCTCTGTGGGGCAGGGACTTTCTCTTATTTTTTATTCATGCAGCAACCAGCACAATGGGGTCTCAACTGCAATGGAGCACTTAACTTCTATTCTAATCATCATCATCATCGTAATCACTGACCCTTTGTCTGTTCTAACAGTCAAATGCAGATGTTATTTCTGGAGCCATTTTGCCCAGCTAGGATGCGCAAAGTGGCTTTCATCTTAGCAGTCAGAAAATTTGCTTCCAGACAAAGATGACATTTCCTAGAAGTGGGAACATGGTGGATAGGGCCTTCTCTTCATTTGCCAAACCTAATAGTTTCTCTGACAAGGGCTTTCTCAACTTTTCTATGCAATGGACTAGAATTACAGAAGGGGGTGAGTCATTTTTCATTTGCAGAATTTTAATGAATATCAACAGCATTTGCATTCATTATTTCATTATTTCTCTATTATGCACCAAAGAGCTGGAAAAAATGCACTTAGAAAACTGCATTGATGCAGCATTAATTATGTCTAGGCGTTAATAATTATTTGAATAATTTTTGGCCTTTTTTTTTCAAAAGTGCTATGGAACCCATAATTACTAAAGTAAATATACCTCCCTGCATTCACTTTTCCATGAAAACTGCATAAATATTACACTACAGAAATAATAATCTCTGCAACATCAATATTTCCTATCAAAAGCCAAATGATTTCATGAATAGGCTTTTTTAAAAAATAAGTGAATTTAATGCTGTCAACTTCTGCCTGACTGTCAGTCCACGGACAAGATTTTCAAAAGGGAATAGGGATTTGGGGTGTCCCTTTGTTGGGAGAGCCAACTTGAGACACCTCGAAAGGGCCCGATTTTCAGAGGGGTGGGTGGTTAGGGCTTTCTTAAACTCAAGCCTCTGTCAAGTGTCTCAAACTGGGCACCAAAAACAGAGGTATCCAAAATCACTAGCCACTTTTGGAAAATCTTAGCCCCAGAGACAAAGTCTTCTGTAAATCCACAAAACAGTATGGGCAACAACACTGCAAGCTTTCCTCTACACACCCTCAACAACCCTAACATGAAAGGACTGCCCATTTAAGTAGGAGGATATTTCAGTCCCTCTGACCCATGCAATTCTTTGCTTCTCTGGTGAGACGGCCAACTAGGAAGTCAGCTACTGCCAAGCATGGTGGCAACTTTGCTGATTTAGATACTTGTCCATGAGGAACAGACCAGAGAGCAGTGACTCATTCCAATCGGGCCACCAACACACTCCAGATAGTATTAACCTTTCGTTATGTGATGGAGTGGATGAACCCTGCATGAGACCTAGCAGCCGTTAGGTTAAAACCCTCTGAACCAAATACTCATACTCTCACTACTGTGAATGGAGTCTCCAGCCCACAGTCCACCAGCGAGTCTAACTGGGTGACAGGAGTTCCTGGAGGGGAATGCAAAGAAGCCTTTAGCTCATTTCCCAGTGGTTGGGTGATATAAATGCTGACTAGGGGAGGCACAAGGTGGAAATTCAGGAGAGTACCTTAAATTTAGTTCTTTAAGGAAACTCGGATGTTTGGTTTCTGACTGCAGAAAAGCACCGCTTTACTGATGGAAGCCTTATCTTCCTTTCCTTTGAGCTCTGGCTGTGGCAATCCTTATATTCTTTTGGAACTAGCCCTGCAGTGCAGATTTCCAGCACAATAAAGCTAAGCCAGTGAACTGGCCAGTCACAGGTCACTGCAAGTCTGGCCCAGATTTGAACTGGTGATATAACAGGTGAAAGGCTCCGTATTTTATCTTCAATCCCTTTAACCACAAAAACAATATAGTCTAATTTTTGGCTATGGCATGAAACCTGAGAAGCAAATAAGTAGCTGAGGGGAGATGGATCTTTTTGAAAATTCACCATTTATGAACATCAGAAAAAATGATTCATTGTGAATCACTGGGACTGATCATTAAAGTGCATTTTTTAAAACTATGCTCTGCATCCCAGGAAGAGTACCCCCTCTCATTAGGCAGGTACCATGTACTACTAGATAGCACACTAGCCTAGGAATCAGCAGATGTACTTTCTCTTTTCTAAAGACTCCTCTCCCTTGGCTGTCCCATGATTATTTGACCGGTAGGTAAATAACAAATAAGCCATTTACACATCTACTAATGAAAAGTACCACACACGCATGCACACACACCCACCCCTTGGGGACGCTGGCCCAATGTTTCATTAATTTCTGGTAGTGGTTGCTGGAAAATATTCGGTGCAAAGCTTGTAGAAATCAATGCACCTATAAAGCTGTATTTTATAGACGACATGGCCTTATAGAACTCACACAACATGTGTGAAAGAGCATTTGCAGTAGTTATCTCTACTCTATTACAGAAGGAACTTTCCAATTTTCAGTAACATTATTACAAAACCTAATGTCCTGTGGAAGCTGATGTGAGCTGTGCATGCATGAATTATTATCGATTTTCCTGCAAAGACTGATTTCTGGACTACAAACAGCAAGAACATAAAAGTTAAGGTGAAACACTCTCTAAACTATTTTACATAAAAGGGAACTATTTCCATTCTTCTGTGAGTAAATTGAAGGATATTGCTATAATATCTAGTTAATCCTTTCATGAGCATTAGATTTTTCTTGGCACAGCATCTTGTGCCGGTAAAAAAAAAAAAAAACCACCATTGCCAAGGAGTGAAGCAGGGGAACGTGGAATCCTGTTCTTGTAAAAGTAGTTCTAAGAAAACTATCCGTGCACAGAACAAAGCATAAAATGTATGATTCAGATTGTGCCATTATGGTACAGGTCCCTGTTAGGGGCAGTGTGGACCCATGCAATGCCTCCTCAATCTGTCTGGAGTGCTAGGAGACCCCAGTTCCCTTTAGAAGTGTGCTGCGCAACTTATCTCCCAGGATCATGGCCTTGTGATCGTGGCGCAACTTGCATCTAGAGCAAGTCAGAACATTTTTTTCCCCTGTGAAAAATTTTGACTTCTCCATGAAAAATTGAAAACCAAGATTGTTAAGACAAAAACCAAAAATTTAGCTGGAAAAATGCTGCCACAGTACTTCATGGGAGTTGTACTTTTCCTGCATTGTGTCCCCATTCTTCTCTATAGGCCAGGGTCTTTGGCTGGACTACATTACCCATGATGCACCTCGGTGTCCCCTCTTGGTGACCTGCCATGGTATATCATGGGAGTCATTGGCTGTAGTGCATCATGGGAGATCAGGTCCCGCTGGGGAGCCCAAGCCATAGAAAAGAATGAAGGCCTGAATCCATCTAAAAGGGATGCATCCTGTAAGCAAAGAAAAAGACTTAGCAATCAGAGGGTGAAGGATTGTTGTAGAATTATGATTTGGAGGCTTTCATACCCTGGAAGGCAAGGACTTTGTCCCCAACTAACTGCCCAGAGAGAGAGTAAACTGAGTCAGTGGCCACACCAGACAAAGGGGAGCAGGATATGCTATCAGATTTCACACCAGAGTAACTCTGTTAAGTGAAGATACTTCTCTCCTGCACCAGTGTAAATCAGATCAGAACCAGGCACAAAGTCAACACTCAGGTTGGGCTCTTCAGCGTCACTGACAGCTGTTATTGTTTTGTTTTTCCTCCAATATAACAAAGGGAACTCACTGCATAGGGATCCCACTCAAACCATTTCCCGTTCACTACAAAGAAAATGCGTGCATCCCAGTCAACAAAGTGCACTTCAGCCAACACGCAACCCACGAAGGCACACTGTGAATCAGATAATGAGGGGAAGTGCAGGGGGAAGCATGCGCTGACAAGCTAATGCTGCACTATAAAGGCTCCATTATTGGTTATTACATTTACAATGTCATTTTCTTTGCCAGTTACAGAAATGGTTAAGGAAGAAAAACAAAGTTCCAGGCTGAATACTTCAGCTCAGTCTAAATTATAAAGGTGATAGGAATATCTGAATTTTGAGAAGCCACCATTCAAGGAAGCACTGCCATAATGCTGCTAACATGGTGCTATAAGATTTTTTTAAAAGAAACTCTTGACCTTCAAGCACTTAAGCAAAGTGGCATTCTCATGGAGCATTTTTATGTCCCATAACCCAATGTACCCACCTCACCCGTCTACTCACAGAAGCATGCAATGGGTCTGCAGACCAAGGTATCATGTTGTATATTACGTTTCGGCACAGGTGAGCACTCGAGATGGGAAAGATGTGACTTTAGCCCCATAGTGTAGTCCCTAATCCTGCAAGCTGGTCTGTGTGCGCATAACCTGGTACCCACATGGAGTCCTACTGAAGTCCCTGCCCTGAAGTCTATGGAACCGGGGTCAGGCACCGGGGTCTGTCCAGGCAGAGCAACTCATAGGATTGGTGTCTAGGATCCCACCACAGAAATCAATCCATGGGTGCCCTCACACTACTTCCTGCTTTGCTTTCTGGAGCAGGGGAACAGTAAGTGCTCCACAGAGGATAAGAGAATAAATGAGGCAAAGGAGGGAAGAGGAAAGTGGAAGAAGGGGAGGAGGAGAGAAAACATAGTGGTAGAGAAAATGAAAGCTAGTGCGCTTGTTCCCCCCACCCCCCATGCCACTATAACTCCAGTGAAGTCACTGCACTTCTTGGTTTACACTGGTATGAACGAGAGGAGACTCTGACCCAAACCAGTTTACTAAAACTGCCCTCCACCCTCACCCCAGCATCTCACAGCCCACAGCTCCAGCTCGTGCCAAGCTGGGGAGCGTGCTAAAGCCTGGAGAGTGGCAAACAGTTAAAAACCACCGACTGAAAAGCATCTAGTGCCAATGCCGCTGTTAGTCCTGAGGTTTCCTGTCAGCCTTGACAGAAATTCTTTGGTAGCCTGACCGGATTAAGGGGATTAATACATTAAAGCATTATTACAGCTTTCACGGGGGATTTTCAAAGACTTTACACTGTGATCTATTTGTCCTGTTACGTAAAATGAGCATTAATAGGCCAATTGAAAAAAAAAACCCAGTGCAATCAATAACCTTAATTTCTGTACACATATCCCGCGATCAGAACTAGCCGTGAAGGTCGCCCGCCCTCCCGCGGCGTGGTAACTAAAATTAAATTGTACAAACATATTTTCACTGCATATCAAGAGTCTGTCTGGCTACTGCAGCCTACACGTTCCGGAAAGAAATCCGTTCACGTTGAAACACCAGTGCTGCTCCACAACCCTCTTGGGCCCTGACTGACTCATCGCATATATTGGAACTCGCCCGCGATTCTGGGACCCTGGCCGCAAGGGCAGGGCTGAATGACATCAGTCGGAGGACGGCGCTGCCACCTTAATTAAATGTTCTTGTGGCTGTGGGTGGCTGTCAATACTTGGGATGCTGCCATTTCCGTTATGTGGCCTCAGAAGGCAACTGTGCTGAAGCCGCACGCCTGTCAGCGCCAGCTTCGGTGACACACAGGCTTCATTGTGCACTAGTGCAATTCCCTTCCCTCTGGCCTGCCCGGTTCTGAGCTCTCCAGACTACAGCACTCTCAGAATGCCTCTCCGTGCCTCCTTGCATGCCCAGGAAGAAAACCATCCTCAGACAAATCTGCTAGCTCCTGAATCATTTCAGGGTCGAAATCAAACTCTCCCTCCATGATTTTTCAGGCTCTCTGAATTCCTTCTAGCCTATCTCAGAGACCTCGATTCTCTCTAGTTCCCTCCCATTTGTCTAGCCCTGGTCTCATTCTGTCCCTTCCTATAAACTTATCTGGGGTGTTGGGAGACCCTTCCTGTCTGCAACTCCTACCCTATGGGAAAGGGCTTTGTCATACCATTTTGCCTCTCTCTCCTGTTTCAAATCACAACTCAGACCTTGTCTGTGCCGCTTAACTTCTCTCTCTCTCTCATATCATTGGTTGCGGTGACTGCATTATAAAGCTCTCTAAGGGCTAGTCTACACTCGAAGTGCTGCACCGCGTCTGGTCTATGCCAATGGGAGAGAGCTCCCCCGTCACAGGCATATTAAAAACCACCTCTGCGAGAGGCGGTAGCTATGCTGGTGGGTAGCACTGTCCGCACCAGTGCTTAGGTCAGTGTAAATTATGTCGCTCAGGGGGGTGGCTTATTCACACCCATGAGTGACATAAATTACGCCGACGTAACCTGTAGGATTCAGAGACACATGGCCAGATTCTGAACGAGCATGAACTGGCAGAGCTCCACTGAAGTCAAAATTAGGAAGGTATTTGAACCAGAGTACCCCATGCTGAACCCTGCTGTCCTTTGGGGATCCAATGGCTGATCCAACCTCTACCATTTGGGCACATCTCCAAATCCAACCCCACTCTACTTTCTACCTTGTCTCTCCTGCAAAGTGTGGGCCAAATATCAGCTAGTGCAAATCAGCACAGCTCCCAGCGACTTCAACAGTGCTATGACAATGTACCCCAGCCAGACATGTGACTCTTGGTACTTTAAGGGGGCATAAGACGGACAGAAAGAAAATATGCTGGAGTCTCCAGAAGACAATAGCAGTCTTGCAAAATGCCTCTCACCGTCTCCTAAACCAGAGCTCAGAGTCCGATGATGCCGAAAGTGAAGTGAATTTTAATATCTAACACTGTCAAATGGTTAAAAAAAGCATCTCTCGCAAGTGGCTGCTGCTGTTCCTGTTAGTATTGAGATCTCCCGTCAGCCTTTTTACAGAAATACTTTGGAAGTTTGACAGGATTAGGGGGATTAATCCATTAATGCATTAGTACAGCTTTTATCGGAGATTTTCAAAGACTTTAACACTGTGATCCATTTGTCCTGTTATATAAAATGTTCAGTAATTGTTTTAATTGTTCCATTGTGACTAGGCATTGCAGCTCAGATAGTACGGTATATCTAATGTCACCGATTGTTCTAGGGTCTTGCAACAGCACAACACAACAAGGTGAGCCAAGGAGGGTATCTCTGCCCAATCACAGAATTCTCTTGCCAGGACCCAGCTGCCCCATGGATTTCTTTAACTGTGCCTGGGGGGGAAAGGGTGGGGCATGCTCTCTGCACAGGCAAAGACCTCATTTTTTGCATGAAAAAAGGTGAAGTGACAATACAGCTGGAGGTTTGATTTTTGGAGGTGATTGCAAATGTCACGGAAACAAATAAGGAGGCCAGGTGAAAAATTCACGACTGCAAAGAGGTGGGTGTTTGGGGAGGTGTGGGGGTTCTGTGTTGTTTAGTCAAAGAATTCAACAAGGAACAGCCCCAAAGCTCTCCTGTAAGTGGCATGAAATAAGCAAAAACGACATGACACAATGTGTGCTAGTGTCTTGTATTTATTCACACCTGTTGGTTTTGTGCGTTAGACACCCAGCCAAATACCTGTGAACCAACATGTGAAAGCCCACCCATCACTGACACTAAAGTGCCTTATTTTGATTGTCAAATATTAATTTGTTCAGGCATTTGCATGTTTAATGAGGCCTGGTCCTTGCATGGAAGTGTCTGCGAGGTAACAAGATAGACTTCGGTATTAGTATCCTTCACCCCTTCAGCAGAAGTGTGCAAAAGGCTTCACCATAGTGTATAGTACGGTGGGTTTTTCTAAGGTATTCCAGCCCCGGGAAGTTCTTGATTCTGACTACTGGAAGATGCCTATTGGCAGATACTGCTGATGCATAAGAACATAGCAACTGCCAGACTGCATCCCGGCTTGAGGAGACATGCTCCCTCTCCTCTGATTGAGCTAGCCTGCTAAAAATAGTGTAGCCACAGCAGCATGGGGGGCAAAATGGCCTGACTATGCACCCGTCTGAGATCATAGGCCTGTACTCAGGGAGGCTAGCCCATCCTGCTGCCGGGGCTGCTGTATTTTTATTGCACTAGCTCCATCAGAGCTAATTGGGAGAGGCCTCCTCAGGCTGGAAATCCACTCCCCCAGCTCCAGGTGTGGACATACGCACAGAGACAGTGGAGGTCTGTAGCTGCCTTTTTGAGCATCGTTACAATATGCTGCAGGTAGGGAAACCCTTTGCTTCCAACTAAATGTACACGTTAGGAGTTTATATGTGATAGGCCCACATTACAGCTAGAGACAAAGAGGCGCAAAAAAGTTCGGTGACTTGGCCAAGTGCACAATGGTAGCGCGTCTGTGCTGGGATACAACCCAAATTTCCTAGCCCCCAGCCCCGTGCTTCAGCTGCAATGCCTTTACTCCTGTAATCTCAGCTCCAGAGGTGGTCCCTTCAAATCAAGACTGAGGCACACTAGTAGGGATGGGGGCAGCAGAAGCTTGCACTGCCGTTGCTCGTACTTTAGGTGACAAATCAATAACTTCAGTTTCCGGGGGTATCAAGTCCACGCCTTTCATGGCACATAAGATTCATATTAAAGACAACCAAAACGCTGAAATAATTCTGGCTGGCTGTTCTTTGTGAAGCATTACAGGCTCCTTCTTGCAAGGGGGCTCCACCAGTTCTATCCACTGAAGCATTTAAGCACATGCTTTAAAGTGAATAGTCTATTGACTTTAATAGGAATGCTCGTGCACTTAAAGTTAAGCATGTGCTTAAATATGTTGCTAGATCAGGGCCAGAGTGTTTAGTACTTTGCAGGACTGGGTCCTAAAATTGCAGTCCAGCTGTTAGCCTTCAGCTCCTCTAAATCTATGTAGCTCCGGTGAAGTTGCACAAAGTTAGAGCACTAGACCTGGTGGGATAATATTTGCTAAATAATTTATCTGAGAAATTTGACGATATTTTCCAAATGAATTATTCTGTGAATGTTTTTCTCCATTATGTGTCCATTGGCGCCGTGGAAGATGCTAACCAGCATGGGAAAAGGAGAGGAGAGAAAAGAGAGACGCATGCTGTGTTGGAAGAAGAGTTTAGCAGGAAGGAAATAAAAACCTGAGACTCGGGAACATAGAAGAAGCTTGACCTCATCTGAAGGAGTTCTTTGTCAGAGTGCTCCGTCCTCTTCTGTAAGCAGAATAGGGAGAGAGTTCTTGTTTCAAACGCTTACAAGATCACTACTTGGGCAATTGATGTTATCCCCTGTGAATATCTCTCTCCGCAGTTAGGGAACAAACAGCATCACACCGATTTCTTTTCCCCCAGACTCTCTGCAATGGAAATTTGATTTCTCAGCATGCTTTCAACAGCTAAATTATTCTCAAGTTGCTGTATGCCGTGTAGCTGGGGCCGTGTCAGTCCCAGGATTCCATAGGGTATATTTAAGTCACTCACAACAGCTCATCATTTGAACTCTCTTGGATTGCTTTGGTCTACAGAAAGTAAAGGTAATATCTGCAGTAAGCACAGATTTATTTTATTCATTTATTTATTACTTTTATATTCAGGCATCTCAGGAGATGGGAATATATATTTTCTTCCTTCCTAGCTTGGAAAGTAGCCATTGGAGCCAGATTGGCCAGTCCTTTCCAATGTATATTTAAATGCCCACATCTGCTCCGAGAAGATAGAATCCAGTCATGGTAATTAGTTTGCCCCCTGTCCATGACATTATTAATGCTCCCCTTTGAAAAGAAAGGAGGTGGCTTTGCCAGAATTTGACTAGGGAGAGATGTGCAACTGAGGTGTGGGGGGGATTACCAAAAAACCCTCCAAGTTTGCATCTTCAAGCCGTGTTAATAAACTGTCATATCTAGGTGAAAAAAATAAAACCAAATTAAGTGGTGGGAGTGGGCGAGGAGGGAGAAAGATAAAGAAATCAAAGCAAAATCTGTGTCCTAATTTGATTTGTGAATCTATTGTAACACAATAAAGTGTCTGTAGCTAATAATTCATTTACCTAACCAATTTTCAGACTGGCCATTCACACGCATGCCTACTGGGAAACATGGACGGGATCTTTTTAACCCTTTCATGGCTTTCAAATATGATGCACCTTCTTTTCCTTTCATCGGGTTCTGATTGCTTGCTATTTATTGGCTGGGACTACAAACGGCCAGTCAGCTGGCTAGTTTTCAATGCACTAAGGATTGATCTAGGGGGTCAGGCAAGATTATTGTGCTAGGCAATGCACACACATGTAGTAAGAGAGAGTTTATAATCTAAATAGTCACAATAGAAAGGCAGTGTTGTTTGCCTCTCTTTTACAGATGAGCCACAGAGGTTTAAACAACTTGCCCAGGTCACACAAGAAGTCTATGGCCAAGAGAGGAATTAAGCCCAGGTCTCCTGAGACCTAGTCCCGTGCCTTAACCAGCACACCCTCCTGACTTATATCACCTCTCTCGATTTAGGTCTCTATCTTGTACCCATCATTGTATATGGGTGTTAATAAACTTGGATATAGCACTTGCCATTGTTCCAAGCACTTTACAGCCATTCATCTTCACAAAGCAGCTGAGTACATCTATTCCCATTTTGCATGTGAGGAAACTGAGGCACTGAGGTTGAGTGACTTGAGTGGCCTAAGACCATAGAAGGAATCAGTGGCAGAGGTAGGATAAGCACTCATGAGGACTGCCTTATTCCCAAATGCTGTTCTTAACCCCAATGTGCCCACTGGCCTATGACACGGCAGTTGCCTTTTCCTTTCCTGGTCTGTCATAATTACGAGCAGTGTCATATTGTTTTTGCACTGAAAAATAAAGGCTGTCAGGTTTCTAGATCCTCCATGTACTGGTAGAGTCAGGGCTGGGCTTGGGTCCATATATTACTTAGGTCCATATTAGAATCGTAAAGGAGTCCTGTGGCTTTGTAGTTTTCCCTGCTCAAAGGTAAATCCATCCTTAATACCACGGAGAGCACATTCTGAATGCTCAGAGAGAAAAGAGAGTTTAAAAAAAAGCCAGATTGAAGAGAGCGGGCAAGGATGCCAGGTATAATCATTGCAACAAAGTGAATTAGTTCAAGAGGTGGGTAAACATCCTGCTGGAGAAAAGTGATTGGCAATAGAAAGCAGAGATCTGGCTCACGACATAACCCTAAAGGAGACAGGATTAGGGAGACCAGGGGCCACGAGATTTGTCCTCAGTTACACTGGTGTAAATCCATAGTAACCCCACTGGCAACCGGAAAAGTTATACATGCATATAACTCAGCGCAGAATTTAGCCTTTTATGACAAAGTCCTGAGCTCTTTGGAATTCTTTTCCTCTCCTGGCTGAAGAGAGAATAGAGTGTTGATAAAATGAAAATCCAGGTCTCTTGCTCATACACACACCCATGATGATAAACTGAATCATATTATAACAAATCCATGGCCACCTCGTGACTTCAAGGTTGTCACTAGTCTACATAGTGCAGTCGCTCAGAACTTGCTGCTGGTCATAGCAAGAGTAGCTCTCAGAGCCACCTGCCTCAGAACCACATCACTAGCACATTAGCAAATAGAGAATCTCTCTTAGCAGTACAGGGGCTATGAAACAATTGTACAGCCCGAGTTCTTCTAGCAGAGGACTGAGGTACACATGTATGCTCGCTAGTCAGTCACCGTATTTGAGCACACCATGGGTCACATTCTGCTCTCACTTGCACCAGCATAAAGCCAGAGTAATTCTCTTGTATTAAATGGAATGACACCTATGTTAATTAAAGGAGTACTTGTGGCACCTTAGAGACTAACAAATTTATTTGAGCATAAGCTTTCGTCACGAAAGCTTATGCTCAAATAAATTTGTTACTCTCTAAGGTGCCACAAGTACTCCTTTTCTTTTTGCGAATACAGACTAACACGGCTGCTACTCTGAAACCTATGTTAATTAAAGTAACTTGAGATCACAATCTGGCCCTGTACCTTTACAAAACTTCAGCTTTGATAGGCTGCCAGTGAAATTTTGTGACTACTTATTGATTAAGTGGTTTGGGTCATAGTCTCCCAGGAGGATATAGGTCCCCAGAGTGTCAGCAACTATAAATGTTCCTTCTGTTTTACAATGTAATGGGATGTGTGACTTACAATATGGAAACTCATCATAGCCGGATGGATCTGCCTAACTTCAGGCTTTCAGCCCAAGTTTTGAGCTTTTGTGAGACTTTTCAGGCCTCCAGTATATCAGGGCTTTACGTGCAGCAGCTGTGAGCGTGATATCAGAAGGGAGGAGGAATAATGAGATGGGTCTATTTTGGACAGGCTGCAAAGAGGACATGATATATCTGCAGTCATATGACTCCCATGATGCACCATGTGGCTTAGTCAGAGGGGAGACATAAAAAATTTGATTCAGGTGAAACTGACCTAAAACCAAATGCTTTGTCTCAGTTTTCTCCACAGAAGATTGAAAAAAAAATCATCAAAATTGAAAATTTCCATCAAAATTATTTCAAGAGAAAATTCCTGATCAGCTCCAACTAGAAAGAAAGTCCACATGAGTTCACTAACACATGTTTTAAAAAATCCTTTTTTCTAATGTAGCCATGGCCTAAGGGAAAGCTGAGCTCTCATGAAAATCTGACCCTAAGTCACGCTGGATGCAAATGGGTTTCAAAAATTGGCGACTATTATTCTCCTGATTAATCCCCCTCCTTCTCTGCTCCCTGCTACTGCATTGGGAACAATCCCAACTCCTAGTCCAGGTTTGGGCTCTGAACATTGTTGCTCAGAGGTGGACAAGCAATACTGACATTGAGCAATGACTGATATCTGTCCTGAGACACAGTGGGCCAAAGTCAACACTGTTGTAAAAGGCAATAGAGTTACACCAGGGATGAATTTGGCACAATGGTTCTAATATTTAAAATATAAACAACAGCTCAACATGCAAATTAACAGTGTCATGATTTGCTGATGTTGCCCAAGAATTCGAGTAGAACAAAACCCTAGATCCCAGTATTCTCAAACTTTGGAAAAGTTCAGATCCAGATCCAAACTCTTCCACCTGGGCCTCTGTCACGGTTTGAGAGGAACAAGTGCTTGTAGAATGACTGGATTGGACCAGATTCTCTTTAGAATTGATTAGTGCCTTTAGAGTTCATTAGTAACTTTTTTAAACTACGTGTTTTTTATTGGAAAATGCCAATTCAGTGAGAAGGTTTCTCAGATCCAAGATGGAATTTCAGGTCAAAGTAGAGATACTCCCTCCAGAATAGGTATTAGCTCACGTTGGGGTGTAGGAGACCCAGGTTCAAGACCCTAGTCTGAAACAGTCAGAACAGCAACTTAAGCCTGGGTCTATGCATGCCCTGATCTATGGTCATTCTGGGGTCTCTTCTTTTTTTAAGAAAAAAATTCTAAAGATCTTTGTTTCATTTCATGTCCGATCAGAAACAAATGTCAAAACCTCAACCTTTCTCTTGAAAGGGAATTCTTGTTTGACAGTCAGCCCTATTCCTGATTTTGAAAAAAAAATTCTCTGATGGAAAAGACCAACCTTAGGGAAGAAGGGTTCAAGGACCAGTCCAATGAGAGTCTCAGATATGTCAATTTCTCTTTGCAGGCAGGGGTGGGTGTATCTGATGCAGTTACACATCTAACAAACACACAGACATCCTCGGTTGCCTTTCCTTGCTCGCCTCCCTCGTAACACACAGGTGAGGCGAGAGCATGGACTTTCATCCATGAAATGCTCGACACTAAGCTGTTCTTATTCTGAAAAAGACTTAAAAAGAGTCATTGAAGGGGTCCTGGTCAAGGACAACTCCATGTTCCTCTCCCATTCTTTCTTTACCTCTATTCTTTCCTCCCTTGCTCCTGTGGGAAATTTTCACAGCATGGATGGAAAGGAGGCTTGTTTTGAGTGTTTGTTTGTTCACTTCATGTAAAGCTTAGTGGAGTCCTGTCTCTCTGTATCTACAGAAAAGAGAAGCGGGGGGGAGAGACAGAAAGCAAGCACATGAGAGCAGGTCGAGTTCATCTCTATTCTTTCTCCAGCTCTGCTCATACTTCGCACTGTTTGTTTATTTAGTTTATTTATTGCAAGTTCTTGCCCGGCCAAGTGAACTCCTGTAATTGAATTGCCCGTATCCATGGCAACCTCTTTGCTAAAAACACCCAAACTTTGAAAGAGGATGCACAGGCTTTAACAATAAAGCATAAAAATAACAGGGCTATTAATTAGTGAGGAAATGCTGCCAGCCTTGGGAGTGCATTCCAGCTCCAGCAATGCCTTCTCTGAATCACACACACCCTACATGGGCACGGGGAGAAGCAAGAGAGCAGGCAAAACAGAGGTTTGGATCAGGTGCTGACAGACTTGATGCCTGCGATGCCAAGTGCTGAGCTGATGCTGCAGTTTTCATCCAATATTCCAGTGAAATAGACACATATATAAAGAGCAATTGCCCAACCCTGGAAAATAGCCACCTGTGGGGTGGAGGATGACAGCTATTTATACCGAGATCTCTTCACCCAACTCTGAAAAGCCATTATCTCTGCAGTGGAACAAAGCTGCTATGTAGCAACACATTGGAACACAACAAAGAATGGGAGCGGTGGCATGATCACTTCCCCAGATGACGACTGATAACTCCCCTGTAGGTTGCTACCGTTGGACTGAGAACCACGGGCTTCAAGGAGTCCTGTCTGAAATGTACCTTCTACAAACTTTAATACTACTCCAGTTTGCTTCGTCAAGTTCCCCTCGACCTTTCCTGACTTTGTGACATTCCAAGAGGATCCAGCCTTTGGGACGGCACTTGGTATTTGCCTGAAAATTCACCCTTATTTAGATCTTCACGCATTGTTTGGGACTGAATATATGCTAGCAAATTATCCCCCTAGCTTGCAAATCTACACCCTCATGCATATACCCAGGGACACATTTTTTCCTCTTGCTTTGCTCACTCACTGAGCCAATGATAATTGTTGAGTAAGGAATGGTAAAAACCAGCAGGTCAATAAAAAAATAAACTTATGGACAATTTGGGTGTAAGTCCAAGTTCATCAGTGCCTCAGAGGATGTGGATAAGCTTGGCTGTCTTGAAGGTGTCCTTGTCTGTCCTTCAGACCAGAGGGGACGGAATATTCTACCATTCATCGGTTCTAGATCCCCCAAGCCTGTTGGCTTCTGTAGAGTCTTCCAATTAAGTTTTCTCTTTGCTGAGAGTTAGCTGAAATGTTTCCACAAAGGGGATGCACGTTCCCTTGTGTTATGTCACACTGTATCCTGAAATGAGCCTGTGCAGCAAAGAGGTTGAGAAGGTGCCCTGTGGCAACAAAGCCCTGGCATAAGGCCTACTCACAGTCTTGTGGAGAGAAGTGCCAGGCCTAGGCACGGTCTTGTGGAGAGGAGTCCCATCAAGCCAGACATGTCCCCATGCCACCAAGCACAAGATGCAAAGCCTGGGCACAAGGCAAGCATTCATGCAGCCAAGACCCAGGGGGAGATAGGTCCTCATGCAGCCAAGAACTAAGTGTGAGGCTTGGGCAAGGGTTGGGTCCTATGGATTTGAGGCCTAGCAGTTAGGTAGGCCTCAGTGCAGTCCAGACCCTTATAAGGTGATAGTGTAAACTAAAGATATGAAAACCCGTGCTGGTTTTCTATGAATGCAATGTGCAACTAGGCAATGTGCTATGAGAATATTTCATGGGATGAATTTCACAGCATCTTTCTAGCCATTACCCCAGTATTAATATCCAGTCAAGCTGTGCGAAGGGAGCAGCTACTCCTTCATTCCAGACTTTGTTACCCTTCATGCTATAGCCTGTCTTCTGAACAGCAGCCTTGTATAATGAGGGGGGAGCACATTTCTCTCCTTCAGCACAGCACCGTCAGCAAAACGACGACATCAAGGGGGAGCGTGCACAGTGGTTGATTATTGTTCTGTGTAGAGTGGTGCTTAAAATGCAACAACAGAATGATGAAGAAAAACTTTTCGTGAAGTGCTTTGTGGTTCTTCCTAGCAATCATGTCCCACTATTCACAATTGCAGGCTAAGTCGGTTCTTCAGCATCCAGCTTCTACTTGTCCGGGGTAGCCATCTGTTCACTAATGGAAAGGGACATTGAGAATGAAAGTGTGGGCCCCTTACTGAATGAGGGAGGCAACCTAGTGACAGAGGATGTGGAAAAAGCTAATGTACTCAATGCTTTTTTTGCCTCTGTCTTCACGAACAAGGTCAGCTCCCAGACTGCTGCATTGGGCAGCACAGCATGGGGAGGAGGTGACCAGCCCTCTGTGGAGAAAGAAGTGGTTCGGGACTATTTAGAAAAGCTGGACGAGCACAAGTCCATGGGGCCGGATGCGATGCATCCGAGAGTGCTAAAGGAGTTGGCGGATGTGATTGTAGAGCCATTGGCCATTATCTTTGAAAACTCATGGTGATCGGGGGAAGTCCCAGATGACTGGAAAAAGACTAATGTAGTGCCCATCTTTAAAAAAGGGAAGAAGGAGGATCCTGGGAACTACAGGCCAGTCAGCCTCACCTCAGTTCCTGGAAAAATCATGGAGCAGGTCCTCAAGGAATCAATTCTGAAGCACTTAGAGGAGAGGAAAGTGATCAGGAACAGTCAGCATGGATTCACCAAGGGCAAGTCATGCCTGACTAATCCAATTGCCTTCTATGACGAGATAACTGGCTCTGTGGATGAAGGGAAAGCAGTGGACGTGTTGTTCCTTGACTTTAGCAAAGCTTTTGACACAGTCTCCCACAGTATTCTTGCCAGCAAATTAAAGAAGTATGGGCTGGATGAATGGACTATAAGGTGGATAGAAAGTTGGCTAGATTGTCGGGCTCAATGGGTAGTGATCAATGGCTCCATGTCTAGTTGGCATCCGGAATCAAGTGGAGTGCCCCAAGGGTCGGTCCTGGGACCGGTTTTGTTCAATATCTTCATAAATGATCTGGAGGATGGTGTGGATTGCACCCTCAGCAAGTTTGCAGATGACACTAAACTGGGAGGAGAGGTAGATACACTGGAGAGTAGGGATAGGATACAGAGGGCCCTAGAAAAATTAGAGGATTGGGCCAAAAGAAATCTGATGAGGTTCAACAAGGACAAGTGCAGAGTCCTGCATTTAGGATGGAACAATCCCATGCACCGCTACAGACTAGGGACCGAATGGCTAGGCAGCAGTTCTGCAGAAAAGGACCTAGGGGTTACAGTGGACGAGAAGCTGGATATGAGTCAACAGTGTGCCCTTGTTGCCAAGAAGGCAAATGGCATTTGGGGATGTATAAGTAGGGGCATTGCCAGCAGATCGAGGGACGTAATCGTTCCCCTCTATTCGACATTGGTGAGGCCTCATCTGGAGTACTGTGTCCAGTTTTGGGCCCCACACTACAAGAAGGATGTGGAAAAATTGGAAAGAGTCCAGCGGAGGGCAACAAAAATGATTAGGGGACTGGAACACATGAGTTATGAGGAGAGGCTGAGGGAACTGGGATTGTTTAGTCTGCAGAAGAGAAGAATGAGGGGGGATTTGATAGCTGCTTTCAACTACCTGAAAGGGGTTCCAAAGAGGATGGATCTAGACTGTTCTCAGTGGTAGCTGATGACAGAACAAGGACTAATGGTCTCAAGTTGCAGTGGGGGAGGTTTAGGTTGGATATTAGGAAAAACTTTTTCACTAGGAGGGTGGTGAAAAACTGGAATGTGTTACCTAGGGAGGGGGTGGAATCTCCTTCCTTAGAAGTTTTTAAGGTCAGGCTTGACAAAGCCCTGGCTGGGATGATTTAGTTGGGGATTGATCCTGCTTTGAGCAGGGGGTTGGATTAGATAACCTCCTGAGGTCCCTTCCAACCCTGATAGTCTATGATTCTATGACCTTCGGCTCTGGAAAGGACTTTAGTACCCCTAGAGAGCAGTGTCACCCCCAAAACTATCAGGGCGTTATCAGCCTATTTTTCTATGAATATTTGCTCACATTTTTGAATGAACTCACTGCCTGCAAATCCTCATTCAGTAGAATTTTACTGGCCTGGCCCTTCAAGGGAAAGTGAATTTCAAAACCAGAGTGGTGGCAAGTGCATTTTAAATGCATTGGGCCAGATCCTTACCACCTAGTTCCTTTGAGAGGATCTGGCCCATTATTTGTTATGGGATTTTCACTCTGTTCCTAACAAGCAATAAGGAGAGGGCAAAAACCGGAAGGCATGAAGCTGGGCAAGGGAAGGCACTAGATGATGAGGGATGGAGAGGATCACAGCAAAGAGATGATTTCCACTCTCTATTGCACAGCTCATTTGCTACTGACAAGGATTGTTACCAGGGTCCTAGTTTGCTTCCAAACCCGAGCACAAATGACTCAATGTTTTAATGTACAAAGTGTTTGTGCCAGATAAATTCCACTCTGCTGAGGTGCCTGCCTCAGTTGAAAGTGTGCCAAGATAGCAGGACTAATTAGTCATAGTCCCTTCTCTGGCCGTTCATTTATTTATTAGTCAAGGAAATGCTTGTGATACAAAACCTTTCGATTGATTTCTGCTCCTCTTGGATACAACATGGGTACAGTGTGGGCCTTGGATTCTTCACCACCATTTCTGCGTGGCAGGTCTGGCTCAGAGCACAGATGACTAGTGTGCTCTGTATCTGCAGATTCCTGCGTATGCCATAGAGCCAGTACACACACACATGAATGCAAAACAGACCTGTAACATCCACATCCGCACACAGAAACATCCTCCCACTATGCATATAACACAGGCATATTTTTGCCCCTTTTTTGCCCCAGCAGACTAGTCAAATTTCAGGGCCTTGGGGATGTTCCAGTTGGAAGTGAAATTGATGGCATCTGGGATCTTCTTTGATGCCATCATGTTTATTTAAAAGGAACGTACAATATATACAAATGTATGCTCACACACATATATACATGTCCGCAGCCACATGCACACAACATATGTACACATACAACACGTGAGCACAACCTACCAGTGTGATATAGACACAAGTAAGCACACAAGGAGTCCGGTGGCACCTTAAAGACTAGCAGATTTATTTGGGCATAAGCGTTTGTGGGTAAAAAACCCACTTCTTCAGATGCATGGATTGAAAATTACAGATGCAAGCATTATATACTGATACATGAAGAGAAGGGAGTTACCTCACAAGAGGAGAACCAATGCTGACAAGGCCAATTCAATCAGGGTGGATGTAGTCCACTCCCAATAATTGATGAGGAAGTGTCAATTCCAGGAGAGTCAAAGCTGCTTTTGTAATGAGCATGTAAGCATACTTACTGTACAGACAAAACATGTGCATGAATCACCCACACATACCATACAGGGCCAACTCCAAGGAGCATTCACAAAAACATATGCACACAGATGCCCACCCTTATACCTGGGTGTGCACACATGCAGCATACTCTTACATAATCATAGAATATCAAGGTTGGAAGGGACCTCATCTAGTCCAACCCTGTGCTTGAAGCAGGACCAATCTCCAACTCCCCAGATTCCTAAATGGCCCCCTCAAGGATTGAACTCACAACCCTGGGTTTAGCAGGCCAATGCTCAAACCACTGAGCTATCTCTCCCCCTCAAGAAACTGCTGTGCTTCTAGAAAGCAGTCCACCCCTGCACACAAAGGGACCAAAGAGCATGCCAAAGCCTGGGATTGAACCAGGGAACCTCTAGATCTTCTGTCTAGAATGCATCAACCACAGAGGATGCACTGAATATGTGTCTCTACCGTGCAGACAGACAAAACATCTGCACAAAACATATGGCTTCCAGCGCATGCTAGTTTTCTCTAGCCACACTCCAGTGATCCCCTTGGGAAAATCATGTCTGCATTAAGGGCTCTCAGAGAGCACAAGGTTGATATTGCCATGGAGTTCGCAGACATGGCTTTGCAAGTCTTTTAGAATCTAGCAAATCTTCAGCTAACATAAATCTCCGGAGCACCGGGGGGGGGGGGGGGGGGGGGGAATGTGATTCATTTCCTGACCTAGAATTTCATGATATAGAGCAAGCTAGTTATTTTGAGAATAATCAGCAGCAAATGATCAGTTTAAGGCCCTTCCAATCTCTGAGTCACAAAGAAGCTAAATACCTCCACATGCTATATCCGAGAGGCTTGGATGTGGGTTTAGGCGGCCGAAGGAGTTTTTCAGACTGATGGGCTAGGCATTTGATGGAAAAGCTGCTTCTGCTGTCATTTTACTAAGCTCAAAAGAGGGGAGGAAATCGACGTGATCACCAAGCCAATTCATAAGAAAGGAAAGGCGACGCAATGGGCTGCATCACTGCAGAGGCCAAAACGGAAGCATCCCTTATTTCAAGCTGTTGCCTCCTTGGTACATACCCAGAAGAATAGCAGAGAGAGTTCTAACCCACTAGGCTTGACACTGCAATTATTGCCTTGGGGTGTGATGCTAACTGATTGGCACAAAAGGCACCCCTCCCACCCTACCTTTTAAAGGATTTTTATCTCACAGCTTGCAGTGGGTGGAAGGACCACCCCTTCCCACTTTAACTTCCAGTATTACCCAGTAAGTCTTCTTACCAGGCATGTGTCGTGAGAGTTCCACCCCTTCGTAATTGTGTTCATAAATGGGACTTATTCAAATCACCAGCCTGGAGAAAACCTAACCCGCTCTTATTCCATTTCATATTTTGTGTTGCTTTGTATCTGTCACTCGTGGGCATAACCCACTTGTCCCCATAACTCGTGGGGAAACAGCAGAGACTTTTTAAAAAAAAAATCATTGCTTTGACCATCATCAGAGTACTGAGAGGCAGATGAGCTCCTGGTGGGCTTTATAATAACAATAATTCTTTGCACTTACATAGTGCCTTTCATTGAAGGATCAAATACGGTAGCGGCATGCTTAAAAGGGGCAGGATGATTTAATGGCTAATAATAACATCTGCCATTATTAGAGGTGGGCCCCAGCTGCAAAGATCGAGATCCAAACTTCCCAAAAGTCTACAGGTGTTTGGATCTGGAGTTTTGGTTTGTCCCATTTCTAATAGTTATACGTGCAAGGATAAGAATGATCAAAACTTCAGGGCATTAGCTGATTCCCATGGGGGTCAGGAAGTAATTCCTTTCTCCATATTTTGCACAGTTAGCCAGCTGAGTAGTGGCTGGCGGGGGAGGTCATCTTCCTCTGACCAATCACATATTGGGCCCTGCCAAAGGCGGGATACAGCACAAAATGATGGCAAATCCCACATAGGCAACCCAACCCCTCCTGAAGCCCCCCACCCCCAGCCCCGAAAAACTCTAACATGGCATCATTTCAGTGTGTGTTAATTTCCACTAATTGGTAAGCTCACTGAGTTCCTAGCAATTTCCTTTTTTTAATGTTACTGTTTGTTTAAGTCCATAAAATGAAAGATCAGAGGGAGGGTTGAACCTACTTTGCCAATTGTAACTAATCCATGAAACGTGATGGTTTTCATTTTGCTGCATACCAAGGGCCTTCCAAAAATTCATGTCAACAGGGGGTATAGAACACGGGACCCTATCACTTGAGCTAAAGGAGAATCTGTATGAGTTGGTCACAGGTTAGTGTATGTGACACACAGAGAAGTAATTCTGATTCTATCTAGCAAAGAGTAATGCCCTCCCTCCCTCCGCCCTCCTGTGGGCTTGAGGGCACACTCACTTACTCACTCTGTAGCCAGTTCATTACATACTCCCTGATGAATGTCTCAGACAAATGAAACAATCAGATGGGTCATTGAGTATTCCAGATCATTTGCTGAAACTTCTTTGTCTAACCACTAAGAACATCCCTCTTCCATCTACTTTTTGATTCAGCACTTAAAATGTCAAGTGAACATCAAAGGGATAGAAAAGGAGAGTGGCTAAAGAAAAAACCCTCCAAGCGGCCATGGTTAACTCCTACTGGGGCCTATTTTCAAAAAGGCGCCCACACTTTCCTAAGCACAAGCTATGTGTACTAAACTTGCAGGTGCATTTTTGCATCCAGGAAACAAATTATGGGAGCAAATTGAATTACTTTTGCCTGTCTGTGTGATGGCTCATTGGTGCATCTTCGCTCATTAGAGAAGCAAGCACTCACAATCGCACTCGCAGTTTCATTTATAGACACTAAAGTGCAGGCACAAAGTTGGCAGGTGCAACTTGCACTTCCACACAAGGAAGCCAGGCTTCAGCCTGGTTGAAAACGTTGCCCATTAACTTAGATACACTATGGTGGATATCCTGAATTAAGCCCCTCTCTCTGCTCTCCATATACTCAGCTCCTTTGGAGCATTATTTCTATATAATACTAATAACTATTAAGATGCAGTATAGCTTCATGGCCAGAGCACAGGATTAGGCGACCTGGGGTTTTATCTCAGCTCTGCCACTGACTTTCTCTGTGACCTTGGTCAAGTCACTTAACCTCTCTATTCTCCTTTTGTTAGCCTGGTCTGTGATAGGTGACAAAGGCCACATCCACAACATAATAAATAGATAGTCTCTTACTAGCACTCCTGTATCACACCTTTATTGAAGTGACCTTTCAACTCTCTAGATATTTACAGGAACTTTCCCCAAACTTCCAGAGTCTGCAAAATTAGGATGAGACTTCAATGGAATGTGACTTCTCACAAGATTTCTGATCTACCTGAATCATGATACTACCTTGATCATGATATTTCAGTCCTTCCACTTTCAGCTGGATCCAAGAAGTACACTGCCAGACAGAGGTGAAAAATAATGTACAAAGGGGAGTGAAATTCATTAACCCTCTCCCAGCAGTCTGGTTTGTATTTGGTTTGGGGTTTTGTTCACAGGTTTGGTGCAGTACTTACCCATCAGAATGGAATCACCCATTTCTAGTACAGATGGCTAGGTTGCTAAATATAGGGGCCAGATAGTGCCATTATGGCACAGACCTGGGCTTTGGAGTGATATGACTCTGCCATGTCACTAACGGAGCTGTGGAAGTCACAATGCTTCCCCAGGCTCACAGGCATGGAGGGAGATTTATCCACAACACCACGCCTTAGAAGGGAGCAAGGTACCTTCTCTTCCATTGCAAGGCAGTCCCACAGGCTATGCCTAGGGATAGATCCACTGTCCCAGCTTCCTAGCTCGAGCACTAGGAGGAGGCTATCATGAAGCAGTCCCTCTGATCCTTGCGTCCGTCTTATGCACATGAGTAAAGGACACAATAAGCCAGCAGTAAGGAGACTTTAAAGTCTTTGCTAAGGCCCCGATCCTGCAAAGATTTAGGCATGGACTTAATTTTACACACATGCATAAGTTTTTAGGTTCACTGAAGTCAACCGGACTATTCACAATGGTTAAGTTAAGCCTACGTGTAAGGCTTTACAGGATTGAGGCCTAAGTGAGTTGTTTAAAATATGTTCCTCTCCTTATTCCATGTGTCAGATCCACCCCTCCGCACCTGTATTAAAACTCCATGGCTACCGTTATGTGTGTGCTCAACTGAAATAAAGCCTGACCGGGAAAGTGTAAGCAATCCTGAGGATGCTTATAGCACCTGAGGCAAACCCCCATGTGCTGTGTGTATGGTGAAACCAGCACTCTGTGTGCCCGATAGCTGGGTATCAGCTAGGTATATGGCTATGTAATTATACTGCAATTAAATTTAATAGCTTTGTTAACAGCTAAACTGCAGGAGAGTTTGTCTACGAATTTTTGTAGTGAGATTATTAACCTTTTGATAGCGCTGCACATCTATTTACATTTTATATACTGTCTCCTAAAATTATATTTACATTTTGTATGCAGGGCTATAAAAATGATCTTTACTTTATAAAGCACTTATACTCTGCACGGGAATAAGAGGAAATACCTCCTGCGCTACAAGGACTGGCCCAATATTCTAGTGCCCAGAAGGGAAATCAGTGTTTGGGCTTATGAGCTGGGGAGCCCTGTGGTGGTAGTTCTCAGCCTTTCCCTCAGGGGGAGACGTGTGGAGCAATTGTGACCCCTTGGGCAAAGACGTATGATGGCGCCGATTAGTTGCAGAGGGAAATAGAAAAAGAAGACACTGCTGTGATGTGGCTGCATGGCCTGAGCATAGCTCTGAGATCCATAATCGTCCGCTAGCTGGTCCCATCTCTGCTGCTGACAGGCTACACAGCCTGGGGTGAGTCATTTACTCCCAGATTTTCAAAAGCGGCCTTTAATTTTGAGTGCCTCCATTTTGAGGGGACCAGACTGAGCCAATGCAGGATAAACAAAGATGAATGTGCTGGAGGCTATCACCAAACGGATTGTGGGAGGACAGTAGCACATACTCTAAATTAACCTGTCATAAAAAAATGATTCCTCCCTACCAGCGAATCCAGGGCTCTTCTAGGATCTCTGGAGATTCAGTGGAATATAGCTCAGAGCACCAGCCTTCTGCAGCACTTTAAAATGTGATGAATTTCCACCCACAGCCTGGTTAGTGAGTTAAGCTTTGCAGTTTGACTTTAATATTTGGGGTGGGGATCTCTCTCTCTCTCTCTCTATCTATCTATCTACACACATACACATCAATTCTCTATGCAGTGCTAGGGGTGTATATTAATACATCTTCATTTCTTTTTTATGAATGTTGATTTCTGATTTTGTACCTTTGCATCCAGTTGAGCTTTCACTGTAAATTCCTAGAATTCTGCCCTTTCTGTCATCCTGGGCTTTGTTTTTCTGTTTTATCTTTTCAGCTTCCTAATGATCTTTTAATGAGATGTCAATTAGCAATGCAAAATAGGACGAGCAGACATTGAGGGATTGTTGTACCTGGTATATTACAGTCATTCTGATCTTAATAACTCTTTTTCCCTTTGTGTCTTTCTTGTCTTATAAAATCTACCATTTAAGGATCTGATGCTGCACAGATTTACAGATGTAGCTAATGTTAGTCACATGGTTAGCAGCCCTGGCAGCAAGGCGGCATGATCTAGTAGACAGAACTTTGGCCGGTGAGTCCTGGGTTCTGTTGCCACCTCTCCCAATTACCTACTGTACGACCTTTGGTAAATCATTTTAAACTTGCTGTGCCTCAGTTTCACCAGCTATAAAATGGGAGCAGTAAGTGGTGGAATGCTTTGAGATCGATGGATGAGATGTGCTACATAAGAGGTAAGCATTTTATCATGAAGTCATGATCAAACGCACAGTCTGCACTGCACTTGCCACGAAAGGTTCATCTCAGCTGCTATTTTGACTTGTGGCTGGATGGTAATGCGGTGGCTAAACCTCCAGCAGCTCAGGTTCAAATTCATTTCAGACTGTGGGTTTGAGAGGGTAGAGGGAGGCTCATTTTAAAGTTTTCTGCAGAGCTCCTTGTGGAACAGCTTTTGGGATTGGGAGGTGTGGGGAGGAGGGTCTTGAGGGGATTCTGTTTCATATGCTTTTAGAAACACTATTGGTCTTAAGATTTGCAATGACACATCATTTTTAAAGCAGAAATTTATGTGGTGTTCTCTTAAGCAAACCCCCTGTGTAAGCATAATAGAGTATGTAGACCCCAATCATGGAGCAGCGAGAAAAGGGTTAATACCTGTCTCTTGAGTAGATGAAATACTGCAGCTGCAGGCCCTAAATGCAGGGTTTGTCCATTAAAGTTTGGCCAGGCCCAGCTGTGATGAATTAGAGTAATACCAGCCCCGACCCCTCCTAGCACACTATAAGGGAGTTGCTCTGAGTAGCCTGGCTTAGTTGTCAGTATGGACAGCATTTACTGGTAGGAAGAAGGAAATGATATTTTAGGGTGGTGGCTGCCTGGGAAAATTCTTTTGTTGGGGTATGATTCTGGCTGCACAAAGCCATGTTGGTTTGTTCTGTCTGAAGCTGAGTTGTAGGAAGCCTTTTTGAACTCTTAGTTTGATACGTTGACTATAGAGTGGTCACCTTTTCTTCCCCAAAAGCCTCACTCCCACTCACTGATCAACTCTCTGGGTTCTTGTTCTGAAGTATTACCTGGCCAGCCACTTCTAGCTTTTATAAGTAGTAGTTTGATCAATCAAAGCCCTAAGCAGTTCATAAACCCTGTTTCAATACTTCTGCCCAAGCCTTAATAGGTAGTGTCTTGTGATAGTGCCCGGGTGCTGGGGTGATCAGCATACAAGAAATATGTACGGAGTGAGATGTATCCAGGCCCTTCCAATGGGAATTCCCATAAGTTATTAGATGCGCTACTATCCCCTGTCTTTCAATTGGGGGAAATGCAGCATCCGGCATTGATAGGAAAAACTCTGGTTGCACCTAAGTTGTAAGCAGGCCCAGTGCCCTGTTTAAAAAATTATGCCAAGTATCCTGACTTCAAATGCTAGGGAGGATAAATACACTGGATTGAGATGGAACGAGATGAGTTTACTACCCCTTTCACATACTTATTTTACTTCCCAAACATCAGAGACCAAAACAGAAAGGATCCTACAGAGTGAAGTCATGAATCTTAACGATTTGGGACAGAGTAACAGTTAGAGCTAGTCCAACTCTTTTCCCCTTCATAAAACATAAAGAGTTCAGGCAGACGTCTTTCATAGAGCTTGTCCTCACCGCAACAGTTAGCTTGAGTTAGTACGTTCTCGTTACTTCACTTGTGCCAGCTCAGCCATGCTAGGGGTTTGTCTGTGCTGGGAATGCTGTAGCACTTCATTGTAGACGCTCGCTACAGCCCTGGGAGAGGCTCTCCTGTCGGTGGAGGTCATCCACCTCCCCGAGAGGCGGTAGCCAAGCTCGACAGAAGAATTCTTCCATTGACCTGGCGCTATTTATACCGTGGGGGTTAGGTCAGCTTAACTGTGTAGCTCAGGGATGTGGATTTTTCACACCCCTGAGCAATGTAGCTGGGTCGACCTAACTTCGCAGTGTAGACGAGGCCTAGCTAACAGAGGAGCTGCACAGGGGGTTTTGGAGCAGCAACTGATGAGTTGTTGTAACTCAACCTGCTGCAACCCTACGACATTCCTAGCTCCAGCCTCAGCAGCGCTCAAGTTCTAATGTTAACCCATACTCTCCGTGGACCAGCTAGCTCAGGCTCAAAGCACCACTTAACTCAAGATGGAGATTTTTGTGTGTGGACAGGAGTCAGGTTATAGGCAAAACTCAGGTTATACCTAGAGCTAATACTGCATTGAAACAAGCCCATATTTGACTAGTGTATGGATTTTTTATGGACTGGGTGGGGGGACTACTCTTGGCAAACTTATTCCATAGCCAAATTAAATACCAGCTATTCATATGATAGGGAGTATCCTACATTGGCCAGAAGCTGGGCAGAGATGTCACAATGGCGGGGGAAGAAGGGAGTTAGTATCAGAAACAGGGCAGCATGAATGCAGAAGTACGCAATGCAAGTAGGACCCGTTGCCTGGCTGTGATGGCGCCTTGGATCTAGAGGAAGTCTTAGAAATACAAAACTGCATCCTGCAGAAGACTCCAGGGCACATGTAAAACAGTTCCATAGCAGCTGAATGCCAAACAAGTACTAGAGACATCACCTCTGACCCCACTGTTCATGTGAATAATGATGTGACTGTGATTTTAATGGACTCCGTGATAGGGAATTTCTGAAAGATGGAGACAGGGGTCGTGCTCACGACTGTCCCACTGCACTTCTGAACCACAGGATAATTTCCCTGTGGATTTGGGTTGACCTGAATTTGTCTTCAGTCTCTTTATTTGTGAAGCAAATGGAAGGAACATTGTGTCATTGCTCCTCTGATGCATTCCTGTCTTAACTGCACTTGTGGAATTTTCAGAGGGTCTTAACATATACACCCCATAAAATTTGGTTTTCCCCATAATGTACAGTGACGTGATAATAAATCACCCTGAAAAATAAATATGCAGATCCGTTAGTGGAGAGCGTTGTGGGGAATAAACCTTTTGTAATTGATAAATAATCTCATCAGAATCAATAGCTGGCAGAAGAACCTGTAAAGTGAGTCTGAATCATATATGAGTGCTCCAGAATGATCGATGACTTGAAAACAAGCCCCGAGTATCAGCCAAGTGTATAAATTATAGCTTTAATATTAGAGAGAGAGTCAGTGATCTGAACCAAAATCTACTAGTGGCAAGCGCTGGCCATTTGGCATGTGTCACAAGCACTAACCCATTCCTTCTTCACGTTTAGATCAACACACCGGTAAAGTATGTTCGGCTGAGTTGGGAGCGTCTACCATGAAATGCAGTGACAGGCTGAGTTGCTTTATCATGACTGCAGTAGGCCTGTGAAGTGCTGTAACTAGAATAATGAAGATATGAAACACATGGAAAGAGGGTGCAGTATTGGACCTTTGGGATATATTTCTACATGTGCACAATTAATTCCAATAGCTCTGCCAGTGATTGGTGGCAGCCCGTAGAGAGAGCAGGCTGCAGCAGCTCTTGTTACGTGATGTCCAGAGGGAACTGATATATAGAGTGAAATAATCGAACTCTCCTTTCAAGCTTTGAAATCTGGGGATGAAGTTAGTCATCACAACTGAGATTGTACTGTCTAGTATTTTCAATATTTCTATATTCTCTCTGTAGATATAATGCCCATTTTATATGTATGTGTATATATATGTATATGTATATAGCTAGCTAAGTAGCTAAAAGGACAGATGTAGAAATGCACTACACAAACATAAGAAGGTACCGCATCTCAGATTCTGTGTTGGGCCACTCAGTTGTCATAAAAATACCAATAAGAAACAGTGGAAGGATGTTTGACTGCTGGAATGCCCCTTGTTTCTCTTTCATTATTTTTAATAAAAGGAGATGGTGCTGAAAAATTGTGTTTCTCTGGTTATTTTCCCCAAGAGATGGTTTATACATAGCAGACCATGTTGCAAGCAAATACCATATTAAGTGAATACAGTTAGAAAAAGCCAGTAATGAAAATGAACGGGGGGGGGGGTGTGTGTGTATTTGCCTTAGAGAAATAGTTTTCAATAGGGATTTAGTAGCAGCCTTGGAAACAGCGGTGGGGGGAAAAATGTTGCTGACATAATGCAAGGAACTTTTCTAAATACTGGTATTTCATCGTCAGTAACAAGGATATTGGAAAGAACTTTGGATGGCCTGTGATCAGACTTCTCCTGTGGAACCTGGCTGTCAGTAGGGGATGGACACTCTGCTTGTGTTTAGAGTCCATCATTCAGCAAAGTGTGTGAATGCGTGCTTAATTATAGCACATGTTTAAGTCCCACTGATTTAAGGCCCTGATTCAGCATGTTCCTTATGCTCTTTCCTGAGTCTGGATGCTTTCCTGAATCACGGCTTGAGTGCTTTGCTAAACAGGGATGAAATTAAGCATGTACTTAAGTTAAAACGTGCACAATCAGGGTTTCAATCCCCTTCTGATTCATTTGAGTTGTGTGGCTCAGATAGTCCCAAAACCGTGAGCCAACGTGCTATAAATTGCTATACACCCCTCTCTCCTGAGAATAGCTCTTTTCTACTCCCAACAGGCTACAGGACACCCCTTTACCTTGAATATCTTCTGGTGGATATGGCAGCACCTTCAACTATCCCTCCATCCCTGTCTCGAGGCAGGGGGTAGCTGTCTTCTTCCCCCTCACAGAATTTCAGTAGTTGCCAATCCCACCTTTTTACCTGTTTGGGAGCCTCCATTACGCCCTCTTCCTTCCTAGTTCTTGGATGGTTCTTCCACCCTCCCTTTGTTCAGCAGCAGGCAGGAATCAACCCGTCCCCACTGCTTTCCCCTGCACGGTGATCCCCGGTGCCACGCAAGGGGCCTTAAGCTGAGTCACAGCCTGTCTGTGATGTTGACAGCACTTGGCTCTCTTCCATCCTGCAGCTGCCCAGAGAGGTGGTGGTGAGGGGAAAGTCACCCCTCCACAGAAGAAATGGGGAGGATGGGGAAGCAGTTATGCCAAGCCTCCCACCCCCACAAAAGGAAAGATGGGGGATGTGAGCAACTGTTACCACCTCACAACCTTGAAGAGCTCAGGATGGGGGGCCAGCTTCACTCCAGCCCTGGAGGAGTGAAGCAGAAAGGGTGTGTGCAGGAGAGAAGGGATTGCAGACCCCCAGAAAACTTCCAATGTAACATAGGGGGTGTCACTGGGCTTGCTGGTTAGGAAGGGTTGTGGGGAGTCCTGGGATGGTTTGCAGCTATGCAAAACCAGCCCGAAAGTCTGTCCAGGCTCGCAAACCTTTCAGCGAACCAAGGCCAAACTTTGGGTTCTCAGCAAAACACGGAAAGAAGTAAACTTAGCCTGCCTTGGGAGCATTTACTTGTCCAACATTTTGAGCTAATGAGTTCCAGGCTCAAGGCACTGCGGTTCATGGATCCTGATTGAATGTAATCAGGCTCGTAAAAGAAAAACGTCAATTGACCCCATCTTACCTGCAGTGGTAGGGGCATAAGTGCCATCAGCTGAAAAGGCTCCTCTGTCGAAAGGAGAAAGGGGCCTCCTTTAGAAAAAAGGCTGCCAAAGTGGGACACTTTCTGGATGCACAGTGAGCTCCACCAGCCCCAGGATAAACCTGAACCCCAAAGATAAAGTTTCATTGTTTCCATTGCTGCTGGATGGCACGGGGCGGTTGGTTGGCTGGTTTTGTTTGTTTGTTTGTTTGTTAGTTTTTTAGAAGCCATCATGTTGAGTTCCTTTCTTTCTTTCTTTTTCTCCCCCAGGGGGTTTGAATCCTAGGCTCATCTGCCTCCTCCTTGCTGTTATCATTCCGGCATCAGCTGTTAATGCCTGTATGAACAACAGCAACAAAACCTGTGGAGGGGAAGAAAAGAAAAGCCGCCCCCAAAACCAACCAGAACTTCTGTTTCTTGTTGAGTAACCATATTCCACGATGCATGGCAAGCAGACATTAAATTCTCACTCGACTCAGAGGCAAACCATTATTCTGTAATTTTGTATGTAAATAAGATGTATTAGGAAGCCGCTCAAGCAATTAATTAAACAGCTGTTACAGAATAAGTGATAAAGGAAATGGGGGCGGGGGATGAATATGCAGAATTTCACTTGCACCAGCGTCAATATGCTCCCCCCTCCCTCTGTTCCTGTGTAGATTCACACTCACAACATCCTTCTTATTTAATGTCAAGGGCTCTGGATGTCAGGAGGGGGGTGTTTTTCTGCTCTCTTTGTGTCACTGGGTTGTACAGTTCTGACTTCCTTGCTGCGATGGGAGAGGGTATAGGGGCCGCTGTGCTTAAGGGCGCTACATGAGCTAGTGTAATGAACTGTGGCTGAGTGCGTACAGGCCACGCCGTCTTCAGCAGGCCCTTCAGCACTGATGCCACCAGCCCGTATTTCTTTAGTGAGGGAAGCAACTTCATTAGCTGTTAGCAAGTAGCAGTCTTTTATCCTTACCGGGACCAGTAACTAGAGGGAGACATTGACACTAAGCCAGTGGGTTATACCAGTCTTTTTGATGTCCCCACATGACTCTTTGGCAGGAGAGATGCCTGCAGTTTATCACCCAGGCCTCATGTTAGATGTAGAAACTACTCTGGAGGTGACCATCTTGACTGGCCGCGAGGGATTGGAGTAGACAACCTACATCCTATCTCCTTTTCCCATTGGCCTTGAACATGCAGCTTTGCATTGTCACCCTTCTGTGCTAGTGGGTGCAGAAGTCAAATGTAAATGCAGATAAGGAGAACTAGACACAGTCCAAGGTACTGAGCAGAGGCCTCAAACCCTTTGCACAGCTGCTCCCTTACTTGCAAGAGTGTAGGATGATAAATAGGGAGGGATACGGGTGGAGACTAGGTGCAGTTGAGGAGACGTGGATTTGTGCATGATCTTGAGCATGCTAATAGGGTGTTTAGCTATAGCTCTTCTCTTAGCCCTTGCTATAACTACTAGGTGGGAGTAACCTGTTGGCCATGCACCAGCTCTCTCACTAATACAGGATCAGGCTCCCCCGTGCTGCATGCTGCTCATCCCTTCCGACCATGTGCCTAGAACTGGACACCTACTACCACTGCACCTCGGGCCCCCCACCAAGATCGGGGCCCCATGGTGCTAGGCACTGCACAGACACATAGTAAGAGTCTGTCCCTGTCCTGAAGAGCTAACTAGCAAGACAGCCAGAGGGTGGGCAGGGAAGCAGAAGCAAAGGGAAGAGGAGCAACTTGCCTGAGGTCACACAGCAGATCCATGGAAGAGCTGGCTAAAGACCCCAGGTCTCGTGACTCACACTGGGCCTTTCTCTCATTCATCCATGTTGTAGTCAATAACCACATTCCATCAGTGCATCAGGAGCAGGCTTCCGACTGCTCTTTCCTCTGTCTCATTTGGGGAGGAGGGATACCTCAGTGGTTTTAGCATTGGCCTGCTAAACCCAGGGTTGTGATTTCAATCCCTGAGGGGGCCATTTAGGGATCTGGGGCAAAAATTGAGGATTGGTCCTGCTTTGAGCAGGGGGTTGGACTAGATGACCTCCTGAGGTCCCTTCCAACCCTGGTATTCTATGATTCCATGTAGGAGACATGTCAGAGATGTAGCATGGGAAGGACTTTCCTGGTGCACCAGTTCACTACAAAACTGCAGTGGTCAGCGAATGGGCCATCCAGGTATTTGTGACCTAAAGGTGGGGTGAGGGAAACAATGTGGAACCTTTTGCCTGCTCCGCAGCCTCCTCTGATGCTCGGGCTGAATTCTGCTCCTGCGCAGAGTACGTGCCTGGAGCTCCCATTGACTCGGCTGGGTCTTCCGCACATGGGCGCAGTTAGCCCTTAGGGTTTCTGGTGGCCTTCCGATCAATCCAAAGCAAATGAAAGACCTGGTTTAGTGTCCGGTCCGTGCTCCTCAATCGTTTCTCATTCCTCATTCCCCTCACTGATGGACAGATCCCGCCCCAGGCTCACCTCATGCGCAGGTGCACGCGGTGTTTTCCAAATGACCCTGCTATTTAGTTGTCAATAGTCCTTCCATTGCAGCAGCTCCCTTGGCTCCTGTATTTGCTGGAGTTTATTTGCCAAGAGAACAGTCTGTACCACTTTTCCACTGCATGTCGGTAATGGTAACTCCATCTCTCAATGAGGTCCACACAGAGCAGAAGTCTCTCAGCCCCTGGGCTTCACTAGCAAGGAGAAGAGAGACGAATGCATCCATGGACCTTGAAAGGTAGAGCGAGCCTAGCAAATGTGTGGCTTAAGGGATGTGTTTGCAGGGAGAAATTCAACCCCTTTACAGAGGCCAGCACAAGGGCTATGCATGGACCAATCAATGACCTATGCTACTGGATGCAAAAATGAGCTTAACAGACAGGGGGTGCTAGTGCAAGGGACTAGCCCAGTGATTCTCAACCTGCGGCCCAATCAGCACCGAGCTGCAGCCCATGTGACATCCTCAGGGCCATACAGGGAGTACTGGCTGCATCCCACAATCGTAAATAGGTTGAGAATGACTGGACTAGCCTGACAGATGAGTGGTCTCCTCACAATACCCACAGCAATCTTACAAGATTTGGGAACATATTGTACCAAGTTCCCAACCTTACTACAGAAGAAGAGTTAGCTGCCTCTCCAGTGAAAAGAATTAGAGCCTTGACGAAATAAAGGATTGTTCTGGCTGGTCAAGGAAAGTAATTTTAATTTGCAGCGTTCAGCTTCCAACTGTTCAACAATCGCATGAGGTTAACTATGTCAAACTGTGCCTCATTCGAAACACAAACACTTTGCACAGTCATTCTGTGTATGTCACAGCTATTCTTAAAACAAATCTTTTTTTTTTCCCTGCATGTGAATTTAGTGTTGGTGCAGGGCAGACACCTGTCTGTCTAGACTATCAAATACTCAGTAAAGGTTCACCATTTATAGTCAGTGTCAAAATAGGATTGATTTGAACCCCTGACCTAAAGATGGAGCCCCTTCCCACGCCCTTGTGCTTTTCACTCCCTGATGAGAAAATGCTTCTCAATCCACAGCTGACTCAAAAGATCTTTCTAGCCACATGAATCAGAATTCTAATTCTTTTTGAGGCTAGACTGTCTCAGCTTACAGTTCATCTTTAAGCCTCCATAAATAGGGGGAGGACAGTGGCATACCTGGAATTGGGGTACCACTGTGTCTCCTTAACTCTCCAGCCTGGGCTGTCTCTCCCAATACTTGTCTAGCAACAAGCAGCAAACCCCTCCAGGTGATGTTATCACTCAGCACAACAGTATATGGAGCCCCACACCCAGCTAGATTGCATGAATGCTCCCTGAGCTACTCATGTATCAGACAAAGGTACCAGAAAATCTCCCAAGCCCCCAGTCTTGCACCCCAGAGCTTTACCATTTTGCCCTGGTCAGAAGCCTGTCCAGCGTAAATTTATTACCCAGTTTGCCCCTCCCTCAATGTGGGGCGGACATGCAAAAGAAGGCAGAAAGACTCCAGCGTATGCCACCAAATTAGCACCGTACTCAAGAACAGGAGTAGGCCAAACTTTTCATTTCCCACAAGCCTCAGCAAGTCCATCTTGCTTCAAGCCACCTGACCTCTTATTAACTCTCTCAACCAAAGGAAGGAGGTGTGGATTATTTTCCCCCTTCTCTCCACACTGGACAATTATTCCAACAGCTGTCCTAGATACAGCAGATTTAATAACTGCAAATGAGAGGCATTTATCTCTGAAATAACTGTTGTGATAAAAAAAAATGGTAAAATCAATGAATTCATTACCACATACCGACAGTAATACTTGGAAGAGAACAGGCATCTGCCGCTCTAAATGATTGCAGTCTAGTAGCATTTCAGCGTTCGGGGGAACCTCTGTATGTCATGGAACATTTACAGCCTTTATCTGGAATCAAAATGGGCTAATAGGTGAAGGATGCCTTCTGCAAATGCCGCCACAAAACGCACCTGAACTGCCTGTGTTTTCCAATCTCAACTCATCGACAGTGATTGTACAGGAAATTATACCTGGAAAATCAGTTGCTCATATCTTCTGAGACAATGAGGGAGGGGTGATTAGAGAAATATTGTGGCATATACAAATCTCCATGCATACCAGTATTAAGCTTTAGTCCTGCAAAGGCTTTAATGTGTGCTTAACTTTACTAACTTAACGCAAGTTAAGCATGTGCTGAACTTTACAAATATGACTAGTTCCATTGATTTAAATGGAAGTAACTATGGCAGTAAACTTACATATGGGTGTGTTTGTAGGATCAGGGCCTTAATACACAGTAAACAATGGCAGTAGAATCTCATAAAGTTCAGATGTTGGATTCAGATAATTTTTCCCTTAACCTGTTGGATCCAGGGGTTTTCCCAAATAGTTCTGACATATCCTGTTTCCTGTTGGGCCCAATGAATCAGAAGAATAAAATATCTCTCATTCTGGAACTCTTTTGACTCCAGTCCCAGCCAGAACTGGGAAATGCTGAGTTGTGCACAAATGAAATCCAAGATTTGAAACAAAAGTGCCATTGAACTTTTAAAATCTCAGTTCAGGTCAAGTTTCAGAAATGTTCAGTAAAAGTGGTTGAAGAATTGCAACAAAAATATTGGGGGAAAAATGTTACGGTCATGGTTTTGGTGGGGGGGATCAAAAGGGGTTTGTTCGGGGGAGTTTATTATTCAAAAGTTTTTGCAAAACTTTTTGTTGAAAGCTTTTGGTTTTGAAATTTCCGAGTGTTTCAATTTTCAGTTTTTAGTTTTCCCTTTTTCTCTCTTTCCTTTTTTTTCTTCCCCTCTCCCTTTTGTCTTTTTCCCCCTCCCCCCCCCTTTTTTTTTATTCATTTTAACATGGAGAAAAGGAAGGAGAAAGGGAAAATAATAGCCTCGGCCAATAAGAAGAAAACCCAGAAAAAGGCTCCATCTTTCAATATCACACAAAAAATCCTATATTTAGAAAAAAAAAATTGTGAAAATTTTTTTATTTTAAAAAAGGCCAATTTTGGCAAGACAGTTCACTTACGTTCCTGGGGCAACCAATCCTAAGACATCTTGTGCCAAATTCACAAAGATGCTGAGGTCTTGCCGCTCCTATAGAAGCCATAGATTTACACCAATATAAAATAGTATGACATAAGGCCAGAATTATTCCCCATTAGTGCAATGGGTTGTTACCTGTCATCTTGAGGCCCTCTAGAGTTCCCAGTGGTATTCAAATAGCCAAATGCATACGGAAATTAGCTACAAGCTCTCTCCTTACCCTCCGGATATTTCATGTAAAGGGACACTAGTGGGGTATGTGGATGTATCTTTTTTAGTCTTCTCAATCCATAAAGCGGAGAGTTTTGTGGCTGGTGGTATGACCCAGAAAAAAAACTACAAAAGAAGTCATTCCTCATCTCGGAGCCAGAGCCTGGTCCTAGCACATCGAGCCTGTGCCAGTGAAATCCCGCTCAGCAGTATCTCTGTTATCTCTGGTTTTGCATTGTTTTTTAGTTGATCCAAATGCTCCCTGATGGGATTTGTGGTGACTGAAACTCTAGAACCCTCTGCGAATGCAAGTATGTGATGGGAATATCACGTGAAGCATCGAGCTAGATCCTCAGTTGGTGGACGTTGAAATCAATGGAGTCATGCCAGTTTCCACCAGCTGAGGATCCAGCCAATCATCTTTAAAAGAAAAAGTAAACAGGAGTAAGATTTGGGACGACACTTAGCTGTCTCTAGAAACACAGGAGTTAAGATACAGTAGATATGAATAAATACATACAGTATTCTCTCTTTATTTTCCCTAGAAATACAGTCTAGTCAGTGCATAGTGTACTGGCAGGAATAGCAGAGCATCTGACATGATGAATAATGTTTACATCCAAAATCCAGATGTCGTTTTCCATCCTGTAGCTTTAGAAATAATGACCTGTTACTTCTTATTAAATCAAGGGTAATCCACTCACCTACAGGTCCAATGATAGCTGTCTCTGCTAATCTCCACTCAGGGAGCTATATCCATCAACAGCAGCAACTGGAAGCCCAGTGTTCCACAGCAATGAAATCTCAAGTATCGGTGCATAGTGTAAATGTGTGGGCTGGTCAGTATTGCCCAGCACCAACATAAAACCCAATGGCCTATCAACAGCTTGACCTCTAGTGTCCAAGAGCAAAGCAAATCCCAATATTCAATTGTATTCTACGTAGGTTCCTGTACCGTGCTGATCACCTACCGATCAGCAAGGAAAATCCTCATGACCCTGATAAGTAATGATTCTCCCAGTAATCTCCTACCAGTAATGAAAACTCCACTTTACATGGAACTATTGATAATAACCAAGGTTAAAATGCTGTGGCCTTGTAGATCAGGGGAGGCCTCACTTTAATTCTCTTTTATGCAGTTGTCTCTCTCTGCTTGATTGCATTGCTTACATCCTTGATTTGACTGGACAATTCTGGAAGCACACACCTGCCTTCCTTTGTTTTTTTTTTTCTGCTGAAGAGTGGAGAGAGGTTATTTTTCTGTGCAAAATAGAAAATTTAGAAAACAGCGATTAAATAAACAAATGTGTGACCAATTTATTATGAGATGTTTGCACACAGCAAGGTTCGGTCACATCTACTTTTGGATTCTAGTCCTTCGCTTTGGGGCTTTCGGACTATAATTGTGTTCAGTCTTCTATTTATACAATGAATCTATAATGTAATTTCATGAGGTACTGAGATGCACTGAAAACCATATGAGCAATAAGTTGCTCTGCCTAATCCATATGAAACAGTGTTGGAAATAAGCCTGGTAAACATGGCAAGAGAATGAGCAAGGATTTCATCTGGGGGTCTGACACTAATCTAAAAAGGATTATCTGGGAGATAGCCTGAGCTGCAGAGTACTTGAACAGAGAGGACAGCGAATCCCATTTAAATGAATGCATCGGATTGCGAGTGGCTTCGAAGCGATTAGCACGCTGCTTTCGTACTGACCATGCCAGTAGGAGTTCATCCCTTTCAGCCACTGGAATACTCACATTTACCGTTCCAAACGCAGAATACAAATAGCGGTTAAGAGAAAAAGATGATTGTCTGACACCCGTTTTTAATAAGGACAGCGTGTCTGTTGATCTGAAAAGAATGGAAGCACTTTGCACTGGCCGTGGTAACCCACCTCCAGTTGCCTGGCTGTTTGTTTGCCACCAACTCCGCTCCTTGTTGCCTCAGTGAGCCCAAGTCAGAGGCGTTGGGACATCGAAGACGGAATTTGGCACGTTGCGACTGATGGCATTTCTGTGCCCAGATTGTCCCGGGTTGAGATAGGAGAAGGGGTTTGCCAATACTGAGCACCCCTTGTTTGCCAGAAGTTGTGCTGTTAGTGATAAGAGTTTGTCTTAGTGTCACATCCTTGCTTGCTTCCAGTAGAGGGCGCTTGCCTCGTAAGCAGTTCAGGATGCGTGCTGTTCGTATTAACAAATCCGTAAGAATTCAGGTGTCAGAAACCGGAGATTTAGGCCCCGTCCAGCAAAGCATTTAAGCCAGGTTTAATACAAGTTAGTAGTATTGTTGAAGTCAGTGACGCTATAATTCACCTGCTTGAAGTTAAGCAAGTACTTCAGTGTTTTTTGCTGGATCAGGGCTTCATATGAAAATTTTGAAACAACAACAGTTGGAGGGAACAAATGTTAATTTTGTAAAATTTTGTGACTCTCCCTGCCCTTTCTGGCAGCAGGAAACCTGTGAGGCCTGAAGTCTGCCCTTGTCTTGGAGGCTTTCATTAACCTACCAAGGTTTCAGAGTGTTCTATAGTGAGTCCTTCCAGTGAATGACCTACCAGAGGGCTAGCGTGAAGTTCTACAATTCCCAGCATGCCACTTGTACTACCTGCCACCTCATTGCATTCATTTTAATCGTTTCTTCTGCTGAGTGCACTACTCCTCTATAATGGTTTGGGGCAAGGTGGAACCTAGAGTGGGCCTTTCAATTTGTTTTATTTCTTCAGACCCAGGCCAATAAAGCCTACAAGATGAAGACTCAAAGGTGGAAGTTGGCTTTTAGCATAGTAAGAATTTGTCCACCTTTCACAAATTCAGCAAAAGCTTTTTTGTTTGTTTGTTTGCCAGTTTTGTGAGGGTGGGATGCATTTTTTCCCCCACCATACAAATATAGTTATTGGCCTTGCTGATGATCTTGCCGAATTAGAGCCTGTTGTATGTAGCAGAGGTTGCATTGTTTGGGACAAGATTGACTATCTCGCTACGGAGGCTTTCTTGTGTGTGCTGCAATGGAGGCTGTCTTCTGTACTATATGGGCTTTCTTGTGTCAATTCTTTTTAAAGCATTATTTGGATTAAGTAAAAATGGAAGGAGTTGTGGTAGGTTAAATTGCTCAAAAGATAAGGCTTCATCTTTCTGGTGTGCCTATACGTTATTCACTGAGCTTTCCAAACATAAAAGAAAGCATAACATTATGTCTCACCCAAGAGATTTGGAAATTTCCCCTGGGTAGTTCATGGGACATATTAAGTCATCTGCCGTGCCTTTCATCCTCTGGAAGATTTCTACAGAGTAGATGACATGATTATAAAAAAGGAAAGATCATAAAACATGGGGCCCGATCCTCAGCTAGTGTAACTTGAAGCCAGTTGAGCCGATTTGTGCCCTCTGAGGATCTGGATAATTGTATTTTTGAAATAGACATAAATATCTCAAAGCAATAAAACTGAAATATGCATTTGCTGTTTTTTAAGGACAGATTTCAGCAACCTTTATGTTTAAATTTCTTGGTTGATTAGACCATAGTGGGTTCTAGTCGCTTGGGAGAATTTTAAAAATCAAACCTAAAAATATGCTCAAGACATGGAAGCCTAGAGAGTTGTCTGCTGTGCCAGGGAGTAACTTTATTTTGTTTTTAATAAGTAAAAATCTCCCTGGGCTCTTTAGCAAACAGATATTGGGTAAATGGGTAAAAATAAAGTTACCTGAGACAAGCAAATTCCCAGTGACTGAGTAAAAGCTGAATGCCCGATTCTCCCCACACTTACATCAGTTCAAAGCAGGAGTAATGCTGCTGAAATCAGTGGAGTCACGGTGCTGTAAAACTGGATTTTGAGGAGAATGAGACCCTATGTGAGGATTTTATGATTGTGTCCTCGTGGTGCCTGTGGGTAGGTGGTTTTTGTGGGTGTGTGCACACACCACTATCCACAGCAGATTAGACGAATCCATTCATCCTTTTAGTCTGGGTGAAATCCACCCTTCTGCAGAGGACCAGCACAAAGTCTGTGCACTAATTCTGTCCCACTTAAGCCCTCTACACAAAATCAGCCGTTCCTAAGCAAACGCTATTGTGTGCGTGCGCTCGGAAGAAGTCCACTTTTTAAGAACTATGCTGGGGGCCTGTGATGGGGTAGATGAATCCCACGCAGGAGAGTTCAGAGTGCAGGAACAACTCTGGGTCCAGGAAGTCCATCCCCGACAGGCCTGCTCAGCGTGCTCCGGTTGGAGGAGTGACCTCAGCACCGCGGGGTGCGGATTGAGAGATGCAGACCTGCACTGGCTGCTGCAGAGGGACTACACCAGGAAAGCATTTCCGGGGAAGGTCTGGTGCATGGAGCCAAGACTCCCTATCCTGGTGAGACCCATGTACCAGGCCACCAGGGACAAGCACCACCCACGGAGAGGGGCAGAGCAGTAGGAAGAAGCCCAGGGGAGACCATTAGCTGGACCACAGGGAGAAGACTCCTGCATAACAGAGCTCAGGAGGGCTCTTGGGTCACAACCCAATGGAGAATGCGGGCCCAGGTTCCCCTGTCTCATAACCACTAGGCAAGGCTGCCACCACAGACTGTAACTGCGAGGCAGGGAGGCTCACCCCACTCACAGAGCATGACAAGTTCACTGGTTGTCTTTCCCTGGCTTCGTTCTCCTACTGTGTATGTAACTGCACATAACCCTGCAAATATAAACAAATTATGAGGATGAACCTGTAGCCAGCTAACTTGTAGCCAGTGATATAAACATATAAGCACATAGGTAAGGAATAGGTATGAATTAAGACAGTAACACAAAAGCCTATATGTCTTAAGCCTGTAAAACAATAGCTTAGCCAAATTCACTTAGGCCTAAACCCTTGATATAAATAAATGACTCTATACCATAAGATGCCATAAGATAGAGTGATGTTATAAGTAAGTGTTGCTAAATTGCTCACAGGTGTCCGTACAATGCCCATTTATACCAGCTATAGATATGTTAAGCTACGAACATCAGCAAATGTTCAATCATACAAATGCCATATTAACGAATTGACATATATGCTAATAAGCTTGAAATACAAGATTTAGTAACCTATGGAAGAAGGGCACCCCCCAGCAGTAGGGTGAGGAAATACAGACAAGGAAAAGGGGCTGAAGCCCCTACTGAATATATATTAGGTATGGTAGGCATTAGCAAACTTGGCCCATACACACCACGGAGATTTCCCAGAACCTGCCAAGCCAAGAACCACTTGTCCTCCTACCTCCTGCGGGGCTCCCCAGCAAAGGATGATGTTAATATGCAAGTGTTTAACATTCTGTATTGTCTCTATTTACTTTGCTACATTGTATTGTTTGTGATATCACTAATTGTGCCAATAAAACTATTACAAAGTCAGAAGGTTTTCCCTAAGTGCGAGAGTCTCTCTTGCATCCACTGGGGTCTTCACTCTCAAAATAACTGTAATACTGTGGCTGATCAAGGGACAGCTGAACCCTGCCAAAATCATGGAATGTTAAATTGGGAAATCGAAATGATACCTAGGCAGCAAACCATTACCCCCAAGGGGCCAAAATTTCCATGTCAATTTACCATACAACATGACTAATCGCACAGACAAGAGTGAAAAGCAATGTTGTCTAGTGGCTAGAGGAAAAAGTTAGAAGCCAAGACTCCTAGGACATGTCTACACTGTTGGGACCACAGGGGTGTGCATAGAAATGTGCACCAAAGTGCTGCACTGTAACTCCCCCATGTGGACACTGCTGAAACAAACTAAAAGCTTCCTAGTTTGCATGAATGTAACCCTCTGCAAATAGGGTTACATTAATGCAAACTAGGAACCTTTTAGTTCATGCCCACGGTGTTGACATGGGGGACTCACAGTGCAGGACTTTGGTGTACACTGCTATTCACACCCCCATCGTCCCGACAGTGGGGTAGTGTAACCATAGCCTTTATCTTTATTCCAGTCCAGCCTTAGGGTGATGGTAGGCAAGGCACTCATTCCCACATTTTGAAAAGGGATTTTAATTGTGGGCGCTTTCATTTTGGGGCACCCAACTTTAGACTCTGTGAGCCAAGTTTTCAGAGATGTTGAGCTCCAATTGAGCTCCAACCTGCAGCTCCAATTGACATAAGTTGGAGTTGTGCGTGCTCAGCACCTTTGAAAATCAGGCCATACTTGTCTCAGATCAGGCACCCAAAAGAGAAGATATCCCAAACCAGAGGTGACTTTTGAAAATGTCATCTGTCATCACCTGTGTGCACCTCAGTTTACCCATCTGTAAAATGGGACTAATTACATTCACTCAGGGATGCTGTGAGGAGTAATTGATTAGAGGTTGCGGCATACTTTGAATTCCTTGGATGGAAAGAGGTTAGTAAGAATTGGGTGTGAATTTCTCAGGGCTAAAGAAGAAGCTGAACAAAGAGGAGGGTAATTGTTTAAAGAGACAGAGAAGCAGGGAAGACAAGTAGTGTCAGCACCACCCTAACTCACAACAATTTACAAGAAGGAGGCTCCACCATTGCATTCACTGAGGTCAGAATCTATGATTTCCCTTGATCTTAGCATAAGACATATTTACTAAGAACATATGAGCAAAGGCCAATTCTCATAGGAGGCAATGAAAACTGAAGGACACTGTTAGGAAACCTATTTCTTAGAGTCCCTGGGATTGAAAGACATCTACAGCGGGTCATCTAACCCTGGGGTTCTCCATCAGGTGGTTGCAAACAGGTAACAGGGGGGGTTGACCTTTCCCATATTTCTAGGCATCCTGGCTAGATCCTATCTAGACAGGAGTGGATTTCCAGTGCTGTAGTATGGGAAAGAACCATCAATCTAGCCTATTCTCCCTGCATTGCAAGAGGCCAGATTTCCTTGTTCCTAAACTCATGTAGGATGCCTTAGAGTCTAGCCTTGAATATCTCCAGCGCTGCAGCAGGGAACAAACATTACTGAAGCAGAAGGAACACAAGAAGCAGCAACAACTTACGAGTGGATTAGAGGCTGGAATCCAGCTGCCACCCTCTTGATCTTTTATTAGCACATAACATTATTAATTACAGTGTGAAAGGCAAGCCGCTGCTGCAGGGGCAAGGAGGGAACCAGCCACTAATGGGATTGTAAAATGCAGTCTCCCTCATAGTTTGGAAAAGATGTGGCTCTGATTGCAGACACTGACTCTGTCTTGATCCTTCCAGGAGAACTGTTCCCTATGACACTCCCATCTCCCTCAGTGGTTGGTCTCCTCTTTCTCAGTCGTGGCATCCTGTCCCCCAGGCAGGAAGACAGACCCCAGTAACAGCCCCTTAACTGCATCGAAGGTGCAATGTGTTTTTACTCTGCAAATTGTGTGACACTCTAGTAGAAACGGCTGCAGAAAACTTTTCTAATGCTGAGGAATAAAGGGTTAATTGCCATTATGGTACCCATATATTTAATAATACCTAGCTGTTATCTAGTGCTTTTCAGACATAAATCTCAAAAGAAACAGGTATCATTATCCCCATTTTACAGATAGGAAAGTGAAGTCAGAGATCAGTGAAGTGACTGGCTGAAGGTCAAGGGCCATGGCAGAACTAGGAATAGAACCCCAGTCGCCTGAGCCCTAATCTAGCTAGGCCAAGTATTTATATCACCCCCCCCCCCCCATCACTGTAGTATCTGAGCTCCTCACAATCCGATGAATTCTCTTCACAGCATCCCTTTGAGGTAGCACAGCACTACTACCCCCATTTTACAGATGGGAAACTGAGACACAGAGCAGTTAGTACAAGGTCACACCGAAACTCTTTGCTAGATAAGGAAATTGAATCCAAGTCTTCCAAGTCCCAGGCTAGTTCTCCAACCAGTGGCCCATACTTCTTCCCATCTATCACCTTATCCCCCAGACCACCATATTTGTATTTAAATTTCTTATTCTCTCATCTTCCCATATCCCTGCCTTTCACTTAGGCACTGACTCACTGAGTCTAGAATAATGTTTAGATTATAAGGTCCAGACCTTGCTCCCATTTCGGTCGATGGCAAAACTAACTGACTTCAGAGGAAGCATGACCTGTCCCATGAAGCCTTTGGGGCAGAAGCTATGAGTCAAATCTTCATCTGGTCCAAATCAGTGTCACTCTATTGACTTCAAAAGCCCTACAGCAATTTACACCAGCAGAGGATCTGGCCCCAGGTTTTTTATTGTTATTTGTTTGCAAAGCAGCTGGTGTACCATGGAAGTCATTTTTAGCGCTATAGGAGGTAGTTGTTTATTATCATGTCTGCCTTTAATTGTTGACTGGTCGTTATCAGATGCACAAGATTGTGCTCATGGCTTGGACTGGAGTTGACGGGATTCATAGATTAGATAACAACGAGTGAAATCAATGTACTAGTCACACTGAACAGAATCTGTAACCTGGGCTGCATTACATGGCTCAGAGAACATTGGCTGGTATAATTGCACTGGACTACACTGGTTAGATTACAGTGGTTGGGATCAGTGGATGGGATTACACTAGGTGGGATAGGTCAACTAGTTTCATTTAATACAGCTGATAACTTGAATTTCTTTTTAACTTGGTTTTCACTGCTTTACAATAACAATTATCCCTAACTGCAGTCATCCTCTCTGATGTATGCAAAAAGTTCATTATATGACACAGAGATGAAGTGTCTCATTTCCCCCACATTTTAATTTGGTAAATGGTGATTACAGAGGTAGGAGCTTTGCAAAACCCAATGAGCCCTGATACGTTAGGTAGCTTTTTATCAAGTCATCTTTACTGTGATGTGACTGCATGGAGCCACATAAGAAGATGTTTCCAAAACCCATGCCTGCGGGTAGTGTTATTCTCTTGATTATCCTCAGATGTGTAGAGCACTCTTCTGTTTTAGGAAGACAGCATGGATGGCTGTAGTATCACATGTGATCATAGCTCTCGTCTCCTTAATCAGAAATGTCGAACTGCTCCATAAGCCCTTGGAGAGAAAGGAATTCATTAGTTTTCAGCTTTTAGATTCTGCATGCGAAGTGTCTCTTTCTTTTCTCCTTCTTCCTGTGGGGAATAACATGAGGAACCAGTGTTTAGAAAAAAATATGTATTATATTTCACAATCCCCGCATGATCTGAATCTCCTAGTCTGCATGAACCGACAGTCAAAAGTCACCATAACAGAGCAGTGTGATGTTCACAGCACTTCATTTCAAAGCTGTGGACAAAGAAAGAATATTAGAGGCATTTTTCCTAACTCACTGACACACAAACCAGGGCACTGGCCTGGGGAGAAAGATTGACAAAATTGGGAAAGCAAATAAAGTTCAAGGGATCATGACTGAAGTTGCCATTTTAAAATGAAAGCTCGTGTCTTGTCTTCAAACACATTACAGCACCAGATTAGAGAAGACAAGAAGAAATTTTGACAGGAAATCAGGGAGAGTTAAGAGAAAGGATTAGAGCCAGAGACTGACTTAAGCTGTGAAACCCCTCAAGGTCAACTCAAGGATGCCTCTGTTTCACCCTTTAGAGACCCAGGCAAATCAGAATAAGGCTTGTGTTTTTACCATACATTAATATCTATTGAGTTCTTCTTCTGAAATTATTTCACCTTATCTATAGAATTTGGAATACATTTCTATTGAAAATTGTTACTGCTCGGGGGAGTGCGGCCACTCCTGCACTTCCTTCTTACTTTCTTCTCTAGACTGTTTCTGCCTCTTTGCAAACAGAACTGAGCCAAAGGTGGTCAGATCCTCAGCTGGTGTAAATCAGCTTCAATGGAGCTAGGTCGGTTTCCACCATGTTAGGATCCATGATAAACTGTCCTAAAGGATGGCCCTGTGGTGGAGGCATGGGACGAGCATTCAGGCAGGAGACCTCCCTTACCCTTCTTGCTTTGCCACAGACTCCTTGGATGAGTTCTTTAATCTCTCTGTGCCCTAGCTTCCCATCTGTAAAATGGGGATAACAATGCTTCTGTTCGTCCACCCTTTGTCCCTCTTCTCTATTTAGACTGTAAGCTCTTTGGAGCAGGGGCTGTCTCTTACTATGTGTTTGCACGGCGTCTGGCTGACCAGGGCCCTGATTTTGGTTGAAGCCTCTTGTTAATACAAATAATGGACTGGATCCTTGCTTGGAGGATCTGACAATTTTAGGGTTGAAGGAGGCTCTGCGTTAGGCTTTCCGGGGATAAATGGAAGACCTCTCTTGCAGCTGTTAGAGGACAACACCAGACTGACCGGATCAGGCTTTTTTTGAAAGCAATAGCACTTTGGGATACGGAAAATATGATCCACTGTTACACTGTAGATACAAGAGCTCTGTATGCTGCTTGAATGCTAACGACCTGACTCGGATTAAAAAGCAGTGAGTCAGATACAGTGAGTCAGATTCACATTTTACTATCGGAGAGCAGAACGACTGCCGCATTTAGCTCAAAAGTCCATCCTTCAGCCCATCGATGTTTTTAGCCATCTACCCAGACCTAATCTCTCTCTTCCCTCCCCGCACCTTCTCTCTCTGCCTCTCTCTCTCTTTCCCGCTGGGAAAGCTGAATCTTATCTGTCTGCAGTTAGTGAAAACCAAAGTAACTGGACTTGCTGCTGGAACAGAAGAAATATGTTCACTGAAGAAATATGTTAACAGTTCACTGAGCTGTGAGATGAACAAGCTGGGTGTTGAAAAGAAAATCCAAGCTAAGAGTACATTTCCAGTATTAATAAAGCTTTTTCCTTTTGTTGTATATTTCCAAACACTTGGTCCAGGATGACTGCCATCCATTTTCTTCCAGAATTAGACAATTGGACAAATTTAAGGCATCTTAGACTCATTTATCCTTGTTAACTGATAACGCTGGCTGCTGCATCAGGAGATCTCTGTTTCCTCCTCCATCCTTTGCTAAAATGCTGTTGTCACTGCTCAGTGCCAAGGCCCTCTGTCACATGGCGAGTTCGTCTTTTTAAGGGAGTTGGGACTGTGTCTCATCCGTGTCCCCGATTCACTCCGTGGTTGTGGGACTGAGAGGCTAGCAAGCACGTGACTAGTAGAAACAGGATATTTGACTTCCAAGTTCAGAGGGAGATGCAGGAGGTCTGCGTAGCTCCACTGAGATGTGAAGATGCTGTGAGTACTTATTTACTCTAGGGTACTGTTGATTACCAAGAGAGTTGATGTCTGAGCCTATGGTAAAAGAGAACCAGTCGGAGAAGCCTTGATACCCTGTGCCCAGGTGACCCTCAGACGGGCCAAAAAAGGATATGTGGGGTGGGGGCTGATACAAGAATGAAGAGGCGAATACATTTTATGCAATAATAACATAAATGAAACCCCAAGCAGCAAAGATGTTATTGAACATCAGCATTGTGTTTGAGACTTTATTGAATTGGGCCCAGAAGAAGGGGGGAAAGTGAGGCAGTAGATTGACAATGGAGAAGTGAGGCGCTCTCTCTCTCTCTCTCTCTCACACTCACACACACACATGCACAAACACCCCCTATTTCCCCCTGCATTCCCCATCCACAAGGGAATATTATCAACACCTCTTTTAGATGATAGGTATTGGTAAGAGGGGCAGGGGTGAGAGCTAGCAACACCAGATGTTTTAACTTCAGCTCTCTGTGAGCAGATGTTATACACAGACCGCTCTGTGCTATTCTTGGCAGGAGCTATCTCAAATAAAACTTTGCACTACATTTTCAGATGGAGATGAGATTTTTTTTTTCAGGGTATAGCATTTAGAAACTGCATCACCTAAAATGATTTAGAGTTCTTCCATGTTGCAATAAGATCATTTGGCATTTATTTTCATGGGCCATGATGGAGACCTCATGGTGCAGTGGGGTTTGTCTTGAATTCTTGTATCACACTCACAAAGCTATGATCATCGGCTTTTTCTCCTGAGTTTTTCCCCTCATGTTTATTGAGATAATTATTATATATTTTTCACATTGCATTAGTGCTCAGAAGCTGCTAGGTGCTCTACAAACATATATGAAGACAGTTCCTGCTGTGAAGAATTTGCAATCTAAACAGACAAAGCAGATGAAAGATATGGTGGAAAAGGGATATAACAAACAAGCAAACTGAGCAAAATGTTCAAGGTGACTTGTTAATTCTGTTTTAAACTTTGTTTTATTGGCTGAGCTGATTGAACGAAAATATTTTTCATGGGAAATTGAAAAAAAATTCTAAATTTCCTATGGAAAAACAAAATCCAAACTATTTTTTGGTTTTTCAAGACTATTTTCAGTAAAAAAAAAAAAAAAATCAGTTTTTGAAAACAGAAGGCTGAAATTTTTAACCAAAAAAACTTTTCAAAACCCCCAACTTTGGGGTTTCTCTTTGAAAAAACCAGAAAATTTCCCATGAAAAATATACCTCCCCCTCACTAGTGTTTGCTACAGTCATCCAGTCAGTGCAGTTCTTATACCCAGGTATCATGTCACGCACACCCACCTTTCTCCCTTTAGATTGCCTTCTCCCCATCTGCATCCACTTGGTCACCTTCATATGTATCCCTCCAGTACACCCATGCCTCACCTTGGCCACACTCATCATTGTAGGTAAATTACTCCTCATTATTGCTGCTTAATTCACTGCAAGCTAGAGCCCGGTAACCTCCTCTGTGCACCATGGCCTTGAACATAGACAATTCCAATTTTGTTCCCGTCAAAAGCAGTGACGAACACCGGCTTCACTCGTGCTTGTTTTCATATTCCACAAATCAGCTTTTCACCTCCAACGTGCTTTCTGTAGTTCACAAAATGCACCTTTAGTGCAGCAGTAAATGTCCCCATTTTCCTCTGATGCAGATCCACCCCTACTAGGCACCTTTATCCAACCCAAGTGGGGAGTCAGCATAGCCCAGTGGAATGGTCATTTTTCCTGAGAGTCAGGAAATCTGGGTCTATTCCTAGCCATGCCACTGACTTTAGTATGACCCAGGGCAAGTTACTTCCCCTCTCTTTGCCTTCGTTTATCTAGTCTGTTTGGTTTGCACAGTCTTTGGGAAACAGGCTGTATCTAAATGTTTGTACAGAACCTAGCACCTAGACACCACTGTAATACACATGGTAGTAATGCAGCTGGCCACAGGAATAGCACATGTAGACAGACCACTAGTCCATGGTCCACTTCTGTACTCCGTCTCTCAGCTATGAGAACGCAGGTGGCATGCCAACATGGTATGCTCACCTCAAAGAGCATGCAGCCCTCTGGTGAGTGGGATGGGGAAGAGGGGCAAAAGAAAAGGAGAAAGGAATCTCCTTGTGCCCAGTCATGCTTCTCTTTGCTGTAACTTTCCTCTCTAATCTTATGGAGACAGTGAGTGATTCTGCTCGGGGTGTGTGATTCTTCATGTCCCGTCAATTTTCCTGTCAGACGTTTTGTTAAACTCTCGTTCAAGGCCGTGCTATTTTTTTTCCCCTTCCAGAGATTGTTTCTGCTCTTTCTCCTTGTCTGAGGTGTGCACTGAAGGTTAAAAGCAAACTCACTATTAGACAGCTTGGGTGATTGGCTATTATCCTCTGAAATGGTGACGGAGTTTGGTTGCCCCCTCACAGCTTGGAGAGGCTCAGGAAGTTTGCTGAGTCTTGCACTGCAATTGGCACTGGAAGGACAGAGAAATGCTGGATCAGAGTCACGGTTGCCCTGCACAATGCCCAGTCCATTTGTACCAGTACAAAGTGGGTGCAAACCTCGACCAAATCAGAGTGGTGGCATTTCATACCTCACTTTGCACTGGTGTAAATGGCGACGCAGAGCAATGGAAAATGAAGCCCCTTGTGCTTTACGGTAACATATTCTCATTTTGCTAGCTTCATGCTGAACTGCACCCTGCTGCTTAGTGCGACATGTACAGAGGCCCTGCTGAATGGGGCTGGGTAGAATCTGGCTCTAAACACTCAGAGGTGAGTTTGCACATCCCTTCCCTGCCTTGGGGGAGGTGGGCTTAAGTCCCCTCTCATTTTCCAGGACACAAAATCAGAGTCTTTATAGTCAGATTCTAGCAAACATGAAAGGGTGGAAAGATGTAAGAAGCCACTCCCCTGTCTCACACACCCCGTGCAGGAGCTGATTCGAATCCTGCTGGTAAGCAGAGTCCTTGATCCCTCCTAAGGCCTATGTGGGCACTAGCCATACAAGGAGGGGTGGGAAGAGACCTTAGTGAAGGGAAGTTATTATAATCCTATCCTCCGCCCCACTGCACCAGTCTATGGAGCTAAGCTAAGTGTTGAGCAGAGCATGCTGCAAAGGGTGCTGGGGTTACCGCTCCAGTTGGGGGTGTCCCAGAAGGAATCCTGGCTATGTCAACCAGAATTCCTCTAGGAGGCTTTGCCTGCAACCCCCTCCGTGTGCCTCCACCATGCGAGAACCTTGCCTTGTGGCACCTTGGGAAGCAGGCTGGCCGCTCGGCATGAAAACTCAGGGGGAACAATGGGCTGATGGAAGACAAAGAGAAGAACACAGTAATGCAGCATCGGAGGGTTGAGGATAAAGGAGGCAAGGGCCCATTGTATTACAACCCCGACAGTATTTTAATGCAGCCAGAGCCCGCATACCACAGTTACAGTGAATAACATTGGATTACCAAGGAAAAAATATCTAGGGAAGAGATCCCCCCTGAAACGCAAGAATTAATTCTGCGCAGAGTCTCCTGTGAATTGATCAGATTTTGCTCACGGTCACATGACACCAGCCTTCCCTGCCCCTGGTGTGTGAGCAGCTGAATATACACGTGCCCTGGGGCCACTGTTCCCTTCTGGGTTTTCCTCTAGGGCTAGATCCTGCTCTCGGCTGCAGTGGTGCTGTGGAGAGGGAAGCATATTTAGAGCCTCTCTCCCAGTGCCTTCTGTACACACACACACACACACACACACCCGGAACTGTAGAATTCTTGGAGTGAAAACCGGCCTGTGTCCTACAGGAGGGGGTTCCAGCCACCTGCTGTCTCAGCAGCACACACTGACCGGGCAAGGGGGAGCATACAGCTCTTCTTTATAGCAACTACCTCATGGTGTCTCTTTCCAGCTGCAAAGGATACACCTGCCAGTGTCTCTGCTCCCTGTTGCAAGAGCCAGCCAGGGTAAGATTTGACTCTAGTTGTGAAGTCTCCTCTGATTTATTCTCAACAGGAGCCAACTGAGCACTGCACCTGTAGATGTTATTGACTTTAATCTTCTTTAGAATGATGATATTTCACTGGAATTTTCAACACAGCCCAAGAGAGTTAGATACCTACATTCCACTGTAAATGAGTAGACACTGGATACCTAACTCCTGTTGGCCCCTTTTAAAATCCCACCCTTTGTTATTGAATTGCCGACAATGTGTTAAGTGCTGTACTCAGGAGACAAGTCTGAGGAACATGGGCCTGCAGTTTCAAAGCCTGTTGTTTTTTTTCAAACTTGCCTCAGTACCTTTGAAAATTAGACCCCTTAGTCTGATGTCTCTGTGGACTGAGATGCCTAACTTTAGGCATCAATTTTGGCATTTATAGTCTTAACAGCCATGTTCACAGGGGAATACAAGGTGGTGTAATTCATAGCTTTTTCTGGACTCCTACACTGAACTCAGTGAGGCTTTGCTGATTTATGCCAGCTGAAGATCTGGCCCACAAATTACACCATCTTAGACTCAGACTCTCTTAATCACACACCCACTTAACAACATGTAATGTGCAATCCTCTAGACACCACCTTCGGATAATTTAAAGTAGGGTGTGTCCTGCACGTGGCATGTAGCTCATTTGTTCTTTTCTATCTCATTCCAGTCCATTCACAGTTGCATGGAGTATGCAGTAGTGCGATTCTGAAACACCTTTATCCATCAGATGAGCTGTAAATCCTACTGGTTTAGTCATCTGCAGAAACTTGAGCTTACCTGGCACATTGTCTCTGAGGATTTGTTCCCTATTACGGCTTACAGAAGGATCTCTTCCATTATCACTAATTCATTTTCCTGTGCAAATGAAGTACCTTGTGATAAATCCAGTAAAAGCCCTAGTTTAAGTAGAATCACCAATAACTTAGTATGTGGTAAATTTGAACTTTAACTATGGGATCTTAGTTGGCATTTTCTAATAGAACAACGAGGAGTCCGGTGGCACCTTAAAGACTAACAGATTTATTTGGGCATAAGCTTGCATGGGTAAAAAACCCACTTCTTCAGATGCATGGAGTGAAAATTACAGATACAGGCATAAATATATATTGGCACATCTATTGGCACATATATATTTATGCCTGTATCTGTAATTTTCACTCCATGCATCTGAAGAAGTGGGTTTTTTACCCACGCAAGCTTATCATAGAATATCAGGGTTGGAAGGGACCTCGGGAGGTCATCTAGTCCAACCCCCTGCTCAAAGCAGGACCAATCCCCAACTAAATCATCCCAGCCAGGGCTTTGTCAAGCCTGACCTTAAAAACTTCTAAGGAAGGAGATTCCACCACCTCCCTAGGTAACACATTCCAGTGTTTCACCACCCTCCTAGTGAAACAGTTTTTCCTAATATCCAACCTAAACCTCCCCCACTGCAACTTGAGACCATTACTCCTTGTTCTGTCATCTGCTACCACTGAGAACAGTCTAGATCCATCCTCTTTGGAACCCCCTTTCAGGTAGTTGAAAGCAGCTATCAAATCCCCCCCTCATTCTTCTCTTCCGCAGACTAAACAATCCCAGTTCCCTCAGCCTCTCCTCATAAGTCATGTGTTCCAGTCCCCTAATCATTTTTGTTGCCCTCCGCTGCCCTCCACTTATGCCTGAATAAATCTGTTAGTCTTTAAGGTGCCACCAGACTCCTCATTGTTTCTGTGGATACAGACTGACACGGCTACCCCCCTGATATTTTCTAGTAGGTAACTGACAAGTTTTTAGTTGTTCTTCAGAGAGTCCTGGAGTGGTGTAATTGGCTTTGGTGAAACTACAACAGAGAGCATCTTCATGTGATTTTCCTCAATGCTTTTCCATTTAGTAACAACATCTTTTTAGTGTATCTTATAAAATGCACAAGGCGATAGGTTGTGATTGCATCAAGATCGGAGATGGCCGGCCCAAGTTCATAGCCCTTTTGATGTGATGTTTAGGAACTGGGACTATATTGCCAGTGCTGGCTTCTTCTACTTGGGCTATTTGTATTACAGTAGCACTAAGCAGCTCCCATCACAACTGGGGCCTCCTTGAGCTAGATGCTATACAAATATATAGAAAAGATAGTCCCTACTCCAATACTCTAACTACACAAGCTAGACAAAGGGCAGGAGAAAAGAGGTATTCCTATCCCCATCTTATAGATGGTGAACTAAGGTTCAGAGAGAGTATAGGACCAGCCCAAGGTCACACAGAAAATCTCCTATAGAGCTGGAAATTGAATGCAGATTTCCCAAGTTCCCCTTCAGTGCCTTAACCACAAAACCATCCTTCATCTTTGTCATGGAGAGTTGGGAAGTCAAGGCCCTGCACCCACCACTTCCTGCGACTCACTGTGACTCTCAGCCAGCCAGTAAAACAGAAGGTTTATTAGATGACAGGAATACAGTCCCAAACAGAGCTTGTAGGTACAGACAACAGGACCCCCTCAGTCAGGTCCATCTTGGGACGGCAGGGAGCCTAGACCCCGGTCCCGGGTCTCCTCCGTTTCCCCAGCCAACTCCAAACTGAAACCCCCTCCAGCCACACAACTGAAACCCCCTCCAGCCACACACACAAAGGCTGGCTAGCTCCTCCAGCCTTTGTCCAGGTTCCTGGGCAGAAAGTGTCACCTGGCCCCATCCCCCTCCTGGGCTCAGGTTACACGCCCCCATATCCCAGCACCATCCAGCACCAATGCAGACAGGGCCAGTAAAACTCCCACGCAACATCCCCAGGTCAATACTCCCTACTCCGTCACAGTCTTTCCCTGCTTTTCGTTGTCAGTCAGAAGGACGGTCCTACTGGTACAGCGCATGCTTAGCTACTGATATAAAAGCATTTCCACAGGTAACGACTGGATTGCAGAGTAGAGGTCCCGTCCGTTGAAAAGTGCCCTGGTTCCTGCTCTTTGTGCCAGTTACTCTTGCTGTAAAATTTCTTCAAGCGTTAGTTCTGGGATTGTGCCCAGCTAGTTCAGTTTATTGTGTGTTGGGAGTGGTAACTAATCCCTTCAGTAAAACCAGAATCTAGCTATAGCCCATGTTTGTCTTTCTCCAAAGGGGAACATCTATTCAGGCAAGGAACTCTGCATTTTCAGGTTCCCGAATGCTGTAATACTTCACCCCATTTTGGTGCTGTTCTCCTGTTTATGTTTCCCATTCCCGTTTTTTGCTTCAGTTCATGTGCATTTGCAGGGTGCCCTAGCTGGGTTTCTTCGCTCTAGTCTGACCCGCTCTCCAGATTTCTCTGCTGCACCTTATTGAATTCCTGTGGGTATGAAACAGATTTGAACAACCTTTTTTCCCTAAGTTTTTCCACTGTCTTCACCGTCACCTTTGCTTTCAGTTCGTAGCTTCACTTCTCCGGGTTGTTTTCTCCAGTTATAGTCTATAATTTTTTCCCCTCGATGTAATGTTTATTTGAGGATATAAAATAAGGTTTCACATTTAGGACAGATTTCCAGTAGAAGAATGGAAACATACTGCAATGTAAAGCCCGCCTTAGATGTTTTTAAAGGATTTATGGAGCGTAAGTACTGGTTTTAAAAATAGAAAGAATGAACAGGTGTCATTCCAGAGAAATAGCTGCAGATGGAAATGCCGTTTGTGGTACGTTACAGAGGGGAGAAGAAGCTACCAGTAGCTTTAAATAAATGAATTATGCTTCTCTTGTGCCGCCCATAAAGCTGTATGTTCTAATTATTGACTTGATAACCTGACACTTATAAAATTATAAATGAAATGACAGAAAAAAAATGCTTTAAAAATCATAGTATCGTTTCACTGTATACCTTTGGTGCATTCCATTCACGCTCCTATTTTCAGCATAGCGACATATCCCACTGTTTATATTTAAAGTAAATTGGACCAATGAAGAAGATGACACGTTTCTCCTCATGGGAACCTCTGTGATTGCAGAAGAAGCTGCAAGAGCTCATGCATGCAGCGCAGCCTCATTCCTCAGTCCATTAAGAACTCCTCTGTGCCATAACTCTGTCTAAGCTATGCAATAACTTTGTCTGAGCTAGCCAGGATCTCTTCCTCAACTGCAGCTGATCTAGTGAGAGTGGGAAATGTGGTGGTGGGGGGCAACCAGGACAAGAAAATGGGGCATTATTATCCATGCTTTGTGGGAGGAGAAGTAGCCCTGTGACTGACAGAGTGGACCATCTGTTATGTAACTTGCAATTCCAGGGTACAAACTGGTGTTGGCCAATGCCTGGCATAATAAATAAAGCCCAAAGAACTTTTGTTTCCGTCTAGTTCTGGTCCCCCTTGAGGAGAACATTTTGGACCTGATTCTCTTCTCATTGACACCACTGAGACTCCATTGACTTCAGTGGAGTTTTATTCCCGATGCCCACCGTTGTGAATGAAAGGGCAGTCGGGCCGATAGTGCCAAGACAGAGGAACTCATCTCACTGGGGGGCTATATCCTGTGAGGTGCTGAGTAGCGGTCATTTCCGTGGGTTTCCCACAGCCCCTGTCAGATCAGCCTTACTGTCCTCACTCCCCGAAGGCAGCCCTTTAACCCTTTGCTGATGTCACTGAACGCGAGGAGACCATGCCACCCAACTCCTCCCGGGGACCCACGTCCCACCAGCTTGCTTGAGGAGCCATGTATCATGTCTCAGATAATTAGCTGTTAAAACAGATTCATTGCCTTCCCTTTTCCACCGGAAAATGGCATAAATCACAGCAGATTTTCTTCCTTGATAACTTAATGCTGCAGATGTGAGGTGTATGGGGATGAATAGGAGCCAGTGTTTGTTAACGAGAGTTTAATATCTTCATCGTCTGCATTAAACTCCAGTTAATTAATATTCATTCAATTAGAAAATGTAAAAATAAATTATCCAAAATTAAATTTTAAGCAGGAAGCCAGTGAACTAATTTCTGCCATTTTAGGTGCTAATTATATTATCCTCTTCCATTTAAAGAGAGAGGCAACCAAGACTTACCTGCCACAAAAAGTATTAGGGCACTTAGTAATGGGCCACAGAGCCTTTCACCTTTAGGTCAGTGGTTCCAATCTAGCCCAAGGGACTGAAATTCATGCCAGGTGAAATTCATTCATGATCTTGATCCAGTTCTTCTATGGATTGTGATCCTAGTACTACTGAAGTCAATGGAAAGCACTTAAGTGGCAATCAATGGGCTTTGGATTAGGTCTCAGTTCTGTTCCTGCCTCTGTCCCTGACCTGCTGAGTGACCTTGGAAGGAACTTTTCTTTCCCAAGCCTCCGTTTCCCCATCTGACAAAATGGGGGTGATAACACTTACCTTGCATTGGAAAATGGTTTAAGATCTATGGGGGAATCATGCTATATTATAGCTGAGCACAGAGACTTTTGGCCCTAAAGACTGAATAACTCTGTGACCTCCAAAGCTGGTCTTACTTGATCAAAGCTGAGGTGTGGGGCAATGTAGGCAAGGAAGCATGTGCTGTAACTGTCTGTTGTGTCTTTGGGTCTTTACTAGGGTGACCAGATGTCCCGATTTTATAGGGACAGTCCCGATATTTGGGCCTTTTTCTTACACAGGCTCTATTACCCCCCACCCCGTCCCGATTTTTCACACTTGCTATCTGGTCACCCTACTCTTTACACAACAACACACACCAGTCTGAAGAAGTGGCTTCTACAACGTGGCACACAGTGAGCACCACTGGGACTCACAAACTATTTAAAAGTATCCTACCCTATTCCTATACGCTACTCAGTCCACGTAACTTCCCATGTTATACCTGTTCTGAGGTTAAATTGAAAACATCAGTCACCTTGCTCTCAATGTGGCACCTTTCAGCAGCAGTGAAATTCACTTTTAAAAGAAAAAAGAGAACAAAATTCACAGGTTGTATCTTATCGCGGCAGATTGTCCTTGGGAGAGGAAGGAAAACCTTCTGGATGAGCACTGGTCTCTTACTACGCTCTCTGGGCATCCGCTGCTCTACGTACTGTTCAAGGGAATGGAAAGTAATACAAACTACCAATGACATGATAAACGCAGTTGCAAAGGAGGGTATGATGAAGTGCTAAATAATTTGGAACAACGGGGGGGAAAAATGACAAAACTAGCTCCACAAAGAGATATGGAGCCAATCATGCTTCGTTATGTAGTCTCATCCTGAAGAGAAGTGGAATTATTCTTAGCACGACATTTTTGGTTTGACTCAGACCATCATAAAGACATAATGATATGTGAATCCTGTACAACTGGATTGTGTAGCCAGAGGCCTGGGCACCTTGGCAGAAAGGAGAGCACTTCATGAAGGAAAAAGGATTGGGGGTGGGCAGACAGCTTTTCCTCCATCAGCTGGACCTGCTGTGGCTTTTTGTAAAGGCAAAACAACAGTACCACAATGGCCTACCCCCGTGGTACGTTCCTGTAAAGTTCATTTTCTCATTTGTTCATTTTCCCTCTGCTTCTGTCTCTCTCTCTCTCTGTCTCTCTCTGGTCCCTTCACCTCTCTCTCACCCCTTCCCTTCCACTCTACCTAAATAATTTCAGAAGCTCTGGTAGGAATCTGGCCAGATTGCTGCTTTGGGACCCCATCCAGCTGCCTTTAAAGTTAGTGACATAACTTCCATTGTCCTGTTAAGGAACAGGTTTGGATCCATTATTGCACTGAATTTCTGAATTGTTAGTCAGTAAGCACATGCTTAAGTGCTGTCCTGAATCAGGCCCTTACCAAAGCACTTAGGTACGTGTTGCAAAGCAGAAGCTTTGGTATAGTTAAAGTTGAGAGTTGCTTACTGTTCAACAGGTGGCTCAAATGCTCTAAAATCCACATCTGCCTTACGTGGATTGACATGAAATTTCCTGTGCCTCACAGGGCTATGGGGTAAAGTTAGTGGTGTAATCTTGGGGTCATCTGACCGAGAAGTTCCAAAGACACATTCCTCCCTCAGAAATCAGGTGTTTGAAAAATCAGCTGGTTCTTTATAATGTTCTCTGTAACATCTCTATTCAGCAAAGCACTTAAGCACATGCCTAAATCCTATTGAAATCAATGGGAGTTAAGTGTACATATTTAAGCACTCTGCTGAATTGGAATCTTAGTCTTGATCCTCAAAGCCATCAGTGTGTCAAGACCCAGCAACATCAGTGACTGCATCACCAACCGTGGCCTACCAAGGTATCTGTGCGCCTCTGGGACAATGTATCAAGCAAAGCACCTGATAAACCAGAATTAATGAAAGGCTTTAAACCTTATAATGAGCTTCCAGAGGGTGTTAAACTAGCCCAGAGTCTGATCAGAGCCCAGGTGCAGAATCCGCCTCTTTGACAAAGCATTTCCCAAGGTAACCAAACCAATGAGGAAGATCATTCACGCATCTACTAAGCAAGGTCCCTTCTAGCAGAGAAGGTGGAAGAGCAGAAGATTCATGAAATTCACTTTGGGACCTCACCCTGAAGACCTAATTTGTCTGGAAATTACTTTTGTTACTATGGTGATGAGTACTTCAGAATAGGAAGCCAACAGATAAATATGCTGTCCCACTCTTAAGAAGGCAACAGTTGCCTCCAACATCCGACCTTAGTGTTATGTTTTCCATTCATACCTTCCATTCAACACATCTTTCTGTGCTTCCATGAAAATCAGCCATAGAAAACTTGAGAGAGGGTGGCAGGTCTGCAGCAAAGAGCCCAGCCTCTTGCTCCTGCCACTAGCCCGATGCTGAGTCAAGGATGCAGACACTTGACAAGATTAATCTCTCTGGCTATTTGAGTACTTCACTGAAGTTTCCCATTTCACTGCTCACTCAGGCTGTTCAGGAAGATTAGAGCGATTGCTGGTGGCTTTGCAAACTGCTCCAGCAGATGTTAAGTAAATATTTTAGGAGGCACAGGTGCATAGCATGTGAAAAGTCCAACCCTTCCAATGACAGGCCTGAGCTAACCATTGAAGAGTCAGGAGGATGGGAAAACAAGCCTCGTTGATCACTGCGGGTAATATTTTCAGGCTCACTTAAGTCATGTACCGAAATACGTTTCACACCAGGACGTGATGGTTTGCGGGGATTCATCTCCAATGGGAGCACAGTGCACGCATCTGGACATTAATCCAAAAGCTGAACTTGTCGCTTGGTCCCACTAGTGATACAGTGCAGGCCACACCATGAATGACTCACCAGTCGATGCAGATGACTCCAAACTTTTATGGCATTAGCTGCCCAGCAAAGTTTGCACCATGGTTAATATTTTGAGATAATGGCACCTGTTGTTTTCCCCAGTTCCTGGGGACTTGGTAGCAAGTTACATATCTTGGAGCTCAATTATGCTCTGCACTGCGTGGGCAGCTATCCAGCACTGACAAAACTCCCAAAGTCCTGCCCCTGCATTCACTGTGCTCAGTTTGACCTTTGGGATGAATACTCCAGGTATGGTTTCTTTAGTTATTCCAAAGTCTGGGTCAGGAATATGGAGGGGTTACTGGGAGCACTGTAAGGTTTGAAATTCAATAGTGATGTATATAACTATGAGCTTTATTTTAGTGACCCACATGGATGGCCAGTACAGATCTCTATGCATGAGGCTCAATGTAGAAAATGGTAAGATTTTCTGGGGGTTGCATTTGATTGGTCCAAATTCTGGACAGAAGGCTGGAGGGGACAGTCCCAGGATCTAGTGGTCCAGAGCCTCAGCTGGTGTAAGTTAGCATCTCTCCATTGACTTCATGGGAGCAATGCCAGTTTATACCAGTTGAGGATTTTGCCCTCCATTTCTTTCACCCTGTATCTTGCTAGGACTGAAATGCCAGGAATCTCATAAAAGGTCCTGGTCTTGGGGAAAAAAATCCAGCCCCATTGTATGGGTTCCAGATAACTCAGATATGCAAGTCAACTTCTGGGGACACCTCCAAACTGAGATTTTTCTGAGGTTTGCCCAAAAATAAATAACTGGGTGATATGCTACTCCCTTGAAGACAAAATGCAGTTCATATTCGGGCACTTCGTACCAATTGCATTCGGTTTCCTCATGTAAGGAAGCAAAGATGTGTTATCCTCCCCAGTAGTGCAAATTTAATAGAGTCCAAATCTTCCTCCACAGAGTGTGGGGAATGTTGGTGAACCAATTTGCCTGACTCTGCTAGAGCTTCTATTTATTGTTTCCCTCACTACACTCAAGCTATAATGACATCAATAATGACCGAAATTTTATTCTCATTTTGTATTTATCTCTGTCTGTTTCCCTGGCTTCTGCCCAGTCCGCCAAGTTTCACACACACACACAAACAAAAGCTCCTTTGTATCAGCACTGATTATGGGCCATCAGATTTGACGTCCCTTTCAAATTACGACCAGTCTTCAGAGATGGACAGATCCGTGCTCTCTTCTAATGCTGGTGGGTCACAGGCTTTTATGGGAGAAAATAGCAGTAGAGCAGGGCCTGGTGATTTTTCTCGGGCAAAAGGGACGATTTCAAAATGGGTTTGTATTACACTGACAGTTCCAAGTGTGAATCACTCCCATTTATGTGATATTTCCAGCATCTCCGCCAATTATGGCCACCTTTGCCATGAAGAACAAGGAAATTAACAGCAGCTAATGGACTGACACAACTCTCAGTGCCAAGTCTCTAACGTATGACAAGGAAGATCTGTCCCCGCCTGCCTCTTCTCTTATTTTCTTCACTGTCAGATATTTATTGTAATAGTTGAAAGGCAGCATTTGGCCAGCCCAGCAGTTTCTATTTAAGGTGCTGTTCTCAACAGGCCATGCCACAGATAAAGGGAAAAGTATATTTGAGGATGATATTGGGGCTTAAACGAAAATGGCTTTAAATTGGCTTGGTGAAGATGCTTATTATTCACTGGGATGATTTAAACACCTGTTTCAAAAAAAAGTGGAAGAAACTATATATACTGTAAAATAAACTAGTCTGTGCTCACTCAGAATAGGAGAAAATTATTACCGAGCAACAGAGCGGCTAGTGGATTCCTCCTTATGTGACATACAGACCAGCCAGCATAGAAATGGCTCGCGGGGACTGTGTCTGTTTTGAGCAAGTCTAAATGAGAGGGTTCTAACAGGGTCAGCCTCTGCAGATGGGTTCCTCGGGGAGTGTCTCCCCTGAATGTGAGGCCCAGAAGGTGGTGATGCTACAGGAAGCGATTCTGTCTCCTTGCCCCCACCCCGATATGCCACTGCAGAGTGGATAGGGGCTGGAACTGTGCCATGAAGAGCCAGAGGAGAATTATCCCACGGGGACAGAACCACTGAGCATCAGTAGTGCACACCACTGTGGGATTCTGGCTCCTCTGGACTGCACAGTAGCCCAGAAACAGCTCTCAGGAGGTTGCTGTAAATTAGAGCAGCCCTGGAGCTGCTCTGATTTACACCAGGTATTGTTTCAGATCCCAGATCAGCCCAGGGCACAAAGGTGTCTTAAAACCACTTTTGCCTTCCCTGCCCATGGGATTGGCCTGTCCCTGTGGGGGCACATCTCAGCATCTCAATAGCACCTCATAGATTGTAAAGTCAGAAGGGACCATTATGATAAACTATTCTGACCTCCTGCATCACCCAGGCCATAGGATCTCACCCCGTGACTTCTCCATCAAGTCTTATAACTTGTGGTTGAACTAGAGGATACTAAAGAACATCATGACATACATATTTACATAGTTCCTTTTCCCTAGAGAATCCCAAAGAGTTTTGCAAGTATGTATGTAGAGAGGAAATGCTTAATGTGCCTCTAAAAGGAAGCCAGTTCTGGGTAGGTACACAGCAGCTATCTGCCAGTGCACAGCATCGCTCACAACACTGTCGAACAGGAAATGAAGAACATGCTATCCAATTGAAACTGAATAAGGAATGTGTTTGACAGGGTGTAATTACCCTGATCTGTGACCTTGGGAGAAGGGGAGCTCACCTAAGGAACCCTTGGGAGTGGGAACCTCCCAGGCGGAGAACATGGATATAGAGATTAGCTTCTGCTACTCACCCCTCTGGCAGAAAAGATTTGTGAGGTTTGAGCCTTTTAAGCTTCCTGGGCAGCAGCCTGAAGAAAATCTTTTAGCAGCCCTTCTCTGGTGGGGACTCCCACACATATGGGTCCCTCTCTGATAGGCTCCTGCAGTGGCCTACTGCCACTGACATGGCAAAGGTCTGTAGGTCAACATGCTGTTATTCCTAGCAGACACTAGCTCTCCAGCCTCAACAGAGTTTGATGGGCGACTGGCAGTTGGAGGGCCAAGTGCACAAAGTGGAGCTGATGATAAAATCAAAATGTTAGTGCTTCCCTTTGGGGGTGCAAATTTTCACACTCCATTGAGGGCCTTTGAATTATTTATTATTATTGTGGTTTTATTATATTTCTTTGCTCCTTGACGGCACCTTCCTTGTGAAGATCTCAAAGCACTTCCCATACGGGAATGGTGCCACCCCTGAAAAACACCCCTGAGAGAGAGGTATCATTGTCCCTAGTTTACAGACAGGGAAACTGAGGTACACAGAGGCAAAGCGACTTGTCCAAAGTTACAGGGCAACTCGGTGGCAGAAGTGAAAATAGAACCCATGGGTCCTAACCTTCCAATGGCGGCTTTCAGCCACTAGACAATATTACTTTCCTATGTGTCAGTAAAAGGAACAATATGTAGCATCCCTTTTCACTCTGAGGCTAAAATAATAAAGCCGGAAGCCCTGGGTTTTGTGACCACAGGCCAGGGGAGGTAGAAGTTGTAGGCAACACTTATGGGGGAGAAGGAGTTGGGAGCTAATTTGCATATGTCCATTCAAAATTCTAAAAGATCTGCTCTAGGAATTATTTGGGGGCAGTTCTCTGGCCTGTGTTGTACAGGAATCAGATCAGATGATCACTATGGTCCCTTCTGGCCTTGGGATCTCTGAATATATGAAAATAATACAGAAAACCAAATAGCTGTCATTTTACTGTACGTAATTGATAAAGGCAGGTCAATAGGGCACCTAATGGAATATTGTCTGAGGGCGTGTTTGTGAAAGACATCCAAAATAGCCATCCTGCTTTATAAAAGATCAATGGGGACATTCAAATATGTCTGTGCTCATTATAAAAATGAATAGGTTTAGGTTCTGGTTTTGGCAGAAACCTGACACTCAGGGCTCAAATCAGAAGAAGTTAGTGGGTTTGGATGCAAAAATTCTGCTCATTAGAGAAATGAGCATGAATTTAGATTATAAGGGAAAGGAATTGACCTTTTTTTCTCTGTCTAGAGCGTTAGCACAGTGGGTTCCCGGTCAATGACAGAGGACACTCGGCACTACCACAATACAAATAATAAAATATCAATAGAAGAAATCTGGATCCAAACTTTCCCAGAGTTTGGTGGTGTTCACATCATTAGTTTTGGCTTGGCCTGTTTTTGAGCTAGGCATCCTGTAAAGCTGCAGGATGTGGGCTAGGGCCATCGCTAGCACTGAAACACATAGGATTGAGCAACAAAAGTGTTGTTATTGGCAAAAGATTCAGCCGGTGACTAGTAAGAAGCTGCTGATGGGGTAGGACAGTGTTAGGCTGAGTCTCTGCTCTGCAAACACATTAAAAATTGGAGGTACCCACGTGGAGACAGTTGGGTTCCAAATAACTGAATTTACTCACGACACACAAACATATAAGGCCAAGGGACATATATGCACACCATTGGTGTGTTAGGTCTGGTGGCTTCTGCAGTAAAGGACAGGGAGGCCCATACAAGACTTCCAAACTATTTAAAGGCATATTACCCGATTCCTATACAGTACAGGCAACTATGAATGAATTAAATGGTAAAAGGCTGCTAACAACAGCCTTGTCTCCTCATGTCTGATCAGCAAGGGGGTGGTGTTCTGATGGTGCAAAGATTGTAACTTAATATCCTGTTTGGCAGCTTTGGGGAGTGCCATTTCTATGGACAGAAATGGAATTTGTTCTCTCTCTCTCTCTCCCCCTGCTAGCTTGCTTGTGTAGCTTCAGTGACGCTAAGCTGAATTAATTGCTTACACCTTCCAAACTCTACTGCTAATTTCTCCCTGCTCGCTCTCAGTTTTTCACGCCAAATTTTGAGGAAGCTAAGGCGAGAGAAGGATTTTCCCCAAAGGACCAGCTTTCTAGATCACAGAACCCTCAACCGAGGGTCTCTCTTTCCTCTGAGGCTCCGATCCTAAGGGAGCATGTCGCCACCAGTCTCCTCTGGGATTGTGTATGCTTTCCAGCATACTGGCTCGCATCAGGGCCTCCGGGAGCATCTCTCCTTTCTCTGAGGCTGGTGTCCCAGGCCTGAGGGAGTGTGTGCCACGGAAGTCAGGCTGATCCCTGGGTCCGTGGGGAGCGTGCTTCCTTGCTATCACACTAAGAGTATCATCACAAGCTGTGTACTGGCTGCTTTGGAATCTGATGTCAGCTGATCCCGGTAAATAGCTGACTGGAAATGGAACTTTCGCTTCCCTGCTAATTGTTTGGAATTCTTTGAACTCGTGTCTGTGGATGGCACTTGAGACCGCCTCTGTCTGGTACTCCTCATAAACAGATGGAGCGTTTGTTGACGTTTCGGTGACAGCTTGAAAACTTGTCTCCTACCTCTGAGCTGAGCCCTTTCTGCCTTGTCCTCCATCTGCCATCTCATTTTAAAACTAGCAGAACAACTCAAGTGAAGCAATTTCGACTTTTTCCATCTGTGCACAGTTAATTAAGAGGGTAATGAGAGCCCCGAATGAACAAGCCCTGCATTAATTCAAGATATGATTAAGGGAAACAGTTCCAAAAATGAATATCTAGATACATATACACACCCCTATACATATAAGAAAGCTAGAGTCCCTTCTAGTTGTCAGTGAGCAGCCCCTGCATTGATGGCTGCGGGTGATAGAAAGGAGGAAGAAAAGAGCCTATGAAAAGCGAATCCATGTTCCAAACAAGAGATCTGTGTGTAACAGGCTCAAAGGGAAGCGGTGTACGGACCAGAGCTGTGGCGAAGATGGAGAATGGCAGATTCTCTCCTTGTTACGAGCTGCACTTGGGACACCATTGTAGGGAACAGCCAAACATAGCTGATGCTGGGTGGAGAAAATTTGGATCTTTTTTTTTTTTTTTAACAAGGCTTTGGAATTAGGACTTAGTTTAGTTACAGAATCAAAGGAATTGGAGATGCGCAAGGCTCAAGACTGATCGCAAATGAAACTCATCTAAATAATACAGTTCAATTCAGATATGGATCTGAATGCTGTATCATCTATATGTCCATCTGGGTTATTTGGCGGGACATGATAGAGATCTACAAAATCATGAACAGTGTGGAGAAAGTGAATAGAGAAATGTTATTTACGCTTTATCATAATAAAAGATCCAGGGGATCACCCAATGAAATTAATAGGCAGCAGGTTCAACACAAACACAAGGAAGTACTCCTTCACACAACACACAATCAACCTGTGGAACTCATTGCCTAAGGATGTTGCAAAGGCCAAAAGTATAACTGGGTTAAAAAAGAATTAGATAAGTTCATGGAGAATGGGTCCATCAATGGCTATTAGCCAATTTGATCTGAGACACAACCCCATTCTCAGAATGTCCCTAAACCTCTGATTGCCAGATGGTGGGACTGGATGACAGGGGGTGGATCACTCAATGATTAACCTGTTCTGTTCATTCCCTCTGAAGCATCTGGCACTGGCAGGATATTGGGCTAGATGGACCATCAGTCTGACCCACTGTGGCCATTCTTATGTTTTTATGTTTAATTGGCAACTATCACCATAGTATCTAAGCACTTGAGCCTACTTCTAGAAACGATTTACTAGGTCATCTTGTCCACCTCCTTCCAGCCAACCCAGGGATGTTCCCTGCCGTGCATCCTCCAGTACTTTATCCAATCTAGATTAAAATTAATAATATTTATTTATAGTGCGATGGCAGCTAGGAGCCCCAGTCATGGACGAGACCCTGTTGTGCTAGCCACTGTGCAAACACAGAACAAAAAGATGGAGCTTACAGGGAGCTTACAATCAAGCATCCACCTCAGCCAGGGCTGAATTTGGCCCAAAGGCAGCAGTGTGGAACGAGGGGATCTGGCAGAGTGCAAGGGCTGTGTTGGGTATGTAGGATGAGATGGGAACAGATACATAGGAAGGGGCATTGTAAAGGAGCTGGGGGGTGAACATGAGGGACTTGAACCAGAAGAGAAGAGGAAACCAGGGAAGGCTGCTAACTTTTCCCCTTTTACCTTACCATTCCCTCCTGCTGTGACTCCCACAAGCTATTCCCCTTCTGGGTTCACGTTACACAGTAGTTTTGTAATTTGAAGAGTTGTTTTTTTTTTTCTGACGAGAAAAGAAAAGTTAGAAGAATTTGTACCTTTGAAGAGGGTTTGATCATTTTTGTTCTTAGTTTGATTTGGAAGCAGCAAGCATAAATAGCAAACACACAAATCCTATGCAAAATCCAGAACTGGCTGTTTTTATTTTCCATGTCCCACAAATTGGACTTGTACCCACTGACTGGCAGGGAATGCAGACCCATTAGCAGTGACTTGGCAGAAACTTTGCCTAGCGGAGATGGACTCTGTTAGTAAAAGTAGTTTGCTGTGACTCACAGAGCGCACTCATTGTTGAGTCTGTTCCCTGCCTCCTTTGATAGGAGCCTACCTCTCCCATTAGCAGTAACCCTTTAGAAGCTGCACATATGCACTGATCTGAATGGCAGTCTAGAAGATGCCAGTGTTTTACGGGTTAATGGGATTTACATGAGTGTATCAACGGGAGAAGGCAAAGGCACAGTGTGCCACCCTGAATGACTGCATAGCACATAGCTCTTCTGCATGTAACACAGAGGCCAGCAAAAGAGCATATAAACTACTAAATTATGTTGTCTTACTATTTATAAAACATTTTAAGGTCTGCTTCCAGATTCCCCATTTACTGTCTCCTCAGAGCCCCTCTGTCTAGATGCCCCCCTGTATTTACTCCCTCTAGTGTACATTCCTCAGTGTGACTCCTTTAGGCAGAGCGGTCACCGCTGTAAAAAAAAAACTCTTTAGCTTTCCTTCAGCTCCCATGCTCTTCAAAGCTCTGAGCCAGGGAGTAAATAAGGGAGCTCAGGCTCCTGGAACACAGCTTTGCAAAATTGTCAGGAAACCCAACCATCCCAGGTATAAAATCTCTCTGGCTCCTCCTTTGCCACAATGATACTATCAGAATGGAGGAAGGGAATTTTTACTCACCCATCAAATAGCGTTCCATGCCCAGGCACATAGAATCTTCCAAGGTGATCTGTCGTCATTCTGTAGATGCACAGAACACCACCATCATGATAGCTATTGGACATGCCAGTTTAAACTTCACAGGTATGAAAAAGGGTAGAACACATGCCTTTCTAATATATGAGCACAGAACCTTGTGCTAGAGGAGACACTCTGAAAGCTGAATTAGTATGGGGGTTTATACGCGCTGTAGCCTGCACTCACCAGACGGCAACACAGTTATGAACACTTGATCACTAGAAAGCCGTTGGTGACACACATACACATTAGCCAGTACATCACTTTCTCCCATGCCAAGTGAAGCAAAGTTTAGACTCCAGCATTAGGGTTTCACAGGAGTTTACAGTGGGATTCGGATCCAGATTTTGTGATCCGGTGCCAATTGTAGCAATTCAGCAGCCACATGGAATTGTTGCTATAATTATTATCTGTTATTTGTATCTCCTTAGGACACAGGAGCCCTAGTCATGAACCAGAACCCTGTTGCACTAGATGCTGTGCAAACACAGCCCAAAAAGATGGTCTCCGCCCCAATGAGCTTGCAATCAAAATATAAGATAAGACAACAAATAGATACAGGCAAACGTGTGGACAATGGATAAGATGGACAATGAGACAGCTTTGTGGATGTTTATAGGAAGTGCCTTCCAAGTGTGTGGGAGAAACCACAAAGGTTCATAAGTACTGGATGAATTCGGGATCTTCTGCAGCCAAAACATAGGCCTCTATCGTTGAGAATATTAGGATTATAACCTGTGTAGCTCAACGAGGACATACAGTAATAATATATATTTTTAATAGATCTCATATTTCATTTATCGGGAGGCAGTCCCACACATGCACACATCGCATGCGGGCCGAGGGATGTGCTGGCTGTCACTTCCCGCAGCCCCCATTGGCCTGGAACAGCAAACCGCGGCCAGTGGGAGCTGCGATCAGTCGAACCTGCGGACACTGCAGGTAAACAAACCGTCCCAGCCCGCCATCAGATTTCCCTGACGGGCCTCGTGCCAAAGGTTGCCGATCCCTGGTCTATATGTATCTACACCAACCTACAGACTCTATTTTGATGTGCTTTCCTGGTAATCTTCTTGCCTCCATTTTGGACTATAATTCTAAGAGATTGTTGATATGGCACACCATACCAGGCAGTTAAGGGTCTTTAACAGTGAATGAATTTGCCCAGGCAATACAATGAGTATGCTGAAGAGTGTCCAAAGCTGCAAGAAACCAGTTTTTCCAGTCTGGACTTCAGGTGGGCAGTAACCAAGCAACTGATCACCTAAAGGGGGAGGTGGGGAACCTTGATCATCTGATGGGGGCCTTGAAACTCACTGGAAAAGTCACATCACAGAGACAGGAAGTTACAAAAGGACAAGGTCTGCTCTTAATAGCTGGCTCTCCAACCAGAACAAGAACTCAAGACTAAGCAGGTGAAAGCAAAGAGGAGTGGCGTCCAGGAGAGGGGACCTGGAACTGGAGCAGGTCAAAGAAAATTTGACAGAATCCCATTCCATCCAAATATGCTGGTCTACCAAAATCAAAATGCTTCATGAAATCATGTCAATTTTGCCAGAATTTTTTTCTGAAAAAAAAATGACAAAAAGTTCCAACAATGTTGAAATGTCCCATTTTGATATTTTAAGAATGAAATGCTTTGATTTTTCATTTTGAAATTACTTTCCATTTTGAATGTAATTGATTCTAATACATTTTTAAAAAGACAAAAAAAATGAAACAATTTGAACAGTCCAAAACAACTTTTTTTTTTCAAAAGCATACATTCATGGAGAATTTTGAAATGTTTGGTTTTCACTCCAATTCTGAACAAAGCCAAATTTTGAAATCCTTCCTGACAGAGAACTTCCACACAGCTATGCCTACTGCCCTTAAAAGGAGTGACCAAAATCCAAAGGGCTCTGGAGTGGTGAGGATGCTGGAAGGATGGTTTTTGCATGCAGTTGTTTATTATTTTGTCTGGATCTATGTACCTCTTGTGATTAGTCTATGAGTAAAGTGTGATTGGTTTAGAAATTCCTCTGCAAAGTCTGTGCATTTCTTGCTTCAGTTGCCACACGTCTCTGAAGAGTTGAATTATAAACTGGAGTACCCACCAGGATGGAGCTCTGGGGAGGATGTGCTTAAGCTATTGGGGAGACATATAGAAAGTTGGCTAGACTGTTGGGCTCAATGGGTAGTGATCAATGGCTCCATGTCTAGTTGGCAGCCGGTATCAAGTGGAGTGCCCCAAGGGTCGGTCCTCGGGCCGGTTTTGTTTAATATCTTCATAAATGATCTGGAGGATGGTGTGGATTGCACCCTCAGCAAGTTTGCAGAGGACACTAAACTGGGAGGAGAGGTAGATATGCTGGAGGGTAGGGATAGGATACAGAGGGACCTAGACAAATTAGAGGATTGGGCCAAAAGAAATCTGATGAGGTTCAACAAGGACAAGTGCAGAGTCCTGCACTTAAGACGGAAGAATCCCATGTACCGCTACAGACTAGGGACCAAATGGCTTGGCAGCAGTTCTGCAGAAAAGGACCTAGGGGTTACAGTGGACGAGAAGCTGGATATGAGTCAACAATGTGCCCTTGTTGCCAAGAAGGCCAATGGCATTTTGGGATGTATATGTCGGGGCATTGCCAGCAGATCGAGGGACGTGATCGTTCCCCTCTATTCGACATTGGTGAGGCCTCATCTGGAGTGCTGTGTCCAGTTTTGGGCCCCACACTACAAGAAGAATGTGGAAAAATTGGAAAGAGTCCAGCGGAAGGCAACAAAAATGATTAGGGGACTGGAACACATGACTTATGAGGAGAGGCTGAGGGAACTGGGATTGTTTAGTCTGCAGAAGAGAAGAATGAGGGGGGATTTGATAGCTGCTTTCAACTACCTGAAAGGGGTTCCAAAGAGGATGGCTCTAGACTGTTCTCAGTGGTAGCAGATGACAGAACAAGGAGTAATGGTCTCAAGTTGCAGTGGGGGAGATTTCGGTTGGATATTAGGAAAAACTTTTTCACTAGGAGGGTGGTGAAACACTGGAATGTGTTACCTAGGGAGGGGGTAGAATCTCCTTCCTTAGAAGTTTTTAAGGTCAGGCTTGACAAATCCCTGGCTGGGATGATTTAGTTGGGGATTGGTCCTGCTTTGAGCAGGGGGTTGGACTAGATGACCTCCTGAGGTCCCTTCCAACCCTGATATTCTATGATTCTATGACATAGGGCTTCAGTACTGGTCCTGGATTCCAGGGCAGCAGGAGCATGAGATCCTATTCCCTACAAGTGTTACAAGATAGAGTCTGTGCCCAGGAAGCATACCTGAGAGGCCAGAGCAAAAGTCTGTGGCTGAAGCTGACTCAGATCCAGGGGAGGGTAGGTGCACCTAGATCCATACATAGCTGCCTGGTGAGAGTCTACAAGGAGCAGCTCCACCAGGACTGTGACGTATAGTATTATGACTGGGTATAGCTGAACCACTAAAATAAGAATTGACCTAGATCTCTATACAAAGCTTGCATTAAACTTCTATTGAGATTGGAGAAAAGTTAAGCTAACTTTATTGTTATTTATTAGTGGTATTTTATTATTGTTAATAATATATTTTATTTCCATGCTCCAGTGCACACTCTGCTCTTAGGCCAAAACCACCACAGGAAAGCCAGTCCCCAGGAAATTCCCAACCCAGTTTTGTAGATTCAAGGAGCATTTGAGATAAGTTTCTGATAAACATCCAAACTTTTGGAGATTGGCACATCTGGTAGGCCAGACTCCTCATCCCAGTTGAACAATAACGTGGCTGTAAGTAATTTTTACTTACATCTGTAGAAAACATAATTCCTTCCCAGGCTGGGAATTTGTAACTAAGTTTCCATCTAAAAATATTTTTTTTTCCCCAACTGAGCTTTAAACTCCTTGAAATAAGGGCTAGTAATGGAAGTGCTGACAGTATCTTAACTACAGCAGCGTGAAAGGAGTGATATAATAGTTTATTTCAGGTAATGCCATGGTGATGTTTAATTTACATAATGTCAAAAATGCAATATGTGAACTTTTAAAAGCTACAAAAAAAAAGAAGAAGAAGAAGAAGAAGAAGGAGAAGTGGTGATAAAAACATCATCTATTTTTTCCTGCTGCTTCTGCTGCCTCCTTGCTGAAATGGGAGAGAATGAACAAAAGCTGTGAGGAAAACCTCAAGGCCATGGTATTTGCATGATGCAAACTGCACATAATGTACCCTCGAGGTGTTTGAAAAAGAGGCTGACTCCATCTCCTTATTCTCATCTCAATTCATTTGCTATCTTAATAACTTAGCATTTGCAAAGAATGTTTAGATTGTTTTTTTTTTCTCCCGGTGCATTAAAGCAAGACTGGTACTTAACAGACAAAGTGAAGCCAAAAAATGGGCAGAAAGGGTCAAATCCTAATATCACGGGAATTAAGACACACAAAGCACAATGAATGTGGCAAAACAGTCCTACCCCTTTGGCCTGACCAATTCGACAGTCTTCGAGGCTTTGCAGGGTTGTTTGTCTTTGGAGGACAAATCAATGAAACAAGTCAGCTATAGTCTTTGTCATAATCTTGTTTATTTACCAAAAAATGTACCTAAAGTCCTGTTTCCCTGTATATGCTAGAAACAAATAGCAGGCCGTTTCTTTTTTGGATTCATAGACTCCAAGGCCAGAAGGGACCATTGTGATCACGTAGGACGACCTCCTCTATAACACGGGCAATAGGACCTCTCGGAATCAATGTCTGTTGGAACGAGAACTGATCTTTCACCAAAATATCCAACCTTGATTTTAAAATGTCCTGTGATGGAGAATCCACCACAACCTTTGCAAATGGTTCCAATAGTTAAATGCCCTCACTGTTAAAAAAAACTGGGCCTTATTGCTAGCGTGAATTTGTCTAGCTTCAGCTTCCAGCCATTGGATCTTGTTTTACCTTTGTCTTCTAGATTGAAAGGCCTTCTGTGATCAAATTTCCATTCCCCATGTAGGTACTTATAGACTGTGATCAAGTACCCCTTAGGACACCTGAATTGGACACTGTATTTCAGTTAGCAGTTGCACGTGCAAAATACAACCTTCTAACTCAATATTCCCTTTCATACATCCAAGGAACATGTTAGCTCTTGGAGCCATAATGTTGCACTGGAAGCTCACGTTCAGCTAATTAGCTACCATGACTTCTGAGCAATTTTCAGCCATTTGCTTCCCAGGACAGAGTCTCCCATGTCAATATGGCCAATGTCCTTTGTTCCTAGGTGTATGGCTTTACATTGAGCCATAATAAAACATACATTGTTTGCTTGAGCCCAGCTTACCAAGTGTTCCAGTTCACTCTGTGTCATGACCTGTCCCCTCCATTATTTACAATTGCACCAATCTCTGCATTTTCTTCCAGATCATTGATAAAAACGTTAAGTAACATAGAGCCAATAACCAATCCCTACAGGACCCCCTAGAAACATCCTCGCTCAGTGATTCCCTGCTAACAATTACATTTGAGATCTATCAGTTAACCAGTTTTTAATCCATTGAATGTGTGCCAGTCGATGTTGCATTAGTGCAGTTTCTTAGATCAAAATGTCATGTGACACCAAGTCAAATGCCTTACAGAAGCCTAGGTACATTGACATTATTCCCTTTATCAGCCAAATCTGGAATCTTATCAAAAAAAGATATGAAGTTTGACATGATCTATTTTCCATGAAACCATATTGATGTGAATTACTTATATTACCCTCTTTTAGTTCTTTATTAATCAAGTCCCATCTCAGCCTCTCTCTAATTTTTCCAGGATCAATGTCAGAATTGCTCAGAAATACACAAATGAGCCAATCCAGTGAGCTCTACGCCCAAAAAACTCTGCCTCTCTGCCTCCTCTCAGGGTCCCACATGCACTGGTTTCTCCACACTTCCTACTGGCTTTTTTCCTCTTAAATATTTATATCAAAATTTAATCACTTCTATTCCAGAATAGAGTGTCTACATGGAGCATTATACCAGCATAGCTATAGTGGTACAGTTATACTGCTATAGTTCTGTGGGTCAGTTTCACCGTGTAGACAAGCCCTCAGTGACTGATACAGCCCAGTGTGACAAAATAGTACTGAGATCACCAGTAACAAAATGCAGTGTAACAAATGCAGTAAGAAAAGTGACCCAGCTCAGAGCCTAGTAGCACTAACCCAGTTTGTCAAAATATTACTCTGAGGAGGAAACAAACTATTATTATTTTTACTACAGTCCAGATATAGGCCCCATCAGAGCTCAGGTGAGATAGAGGAAAACCATTCATGGATTGTTGGGTAGCACCTAGAGGCCCCAGCCAAGTTTGGAGCCCCATTGTGGTAGGTGCTGTACAATCACAAGGTAAAGGATATGCCCTGCCCCAAAGAGCTTACATCTAAAATTAACAAAAACGTCAGCGGTGAAGTGATTTGCCTAGACCCCATGTCTCCTCATTCCCAGTCTAGTGTTTAATCCACTAGGCCATGCTGTCTCCCCAAAACCTTTCCCCCACACAAGTTCTTAAAATAGGGTTTAACTGAGTCTTAAGTGGGCCAAAGACTTGGGCTGTCTCTCTCCACAAGGGGTAAGCTCCACTTCGAGCTGTTAATAGAACCCAACGTGGCAAGATATCACTAAAGCAGCCTAGTGTGACAAATAATTCCAAGAGACGCTAACAGAAAGCCTGCATGACAAACGGATCCTCAGACTAAGAACGAATCCCTTGAGACAATATTATACTTAGAATATCAATCACACAAATAAAACAAATAGAAGTCATTTGTAAAGTCCAAGCTAGCGGAAAATCAGAGTTTGGTCAGAGACACTTAGAAGGAAAATTTGCTGTAAATCTGTGTAACCACCTTGAAGCCTCGCACATTTACAGTTTTAATCTAGCACATTAGTGAGATTAATATATGGCTTTTTTTTTTGCAATTAAGGTGCATATTTTATCACTTCTTCTACTTTCATGCTGTATAAACTTCCAGGAAATCAATTTAAATAAAACGTTGCCAGAGCCCTAACATCATGGGAGACGCAAGAACAGAGAGACAGAAGCAATGTGGGCTGCTACTTCCATTTTCTAATTGTATCATAAGTCAATACAATCAAACCAATGTGGGTGCAGCGCTAGGGCTGAGGATTGAAACACACACACACACAGACAGGGAAATTCAGATTTAGAGCTCCCACCATAGCCTTTATGTCCAAAGAATAAAGGTTTACAAAAAAAGGTAAAGCATGATTGGTGCCATTTTACTGATGGAGAAACAGAGGCAGGAGGTAACTTGCCCAAGGTCACTCAGCAGATCAACAGCAGAATTGGGGGAAAAAAACTCAGGTCTTGGACTCCCTATCCGGTAGACCATGCTTTTTCTCCCCTTGATACCTTTCCAGTTACATGAGGCTACACTGTGATTTGGGACAGAGGCTTTCCCCATCCCTTATGCTCCTGCACAGGGGCTACTCATAGCTCTTAATGCTTTTATCTGCTAAACTCAATGCTCACCAATTTATCTACCTGCCTAGGTTCCATCCCCAGAGTGTCTGTCCTACTGCACTTTCTTTACACTGCCCTTGGATTTTTATGCTTTAATCAGACGTTTGTTTTTAAGTGAGCCCCACAGTTTAAATCTCAGATTGGCCTCCTTGTATGTCTGACTACCACCCATCTGTGAGCCACTATTGCATGGAGGCACTGAGTTAGCGCAGCAGAATTCTGGGCTGATTCAGGCTTTTAGGTCCTGATTCAGCAAATCACTTAAGCCTGTGCTTAACTTTAGATATATGCTTATATCCCCATTGACTTCGATAAGCCCAGGCTTAAGTGCTTTACTGAATATGGATGGGCTTAAACGCAGGCTTACGTGTTTTTTCTGAATCAAAGACTTTAAAAGCACAGATCTGACTCTAAACTGAAATGAAGGGGGGACTAGGGAGAAGGGAGGTGAGAGGGATGCAAACAAGAAAAGGGCAGATGCCAACATTTCTGTGATCGAGGCACCTCTGCTGCAGAAAAACAAACAAATAAATAAGAGCTGAGCTTTAGGCTAGGTTTAAATGGCTTTAGAGTCAGAATGGAATCTGATCCACTCAATCCAGTGTTGCTGATGCCTCTAGCGTAGCAAAGCTCAACTCTCTTAAATGTCACTTTGGAAGGTGAACAGATGGGAAGTGGAGCTAGAAATATACAATCACGTTATGTTGCTTTTAAGAAAAGGGGGTTGTTGGTGGTTTTTCTTACTCGCGAGTCCCTGTCTGTATGCTCTTTGACTTTCTTTTGTTCTTTCTTTCTTTCTCTTTCTCCTGATTAAAATAATAGAAGATTTTTTATCTCATGCACGTGCGCAACTGTGTGTGTTAATTCACAGCACTAAACGATGATCTAGCCACTTTGGGCGTCTTACTAAGGGATGGAGATCATCATTTTTCAATAAGCAGCCAAACGTCAGAGGCGCACCTGAATGGAACTTTTGGAAGTTCATCCATCATGATTAGCCTTCAACACCAGTGTCAGATCTTGAAGAAGTCCCCCTCCACCCACGGGGGCACGGCAAGAGGAAGTAGGAGAGCACTGAGAACAAATCATAGCATTCCCTAAAGGAGATGCCGAGCAGGAGGGCACTTGCTTTAGGGAGGCATCTCCAAGCAGGGTGCAAAGGATGGTGTGTGGACATGCCTGCATTAGTGTGCACCGTCCAAAGGAGGTTTCCATTTGGTTCACCTGACCAAGCTATTGTATATGGGCTATGATGATGCAGGTCACAGCTGAAGCAATGTGAAGGACTCAAACAAAGCTCCCATTTCAACACACATGCCATATCTTTCAGCCCTTAGGTCTAAAATTTTCAAAAATGACTCATGATTTCGTGTGCCTCTGCTTTGCTATGCCCAAGCTGGTACCTTTTAAAGAGGCCTATTTTTCTGTGGATGGCTGCACTTCCTGAAATCAGGTGAAATTTAAGGTGTATTAAATTGGGCACCCAAAACCTCAGTCATCTAAAATCACTCATATTCTGTAATAACAACAAACAAGGAACAACAAACATCTCCTGAGAGAGAGCACAGTGTGTATCTCCTCTGTAAAAAGCTGCACCTGAACTGAACAGAAAAATGGCAAGCTGCCTCCAGCAAACTCAAGGAAATGGACAGGTACAGTACTTAGGCTATAAATTATTTGAGGCATAGACCATCTTTTTGTCATGTTTCAGAGCAGCAGCCATATGTGTATGATAACACCCATTTTTTCGTGTTCTGTGTGTATATAAATCTCCTCACTGTATTTTCCACTGAATGCATCTGATGAAGTGAGCTGTAGCTCACGAAAGCTTATGCTCAAATAAATAGATTAGTTTCTAAGGTGCCAAAAGTACTCCTTTTCTTTTTGTCATGTGTTTGTACAGTCTCTAGTGCCATGGGGCCCTGATCTTTAATTGGGACCCCTAGATGCTGCCACAATAGAAGTAAATAACAATACTAATTAATAATACGCAGAAAATACATTTCTACAGTTATTTTCACCACAGTTAAGTCCTCTCTGCTGTCTGGTTGCAAGTTGGAGTGCCTTCCAAAAGTAAAATCCACCTTTGGCTGGATAATCCAGACTCCTTCACCCCAGTGTGTCTGGATACTTTGAGCAGAGATGAGCAAATGGATTTTTTGGTTTGGGGGCCAAACTGAAAAATCGCCCCAAAATTGGTTTGATTCAAACCGAAACCAATTTTTTCAAAATGTTTTGTCAAACTGAAAAACATGAAAAAATCTCATTTCAAATTGATGAAAACATTTCAGTCTACTCTAAATGATTTTTCCTTCGTTTTTCATTTTGATTCAAACATTTTGTGGAATTTTTCACTCTTTTTTTTTTTTTCAGTTGGCCAAATTTAAAACAAAGCACTTTTTTGAAATGAAAAGAAAAAGAAATGTTTGAAGTGGTCGACATACAACATTTAGACTTTTTTATATAAAAAAATATCCAGGGGTTTTTCAGCCAAAACAATTCATCCAATTCAACCCAAACTCTCGAATAGTTTCAAAGCCACAAAAAAATGTGTTTTTCAGTGAAAATTCTATTCACCAAAAAAATCCCACCCCACATCTAGCTTTGTGGCTAAACAGGCACTTCTACATTTGCAAGATGGCCAGGTCCTTCCCGGGGTTCTCAGACTTCATTGCACCAGGACCCCCTTTTGACAACAAAGTTACTCCATGACCTCACTGCCTCGGGTTGGGGGAGAGGGGCCGCAGCCTGAGCCCCAACACCGCAGCCCAAGCCCCAACACCTCAGGCCCGAGCCTGGGCTTCATCTTCAGCCCTGGGTCCCAGCAAGTCTAATGCTGGCCCTGGTGACCCCATTAAAATGGGATCATGACCTACTTTGGGGTCGTCGACCCACAGTTTGAGAACTGCACCACTTCCCGCAGCTCCCATTGGCTGGGAACAGCAAACCACGGCTACTGCAAATGCAAACAAACGGTTTCGTGGCCCGCAAGTGGCTTGCCCTGCTGGGCCGCAGGTTTCCCACCACTGGTCTATACCCATCACTTTGGCCATTTCTAATTAGCAATTCCAGAAAAAGCATTGTGGAAGAAAAAAACCCTAAAGAAACTTTGTACAGCTGAGTCCTATTTGCAATTTACAAGCTTTCCAGTCTCCCAGGAAACCAACTCTACTGGGGAAGCGTTTCCTCCACAAACACACACACTGATTTGTGTCTCCGGAGGAATGAGTAAAGCATTGCAGATGAATGTGGCATAGAAGAGTGAACATATGTTGTACATGCATTTAAATAGCATTTATCTTACTTTTCACTGACGTAGTTGTGAAATATGTTCTCTTTGCTTTCAAAATTTAGGGAGGAACAGATGGTAAAAAGCTTAGTTTTGGGGTATTATGTCCATCAAAATAACCTGTACTGCAAGTGCCTTTTACTATAATTGGGGATTTTAGCTGCATTAGAATCTAGACTCCACTGCAGACAGGAATTCACACCGAAAGGGTTTGGGTTCCGTTCTGTGTTTCTGAATAATACAGTTCATCACTAACATGGTACATAGTGAACTGCACCTATTTGACCTGCGTGACAATAAATGTAGAGATGGTGTAAACCCCAAAAGGTTTTGGTTTATAGGAGACCCTTAAAAAATACTACATCTGTCTGAAGATTCTCCAGATTCTGAACATTTAAACTGGAAATATATGCTGAGAAATTTGAGTTTGAAATATCATCCTGCTGATGCTAGGCTCTCCTGGCACTTCCTTCTTCCGTTTGGACTGAAAATCGCATGAGAAGTGACATCTTCAATATTTCAACACTTCTCACCCTACCCTAACCAGAGCCAGAAAGTGCTACAGCGATTTATGAAAATGAAGAAGAAAAGGTTTATCCCAACTTCCAAGCTCAAAAAGGTTTCAAAGGTTTGGAAAAGTTTCAGGCTTGCTCTTATTTTATCTGAACCTCTTTGTCCTTTCCTAATGAGAACCTGACATACTCAACACCTTGTGCTTTGAAACATTTATATGCCCAGATGCCCAGAGCTGCACTGAATACTGTAGAAAATGGGGAATTCTGGGGCAATATAACCTGATTACAGCAGCAGCTGTTGAAAGAATGCTAATATACGCACCCTGTTGCTCAGGTCTCTGCTTAAAGGAAAAATCTGGCCCTGGGAATATATTTATATATAAAGCTTTTTGGGGCAGGGAATGTGTCTTAATGTATGCAGCATTCAGCACAATGGGAAGCTGATCTTAAGCAGGCCTCTAGGAAGTACCATAATTAAATTATACGTGAATGATCTCATTTGGGATATATATACAATTATTTATAGACAGAGAAATTCTGAAACATTCCAGTAGCCCCATTGTAGAGGTGTTCTCTCTCTCTCTCTCTCTCTCTCTCTCTCTCTCTTTCTTTCTCTTCCTGCTCTGCCTTTTCTGTTCCTCAGCACTTTTCCTGGTTCAGTGACTCAACTTCTAATCTCTTTGGTGGGTGTGTTTTGCATGAATTTAATACCTGGTCAGCATTATCCCAGCTTCATCAAGGGGTCTCTTAGGCTGCCCTGCTGTTCTCGCAGCCAAGCTTCAAGTTAGTTAATCCTGCAAAGGATACACTCCAGCAGCACCTTTAGGGCCTTCAGGATATCTTCCTGAGAGAAAAACATATACAAATCCCAAACTGTGTTCCTGGGAGGGTACCATGCATAGCACCACCATTAAAAAAATCACCATTTGCCAATAAAAACCGCAATGTGATAATGAAGTCACTGTCCTTTCCCCCTACCTTAGAATAGGAAATAAGAGTCTCTCAAACGCTAAGAAATAAGTAGAACATACCTCTCAAATGTGCCTCATTTCTAGGGATGACACACATTTTACTCCCAGAATTACCGTACATTTATATGTATATGTATATATATATATATATATATATATGTTAAGCTGAAGACTTCTTTAAATTAGAAAAGGGTCCAGGTAAACCCAGCCAGTGTTTAAATGCAAATATTGTGATAAAATGGGTAAGAAAGCGGAAATATCCCCATTTCAACATTTTAAAAACAAAGTTTCATTGTTTTGGTTCAGGATGACGTTTTGTTGAGAAATTCTAGCTGCTTTGTCATTTTAAAAAAGGTTAAGTATTTTAAAAGGTTGAAGCAGACACAAAACATTTTGATTGACCCAATCTTAAAAAAAAATGGATTATCAGTTTGCACAATTTTTGGAGAATTTTTTGAGACTTAGACTTTTCATCCTGATGGTAGGGTTAAAGCTACATCTGTTTCAAGAATCTCTGGTAACGAGATCTGGAAGTAGGCAAAACTGTAACCTGGTTTCAAGTTCCCGCCCAAATCCTAGATGTGAATGTTGTTGAGGTGGGTGCAACTAACCCAGGATTCAAGCATGTTTACCTTCATTTTTGGGTGGAAATAATGAAAAATGCTGATCTGGGCACAGTTTTGACTGAGTTGCTTTATGACATTTTTTGGAGAAAGGGGTATTTGGTCCTGAAATTCAAAGCTAAACTCAGGGAGCGTGAACAAAATCGACGGGAAAAGAATCCAAAGGAAAATAGCTGCCCAGTCCCTGTGAAATGAAATAGCTCATTGCAATAGAGCTAGTTAAACCCCAAAACTCTGTCTAATTTATGAGGCCTTCCCACCCGAAACAGATTCACAACAGAGCTCTGTGCAGGACTATTGTTTCAATCCAGCTCCCGTCCCGCCCTGCAACACCCACTCCTATTCCTACCCGCTCCTGCGTTGTTTCTTGATTTTTTTTATCCTGCTCCCACTATTCTGGCAGCTGGTCTTGTGGGACCTGCTTGATCTCTGTCCTGCTGTGGGGCTCTAATTCACAGGATCACATCAGGGCCACCCTGTGAGAAGTAACTAGAGTGCTATGCTATGGCTGACCTAATTCACACGGTAGGCAAAATCTATCCCATTTGCTTCAGTGGAGTTACACCACATATGCCTCTGAACCAGTCTGTTTTCTCTCCCTTTCCAGCAGTCCTTCCCTTCCTAGCAACTGCCTGCTGGTCTCTGGGCACATTTGCCCTGCGAAGACATCTGCACATTGCACAAAGGCAAATGTCTGGAGTCCATTACAAGCTTTTCACTGATGCACAGGCTTGCTGCACTCTGTATTCTGCAGCTCTTTTAACTCCAGCTTCTTCATGGACATTTGGCCTGCAGTTTTGGGAGACTGTTCAGTCCCTTTTTTCCCCAGTCTCTGGAGGCGAGAGGTGGATGTTAGAGCTGTAAACAATCTGGTGCAAACAGAGCATTACGTGTTGCTTTTGGTAGCATATCACACATCTCAACAGAGGTAGGTCAGGGCAAGAATTCACGTTAGAGCACCAGAAAGCCAGAGTCCAGATAACCAAGGTTTTCTGGCATTTTAAGCACCTCAGAAGAGTGGCACATGAAGAGCCAGACCTACAGCTGGTGTAAATCAGCATAACCAATGGAATTATACCAGCTGAGGATCTAAGCCTTATTTTAAGCACCATGGAAAGGGAAGTTATTGAAGCACAGAGACAGTGACAGTGCTGGCTTGTTCCACGGTGCCCACAAACGTGACTCAGTCCTGACCTCTTGGGATAAGCAGAACTCAAGAGTGCCGAATGAACATCTGTTTTTGTGTAGGCCCTGCACAAATGGTGCAATTTCCAGGGGGTACAGAAGGAGCAGCAGAGATGAGGAGGTGTTTCTTTTAGTGAACTCAAACATACTGTGAGCAAAAAACAGAGGAAATCTGACCCAGACACTTACTTAATGGTAGATCAGATTTTAGACGTAAATTATTTGACAGTGTTCCTTTAATGAATTCTTATGAGAGTCCTCCCTGGAAAAGTCTGAAACCTCCTCCTTCATCAAGCTGCATAAATTTAGCATGTCAGGGTTTGCTATAATTTCTGCATTTCCCTCTGAGAAGGGCTTCCTACCTACACATCACATCATGCATCTTTTATTACCACCTTAACGTATTTATAAAATATTGATCATTCCTTCTGAATGGCTTTGCAAATGAAGCCATGTGGTACGATATTCCCTGCAATTAGCAGCATGTTCCTTTGTTTACTGAAATGACCCTTGTGCAAGGTGCTGGTATCCCTAGTGAATCCTTCCTACGAGCTGGTGTAACTTTTCAGCTCCAGCACCAAACTCTGCTCCCATTTACACCAACTTAAATCTAGAGTATAATTTTTTTTCTTCATTGGGGTTTACTCCAGATTTATACTGGAGTAATTGAGAGCAGAATAGAGGTACTCCAGATTTATAATTCAGTAACTGTTTACAAAACATAGTTACTCTGGATTTAGACCGGGGTAAGTGAGAGCACAATGGATTTAGTCTATATTGACAGCAATATAGCTGAGAGTAGAATTGAGTACCCAGTGTGTAAAGTAACACCTGGAATTAATTTAGCATCATTCCTGCTAATGAGAAAATAGAAATTGTGCTTTGTAAAACAGAAATATAAAATTCAGGAGAAAGAATAACTGATGCGGAGGGTTTATTGTGGGATTGGGCTGCAGCCCATCTGGCAAGTTTGTTGTTAAATGTAATGGGCTATAGGTGTGGATTGGCAGAGTACTAACACGAACGGTTAATTTGCTATTCTAAGAGTGTAGTGGCTAAATTATGCAAATTGCTTTAAAACTAGTCTGTTCCAACGAGTGCTGTACAACAAGGCAGCTTAGTCCTTTCAACACCATTATTTCTAGGCCTCTCCCCGTTCCCAAGGTTGGTACATTTCCAAGCCTTGAAGTGCTACTGTCTTTTGATTGTGTCTGATCTGCTCTGTCACCACGGCAAGTCTGATAGAGGCCGCTGTGCCGATTTCCAAAAGGGGGCTTCCTTTGTCACCTGCCTTTGAGCATCTCGAGGAGTGAGATTTTAAACTGACAGCCAGAGGAGGCAGGGATGCTCGTTGCTTTCAGAGTGAGACGCGAGCAGAGCGAGCAAGGAGGGAGCTGGGGAAGCGAGAGAGAGAGATGCACCTTGGTGAACGTGCCACGGCTTCAATCATCAGCTCCGCAGAGGCAACCACGTTGCAAGCCCAGACTGGAACGGTGTCAGCATTTGCTCTGTATGACGAATGAAATGCATCCTGCCAGAGCTAGAGTTTTCAATGTGTCAGCCACACACCATGAGCGCCAGAGCAGATAAAACACCCAGCCCGTTGCAATCAGCATCCATGGGGCAAGCACTAGAACGTTCAGCCAGCGCGAGGTGATCCAGAACAAGGAGACTCTTTGATGGCACAAACAGCTGTCGCTCAGGATCACACTATCACATAGCAACTCTGAGGAGCGTGTGTCCCAGCCTTTCAGGGTTTTCCTGCCACAGACGCCAGGCTTAGACTATCTAGTCCTGGAGTGCTCCCCTGCAGATGACATGCAATGAGCTGAGCCTGCCAGATGGGCATATACTCTGGCTACTGCTCCATATGCTCACTGAGCGTTGGTGTTACCCATGTCCTGGTGGCATTAAATAAATAGCCAGTCCGTTTGTACTTGAGGGCAATGGAGTAAATCAGTGGTTTTCAACTTTTTCTTCATTTGCAGACCTCTAAAACATTTTGAATGGCGGGACAGAGCTCTTTGGAAATCTGAGACGTAGTCTACGGACCCTCCGGGGTCTATGGACCACAGGTTGAAAACTACCGGAGTAAATGCCCTGCTTGCTACAGCTAAACTTTCCCTCTTACTATGTTGCCATAATTTGAGTTGGAGGCTCGGGACACAGGTGTTCTAGGGGCTGGTGATGTTACAGGTGCAAGCTGGTCTGGACAAAAGGACGGATCGGGGAGGGAGGGGGGTTGAGTTACCCATTTTCGGAACCTCAGCCATTATCATGTGGGTAGTTCAAGCCAGCAAACCAACATTTCTCACCCCGTATATAGAGGTGGGCCTTAGGGGTGAGATCCTCAGCTGGTGTAAACGGTCATAGCTCTGTTGAAGTCGGTGGAGCTCCATCGGACATTCAGGCACTGGAGCTAGAACACAAAACAGCTGGTTATTACAGGCGTCAGACTGGCAAATTAAAAAAAAAGGTGGTACCCTCCTAAGCTCCACCCACAAAATAAGCTCCACCCATGCTCAAGGTTAGTCTACACAGCTGCTGGGAGGGAATCTTGCAGCCTGGATGGACAGACTTATGGTAGCAGGGCTTGCACTAGCATGCCAAAAATAGCGCTGTGGATGTTCCAGCTCAGGATCTGAAGCCTGGGAAGAGGGAAATAAGTGGTGGTATCTCTCAAATGCCACACGCTCGGGTCACCAGAATGAAACATTACTCACATTGCAAGGTGCCGATCAGTGAGCTACCCTCTCCTGTTTCGCCTTAGGAATAAAATAGTTAACAATGTTGACATTTACATCACCATCACTTAGGCATCTGAACTAACCCCTCAGCTGAGACGAATGGGGCAGTTCGCACTTCTCGGAGCTATTGTTCCGGTCTCTCTGCAGCCCCACATAGACATACCTGCATCACTTACACTTGGCTTACATTTCTGAGATTGCAGCCATAACAGCTAGAGAATCTACTGTTTGTTTTAAAATGAAAATGGAGTGTATTCAGAGAGATGCCCCTATGCTGTATAAACATGTACCAGCTATTTCCTAGTACTACCAGCTACTTAAAGATGGAGACTATCACAATATTGTGCACTATGATGTGGATGAAGAATTTTGCAACAATCCATGGAAATTAACTTACAAAGTTCTTTTAAATAAAATATTTATTATTTTCAACAGGTGAGAGGCACTTGTGTGGGAAGGTAGGTAGGTAGCAGAATCTATCTATTTAATACTGACACCTAAGACAGGTATAAGAGCTATTATATCCCAGTGACTTTTTTAAAAGATAAAGTTATCAAATAAGTAAAAGAAAAGCAACAAAATAAGTCAGGCCGTTCTTGCTCACTCATGACTACAAACCAAACAGTAACAAAACCTAATGGCAGCAGCTGGTACTTCAGATGTTCAGGGGAACCAGCTCTGAGGCTCCTGCAAAGCCTTGTAGTTTCCTTTTTAGTTGTTTGTTTGGCTTTTTTTTTTTATTTCCTAATTACATTCACAACAGTTATGTGAATCACTGAGAGGCCTTCTAAGGAACATCAGCAGAAACATGCCTAGGGCAAAAAACAGGTTTTTATTTATTTTTTATTCATAAAAACAGGTTTAACTTTAGAAAGAGGAATGAAAAAAAAAAAAGAACCCATCTCTCTGGTGTGTGTCCATCTTCAACTGAGCCGAGCGCTGTGTGTCTGTATATTTAGCACACATCTATTACCCTCGCACAGCGGTGATTGGTTTGTATGCTCCTCCTGTCACTGCCAACTACCTCTGCTTGTCTACGCAGGGGCCAGGAGCTTTCATATAAATAAATCAGCCACAACTTGCTGCAGTGAATTCACAAGCCAGCGGCAACTGGGGAAAGAAGAAAGAGAAGCATCCACTTGTGGCTCTCTTTGAAGGTGGGCTCATCCAGCACAGAATTCTCTTTATGCCCTCTCACAAGGAGTCCCATGGTCCTTGTCCCTTTGCTTTTAAAGGGCATGTGAATGCTCTCTCAAACACTTCTCTGTGCGCGTGGGACACCACTTCCAACCGTGCTGAAGTTGTTTGTTTTCCAAACAATGCTGGTACATCGGTTAGCAGGGAGAGGATAAGCATCTAGGTAGTGAAAAAGATAATACTGTTATAACACTAAGCCTTAGAAATACCATAGATAGTTCAGACGGTTTTGTTGGGAGCCCCTTAAGCCAAAGTGCTTAGGACCCCAGCTTCAGGTGGGATAAATGGGCATGGGTCCATTGACTTTTGTGGAGGTATGACCATTTACACCAGCTGAAAATCTGGGCCTGAGAGTCTAGTGAGATACCTCTGCACTTTACTGATCATGTCTGCAAAGCACTAGCTATTATCACAGCCCTCACTTAAATCCTGAAGTCCTGTCCCAGCATGCACTGGGCTCATTCCACAGCTGGAATGGATTCCCCGGGGTCTACAAGAGGAGTTGGTTTTGTTTCTCCAAAATCCTGGTCAAGATTATAACAAGGATATGTATTTCTATCCTCGATGAAATTGGTACATCTCTTAGCTGTGACGGGACTAGCCAGCTAGAAGGTGTTGTTAGTGTGTTTCCCAGACACGAGGCATATCACTCAGCTCTAAGGAAGTGGAACACGGTGTATTTTCTGGACGTATCCACTATGTCACTTGGTACTGAAGAGATTAACACATAGCACGGGAGGGAAATAAATCCACTTTTCTCTGCTGTTCAGAATGTTGCCAATGCAGATTGGACCCCTCTTTAATTCTCATCACACTGAGCACAGGGGCAATGTCACACATTCTCAGCTCCGCACCAAGTAACAATGGAGAGAAGCATCATTCCTGGAAGCTGGAGAATTCTTTGCAGATATATTTAAGTACAGGACCAGCTTTCGCTTTGGGGCCCCTATTCTTTCAGTCTACTTTCACTTTCACTCGCCCCTGTTTACAGTTTCAGAGAGGTCATAGACTTTAAGGCCAGAAGGGACCATTACATATGATCATCTAGTCTGACCTCCCTCATGTTGCAGGCCACAGAACCTCACCCACCCCCTCCTGATCAAAGTTTTTCTCCAGCCCTACCTCTCCGGGCCTGAACATGGTTTTCTTCCCCTAAATTAGCCGGATGTTGCTAAACAGATTTTTACACCATACACTTGTGAAATGGGTTTCTGCCATCCTGCTACGTGCTCAGTGGCTCTGTCTGTGTCAGTGTGATATTTCCCCTTCCCTCGCTGTGTGTAGCTGCTTTTGATGGTCTTTGCTTACATGATGGAGGAGGTTACCTGCTCCTTTATCAAAGTCTAGACTAACTGGATCTGGAGATAGAAGATCAGACCCAGGGAAGTTAATTAGCGGGTGACGTTTAAGCACTCAAGAGATCTCAATTCCACATATGGTCTTGTGCAGTCACTGTATAATCCCAGCCTTGTGCTTAATGATATAAACTGTGCTAATCACTCTGGGTCACCTGTCTGGGGAAAACAGATAAGGAATTGAAAATTATGCACATTACCAAAAGCCAAAACCTGCAATACAAAGAGAGAGACTTTATGGGATTGGGTCCTGGCAAAATTGACCCACTTAACGAAGCGTTGCAGTGCGTGATGGGGGAGCCACAAAAGGTTCAGTGAAAGAGAGACTCCTCAAGTACATATGCTCAGGCCAAAGCTGTATCCAAATATCTTCCATCCTCCATATTGGAGTGGAAATTTCACAGGAACAGCCTCACCTTTGAGATTTTAGGGACTTCCTGTTGGCCTTGAAGTACTGCAAGAACCTCTCTTTTCGTTCATTTTGATACGGTGGCCATCAATTAGAAGCTAACAAAGCTACCACATGCTCCTGAGCCATCTGGCTTTCTCCCTTTATTTAGCATAGGGCCTAACTGCAGTAACGCCGCTACCACGGTGTGGTGACTTGTTACGAAAGGCTGACCGTTTATTGACAGCGGCTGTGCTTCTGCTCGGGGGCCCCGCAGATCCTGAGATGTTCCGGGGCACCGGAGAAAGGAAAAGGATATTGGTGATAAGCCCACCTGTGTTAGGGCAGATGACGCCACCACACCAGTCAAGAAGGGGTTAAAGAAGTCCAATGGTCACAATCAGCCCAACCTGCCACACCTGTGGCCTTGGGCAGGCCCTTAACAGGGAGGAACTGACACAGTTGGGAGCAACGCTTTGAAGCAAACAGAACTAGGACCCCCTAGGCTGAGGTCCTGCGTCATTAACTGATGTACCGCTTGAGACGACTGCCTGCCTGAGGCCTCTGCGGAAGAAGCTGGGCCAGTCTGTGGTTTTTTCTGTTGTAACCCACAGGACCAAGCCTCGGCCTTTAGCCATGCAGGAGAACAGGATCCCTCACTGCCTGAGGGGACTGAAAGAGTGCTGTTGCATGAGGAAGAGGGCTTGACCTTTTGAAGGCAGTGGGCATATTTTCCTTATGTTTGAACTGCTTTATATCCCCTGGATGGGGGCACACCCACTCAGAAGCATAGTTGAAGGCCTGCACCCTGTACTCCAGACCCAGACTACAGGATTGGTGTTGCCCAGAGAGGAATGTATGAGGTAAGTGCCTCACCCTCAGGAGGTGACCTCCTGTCCTAATCTTAAAAAGAAAAGGAGTACTTGTGGCACCTTAGAGACTAACCAGTTTATTTGAGCATGAGCTTTCGTGAGCTACAGCTCACTTCATCGGATGCATAGTGCATAGTGCATGAAGTGAGCTGTAGCTCACGAAAGCTCATGCTCAAATAAACTGGTTAGTCTCTAAGGTGCCACAAGTTCTCCTTTTCTTTTTACGAATACAGACTAACACGGCTGTTACTCTGAAACCTGTCCTAATCTTCAACACCATCAAACTGCTATCTTACCTCAGAAATGGTTTAGATAGGTTTGTGATCTGTCCTGATCGTCTTATTTTTCTCCAAACCGGTTGACTGACGCCTGGTCCCATAACCCCAAAGCGCATACCGTGCAGCCCGGCTCTTCCATTCCCCTCCACCTGTGACCTGCGGCTGCAACCCACCTCTCCGTGTGTTTTATGCGTCCCCCTTTGGTCCCTGACTCACAAAGGATTTGAATCTGTTTCAGCTCCCTGGTGCAGACCCTGGCTTTTTAGCACAAGCTACGCTCATGCTTTCAGCTCTGGAGGTTCCTGATTCAGTCCGACCTTTGATGGTGTCCAAGGTGGCCGCTATATCGCATAAGTCCCTTATGCAATCAGCAGATTGCAGAGCTAGCTGCTCTGCAGCGCACTTAAGTCATTAGATGGCTAACAAGAACAGAGCATTTGGATGAGCCGGGCCAATGGCATGGGATTTGGAAGGCTTGAGACATTGTTGGGTTTGCCTTTACTACTGAGCCTGTGTACAGCTGCCACCCACAATGCTGGGGATTGCAGCTGAAGTGCAAAGTGAAAATAAAGGGAAAGGAACATTGTTACTGTAGATTGCATTTCTCTCTCCTGCTAGCCATGTGACAGACAGCCTGTGTTTTTCTATTTGTACCTGGAATTCTCCAATTTCTTCTGATAGTCTTAAAACCTTATTTTTAAATCTTGCCTTTGACACTTACACAGTGTGACTTGATTCGATAAATAAAACCGTCTGGTACTGTTGTTCAGGCCCAAGATTAAACTCTTGATGCTCTACATAAGGAAATGCTTTTGATGGGTGAATTTAATATCCATTGGTTACTAGCCGAACTAAGTTAATTGCAAATGGTTCAATTCACAGGTAAATTGCACTCAGACCATGTTACAAAGTCATTGACTACAAAGATGAAATCTTCTATAAAATAAGCACCTTCCTTTTGCATTGTTTTTGCCAGACATCATGTTTCATGCTGTGTGTGATAATTTGACTACATATTGTTTCTAAGAAAGTAACTAGCAGCATTATCTCCTGAGTAATTCAGAGGTGAGACAGTCATTCCTAAAATTTAAGAGATGAAAGTATTTGTTACTGTTCTGGAGCAGTGAAAACCATTTCTGAGTCTTCCCTCTTGTTGACTCATGTCTGAGTTCTGAAAAGTACATAGCCATGCTATTGTGGTTTTTGATATTATATCTTGAAGTATTTTACGAAAGGTTGGTCAGTATCATTGTGCCTCAGTTTCCACATCTTCAGGAGGGCGATAACGAGGTGAACTGACTTGCCCAAGGTCATCCAGCAGAAGAACCAGGCATACAAACCGGGATTCCTGACTTGCAGACCAATGTCTTATTGACGGGCTCCTGATGATTCAGTTTCTTGCTTTGCTCATTTTATTATTAGTTGTATTACAATAGCCACTAGAGACTCAAATTGAGAGCAGGGGACCAGTGGGCTAGGCACTATACAAACACGGTCCCTGTCCCAAACAGTTTACAACGTAAATAGACAAAACACCTTAAACATGAGAGTGGAAATAGAGGGACAGAGGGAGGGTGAAATGACTTTCCCAAGGTCACACAGCAGGTCGGTGGCAGAGCTCAGAATAGAATCCACGCTTAAATCTTAGTCCAGTGATCAATGCAATGGGCCCCTTTGCTTTAGCTCTTTGGTATGCGTCTTTTGTTGTGAGATTATTGAATTTGCTCTTTCTGTTCTGTGAAGCTAACATTTTGTTTTGTACAATTCATGTGTCTGCCTTCTAAATGTTATAGCTCAGGCAGTCATCTGTGCACTAGGTCTGCCCAGAATTAATCAGTTAGTTTCCAAGCAAGATACACACTCTAAGTATGACACTACATGCAAGAAGTTAGAAAAGTGGAAGTTACCTATAAACCAGCTATTCAGAAACACCCCACCCGTTTAAACTCGGGCTGGGAAGGTTGAATGCCATGCAGTCTGGATCACGGAGACACAGTCAATTCCTCTGAGGAAGTGTGAGCTTGTCTGATCCCATGAAACAGTCTCACCGCATCAAAAACATTACACACAAAGATCAAGACAAAACTGATCCATGAGGAATTGGTGCTGCCGTCAACTTTCTTCTCATGCTAGTTTTGATGAAGACACAATTTTTAAAAATTATCATTTATTGTTGTATTCTGTTGATACTAATCTTTAAATTCTAAGAAACTGCATTTCCCCCCAGATCAGCTGATGCATTCTCCCAATCAGCCCCACCCTCTCTGACCAATCTAATTTACAGATGGGCACCCTGAGGCTCAGAAAAGTTAAGTGAATTGCTCAAGGTCATGCAGAGAGTTGGTAGCTGAGCTGGGAAGAGAGCCCAGGAGTCCCTCGCTCCTTTAGCTAAGCTACATATTGCCTCCCGCCTCTTGCAAGTTTCCCTGTGGACTTGAAAGAGTTCACTGTGGCATGGAATATTTTTTCCCCCATTTTAAACCTACAGAAGTGGTAAAACACCCCCTGGCATTCAAGATAAACAAACTCCACTGCCGCAGCAGTGACTGCTATTGATCAAAGACCACTTAAACTGACTGCATTGCATCATGTCACCCCCCAATCCTCCAGTTAGTCCCTTTGCTTCAGCTGTCTATTGCTATGAGCAGCAGGTCAACTGCTGAAATGTCAAAGTGGGATAGTAAGTATGGAAATGCCAGGGATGTAAATAACCACAGGCTGATTTCAATCTTATCAGGCTTGGCAAAAGCTCTTGTCTCAGAGTAGCTGATGCTTAGTCAATTCCTGGAGATTTTCAACCCAAATAATAATTTACCGGGTGTGATCAGCTGCCTGGCTTCTTGCTGAGCATTCCACACACTCCACTCTGCTTGTGGACTTCTACACTTATAGGCATTTTCTTTTATCTAATCCTGAAAAACCATAATTTTATTTACTCCACCACCCCCCCTTTTTTTTTTTTTAGCTCTACCTATATTTTTTCCAGCTACACAAAACATTGTAAATAACATGGCTAATTTTATCTGGGGAAAAAACAGAATTTACTCAAGGATTAAATGCAATTGTTTTCTGAGGACTGCATTTGGGTTTTTTGTTTTGTTTTTCTGACAACTTCTCATTCTGTGGCTTGCAATCAATGGCTGGCACCAATGATAGTGTTTAATCATCTATTTGCTTACATTGCACAGCAGGTATTTGTGCATCTAATTTCTATGATTTGCACCCACAATTGATTGCAGGTGCAAAATTAGAAGTCAGGTTGAGGCCTCTTTAAAAAAATTTGCCTTTGAATGTCTAAATTCCACCTTTATAGTCAATTAGCTTAACAATTCCAGACCCAGTTCAGAGACAATGGGTAAAGCAGACCTCATATTTATTCAAACCGATTTACAGTCACTCAGCTGATTGTGTATGGGAGTCCAAGGCTATATCTACTCTACATCTTTCAGCCAAGTTCATAGCCAGTTCGTAATGTGTCCGGCTCTTCCATGGCTTGTGTCTGCAGAACACATAGTTAATGCTCCGTAACAATGTGGCAGCTGGCAGCATTTGTCCCCTGTTAGGGCCCCAAACTAGAATATAGTTATTTTATCTTACATTGTTGGTCATGTTGTCTACCTTACGGTAATGGGTGGCAGTATCAAACCCTGACATATGAGCACCTTCCATGTAGAAGAAATAGCCAGGTTCCTATTAGATTCCATAGAGTGCCTGGCATCTCTACCTTTCCAGAGTCTAAACTCTGCTTGGGAGAGGATGTAGCTTTTATTATTGTTCCTGGTAGGGATTATGGAGCAGAAAGGGATGTCAGTGAGTGTCATTCTTGCTGTGGGGGAAAGGCTTTTGAAAGAGGAAGGTTTTGCAGCATTTCCTGAAGGTGGTCAGACTCTGGATTGGCCTGATCTCCTCTGATAGTTCATTCCACAGATGGAGCTTCTCAACTGAGAATGCTGTGTCCCTGGCTCTCATGTGCTTTGTCCTTAGCTTTGTGATCTGCATTGTCCCGAAGGAGCACAGCGGTCATGGTGGTTCATAGATCGAAACTTTGTCTTTGGTGTAGCTAGGGCTTCATCCATGAATTGGTTTGAAAATAAGGACCAAGGCCTTAAACTGGCATAAGCTGCTAACTGGGAGTTAGTGGAAGGATTTGTGACGCCAAGACCGCATTGCCCCACGTGCTACTCATACTGGGCATGTCCCCAGCCACTCTGCCCCTGTTGAGGAGATAGGGGATAGCAGCCCAGAGGGTTATAGCGTGCACTGATGCAAACACAATGAGGTGGCATGGTAGGTATGGGTATGCAAACTTGATTTAAGTGTCAGGCTGCCGCGTGGACACAAACTGCACTGTCTTCCTTATAACACTTTTGAGATAACCTTGCCCTGGCCAGTTACAAAGCCACAGTTGTAGATGAAGAGCGGGGGGGCAAGGTGATCCTCTTTATGTCAGTTACCTTAGCTGGCGTAACTTACTTAAAGAGAGGCACAGCGGCTTGGCATGTAAGATACAGCCTCTCAGGCTCCCTTACACATCAGTAAGGTGCATCAGTAAGGCCCAAACTAGAATCAGCTTTAGTGTAAAGAGGCCCAGTGTACGCCACCTTACCCATCTTGACTCTTTATAGCACCTTTCAGCCCTGTGTATCCAGAAGTGCTTTTCTATGGTAGAAATGGAAGAAAGTAACCCTAGGGCTGCTCTAAATTTTGCCAGCTGTAAATGGCTCCAGGAAACCCTTGTGGCCTCCACAGATTGATCGAGGGCAGGCGATCCTGGACCATGCCTCCATTTCTCCTGACCATATGCTGGGCACTGGCAGCCACAGGTGCGGGGTGGCATCGGAGCCACTGGAGAAACTCTGCACCACCCAAGCATTCCCTGTGCAGAAGATATCTTCCACATCTGGGCCCACCAAATGTAGGGCCAGGCAGGTGTCTCAGAGTGGCCAGATCATAATCTACGATTGAGGCTATCTGGCTTGGAGGATAGGGCATTGCATGGAGACTGAAGAGATCTTCATTCAGTACCTGGCTTGGCCATTGCCCAAGATTACCCAGTAGGAAAAGTCCGTTCCCTCCGAGGGTATGTTACATAGCAAAGAAAAATCTGCAGCTGGCCCATGCCAGTCGACTTGGGCTGTGGAACTGTCTCATTGCTGGGTAGACATCTGGGCTTGGGCTGGAGCCTGAGCTTGGAGACCCTCCCACCCCACAGTGCCCCAGAGCCGGGGGGTGCAGCCCAATCCCAGAAGTCTACACAGCAATGAAACTGCCCTGCAGCCTGAGTTAACTGGCATGGGCCAGCCACGGGTTTTTCTTAGCTGTGTAGGCATACGCTCCGTGTCTCAGATTCCTCATCTATAAATATGGAGATAATGATGCTGACCTCCTTCACAAAGTGTTTTGAGATGTAAAGATGAAAAGAGCTATATAAAAACTAGGTGGTATTCTATCAATAACCTGAGCCCTCTGTAATGCTTGTCTGTACATTCAGGATTTTCCGAAAGGGGGGTGAATTAAACAGAGACTTCTAATATGGGATTCTTTCCATAATCCCCTTTTCTTTTTTTTCCCCTCCTCCTTCTAATATGCTGTTTCTAGAGCACTGTTGCACTGTAAATTTTAGCATTATTCTGCATTGCCTAGAGAATGGTGATCGGCTCACTGTGTAAACTGAAAAAATAAATATTCCCGGGCAATCAGCCTGGCAGCAGAATCTTTCAATAGCACTACAAATATTTGAGGGGGGACAAAATAACAACCCTCTGTCTGTTTATTGGATTGGCCCATAAAGAATCTCACTGGCTGTTAATTCTGATGGCAATGCACTTTGGACCAGGTGCTGTGAGGCACAGAGCACCCCCGACAATGAGCTGAGCCCCTCTGATCCCCACTGAAGTCAGTGGGAGTTTGAGTTCTCAGCACCTTGCAAGATTGGGCTCTTTGTCACCCAACTATCTGCATCGCAGGGGTGTTGGTTTGGAAAGAGAGACTTCATGCGGTGACATGATGATAACTAGATCTAGGAGTGCCCCCCTGGACGTAGGTACTTGCTTTAGATCTCCTAGACATTGTCTTAATTATGCACTCAATCAGTGTTAGACAGAAGACAGCTGAGCCCGGGCAGCAGAGCAAGCTACACTGGTCTCTGGCGCGATTGTGTGTTATCTCCAGCCAAATACTTGCTAAATAAGGTTCATGTTTTCTCCCCTGAACTGGGCTGGGTTGTCATTCAGAGTGATCCATTAATACAACTTTTTTTGTGTGTGCTTTGTATAATCAGCTTGGAGAGCTTTCTTAAGGGGGGAAAAGGTTATTTCACTGGCATCCATTTTGGTGTAAATGGGCAGTTGGTCAAATGCCAAAATATTTAATTTCTTTGCTGTCTGTCTCAGGTGAATACAACTTAAGACTTATTGAATTTTTTCAATGGATCAACAGGAATGGATCAAGGTTAAGAGCCAAAAAGTAGGTAAAATGGTCTTTTTTCCGTCTGATGGTATCTAGTCTTTGGCTGTTCTCAGAACTGTCTCTTGATGTAAAGCTGGTGCCAAGCGTCTGGGGTTACAAATGGTTTTATTCAGAAATGCTTTCTCCCCCGGACCCCCGTGACTGGGCGCTGCTTGACGGCGTGGCCAGCAAGTGAGGTTATGTGCAGGAAACTGTCCCTCCTTGTCAGCAGCAGACCTTGTTAGTGAGAATCATTAATATACCAGGGAACATAGGGCCATTCTGGAACAGAGCTATGGTCCTTCTAGGCTGGTATCTTGTTTTGAGCATGGGAAAACAGCAGGGGGAAGATTTTCAAAAGCACCTAAGAGATTTAGGAGCACAAGTCCTGTTGACTTTCAGATAGTGAGCTTGTGCTTAGCGCAATGGAGCCCTGGTCTATGATTGCAGTCCGTAGGTACTACCCAATACTAATAAATCTCTCAGACCTTCTTTAAAAATTTCCTACTAGATGCTTCAGGGGAAGATGGAAATAGCATATCATAAGAGGGAGGTGAGGAAGGAGGAATTTCTTTCTGACTGTTTCTTGTGATCAGTGTATATACCCAGAAGCAGTGGTAGTCCTTGTAACTTTCATCCTAGCTAGTTATTGGCATCAATGCTCTCCTGCTGCAGAGAGTACTGTAGGTTAATTGTACATGCCATAACGTGTATTTCCTCTATCTGAATTTCAGTGTGCAGAGGATCAGAAGAGGGAATATTAAGTTTTAGCCAATGAATGCCAGCAAGCATTGCACGGTCAAGCCCTGGGTGCAGGCACAGAATGCTGCAGTATAAACCGAATGTAAAATGAGATGAGCAGGACAGGAAGTGCAGGGGAGACCAATATTTCATTAATAAAAACAAGGCTGTCTAGAAGCAGGAATAAAGCCAAAGTGCTCTGTGCTCTCCTAAGCACCATAACATGAAGAGGATCACCCATAACCTATATGTTGTCAGACCCTGCCCCTTTAGACCGAGCACAAGGTGCGGGGAGGCTAAAGGAGCAGGCACACAGGAGTTCAGACTTTCTAACGCTTGGTGTGGAAGACTAAACCTTTGCTTGCACATCCCCTTGCGGTGAGTACACCAACCTTGCACATCCTGCTGCATATTGTGCGAGGACTTTCAACACCAAAGCTCCCGGCATCTGCATGGCTTTGCAGTGCATAGGGTGGCTTCATTTGAAAGACATTGGCTTTTCCAGTCCTTGGGAAAGGCCTCAAGGTTGGTTTTGATCCCAGTTAAATAAGCTGTATACTGGTGTAATACCACCGGCGTGGTTCCACTGAAGCCACTTTTACAGTAGAATCAGGTCCACTGTGACTAGTAAGGAATGGGCTCTCCAAGTACTTGGACCAGATCCTTTCCTTACCCCTAACTACACAAAGCTTGGCTGGAGATCTCGGACTACTCGTTTCGCCTCTGGTTTCCGGCACTCGTTAATTCCAGTGCATCCAGAAACACTGCAAAGCTCTAGGTATTTTGTCACTTTCAATTAGAATCCAGAAATGCAGAAGCTGTGGAGATGATTGACTTATTTTGATAGCACTGTCAATGAGATTCACTTCCCGTGGGCCATGTGCAATGTCCGGCAGGTCCCTGCCCTACATGTGAAGGTACAATATGATACACAATAGCACTAGAGTCAGAGTGCACCCTGCAATCAGCAAAGTTTGTTTAAAAAGGATCAGAGTTGCCCAAACCCTTCAAAAACTTCAGAGGAGGTTTGGTTTGGTCATAAAAATTAACAGAGCAATTTGGGGCTGTTTGATCAGCTCTGGCTTTATATACATAGCCCAAAGTATCACCTATATGAAACACTTGGCATGCCTAGGAGCAATCATTTATATTATAACACCACCTCTCTCCATCTTTATAATGTAACCTGATACACTGCCATGGAGCTCACATTAACTAGCTAAAGTGCCCCTCCATGATCAGGACTCTTGCTGACACTGTTGCACCTTGGTGGGCTAAGTTTTGCACCATTTAATTATTATTTTAACCTTATTACTTTACTAGGATCTTGGCGCTGTTTGGTGCACTGTGTAAGTGGCACAGGTCACTAATGCACCTCTAATCTGGTAATAGATCAATTAATAACAATTACCACTTCTCCATACAATCCTACTTCCCTTTTTGAATGCTCTGACTTTCCAACCTGTGCTCAACCATCCATCTATCCATCCTGCTGCAAATGATGCCTTTAAAAGATCACCGAATAAAGAGACATAATTCACACCCCGCTTGCCTTAATTACACAAGTCCACTGGACGTAACCAGGTCAGCTGAAGCCATGCGGGTTACATAAACCAAGAAAAGAAGTTGCCAATGTAATGGAACTACATTAGGGGAAAATAGTGAAATCAGAACTCGGATTTGCCCTTCTTTGAAGCATAAGCTGTTCAGGTTTGTTAGGGATAGACTCGGGGGGGGGAGGGGGTGTTCCTCCTGCACAAAACATTCAGTTTGCAAGCTTTGTAAATCAAAAGCTAGATCCTCAGCTGGTGTAAATCAGCTTATTTCTATGGACTTCAGCTGAGCTCTGCTGAGTCACACCAGATGAGGATTTTCCCTCCTCCCTCTCCCCCCTCCAAAATAACTGATCTCTCTCAGAACTGCAAGTGAAGCCAGTGGTCTGCAGGAACTGGTATTTCCACGTGTAGTTGGAGATTGGATGCCAGATGACTGGTAAACATCGTTTTTCCCAATGAAATGGGCCAGATTCTCAGTCTGTGCAAATCAGGGTAGTATTAATAACAATGAAGCCAAAATGCTTTACACTAGATGAGGCTCCAGCTCCAGAGTGAAATTGTCACACGTACAGACAACACTTGGACCAATCATCCCAAGCATAAATTTCTTCATTGTGGTAAGAGACTTTTATTTATTTTCTTCATTTTTTTTCCCTGCAGTGGCTGCAAAATATCTCCACAGGCAGCAAAGACTGCTGTGTGTTTCCCTTCTGAACCTGTGAAACAAGCCAGGGGTTTGAATGAACGTAATGCTGAGGAACAGCAACATTTCACTACCAAGAGGAACCCTCTGTGTCCAGCAAGCAGGAACAGCACGGACAATACCTGTGCGGAAATCTTACCTCTTGATTTCCTTCTAACATTCCTCAACCCTACTCTGGAGAGGCCAGTTCTAAGCTGATTTCTCGATATCCCACACCGTCCTTTTGCCTCTCTACTTAGACTAGCAACAGTTTGGGCAGCTGTAGTGATGTTTCTTGGATGCCGACAGACATCATCTAGCACAGACTAGACTTTTTTTCAATGAGGTGGGCACGTGGTGAGCGTTTTTCACACGGTGCTAAGTCCTTGTAAGGGTTTCACCGTGAATCTAGATTTAACCCAGAAGCTAACTACAGCGGGCCAGATTCTGTTCTGAGTTACACACACACACACACACACCCTCTTCCCTCCTTGACCTAGGAGGCTGCATTTAAGGGATCACTCGGGATATCAATCAGGATAGAACGTGGCCCTTCTGTGTTTGCACAAAATCCTTTCATTATTTAATGTCCCTTTTGGAGTTTGCTTGTCCAAACATGTAAACCTACATCAACAAATACTCCTTGCACGATGGTCTGAGATGGCTCTGACTCAGAAATTCCAGAGCCTCCCCAGAGAGGGGAAAATGCCTCCAAGTTGGGCAGAGAGGAAACAGGGAATTTTTTTTTTTAATGCTTTTTTGCTTCCGTAGTGTCTGCTGGAAATCCTAGAGGGATTTCATAAGCTACAGCAATGTGGACAGTTCCATTTAGTTTCTAGAGAAAGTCCATAGGAAGTATTCTAGGAAATTCCATTGAGATTTGGCTGTAATGTATTACCACAAATGGCCTTTCGAAAGTTTAGCAGCCAGGGGAGACAGACAGAGTGCACTCCTTAAGTTATAAATGAGGCCTGGGTCAGCTATGTTTACAAATCAGCCCTTTATTAAAATTCTCCTTAATAAGGCTCTGCTTAACATAGTGCAGAGCAGCCGCTCCTGTGCAGATTAACTGGCCCAGACAGAAGAGTAGCCCCATTAGCCTGCTGCGTGCGTGAGTCTAGTCGAGTCCTGAGAGACAGACTTCCACTTACGTTAATGAGCTGAACAGGAGGGCTCCTTCACCAGCACCGTTCTAATGTATCGGTTACCTCCTTGATCCTGTCATGGCTCATGTTATTAACACACTGCTATTAAAAACACTAATTTGAGACATCAAGGTACTGTCAACAACTCAAGGGCCAGGCCCAAGATGAGGGTGGCTAGATGCTATGGAGACTGTCAATTCAGAAAGTGCAAGCCTTCCCCTGCTCTGCACACGTGACACTGTTCTTTTTTTAATAGAACAAAGGGGCGGGGGGTAGGACCATTGTTTCCCTTCCCCACACAGGTTTCAGAGTAACAGCCGTGTTAGTCTGTATTCGCAAAAAAGAAAAGGAGTACTTGTGGCACCTTACAGACTAACCAATTTATTTGAGCATAAGCTTTCATGAGCTACAGCTCACTTCATCGGATGCATACTGTGGAAAATACGGAAGATGTTTTTATACACACAAACCATGAAAAAATGGGTGTTTATCACTACAAAAGGTTTTCTCTCCCCCCACCCCACTCTCCTGCTGGTAATAGCTTATCTAAAGTGATCACTCTCCTTACAATGTGTGTGATAATCAAGATGGGCCATTTCCAGCACAAATCCAGGGTTTAACAAGAACGTCTAAGGAACGGTGAGGGTGGGGGGGAGGAAAAAACAAGGGGAAATAGGTTAGCTTGCATAATGACTTAGCCACTCCCAGTCTCTATTCAAGCCTAAGTTAATTGTATCCAATTTGCAAATGAATTCCAATTCAGCAGACTCTCGCTGGAGTCTGGTTTTCTGTTGTAATATCGCAACTTTCATGTCTGTAATCGCGTGACCAGAGAGATTGAAGTGTTCTCCGACTCCGACTAGTGCATAAACTAGAACTGCAGGGAAAGTTTAACATGAGCCACTGCAAACTGGAAAAAAAAAGCCATGTTTCATAGAGCTCTGCCTCTGAGCACTTTCCCACCCCATTTTGCTGCCACTAAAGTTGAAAGCAACATGGCCATTGACTTCATTGGGGCAGGTGAGTTATCAATGGACAAATTCAGAGGTGAATCTAAGGGCTTGTCTACACAGGGGTATTGACATCGGGTTATCGGTATTACTTTAAAGCTCACTAGGAAACACTTTAGCACACACCAGCAAGGTCTACATGGACTAATTAATGTGTAGCATATTAGTGTGCTTTAGAAATCACATCCCCAGAGGGTACATTACCCCACTGTCTAGACAAGCTCTGAGTTAGCCTAGAGGGCATCTAAATTGGTGTAATCAACTCAGTCCTTCCCCTACCCACCACCACCCCAGCCCCAACTCCTTCCTCAAGTATTTTACACATACTTAGACTCACACCTTGTTATCAACTTGTAAATTTCACCCATGACCTCTGAATTTGACCCACTGCCTATCAAAATGGTGCAACTCCTACATCAAAGAGCCAGAAAGTTGGTTTTCTTATTATTCTTAGCAGGAGGGTCTAAGAATGTATACACTAAAGCATATCACACCATACTCTAATTTAGACCTACTTGCACATGCTTCTTGGTCCTTGGCATGTAACTTAAAACAACTCTTAGTGACATCCATTCCCCAGAATTCCCGATCTAAGGGAGGAGTCCAATTCATACCCCTCATGTGACACCTCTTTGGTTTTGGCCCAGTAGCTGTATACTAGTTGCAAATGCAACTTTGGCATAAGCAGTTGCAATACCCATTGGAGTCAAAGGGACCTGGGCCCATCTATACTCTGGCTGAATTTGACCCCTTGTTTACAAAAAATGTAAAGCAATTCTGTAAATGTTTGTGAACCCAGAGGTCCGGGGACGATGTGCAGCTCTCTGCAGCGATGCAAACCCTCTCTTCAGAGTGAGGGGATATCTCAGCTGTCCAAACTGAGGCATGTTCTGCTATCAATTTTCTGTGTTTATCGGAAATGCCTTGATTAGATTCTTGTGTAAGAGTTTGAGGCATAGACTCGTCCCGTTCACAATTTGCTGATGTTATGAAATTTAGTTGTTGCTTTGCTCTACTCGTTTTTGTTTTTAAGTGACTTTAGTGCTGGGAGGAGGTGACCACTTGATGGCCTGAGAGACTGAGGTCTTCCAGTTAGCTGCAGAAGAGGGTACAAGAAGGGTAGCATCAAGGAATATTTCTCTACTGTCCAACCTGAAGGCTGTGGGGATCATTTCTGAAGCTGAAGGGATTGTTTAAACACTGTTTAGACCTATCTAGATAGCTACTTCCATGACCCTCCACCATCTGAGCATGTCACCAATATGAATGAATTCACCCTCAAGCATCCCTGGTAGGTCGGGCAATAGTATCCGCATTTTACAGATGGAGTCCTGGGGCACCAAGAGCATAAATGATTTGCCCTAGGTTGCACCAAAATTCTGTGGCAAAGCCAGGAGCTGACATAAGTTCTTCTGAGATCCAATCCAGTGCTTCAACCACAAGATCATCCTTCCCACAGATCTTGGCATGTCTGTCAAAAGGTGGCAGTTGGGATGATGTCTGTTTGGCGCTGTATTTAGCTCACCCACTCTTCTCGCATTGATTGCTAAACAGCAAGGTAGAAGGACTTTCAGTCACTGCTGACCTAGTGCATAGTAAGACCAGTGACCTTGAAATATAATCTGTAGAGCCCTGTATCCCACAGCCATCCAGTCCCCCGATAGTCAGGTCTTTTGTTTTATTTTTAATGAAAATAGCTGTGCTTTAATCCGTCTCTACATATTGATCAGGGATCAAGTCATCCATTTGATGTGCATTGTCTGAGCAAGGATGAGAGTACAAGTGGTCCACATCTCAAATTGACTTTCATTCTGTCACTAATGAACCTCCCCCCTTCCCCCCCCCCCCCCGCAAATTAGCTAATTTGCAGCTTCTTCGGGTTTTTTCCTCTGCTTTCTCTCTCACACTAAGAATATCAACCCTTTGCTTCTCTGTCACATGTTCCCCTCTTCCTTAACCCCTTCCTCTTGGGCATGTGGAAATCTAGGCACATGATGCCACAATTTCATGGATGGCAAAATACAGATTTCTCCAAAGGAGCCAACTAACCCATACCTCTTGTTTAATTTAAGAAAGTCAGAGATATGTAGGGCACAAGCAATGGCAGAACACAGCCTAACGGAGGGAAGGACAACTTTGCTAAATGCTTATTCTCCAGATTCAGATGTTTTAATAATAAATCTAACCGCGTAGGCAGCAAGATTAAGTTCCCTCCAGAGTCCCGTAGCAAATGGCAGGGGGGAAAGATGGAAAAATGGAAGGGATCATTAACATGGGCTATAAGAATTGGAACTGCATTCAAGTGACTTCTCTTTCATTTGGCTCTCTCCTGAATGGTGATGGAGCTGGGGTGTTAGGCTCAGTGTGAATACTTCAGCTCCAGAGAATAGTCTCTGCTGGGAGGTCACAATATTAGCTCTTTGTTGTTGGTTGTTGCCTTGGGCTAACTGGGAAACCCACGGTCTTCCGAGCCATTAGTAGCTATCCTACAAATCCCATATAGAAAATTTCTATTGTGATTCCTCCAATTCCATATGGAGCCCAACTCACGTCGCGTACACACCAGTTTAAACCAAGATTGACCAATGAAATTACACTGATCTAGAATCATTGTGAAAGGAGACATGGGCCCTGTCACTGACAATGGTGTTCCTACCATGGAGAATACTGTGCTGTTTCTTTTCACCAAAGTCCAGCACAGCGTGGCTTATTACAGCTGCCTGAAGAAACTGTCACTTCTGTTTGACGCACCACCCTGGACATAGCTTAGGAGGGTTTCCTAACCTGCTGGGGTATCAAATTGTTTCTATCCATGCATCTGTTTATAGGAATCACTTTGCATCTCTACTAAATGATGGTCAGTGTCCTTTCATACCCTTAAAAATAAATGAGGCATTGCTGGTCCCCCATTATTTAATTTCCAAGGACAATACATCGATTGTCAAATAAAAGCTGTCAAGGTTGAACTAACAAGTCATCTCTACTGTTACAAACCTACAAATTAAGTGGGAAGGGACCTTAGCTTTTGGATAATGTTCCAGCCCCAGCTATCTTCCAAATAAAGCCTCAATCACAACCACTCACCTCTGCACTGCTCTTGTTTGCTTTGGATCATGCCTAACCCCAGTTTGTACTGAAATGGAGCCAAAGTAGAAAACTTCTGAATGTTTACAATTCTCCAGTCACAATGATGGACAGACCCAGATGGTAACTGCAGGCATTAAGGAGAATGGAAAGGATGCAAACGGCACCAAATAAGCCACTCTAGGACAAGTATCAATCCTTTTGCATCTGGCAGCCTCAGACCTCTCTCCCACCCGTGGGGCTCTCCTGAAAGCCCCTGGTGCGTATGAAATCGGCTGCATCGGGGCTTATTCCTTCCGCTCCCTTTGTGACTGCAATAGGGAGGTGTGAGTTTACTGGAGAGTTTCTGGGCAAGAGAATGGGTTGGCCAATAACAAATAGATTCAGAGGTTTGGTTTAGAGACGTACCCAAGAGATTGGGTAAGGACTTCTAGATTTAATTCACCCCTGTGCTGAGGACCGGCATCAGGGCTGTGCATTACTCAATCTGTCCAAATAAGGTCTAAGTGGGGCCTAGCCCTTGTGTGAGGTGTGTGTCACCCTAAGGGAGTTCTCTGTTCTCATAAGATTTCCAGGCAAATTGTACAGACTCAGCAGGATCAGTCTTCTTATACAACTTTTTTTTAAGTCCCCCTTGTTTGAGATATGTCTCTTTAACCTGATAGTGTAAGATTTTTAAGAGCATATTTCCAAGGAGGGGCATTACTGGGAAACGTCTTTACAGTGAGGGGGAAGTTAAAAATCAGCCTTTCTCTTCTAACAGGAGTTCTCCCCCTGAAAATGGTTGTGTAACTAGTTCCCCCCTGCTATGTATCCGCCACATTATAGCTCAGTGTTTTGCAGCTATTTATTGGGCCGGTGACTAAATCACCCTGCTCTGGTGCCAGTGGTTCTTTTATTGTTTTAATGTTTTTTTTCTCTCACTGACCTGCTGCATGACCCTATGCAAGTCACTTAACTTTTCTGTGCCTCAATTTCCCCTCATCCATTTGTGTCCCTTCATCTTCTTTGGACTGTAAGCTCTTCAGGGCAGGAACTATCTCGAACTATGGCTTTTTTGTACGTTGCCTAGAATAAGGGTTCCCTGATCTCAGTTGGGGCTAGAGCTAACGTAATATAAATAGCAAGCTCCTTCCTGCCGTCTCTCCTGACATGTTTTTGGTGTTGGAATGAAATGCATGACACTGTCCCCTACTAGATCTCCCACACAGAGGATAAGGGACATTACTTCTACTTAAAGGGTATTTCTTTCAGCTCATACACTAGCAGTCTATGGTTTGGGAGCTGAAGGAGGGTTCTAGTCTGTGGTCTGTAGCACATGGGTCCATCTGAGTGTCTTGGCAGTAAACAGGAGTCCAGAGCATGGTGGAGGGAGCAGGATTAATGGAACCCAGCAGGAGAATTGTTGCAGTTATTGTGAGCCAGCGGCATGCTCAATACTTTTCAATGAAGAAGACGTGGTCCTGGGCCCCAAGCAGCTTACAACTGATTCCAGACACCGACCAAGCAATTCAGTTGTATACAGTATGTGGTGTGCTGGATGATGGACGAGAGCATGAAACACAAATAAATAGTGACTATAAAGCACTGTAGGAGACCATAAAGGATAGTGAACACAAAGATGGGTGAGGACAGTTATTGCAATCATGGTGATCTTAAGCCCCCTAGATGACCCTCTGGGACAAACCCATGGCTGGAACCTTGTGTAGCTATTTACACGGGTGTGAAGTGGAACAAAACCCAGGATCCTGACTCAGTCCTCATCTCTCAGTAGTAGACCACACTCCCTGTCCCGAACCCTTCTATAAGGATGCTCTAGATCACACACACTCTCTTATGAATTGATGCCCCAGAAGGACACTTACATTCTCTGCAATGTACGGAAACCCCTATTTTATTAAGACTTCCAGGGCTGATTCTGCTGTCACATCACTGTACATCAGCAATCCGTCCACTAACGGCAGTGGAGTTATACCAGCCGAAAACCAAGGTGAGCTCAGAATCAGATGTCTGTGTTCAGGATCCAAATGCTGAGCCCATATGCTTAAGGAACTTTCCAGTCCCTCAGGGTGAGAGGAAGAATGATGCATGATAGACCCTGTTGAATTTATCTGTTCAATATGCAGCAAAGAGTGAAGGGGAATTGTAAAGGGAGATCTATACTAACAGGAGGTTAAATATTGTTGTAATTTCACTACAGCAACACTAACAAACCCCAGGCCCCCCCTGACCCGCAACTTGTGCCTGAATTTAATTCAACAGCCTGGAACAAGTTTCTCTTGGTGCAGCACAATTTGTAAGTAAAAACCAAAGCGGTTCTCTGGAAGAGTGGATACCTTTTCCCCTCCACAGAAGCACTAATGGCTTATCTACCAATTCAGCAGCCGTCAGGAGACAGTCGGTGTGCTGCAATCTCCTTTGTCTTTCTCAACTGACACCTCATTGATGGGCAATTTTTCTAAACAACAGCAACATTGCAGTACCGGCTTCTCTGTCAATAAATTCCATTATTTCACATGGAGGTTGGTAGCATAGCCAGAAAATGCCAAAGTGATTACCTTGAGGAACTACAGATCTGTGGTCTGAGCACTCTATAAATCTATGGACAAAGTTTGATAAAGCACATTGATACTCTTTCTGACAAGACTTTGTCTAGATTTAGTGGGCTCGGTTGTTAGCAGCATGCAGCACTGTCATTGCTGGTTCGATTAAATGCAGCCACGATTCCCATGCACACATTTCCTTGCTTCTTGCTTTGGCAAAATGTCCTTTCCCCCCCAACCCCATAATACAAGGCGATGGAAAAGACCAAGAAATGATAAACGACTATGAAGGTGGTAGGGGAACATGATCTAGTCCATTTTGGGGTTGATATGAGGAGTGAACAAAAGAGATTCACTTTAGCTCTGGGGTGCCATCAATCCTCAGACTAATCATATGTGATCCTATCAATCTCAGCCTGTGGGACTCACACCCTCTTAACCATGAGCTATCAGACAGAACAGAGTTGTGGCAAAACAAAATCTTGCTTTATACTTTAATTTGTTTTACACATTTTGGGGGTGGAGGGTAGGGAGAGAGTGGCCAGGGGAGGGAAAGAGTAGGGTGTTGTGGGGAGTGTTGGTATGAGTCTGTCACTGGGGTAAAGATTTGGCTTGGGAGGGATTTGTTGGGTTCCTGATTGGTTGGACAAGTTATGTTGATGTGCTGGTTTATTTTCTGGAGGCTGTGACGGGAGACTGGTGTTGGTGAGCGGGGTTATACTTTTCTGGGAAAGTTGTGCTGAAGCATTGGTTTGGGATGGGATGCTGATGATTAGTGAGGGTTATATTGGGTTATTTGGTTTGGTAGGGAAGTTGTGTTTGGTGCTTCAGGTGGACGGAATAGTGAACTGGTGTTACGGTTTTCTGGGGATGATATATTGCTGCGTTGCTTTGTTTGATAGCTAAGAGAGTGTCATGGTTTGATTCAGGGGGGGCATCACATTGGGGTAGTGTGGTGTTCTCTGCAAATTGCATTGATGTATTTTGGTTTGCTTTTGGGGGGGATGGTATTGATTTGATTGGGTCTGATCAACATAAAAGCAACAATCTGACAGTCCTGACACTTCCAAAGCTCCTACTGGAGTGAGGAGAACGCAGAGTGGCTTTCTGGGATTTCTACTGGGGCCCTGGTCTTGTGAGGTTTTTGGTGAATTAGTTTGCTTTTGAGGGCTTGTGTTGAAGTAGGGTTATTCTGGGTGCTGTGTAGAGGTAATGATTTGGCTTGTGAGGAGCTGTATAAATATATTGGCTCAGTTTATTGGAACTGTTCTCCTTGTTTGAGGACAGACACCATAGAACTGCTTTCTCCTGACTCTCTGTAGTTGCCATCTAAAGGTTGAAAGCTTAAGTGGGACTTAAGTGGTGCATGGGCCTCATGCTGGCCCTTTGCATAGGGGTGGATTTCACTGTGTAGTGTATTTGCCATGCTGTGGGGATTGCTTTCCCTGGTGCTGTGTAACTCCTCTGCTCCCTGACAGGAATACAATTTACTGCAATTTACTATAAATCCTCATAAAACCCCTTCTCTTTTGACACTCAGTCAAAAACCCTAAAAATGACTGACAGGTTCTTCATAAATATTTATTCTTTTTTAAAAAAGAAAAAAAAAGTTAAATTCTTCCCTCTGAAATTGGGTTGATGGGATTTTTCTTTATTTTAAAAAGCCTCTTCCATCAGTTCTGCTACAACCAAGCACACCTTCTCCCCTGCTCCAGCCTTGAGAAGTTGGGCCTGGCACATGGGGGCTTTCATGGAGGCTGGGTGGGATGATATTCCCTCACGCAGCCTGTGACAATGTCAAGGGTCTCCCCTTAGTGTTTGTACAAGAGAATACAGTACTTATTTTTCTATTGCTAGCTCCTAATGGAGTTACTCCTCTTAGCTCAAGTGGTAGAGACCCATGCTTTTAGTGCTGAAGGTCATAGGTTCATACCCTGCTGATGACCCATCCAGGGGGTGTTACAACACAGCCTGACGCTGCACTTTAAGCTTATTGCTTCTTGTCCTATCCTCAGAGGTTAAGGAGACCAATTTATTTTTTGCCTCCTTGTAACAACCTTTTATGTACTTGAAAATTGTTATCATGTCCTCCCTCAGTCTTCTCTTCTCCAGACTAAATAAACCCAATCCTTTTTCAATTTTCTCTCATAGGTAAAGTTCTCTAGACCTTTAATCATTTTTGTTGCTCTTCTCTGGACTTTCGCTAATTTGTCCACATCTTTCCCAAAACATAGTGCCCAGAACTGGACACAGTACTCCAGTTGAGGCCTAATCAGTGCGGAGCACAACGGAAGAATTACTACTTGTGTCTTGGTTACAACACTCCTGCTAATACATCCCAGAATGCTGTTTGGTTTTGGTGGTGTTTTTTGATTTAGGTTGTTTGCAACAGTGTTACACTGTTGACTCATATTTAGCTTGTGGTCCACTATGACCCCAGATCCCTTTCCCCAGTACTCCTTCCTAGGCAGTCATTTCCCATTTTGTGTGTGTGCCATTGATTGCTCCTTAAGTGGAGTACTTTGCGTATGTCCTTATTGAATTTCATCCTATGTACTTCAGCTCATTTTGAATTTTAATCCTATCCTTTAAAGCACTTGCAACCCCTCCCTGCTTGGTATCCTCTGCAAACTTTATAAGTGTACTCTCTGTGCCATTAGACCTTTGCTGCCATATAGCTAAGCAGGGGCTGGCTGCCAGTAGCTAAAATACCTATTGTAGACAAGGCATAGGACTCTTTGAGGTTACTATATTTGCAGAGGGCTGCCCACTGTAGAAAAAGACTTTCTCACATCCAGCTTTTTGAACAGGGGAGGTGATCTGGAGGGGGTCCTCCAAGGCCATATGTCTCACGTGGAATTAGCTGTACGCATTTAAACCCATCCTTTAAATCCTATCAGGCCAATGAGAGTTTATCCCCATTTTATTTTTGTCACTTTGACTTTTGCTCTTCTATTTATAAATTTACTGCTTGGGGGGGCGGGAAGAGAACATATTAAAAGCATGCAAGACTACGGCCTTTGCAATGCAAATCTGTGCCGGAAAAGGAAATTAGAATATTATAAATTAAGAGAGTGTTCCACCGATGAAAGTGTCTCCCGATCATAAGTCATGTGACGATAAATTTCAGTTGAGTGACAACAGTATTAACAAACTGAAAATAAGATTGATGCGCATCAGGGGTCCATGAATGCAAAATAAAAGGGAAAGGCTTGCTAGCTCGAGATAGGCAAAGTATAAATATGTATCACTTGGTTCTAAAGTGAGTTATGATTGCATTTTCCTACTTGTACCTGAAATCTGTGGAGGTTATTCATCTTATCCCTATATCAGCCATGACAGTTATGGCCACGCAGTGCATACAGCACAGATACCTGTTCAGCAGATAAATCAGGAGGCATGAAGGGACCTGTTGTTATCAATTTGATCTTAGGAATAAATACACAAATATGTGTACAGTACTGTTGTCATGCTTGAACAACTTCCCTTCTTCTCGCCAATACATTTAAAAGAGGCTGTTTGGAGAGCCACTTTCTGACAGCGCCTACGGGAGACGAAGGGAAGGAAGGATCATGAGGGAGAACGAGACTGATGTCTTTTAGAAACCCTTCCACCCAGTGCCTTGTTCTGAGGCAGGGCTGGGGTGGAGGATAGGACGTGCAAGACGGCTGGGACCGTTACAGCCAGGGAACGTCTTGTCCAGTGAAACCATTCCTGCTGAGGCTGTGCATGGCACTTCCTCTCGGCTGGTGCTAAAGAGCTGAGGGTTTTATGGTGCAGAGGAGACTCTGGAGTTTAGTACTGATTTACCGTGGCAGTTCAGCGAGGAGGCGAGCAGTGTATGGGAAGGCAGGCAGTCAGCTGTGAGGCCAGGGGGACCTGCTCACTGTACGTAGAGCAGAGCGAGTGTGTGTGTGTGTGTGGGTGGGTGGTGTGGGAGAGTGGGGGGGAATTCTTCCCATTCATTTCTAAGTCAAAGTACAGTGATGGGTATGAAGACAGTGAAGCACCCAGACGATTCAATCAAGGCAGGGGGAAACATGGATACATTCAGATCTCTGGGTTGTGATGGAGGAAACCTGCTGTGAAGAAGCTATCTGGATTCTTCAGCCTTGTGGTACCGCTGCTCGGCTGGGGAAAGCAGAGCATGCACAGATGCCAGCAATCAGGGTGGGGATGCGGGGGAAGTGACTTCACAGCCTTGGCTTTTCTTACCTGGAGCTGCCTGAGATGGGACCCCAGTGGAACAGAGAGAAACGTACTCCACCGGCGTCCTGGAGGCATCCAGCAGAGAGAGCAGGTAGAAAGAAGCTATTGTTGCTCAGTCCTGAAGAAAGAGCATCTGCTTCTTGGCATATGGGCCCTGCATGCAGCATCTGAGCTGAGCACTCAGGCCAAGAACATAGAGCCGCAGACATGCAGGCAGGTGGTGATGATGATAATACTTTGCATCTATATTCTGCCAGTCACATGAGGATCTCAAAGTGGGTGCGCTTCCTGTGTTACAGCTGAGGGGATGGAGGCACCAAGTGTGACTTACTCAGAGTTTCGGGAAGATCCAGCGGCAGAGCCAATCGCCTGCTCTGACCACCAGACATGACGCCTGGCAGAGCTGTAGTTGCCAAGTTCCCCTCATCTGGGGAGCGGCTCCTCCCACTGTAGAGAATGCAACAGAAATGTAGCTCTGCAATGGGAACTCCAAGAAGATGCAGGGCTGAAGAACCATTGCAACCACACCTTCTGCTGCCCGGAGTATGGACGCTTTATGATAGAAGTAGCCTTTTAAATAGTGAATTTACTATTTAAATTGCTATTTAAATTTACTATTTAAATTTACTTTTTAAAATAGTGAATTTCTCAGCCTTGGGGACCAAAGCCCTCTGTCCAGAGCACAGGTTCAATACACACAGCAGCAGTTTACTATCCTACCAAAAGACCTCCACCCTAACTGGGAGGAACCACCTCAAACAGCAAGAGTGTAGTTCCTGGCCCATTTGTGTCTTGGCCTTCCTCCAGAGACTGCTACCAAGGGGTTACTTGTGATGGTAACTTGGGATGCAGGCGCTTGTTCACTAAGAACAGATCTGAGACAACCTCATATCACCAAACTACCTCTAGATGGTGATGACAATATTCAGTCACTACTGTCCTAGATAACTGCCTTCTGCCCTCTCTCTTATACTGAGGTTAATGGGAGTTACTCCAGGTTCTCACAGGTGGCAGTAAAAGTGGAATGTAGCCCAATGGCTGTATTTGAACCAATAGCCTCGTGACAAAAGGCTATGTATCCCATTAGTCAACTGCATTTACTGTTCACAATTCTTAAAAATGCCTTTCCCAAACAGGTTGATCCTGAGATGCCTCTAGGGAGCCAAAATTTGGCTCAAGTATGTTTGTTTGTTGTTGACTAGTATTTATTTTATTTACATATTTAGTATTGCAGTTGCACTCACAGGCCCTGGTCAAGATCAGGCCCCTATTGTGCTAGGGGCTGTACAAACAATAATGAATTTTCCAATAAAATATTACTTGAATAGGTATTTAACATTATAAACCTCCGTTTCAATCATGATCTGTTCTGTCTGTGGTGTTCTACCCTATCCCATTGGCTTCCCTGTCAGTCCTATGTCATGAAGCTCTGCCATCCAGAGTTAGAGGTCATAGCAAAAAGTTCCTTGGATTCACCCTTACATTAGTAGACACCACTAACACAGAAAGTCTTCTGACTTTCTGCCTCTTTGCTCCAAACCCCTTCATTCCCTATCCTGCATGTTTGCTCTGCTGAAAATGTTTCTTGTAGAATGACTAATTTCTTCTTAAGCGTCATGGAGTTTCCCGGTGAAATCAGAGGTTCAAGTTAGAGCTGAATGTTTTTAAGGCTAGTGTAAAAATGGAAGCTGTGTGGCATCTGGGGTTTGAATAAAGAAGCTAAGAACTTGAATCTGAAGATGCATGAGAACACTGCCTGCTGAGAATCTTGGATAGCACATGCTGAGTATGTTAATGACATGCAGAGAGAATATATGAGGCTATTTTGTTTCCAAAATGTGATATTTTAAGGAAAAACAACTTCTGTCCTTCAGCCTTAAGAGCTATTCCTATTCTTGAACTGTGAAGGAGAAGGAGTGAGTGAGGAGGAAAATGCCATATGAAACCATTCAGCTAATTTCAGTGACAGTACTTTCTGGCCAACTAGGAAGATGTAGCTGTATATTACAGCAGTCCGTTAGACTAAAAATGAATTCTTGTTAACTTGCCTCTAACGAAAAACCTTAACATTTAATTTTCATAAAGCTAGAATTAAGGCTGACTTTTTAACTTTACAGTATTCGGCACTCATTAGGTTCCTGCTATGATGTAAATCTCTCTGCTGAAACAGCAATACGAGAGCCTTCCCCTTGCCATAATAAATGTGTAATGTTGAATTGTAACCCGTAACAGCATAATTACAGATGGCAGCTGGCTAGCTTCCATTGTTGGCCATACTGTGGCCAACAAGGAGCTATAACTCTAGTGCAGGGTTTTGAGAAAACAGACCTTTCCTCTGAAAAAAGTAAGGCTCCGGCGTTTTGAAGACCTGACACTGACCTATCTATGAGGCCTATCTAGATAGGAAGTGGCAGGGAGTGTGGTTTTGTCATTGAAGGAATGGGAATCAGAAGTTGACACCTTGGGACAGATTTTAAATGTATTTAGCTGCTTGAAGATTCAGATTAGACTGCTTATAGGATTTAGGCACTTAACCAGATTAGGCTCTTTGGCAATCCCATTAGGTGCCTATCTGAATCCTTAGGCACCTAAATACGTTTCAGTGTAGTATATAGGCATCAGATTATAAAAGGCATGCTAGAAATTCACAGAAGGCAGACGATTTGGGCTTTATTTCTTGTTTGGACTTCCTTGGGTTAAGATGTTCAACATCTCTAGGCCCAATTCACCAATGCCGTGGAGCTGTTTATATCAGTGCAAAATGATACCAAATGGAAGTGGTAATGTCTTACACCTATTTTGCACTGAAGTAAGGGAGTGTGGAAGGTGCAGGGCAATGGACGATCTGTTGTGTATACATTTCCTTCTCTGAAATGGAGAAAGCACCTACCTCACAGGATTGTTGTGAGGCGTAACTCATTAATATTTGGAAATGGCTTTGAGATCCTTGGGTGGAAGGTAATATAGAAATGCAAAGAATCTTTATCCCAGGGCTGCCTGGAGAGATTAGGAATCATAATGTTAATTGCAACTAGGTGAATAATTCATAACAAACCATTTATTCGATGAATGCTGCCACTCTCTGTTTGTGAATTGCCCACAAGCAGATGGCGATAGTTTTGAATAATGAACGCAGTCCAAAAAAATGCTGTATTTGAGGAGCCAAGTCTTGCTTTGTGGTTTGTTAGTGAGCAGTTAGTTGCGGGAATTCAGTGTTCAAAAGGCAAGATGGGCTGGTTAGTTTTGATTGGACACATGTAGATCACATGGTACATTTTCAGTCCCTGGCTGGATGAGCTAGCTCTTAGAATCAGACCTTGTGCTTCCCCCATCTATCATATCTGACTGTCTCTTCTTGACCGTTAGCTGTTTTGAGACAGGGATCCTCTTGGTTATGTGGGTCTACAGCACCCTGCACAACGGGGCCTAGATTCCTGAACAAGAAGTGGGCAACTCATTTAACCTAAGTCACACAGCAAGTCAGTGGCAGAGCTGTGGAATAGAACCCAAGACCCCTAGCTTCAAATGTCCATTTATAACCACTGGGCAACACTATCCTCAGTGAAAGGAGATGGGAAAAGTATCTGAACATTGATGGGTAAATATTTGTTTGCTCTATGCAGTTTGTCGCTCACAACTAGTATTTTTGGTAATGATTTTTTTAGACTTTCTGTGATAATATTCCATCTCTTTGACGCTGTCTCAGCCTTATCGCTGCTCTTTTTTTTTCTTTACACCTTTCTTTACCTTTTAAAATGCTCTCTTCTCCAGCAGTGACAGACATATCACTGACTTAGTATTATTAGTACTCACTTTAACAACTCAGAAAGCAAAGAGATTATTCTGGACTCAACCCTAACCTACTAGAATCCATTCAAGAACGAACTATAGATAAGGCTAAGATTTTTTTCATGTTTCAGAGTAACAGCCGTGTTAGTCTGTATTCGCAAAAAGAAAAGGAGTACTTGTGGCACCTTAGAGACTAACCAATTTATTTGAGCATGAGCTTTCGTGAGCTACAGCTCACTTCATCGTTATTTTTAGTAAAAGTCACTAACAGGTCACAGGCCCATGACTTGTCCATTACTTTACTACAAATAATCGGAGGCAAGACTAGGTAAGAGGGAGGAATGGAGTTCCAATGGGGGAGGGAACTGACAGGCTGAGCCTCCTGCCATGATGGGGGGCACAGCCCCGACTCCAATGGCCACAGCCATGTGCGGGGGGCACACACCCCTGGGAAGCCGCAAGGTAGCACAAGGCCCCAGCTGCAGGCCCTGGCGGAAGCCACGGAGCTGGGGCACACAGCCTGCGCCAAGCCCAGGATACGGCGGGGCTGCGGGGCATGGCCCCGGCTGCAGTCCCCGCCAAGCAGGGTGCGGGACTGGGGCACATGGTCCCAGAGGAAGCTGCAGGGCTGGGGTTGCAGGGTCCTGGTTCCAGCCAGCCCCAGTTGCAGGGCAGGGGCGCACAGTCCCACCTCCTGAAGCCCTAGAAGTCACGGAGATCCAGTAAAGTCAAGGAATCCATGACTGCCGTGACCTCCAGGACTAAATCGTCGCCTTACTTATAGTTGAACTGCTACTACAAGTACTGATAGCCACAGTATAATAAAGTTCGCCAACCCAAGAGGAGGAATTGGACCAAACACTAGAAACATGACTAAATTTTAGAACTGGACACTTCAAAAAAAAAAAGTAAATGAGGAAGCTGATCAAAAAGTCCTTAAAGTCAAAAGTAGGGAAAATAAAATCCTTAGACCCGTACTGAGGCTTTCTGAAGCACTTCTGAAAGTCTTTTCCATGACTGGTTAGGGAGTTAAATTTCAATGGGAATTGGGCATCTGGGATGGGATGCACCAACCCCACAATGGGCCAGAAGAGATTAATGAGAGCCTGTGGGCTCAGTCAGCCCTGCCCTACTACACCTGTAATAGGTGTCAAGCCTGGAGGGAGAGGCTAAAAGGGTCAACCCCGGCTCATGTGGGGGCTGACCAGGAAGGAGAGCAGATCTCTGGCTCTCAGTCGGTGACAGAAGCCTGTCTGGAGCCAGGGAGCTGCGACAACCTGTTTTCAGACACTGCCTCCCTGAAGGAAGGCACATCTGCAACAGGGAGCCCAAGGCAGTTGTGAAGGGAAGCCAGAGTCTGCCCTGTGTTCTCTGTGCTGGCAGAGGGGCCTGCAGGAAGTGGAGAGTCCTGAAGGATCAGGGGCTGCCCAGCCAGGGAACAGAGAAACTCTCCTGCAGCAGAACCAGAGGGTGGAAGAAAGAGAGCTCTGGAGAAGAGGCCTAGAGAGAGAGAGATGCCGATACACAGCGAGCCCCAGAAGAGACTGTAGGAAAGACCCAAGAAAGGAGGAGATAGGAATTGGTCCAGCGAGGCAGCAGGGGGTCTGTGTAATCAGGCCTTGGCTGCTTATTGAAGTGTCCCTGAACTAGAGCCAGTGTAGAGGGAGAGCCGGGGTTCCCCTACCAGCCCATTGAGGAAAGTGGAGTGGAAATCCCCCAACAAGGTGTACGGACTATTGAAAGGCTTAACACCATAGATAAGGACCTCTGAGTCCAGAGCTGGATTGAAGGCCCAATGTGAGAGTGATGGACAGGTGTTTGCTGGACTATTGGCTTGTCTCAGAACTATATGTGGCCCAACCGGAGGGCCAAGTCGCAAGAAGGAGCAGACCACTGCAGGGCCAGAGTGGTCATCAGGAGCAGGTGTAAAAGGAGGAGAGAATGCCATGCCCAGTCACAAGGAGGGGCATTGGTTGCCAAGTCACATTCATACAGCATCCAACTTCCTTTTTGAAAATTCATCCCAGGGCTACTAGAAGTCATGTGTAGCCCTAAATAAGAAAGGAAGCAGGAAGTCAATAGTGAGGTGAGGTGGGGAATAGTGGGGGAGGTTCAGTTGGAAGGTTGTTTGAGCCAAACAGGTATCCCTCAGTCAAATGGAAATCTAACCCTAGTGAAGCCAATAAAAAGGAGTATGAACTGTGGGAAGTAAAATCTAATATGGGACTTGAGAAGGCTAAGTAGGAATTGGGAAGACAAAAAATCCAAACATAAATAACAAGAAATTCTTTAAATATATTAGAAGCAGGAAGCCTGCACTGGGCCATCAAGGTGTGAAGAGAGCAATTAAGGAGAATATGGATAGTACGGAGGAGCTTGCTTACTTTTTTTTTTTTTTTTTTTTTGCATCAGTCTTTCCCATAGACAGTTGGGGAGATCCTGAGTTGCATATGTTTTCTCAGGTAACAAAACACTTTGTGGGGAGATGCAACCTTCACTGAAAGGCGTGCAATAACTAGGCTCCTTGGGTTGGATGCTTTGCTAATGGCCTTTAGCCTTGGTTTTCATGTTAAATGTCCCATTCGCGCTATTTCTAAGGGGACGCAGGCTACCCCTCTCTCTGTCTGTCTGAAATTCAACCCTGTGCAGAGGGGAAGCACAAAGCAAATTCAACCTGCAATTTCCTAGCAACAAGCATATTTAAATAGTGAAACAGCGTACTGGGGGAGGAGTTGGACTCATCAGTGTTTGGAATCTTTAAAATGGGATGAAATATTTTGTCTAAAAAAACATGCTTTAATCCAGCTTCTGGGGGAAATGCTACAGCCTGTGAATACAAGATGACCATAGTGGTCCCTTTTGGCTAAGGGTTTATCTACACGGGGAACTTAGCATGAAGGTAGAGCACACTAGCTACTCTGCACTAACCAGCCGTGTGGGCACTGTTGCTATGCCCTAAGAGCGCCCTCAGGTGGTTTAGATTAATACTCTTCCGAAGTGCATTAAGCTAATGTGCACAAAGGAACTTAGAATGCAGGGAGAGTGTTTCCACAGAGGAATTAGTGTGGAGTAGCCAGTGCACACCAGCTACTTTGGGCATTTTCCCCCATGTAGACAAGCCCTGGGAATCTATGAAAAACTTGTGTGTCATGTAAGTCCCACTTGAGGCCTCCAGATAGAATGTAAATGGGACATAAGGTGCGAATGACTTTGTACTGGTACTTTGCCCAGGGGGAATTTTAGCCCCACTTGCCACTGAAAAACTACTTCCCCAAGCCAATCTTAAACTAAACAGACCCCATGCCTCATCCATCAAGAAACCTGTAGCCCACCATGCTCAAAATAGAGTTAAAAAGAAATCTCCCAGACCAGTTGTCAGCCTTCCCAGGACCAAGTTTATAAAGGGCAACAGCTAGTGTTTCTTCTGTGCTTGTTTCCTGAGTAGGGCATGTTGCTGTCTATATTATCCTATCTGGAAAGGGATTTCATTTCACCAGTTTTTACTATGCAATTTCAATAACTGGAACTTGTTTAAAGGCTCACTGCTCCAGGAAAATGCATTACATCTTGGCTTTTAAATTCACCAGCTCCCATTTATTGGTATTAATAATACATTGGGAAAGCTGTTCTTTTTATTTTATTTTGGTCCTCATATTCTTTTTGCCTCTTAAATCAAATATCTAAAGGAAATGTTTACAAATAGCACGCTTGTATCTTAAAGGTAAACACACTTGGCAACCAATTAAGGAGTCCTTTGCTGTGATCAGGGAAAGGATAAGGAAAAATAGAAAGCAGCGAAACTGTTTCATAATCACATACAAACCAAAAATGTCCAGGGAGAAGCTTTTTAATAATGAGGAAAACACCTAAATTAGTTTCCATTTAAACATATTGGCATCTCTAATTTATAAACACCATTAAAGCAGAGCATTGTTGATAAAGGTTAGAGTAATCATTCTCATAAGTGGAAATACAGAAGTTTTGTGCTTCTAAACGCTTATTTTTCCACTTTGACTAATTCCATGGAGCTTTTTTAAGCTCAGTTCACCCAAGGAATTGCTGCATGCATGTTTATGTATTTGCTGTATAAGATTTTTTTTGCCAAGCTAGCAAGCTAGCTCTTTCATCATTCATCTGTTTCAGCATTACCATTGTGATGGAGGCTAGCCAGAGCTGACTTCTGTCAGCTATGCCTATGTAAAACTGGAGTAAGTCAGCTAAAGTCCATGGAGGTATTCTGGATTTAAACCAGGGTAAATTGAATCAGAACGTGGCCCATAATGCTTGCAGGATTTGGTAACTTGGGGTCACCAGGTATCTCCCCCTCCCCTTCATGTTGTGCTAACCAAAATGGGGGCAGGAGAGGGAATGGATCAATTGCATTTTTTTTCTTATGGTGTATTCTGTATAAATGCAATCCATGCAGTATTATATTGGAGCTGGGATATCTCTAAGCAATTACTTCCAAGCACATTAGTGTCCATGCACTAAATACTAAAGCGTTTATTCAGTGCATTGCAGGATCAGGTTATTGCTGAGTCCGTCCATCATGCCAAAAAATTATTGGTATAAGTGCTTTAAGAGCACAGTCAATACAATGGAGATATAACCAAGCTGGAGGAGTGCGGCATTGCTACTCTGCTTAAGGAGGTCAGGTGCTTCTTTATTTAGAGAAGGGGTGGGGGAGAAAGTAGGCTGTAAAAGTGTTCAGATGCACAAAAATATATCTCCTCATCAAATGCACATTGCAGTTCACTGGCTGTGGGAATCAGCAAAAAAAAAACTTTACACTGAAATTGAGTAGACGTTGGAATAGTGAGGGAGATATGCTTTCTTTTTCAATTCCAGCTGCTCATGCAGTCTTTTTCCTGGGATTAAGAGGTCACTTATTGCAGCCTTAAAGGATAAGGACTGGGCTAGATAGGAGAATCAGAGGCTGTTTATTCTGTAAATGTTTGAATATGAATCAGGTCTGCCTTTCAGAGCTTCGCTTATTACTTTTATTTACCAGGATAATATCAGAACTCTAATTTTCCCACCTCTCTTGATTCCCCGCATCTCGGTTTCTCAGCAAGACCGGAAGCCTTTAGAGTTTTCCATCTATTGAGCGATGTACCCTTGTTTATAAGGAGGATATTTCTTTTATCTTTTCTGTTGAGATTGTGTTAATGTAATGGTTTGGTGCTCAAAAGCAATGCTGGGGGAATAATCATTTCTTTTCATGTAGTCTGTTATTAGTTTATCATGGTAATAAACCATCAACTTTATCAGATTTCTCTTTACGCAGTGGCTGAGGTTCAAGAATTGGTCCTCCCTCCCCCCCCCCGCCCAGCCCAGTTACAAGTATATAAAGAGCTCAGATGAGGAAAACTGACACACAGAAAGGGCAAGTGATTTGTCCAAAATCACACTGTGATGGCAAAGTAACCTAGGTCTCCTGCTCTCACCACTAACCCACAGCTGGAGTGTCTGAACTCAGTAGGGTGATCAGATCACAAGTGTGAAAAATCAGGACACTTTTATTTGGCGGGGGGGGGGGGGGGGGGTCGGTATAGTTGCCTAGAACTCAGCTAAAATATAGGCACACGCTAACAGACCTTTTGCAATGTATGGGTCACCTTGTTTCCAGTCACCTGCCAGGTTTTGGCCCTTTATAGGTAGGACCTGCTTCTCTTGCCAGTGAAATGGGAATGCAGGTAGGCAGAAAGCTATGGTCCCACACTGAAATTTGGACCAGTAATGGTTTAATTTGAACTGCCATAGCAGAGAGACTGGAGAAGAGCAGGTTCCTAAACAGAAAAGATGATGCGTATTTTTATCAAGCCGATAACCAATACAATAAACTCATTGCAATGATTCCAAACCTCTCCCTAAGGAGCCATTTGTCTGGCCCTGGAGAAGTCTGAGGGAAAGAATGGTGCTGTGGTTAAATCGGAGCAGGGCCAGGGAGAAGTGGGTTCAAGTCCTAGATGTGTCAGGGATGGCCAGAGCGACCTTGAGCAAGTCATGATCTCTCTGTGCCTTGCTAGAATAGTACCACTTTTGTCTGTCCTGTCATCTTTGATTGTAAGCTCTTCCAGGGAGGGACTATCTCATAATACATGCAAGTACAGAGCCTCCTCCAACAGGGCCTTGATCTTAATTACGACCTCTGAATACCACGGTAATGTAAATAAAATGCTCATTGGAAAGAACCTTTCATCTCCTCCAGTCTAGCAAGCAAGATCTCTCACTGAACTAACCCCACTACGATTTTATGTATTCGATTTCTGACTACTTCTAATGATGGCAACTCTACCGCTGCTCCATGTCCCCATCCCCCTATATTAAGGCCCTTTCTTTTTTGTACAGTATCTAACCTGAATTTTTCCCTTTTTTTCAGGTTTAGATCATTCCTCTTTGTTTAACTCCTCTTAGCTATTTCCTTTTACTGTATGTATTACCTCCATGTGTCTGACCAATGCTAGCCCTGCCCCCACACCCCCGTTCCCGCCCCCTCCCCTGAGCCAGCCATGCCCTCACTCCTCCCACTCTCCCTCCGAGCCTCCTGCATGCCACGAAACAGCTGATCGGGAGGTGCAGGGAGGGGGGGGGAGGTGCTGATCGGCCGGGCTGCCGGTGGGCAGGAGGCGCGGGGAGCAGATGTGGGGCTGCGATTACTGTGGCTCTTTGGCAATGCACATTGGTAAATTCTGGCTCCTTCTCAGGGTCAAGTTGGCCACCCCTGCTCTACAGGCACAAAGGAGGACAAAGACCATCCTATGAGAGGGTGACATTGGTTTGGTTCAATGATAACTTTTTATGATGATATTCATCTATTTACTATAGCAGCTTTCATCCTAAAGCACCCTAAAACTCTTTGCAAACTCATTCACAAACGCATGTGCTATAAGAAGGGGTGACTTCGTCCACCACAGAGATGTGACACTACCACAGCAAAAGGAGGTAGCTGTTTCCTAGCCCACAGGTATACCATGCAACAAATACAGGCCCCGAATCATGCAGGTGCGCACCCAGTTGAACTTCATGAGCGATTTGGGGGAGGCAAAAATGAAACTGCACAAACTTGAGTTTGGCTAGGCCCTTGGGTTAACAATTCTATTTATTATTGTTTGCCAAGTGCGTCATGTGATTTTTTTAATTTATTTATTATTTTTAGGTTTGGCTTGACAAAGGAGTCAGGCATCTAATTCTTACAGAATGCCAATAGGATTTGGGCACCTAGGCGAAGATTTTCAAGAGTATTTTGGGTATCTTGAGATTAGGGTACCCATCCTGAGGTACCCAAAAAGGCCCTGATGTTCAGAAATTTCTAAGCAGCATCTAGTCTTTGCAAATCAGGCCCCTTTAAGATATATCAAGTTGGGCAATCAAAATGACCAGTCACTGTTGAAAATTTTGGCCCTAACTCCCATATGCGCCTCTGAAAACCTCAGCGCATATGGAAGTTAGGGCCAGCGCATTCTGGTAACAAGTGGCCACAACCTCAGAATACTATTAAGGATCATCTGCAAGATGTTGCCTCACACAGCAAAGTTCCCCTTAGTAGACACACTCCATTAAGGACAAAGGGGAAGCCCAGAATCTACCTCAGCTCCATTATTCACAGCAGCCATGTTGCAATTTAATGGAGTCTCTCAAGATTTACGCTGGTGTAACTGAGATCAGAACCCTGCCCACAACATCTGCCTTAACTTTGATTCTGCTGAGACTTCATTGGTTTTGATTTGCAGCCTCGGTGCTGTTTGAATGTCCTGTAGCTTCTTGCTAGCAAAACAGGAAATGTTGATAGCTTCTGAAATCCACATTCCATCCTTGAGATAACAAAAAACAATTTTTATTTTTTTTTACATCTCGGAGAAATAAAGTGACAGGCTGTTATAGGAAGAGATTGAGCTGTATGGAAGTGCATGTCCCTTTCTCTCCACTCAGCATACAATCATTTCTTCAAATGGCATCAAATACTCAGTGATGGAAACTCCCCTTTGGAGGGGGGCAAAATCTGACAGTAAGGCTGATGCCAGATGGATTTTTCGATACAAGAGAAATTACATTTCCAAGGTGGCAAAATAATAATAAATGAGTAGTAAACACCCCCCCCCCCGATCCCCCCATTTAAATTTTTGAATGGATGTTGGATTTTTAACTATAAGGGTTTAATTTTCAGAATGGAAAAGCTACTTTTGCACAATTATCACTGTGCAATTGTTAATTAACTTTCAAGAACTTTTCTTTTGCTTAAAAATGTAATTAAAATACTTAGGATGCTATTCGCATAAAATAAGTTATGCAAGGGAACAGAGAAATATAAAACAAATATACATTGTATAAAATCATGTAGGGGGAAAGAATCTTGCTGTTTCTAAGACCAAAGTCCAGGCTGCCAGGTTTACTAATATGGAGTCCATGAGAAGATTTTTCCCTGAACGAAAACATGGAAATAACATAGGATTTAAAGACACAATCATAGAACCACAGGTTTAGAAGGGACTGCAAGGGTCATCTAGACTAGTGATTCTGATACCAGGGACCAGCTTGCTGCCTTCTTAAACTGTCAGGGAGATCTCAGGGACCAGCCGTTGAGAAACACTGACTCTAGTCTAACCCCTGCCAAACTGCTGGATTTGTTGTCTGAAATCATCTGAGACAGATGGCTATCTAGCTTCTTCTTGAAAATCTCCAACGAAGGAGCTTCCACAACTTCCCCCAATAGCTTGTTCTATTGTCCTACTGTTCTTACTGTTAGGAAGTTTCTCCTGAGACTTAATCTAAATTTGCAAGGCTGTAGTTTGACCCACTTCCTATTATATAAAGTCAAATTAGGTTGACTAGTCCTACCCCAAGAGTCAGTGTGAAGTTGTTTGTTGTTGTTCCCAACACTTGCCTTCTCTAGCACTTGGTCCAGCCTGGCTTTAAATCATTTAATCAGTTGAGTTGCCAGCACTTCCTTTGTCAGACTAATCCAGTCTCAACAGTCTAAGCAACAGGATTAGAAACACTTAAGGCTAAATTCAAAGGGAGTCCAAGTTGGTAGAATGAACCCCTACCTTCGGTGTGCAAGTTATACTAACTTTGACTCAATTACACTTGCATCCTTGAGACCCACCAAACCCAGCCTTTGGGCACCAGAGCTGTCAAATCTGGTAAGCCCCAATGTTATGAATGGATTAGAAATGTGACCAAAGGGCATACGTTTGTTTTCCCTTTAAATGAATCTAGCCCCTTTTCCTAACTAAGAGCCTTGCACATGTAATTGATGGAATTAAATGGACAGAACAAGCACTTGGCCTCCACATCTCCCACAGGTGGCTTCAGAGACATCTTAAAGATCATCTTGCTGCCCCAGCCCAGTGTCCTGAGGCCGGCCCTGTGTATAGTGATGTGATGAGAGTAGACAGGAATTGGGTATGTTTAGGGCAGAGATAGCAAAAGCGTGTTTTGCAAGCATGCCTAAAAAAACCTAAGTCTGTATGTGGAACCCCTACACATCACCTCTGCATTAGGCTCACTTAGTCTATACTAGACCTGCTTTATACCTGGTGTAACTTCATATTCTGCAGATAAGAACTTATAAACTGTGGTCCTCTCTGCTCTGTACTGGTATTCAAGACCCCATCAGGCACTTCTTATAACCCAGGGTAGAGAGTTGCCAAACTTTCCTCTCCTTGCTCTTCCTCACTCTTGTGAACTGATTAGCCCAAAGGTAGCTGCAATTCAGTGGCTCTGAATGTATAGAAAGTGTGCAATGCTTTAGAATGAATGGCATTGATACAATACCAGAGATCATCATTGTAAACATCATGGTCCATACGCCTCAAACACTTGGAGACCATGTAACGAAGCTTTTGGTGGTAGAAGTGGACAGGGGATTGTGGAATCTAAAGGAGGGAAAGGACAGCAAAGAAAGAAATTGGGCTAACGTGGAAGGGAAGAGGAGGGAAAGACACAGGGTTCCCATGACAGCAGTGAGAGCAGACAACCGTGGTGAAAGCAGGCCCTCATGCGAGCAGAGACTGAACGAGATACACCTAGAGTGAGACGGCAATGGAGAGCCAGGGCACAGAATGACAAATGAAGACCAAGCGGCAGGTTCAAAGAGCATTGCTGTGGAACCTGCACATCTTATTTATACGACACTAGCCAAGATCAGAGGCTCATTGTGCTAGGTGCAGTACATACACCCAGTAAGAGATGGGTCATCCTCCTGACAGCTTACACTCTATCTAGAGTAGGAGACAAAGGGGGAGGGGGAACAGAGACAAAGAGGAGAAGTGGCTTGCCACAGGTCACGCAGTAGATCTGTGCCAGAGCAGACACGGTACACGGGTCTCACAAGTTCCAATCTAGTGCCCTGTTCCTTGAACACACTCGCTACCTCTCTGCTCTCCAACTGGGCTAGGAGCCAATGATGAGATTGTTTTTTCTTTTGTGCTATGAAAACATCTTTTGAGACCTGCTTCTTTATATTCCAAGTAATTTTCCTTGGGGGAGAGGGAACACCCAAAGGTTTTTTTGTGGGTTTTTTGTTTGTTTAATAAAAGCCCCAAATGAATAATACCTAAATGAATCTCAATTCTCTCGTCCCTGCCAGGATGTTCCAAATATAACCACAAAACACAGTTCTTAAGCCTGTATATATTACTAGAAAAATTTAGTTTAAAAACAATTTTACGGAGGGTTTCTGTTTAGCTGCCGCACTAGATTGGAGCAAAAGGACATCTTGTTCCAGGGAAAACTGTAATGTTGCACTGACCTCCAGTGGAATTCGAAGAAATACTTCAACCACAGAAGCTTTCTGTGGTTCTTAGAAGCCAAAGTTTTCCTGGTTTTAGAGCTTTGTAAGTTCATGTATGACCTTCTTGGGAATCAGAGCACTTACAATAGACTACTCTGTATCTTTGACAATAGCCACATGATGATCCTCACTGCAGCAGGCAGTAGATCTGCAAGGTCAGATAGAGGTGAATAAACAAAAAAGCCTCGCTTCTCTTCCATGTGCAATTGATTGCCCAAGTGATACATCAGAGTGGGATTCTCGGTGATACCCACTCATTCTCTGCCTCAATCCATCCATCTGAGAGACACGTGTGAGGTACCCAAGTGTATCCTTCAGTGTCCTGATCCATCTGTCCGTGCTTCCGCCAACATGCACGGGCTGAGATTGTGGAAAAGCAGCATCACTTGCCCCATAACCTTAGCCGTGCAGAACACAATGCCATCCATAGCCTCAGAAACAATTCTGACGTCATAATCAAAAAGGCTGACAAAGGAGGTGCTGTCGTCATCATGAATAGGTCGGAATATGAACAAGAGGCTGCTAGGCAGCTCTCCAACACCACTTCCTACAAGCCATTACCCTCTGCTCCCACTGAGGGTTACCAAAAGAAACTACACCATTTGCTCAAGAAACTCGCTGAAAAAGCACAAGAACAAATCCGCACAGACACACCCCTGGAACCCCGACCTGGGGTGTTCTATCTGCTACCCAAGATCCATAAACCTGGACATCCTGGACGCCCCATCATCTCAGGCATTGGCACCCTGACAGCAGGATTGTCTGGCTATGTAGACTCCCTCCTCAGGCCCTACGCTACCAGCACTCCCAGCTATCTTCGAGGCACCACTGACTTCCTGAGGAAACTACAATCCATCGGTGACCTTCCTGAAAACACCATCCTGGCCACTATGGATGTAGAAGCCCTCTACACCAACATTCCACACAAAGATGAACTACAAGGCGTTAGGAACAGTATCCCCGATAATGTCACGGCAAACCTGGTGGCTGAACTTTGTGACTTTGTCCTCACCCATAACTATTTCACATTTGGGGACAATGTATACCTTCAAATCAGCAGCACTGCTATGGGTACCCGCATGGCCCCACAGTATGCCAACATTTTTATGGCTGACTTAGAACAACTGCTTCCTCATCTCTTCGTCCCCTAATGCCCCTACTCTACTTGCGCTATATTGATGACATCTTCATCATCTGGACCCATGGAAAAGAAGCCCTTGAGGAATTCCACCATGATTTCAACAATTTCCATCCCACCATCAACCTCAGCCTGGACCAGTCCACACAAGACATCCACTTCCTGGACACTACGGTGCTAATAAGCGATGGTCACATAAACACCACCCTATACCGGAAAATGACTGCTATGCCTACCTACATGCCTCCAGCTTTCATCCAGACCAGACCACACCACACGATCCATCGTCTACAGCCAAGCTCTACGATACAACCGCATTTGCTCCAACCCCTCAGACAGAGACAAACACCTACAAGATCTCTATCAAGCATTCTTACAACTACAATACCCACCTGCTGAAGTGAAGAAACAGATTGACAGAGCCAGAAGAGTACCCAGGAGTCACCTGCTACAGGACAGGCCCAACAAAGAAAATAACAGAACACCACTAGCCATCACCTTCAGCCCCCAACTAAAACCTCTCCAACACATCATCAAGGATCCACAACCTATCCTGAAGGACGACCCATCACTCTCACAGATCTTGGGAGACAGGCCAGTCCTTGCTTACAGACAGCTCCCCAACCTGAAGCAAATACTCACCGGCAACCACACACCACACAACAGAACCACTAACCCAGGAACCTATCCTTGCGACAAAGCCCGTTGCCAACTGTGACCACATATCTATTCAGGGGACACCATCATAGGGCCTAATCACATCAGCCACACTATCAGAGGCTCGTTCACCTGCACATCTACCAATGTGATATATGCCATCACGTGCCAGCAATGCCCCTCTGCCATGTACGTTGGTCAAACTGGACAGTCTCTACATAAAAGAATAAATGGACACAAATCAGACGTCAAGAATAACATTCAAAAACCAGTTGGAGAACACTTCAATCTCTCTGGTCATTCGATTACAGACCTAAAAGTTGCAATTCTTCAACAAAAAAACTTCAAAAACAGACTCCAATGAGAGACTGCTGAATTGGAATTAATTTGCAAACTGGATACAATTAACTTAGGCTTGAATAGAGACTGGGAGTGGATGGGTCATTACACAAAGTAAAACTATTTCCCCATGTTTATTCCTCCCCCCTCCACCCCCCACTGTTCCTCAGATGTTCTTGTCAACTGCTGGAAATGGCCCACCTTGATTATCACTACAAAAGGTTCCCCCTGCCCCCCCCCCCGCCCCGCTCTTCTGCTGGTAATAGCTCACCTTAAGTGATCAGTCTCTTGTTACAGTGTGTATGGTAACACCCATTGTTTCATGTTCTCTATGTATATAAATCTCCCCACTGTATTTTCCACTGAATGCATCCGATGAAGTGAGCTGTAGCTCACGAAAGCTTATGCTCCAATAAATTTGTTAGTCTCTAAGGTGCCACAAGTCCTCCTTTTTTTTTTAAAGGAGAGTGTGAGGCTGTATCTGTGGCACCCAGTTATTATTGCATTAGCCTATAGGATATGTCTACACTGCAATTAAAAAAAATCTCATGACAATTTCCATGTCCTTCAAAAAGCCGCATTTCGTTTGAAAAAAATGTTGATGAAAAATGTTCAAGCAGCTCTCGTCACAAGCCCCTGATCTACCCCCAAGCCTTCCTGCTGTTCCAGGGGCTGCCAAGGGGGACATCACCAGGATGTCTGCACTGATCCTGCACTGCTCCTGCATCACCCGCCCCTTGTCAGCCCTTGATGACCCTTATCATTCAATCTGGGGACCAGAACCCAGCCCACATGCGGGGCAGGAGAGAGGGCTCCAGGCATAATGGATTAGACAGTGCCTTTGGCAAGAGGAGGTATGTAAGCTGCACTACCCCAAAGGCACAATTCCTGGTAGTAATTTCCTGCTTGTCTAAACCAGAAGCAAATCACAACACCGCCTGCTCCAGATAAGATGCACTAGCTAATTTATTGGGGGGTGGAGCCATGATCTTGCCCGTTTCTGCCCAGCCCATCACTCTCCACCCACCTGCTTACATTTATTTGTCCAAAAAGAAAATCCAAGTAATCTGTGCACAGGAGTAAAAATGGAGTTCATAGAATCACAGCAATGTAGGGCTGGAAGGGACCTCGAGAAGTCATCAAGTGCAGCCCCCTGCGCTGACAGACCAAATACACCTAGACCATCCCTGACAGGGGTTTGTCCAACCTGTTCTTAAAAACCTCCACTGATGGCCTAAATCTCCCTTGCTGCAGATTAGAACAAGATGTAATAGGCTTTACTCTTCCTCCTTTGTACTTCCCTGAGTGGGTGTGTAATACAAACCACAATCTAGCCCTGGTGATGTATGTGTTTACACACACACTATACGTATATACACAGACACATATTTTGCATAGTGAGCAAGATTTTCAAAAGCAGCTTGGGACTTGTGCTCCCAAATCATTTGGCCACTTTGGAATATCTTCCCCATTATGTATACACTATTCAGACTGTGAACTCTTCAGGGCACGGACTGTCTTTTTGTTCTGTTTGTACAGCACCTACCACCTAGGATCGTGATCCTAATCATAAATAATATATGAACTGTACGCCATATATTATGCATATAAAATGTATTTTAATATATACCAAAAAAAAAGGTCAGCGGAGTTTTTTAGCGGGAGCAAATCAATGTATTCTTCCCTACTCCCGTTCTTGGAAATGGCTGAACTGTTTTGACTGCCGTGTTCAAATAATATTTAGCCTCATGTAGACACCTAGCATGGAACAGTTGAGCTGAAACCATTAAAAGTTCTAAGCAACTAAAAACAGTGTCTTGTAATGAGAAGTCCCAGCTATGGCGCATACTGTAGATTACAGAGAAACATATAAAGGACTCTATCTTTAAATGCATATCAGTCATTTTGTTTCTACTGAAAAGTTTTTTCCTTCCAGCATCTTCCTGAAATAGTCTCCATCATTTTTTTGATTATTTGTGGTATTAAACAAGTAATAAGAATTTCATGTGAGATTTCTCAATATTAAAATGTCACCGAGGAAAAGAATAATGCCCGGCAGGGTGGAGAGATACTGTGTATGCCGTACGCTACGCACCTAGGAGGGCTTTTTTGTTCAACAGGCAGTTTTTGTTATTGTAATAGGGTCACCCCAGCTGCGGCTTTCAAGAGAAATGTCTCTCCTGTGGCCAGAGCATTTTCAAACAACCTCTCTCTCATGCCTTGTATAAAAAGGGTCCATTAGGAAGGCTCTGTCACTGGGCGAAGCCCTATTGAAAGCTCTCATGGGGAAGGGCCCGTGCAGTTTTAGGAAGCTGCAGAACCTTGTGCCTGTGGTGTAGTATTTACTTGGGGAATAATGAAAAAAGTCCAGTAATGCAGCAAGGAAATGGGGCTTTTTTAATAACAGGTCAGGGACGAAACAGGAAATAGAACACACAGTCTCCTATCTCCCGCTACCATTCCCCACCCACTGGACCACACTGCCTCTTTAAGATTAAGTGGCAGACAGATCTGATACATGGGAGTGAATTTTAACCCAAACAGTTTGCACAGCTCTAGTTTTGATTATAAACTATACATTCCCAGAGCCTTGAAAGGGATTTTTATTGGAGGGATTAAAAAAAAAAAAAAGCATATTTGAAGACTATCATCAGGTCCCCTTCAGTCTTTTTTTTCCCTCAGGACTAAACATGCTCCATTTTTTAACCTTTCCTTGTATGTCAGGTTTTCTGTAAACCTTGTATCATTTTTGTTGCTTTCCTTTGGACTCTCCAATTTGTCCCCTCTTTCCTAAAGTGTGATGCTCAGAATTTGACACAAAACTCCAGCTGAGATCTCACCAGTGCCAAGTAGAGTGGGACAATTACCTCCTGGGTCCTACATACAACACTCCTGTTAATGCATCCACGAAAGACATTATGCTTTTTCTCATCTGCATCCCATTGTTGACTGATACTCAGTTTCTGATCCACTATGACCCCTAATCCTTCTCAGTAGCAGTAGCCAGTTATTCCCCTTTGTGTAGTTGTGCATTTGATGTGTCCTTCCGAAGTACAATATTTTGCGCTTATTGAACTTCATCTTGTTGATTTCAGATCCAATTTGAACTTTAATCCTGTTCTCCAAAGTGCCTACAACCGCACCCATCTTGGATAATGAATAGTATTGGCCCCAGGGCTGACCCCGGTCGGACCCCACGAAATACACCTTCCCAGAGGTGGGTGTGAGAGGCAGAGAGAGAAAACGTGATGAGTCCTACCGCATGTGGCATATAACATCTCAGGTTCCCACACTACATGTGTAACCGTGGGGAGTCATACAGCCTATGGCATATCACAGTGTAATTCTTCTCGCGGCATATATCCTGGCGAGACGTGACATGCTTGTTAGGTTAGTTCACTAATGGAAATCTGCAATTATCCGTAAGTGTTCAACACTGCAAATAATAGGGCATATCACATTCCTGAGCATGTGGTGGAAAACCAAGTTGAGTGAATTCCTTAAAATGCATATGAATGTATGTCAAATAAGTCATTGAATTTGCTTTGCTGCATTAAAATCCGTGTTGGTCCGGTTCCAATGAATGTTCAAGCAAACTGCTTACCACAGCTGGAACAACTTACCTAAGGATGGGGTGGAGTCTCCATACCTGAAGTCTTTAAACCAAGCTTGGATGTCTAAGAGAAATTCTCTAGCTCAAGTTCTGAGGTTGATGCAGGAATCGCTGGGTGGAATTCTATGGCCAGTGCTACGCAGAAGGTCAGACTGATGAGCATAATGGTCCTTTCTGGGCTTAGAGTCTATGCACTGTCCGGAGTGTCCATGGCAACAGCTAACAGCATTTTCATATTGGAGAATATTCATAGACAGCAAATTTTGCATCTATTCACACTGGAAATCTAATTCAAAGAGTTACGCTTATCCACTCAGGGAGCTAAAACAATGCCATGTAACACAGGTGTCCAATCAAGAATAATCCACATAGCTCAGTTTTGAATATTCATTCTGCCTGTGTGCAACAGGCTGCAGACCAAGCAAATACATTTTAAGCAACAAATGAATTTGAGCAAATCAGATCAACGGCTTGTGGGGAATTTGTGAGGAGAGAAAGAAGCTAAATTAATCAGATAAGTGGTCGACTCAGCTCTGGTGGAAAAATGTCAGGCCCTTCAAAATGAACCTTTTAGAGGCAGGTTTCATCTTCCTGGATTTATCTGAGTATTTCTGCCTTCTGAGTGTGTCAATCGGTTTAGGAACCGGGTGTGTTTCAGTAAGGGCAATGAATTGTTCTCAGTCCACATGTATGTGCCTGTTAGTACCAATGAAATCTCCATCTGCACTTTGAGGTATTATATGGCCAGTGTTGGCAGGTGAGGATGATGCTGTTCTTTCGAATAAGGGAAAACGTGGATCTTTTTGTCGCCTCTGATAAGGGTTGGTCAAAAATTTTCCACTGAAATTGTTTTTGACCAAAAACTGGGGCTTTGACTGAACAATTTTTCTACTATAAACTTTCTGTGGAAAAATTCAATTTTTCATCAAATGGCTGAAAACCAAAATATTTTGGTTGAAAACTGAAATATTTTGATTTGGAAATGCTGTACTGTTGTGCCCCATGGGAGATGTATTTCATTTGACTTTGTTCTTATTCTCCTCTTTGGACCAGACACCTCAACCAGATTACATCTCCCATGATGCACCATGACCAAGGATTCCCATGATGTATTGCCTTCCCTCTCTGAGGGGGGACACCATGGTGCATCATGGGAAATATAGTCCTACCAGGCCTATTAAGGAGAATGGAAGCATGACACCCCCAAACTACAACTCCTATAAGGGATCAGAACAGCAAATCCAAATTGAAATATTACAGTTTTCAGCAGAATTTTTTAGGTATTAAAATTTTCACTGAAAAATTTAAATTTTCCTGGGGGGGGGGGTGGAGCGAGGTGAGAATTTTACCAGCTCTACCCATTCCCATTGCTTGTTTGTTATGGCATACACCTTCCAACTAGATCTGTGGGGAAATTCTCCTGCTTGGCGATGCAAAGTAATGTATTCTGAGAGTGGGGTAAAATCCTGGCTGCACTGACATGAAAGGGAGTTTTCCCATTGACTTGTGTGGGGTCAGGATTTCACACTCATCCCCATCAGGCATCCTTCATGCAGGCATACTGGTCATTAATTCTCCAGGCACTACCCAAATTAATTCCCCACTGACATTTGCAAAAGGGGATGCATTACACTGCTGAACCCTTTAGCATCCTGTAATTGGGGGTGATGCAGAGCTAGACACTCTTCTAGAGCAAGAGTGCCCTGCTCTCACCACCCTATGCACTCTCATAGACTGAGAGTGCCTGAATGGAAAGGATATGTGCTTTGTTTCATATACAGAGACAGTGGGCCTGATTCTGATGCTAGCTGATGCTAGACCTGTGTAACTCCACTTACTCTAATAGTTACACTGGTGTAAATCAGGAGTATCTCAGAATGAGGCCCAGTGCACTGTATGTTTTTATATGCATTACATATGTGTGTGGTCGGTAATATGTTAAATGGATTCACTTTCATATTATTTCATAGGCAGATTAATATAAGAGCTCATCATTCATAAAACATAGCTATGCTATTTATCTTGGGTATTTATATGGCTCCCATTACCGTAGTATGTGAGTGCTGTGCAATCTGTACTGTAGTTACTGTCACAACTCCCCAGTGAGCCATTTGTAAGTATAGATAAGTTGCATGCATATTTGTTCCATGTGGATAATGACTCCTTATGCCCTTGAGGCCCACAAGGCCTGTGCACTCCTCAAACCCTTCTTGAGCCCCCCTCATCACTGAAGCCCTGATTTGGTAACGTTCTTGAGCAAATGCTGAAGTCCATCCCTAGCCAGCAAAGTACTTAAGCACATGCTCAACTATAAGTATGTGTATAAATCCCATTGAAGTCAATGGGATTGAAGCACCGTCCTAAACAAAAGTATGTATGTCAGTGCTTTGCAGAATAGGAGGCCTTTGCAGAACTGGAGCATTGATTCCCTCCTGAGTGGTGCATAAGCCTCCCATGGATCCTCTGTACGAAGATGACTTCACCCGGACTCTTGTTGCTATTTCCCCGCTGTAGCATTGAGCCTGTAGCGTATGGATTAGTCCTAGTCACTGTCAGAGTGAAGTTTCACTGTGAACTGTCTCCTTCCTACTTGGAGTGCTGAGTGTCCGTTGTTTATTGTGTTCTTAACCAAGTCTGTTATCAGCAAGTTTGAAGTTTGTTGCTATCTTCTAGCGTCTTAGACTAATCACAGTAATGAAGGCATTGAACAGAGCCCTTCTCAGGTGGCATTTACCATTGTTGCAGCAGATAACATAAAGCTTTCTGATTACAGGAGGCTTTTATCACTTCAGAGCAAATCTACTCCACTGAAATGTGCTAATAAAACCCACGGAAGCAACAAACTGGAAAGAAGTGTTCCAGCAATAAAAGAACATGAGGGAAAATGTACAGCTTTTGCTGCTGTTATCATTTTCAATTTATTAAGATCTAACCATTTTTGTAATATAGAGCTATTGCTGGGGGTTAATTTAATTTTCTCTAATACCAGGCTCAGGTCAGTTTTCCGTGTCAATTTAGATGTAATGTATATTTCTAAGTTAAAATCAAATAAACACCCCCCACGGCCCATGACCATATGCTTTTAATGATCGGAGTTTAAATGTCCAGGACTTTGAGTCCATTTTATTGGATTAGCTCCATCCCTTAAACATGCAAGGCCCAATAAAAATTTTGGCATTGCAGCTCCAAGAACGGAACTAGCTACTTGCAGCAATAGAAAAGCACTGAATTATGACTTGTAGCTACCCACTCTTCTTCAGCCTATGCTCCCTCCAGCCAACCAACTCATATTTATCTAGCACTTTCATCACAAATGGTCCCAGAAGCACTTTAGAGATTCCAAGGCCAGAAGGAAGTATTGTGAGCATCTGGGCTGATTCCTGTGTAACACAGCTCATAGGACTTTCCCAAAATAATTCCTAGAGCAGATCTTTTAGAAAGACACCGTAAACTCTTCCAGTGGTCAATTACCCTCTGTTAAAAAACTACACCTTAGTTAAAAAAAAACAACAACACTGGCCTAATTCCTGAGATCCTCCTCATTCAATTTTTACTGAAGACAATAGAAGTTTTACCTGAATAAGGGCAGAGTGAAACCAAGTGAAGATCTTATGTTTTACCTGAACATCCAAGAGATTGAGGGGAGCAACCAGCACAAGGCACAGGGTAGAGAAAATTTGATCCATAATCCTGTCAAACTGCTAGTCTTACAGTAAACGTCCTTAGTCTTTGCATAGTAGATGGGCCTTGGTTATTAAGGTCTCACCTGAATCAACCATGCAAAATAAACTGCATCAGACTCCATTTAGCTGCTTTGCAAGAGCGAGGGTCTGGGTTGACCCTGCGTCTAGATGCCCTATCACTCTTCAATGGGCATCACGCTTGACTGAGTTGCCATCTGGCACCATGTCGTGTCTAGAAAGACACTGCCACGACTAAATTTATTTGAGCATAAGCTTTCGTGAGCTACAGCTCACGATGAAGTGAGCTGTAGCTCACGAAAGCTTATGCTCAAATAACTTTGTTAGTCTCTAAGGTGCCACAAGTCCTCCTTTTCTTTTTGCGAATACAGACTAACACTGCCACTACTTTCCGAGTAGCAGCTGTGTTAGTCTGTATTCTTTTATGTGCTTTGAAGTAATGTTAGAGCGAGATCACTGCAAAATAGAAGTGAAAGCAGAGAACAAAGTGATTAGAATGGAGCCCAACCCTACAGTACCTGGTGGGTTCTTAACATTCATCTAACCGTGAGGCCTCCATTGTTCTAAAGACACGTTGAATGTATCTGGCAAAGCAAAATCTGTATGGCCTTACAGAGGTGACCCGGCTCGACAGGGATTCAGCAGATTTGGTGAGTGCTCCTGGCTCATAATGAACTCCTGGCTCCTTTTTCTGTGGCTTTCCAATCTTTTTTCATATGGAGGATGGGGGAAGAGCAAGAGACGGTGGCAGTTGAGGCAAAGACACTGATCCCTACACAGGGAAAGGGGAGCATTCAGGAGGGGAAGACTGAGGGAGAAAAGGGAAGAGACGTACAGAGGTGTGGGAAGGACGGGACAGGTACATGGCAAGAGATGAAGCAGACCAGGAGTGGGGCATGGGAGCCTCTGTCCTACAAGAAGTGAGGCTACAGGGCCATGAAGGTTACATGAGCCAGTAATCCTGAAGGAAGGATTCTTGCTCCCATTTCTCTGAAGGAAATACCCAGCCAAGCTGGGAAAGACATTTCACTCTAAAAGCACAAGTCAAGAGGCAAGTGTGGCTAATAGAACAAGTTGGAGACCCTGTAACTAAGATATTCAAAGGGCAGGGCTCCTCCTCCTATCTGATACTTACACTAGAGTGATGAGAGCCATATCTGGGTCCCATATAACCGTTAATGTATATAGCCTCACCATGTCCCATGAGGTAGGGAAGTGCTATCATCCATCATTTATAGATGGGCATCTTAGGTACCCAGAGGCTCACCCAAGCTCAGGAAGCGCAGAAACTGAACCTGGGTCTCCCAAGGCTCAGACTAGCATCCAATGAAGTGAGCTGTCGCTCACAAAAGCTTATGCTCCAATAAATTTGTTAGTCTCTGAGGTGCCACAAGTCCTCCTTTTCTTTTTGCGAATACAGACTAACACGGCTGCTACTTTGAAACTAGCATATCAGTTTCTACTCACTCTAGGCTCTGACATGTGAATGAAATGCAATGCCTGGACACCAAAGCCACTAAGTCCAGAGGCAGGGTGTTTTCCCAGCATCTGGTTGGCGCTCAGAGAGACCACACAGGGAAGGCTCGGAGAGAGACTGTGCAAAGTTTAGTGGGCAATTGATAAGACTTCGAAGTCATCAGACAAATTGGGAGCCACCAGACTAGTGCCAGGCTCCAGTGCAGTGTGTGGGGCAAGTTAGAAACCAGGCTGCAGAATTCGGAAAAAGCAGGAAGCAGTTAAAGGAACTGGTGCACCACTTTTTTTCTGTAATTCATAACAAACCACATCCTCTGTCCCATATGATCTAATCCCATGAAGTGTTGTGAGGAACCCTATGTGTGGAAGGTGCTATACCAAATAATGCTGCACTGTAGTCGATGGAATGGAATTGCACTGGCTTGTATTAAGAACGTAAGTGTGCCCATATTGATCAGACCAGTGGTCCATCTAGCCCAATATCCTGTGTGCCAACAGTGGCCTATGCCAGAAGCTTCAGAGGGAATGAACAGAACAGGGCAATTATCAAGTGATCCATCCCCTGTTGTCCAGTCTCAGCATCTCCTGTTGTCCAGTCCCAGCTTCTGGTAGTCAGGGACACCCAGAGAATGAGATCACATCCCTGACCTTGGCTAATAGCCATTGATGGACCATGAACTGAGCTCTGAGTGGTGCTCTGTACTCTGCTCTTCCAGCCAATGGAACCAAGAGTATTCAGTGCCTTGGAGGACTGGACCCTTAAGACTTCCTCTGAAACAGCCCATTCTGTTAGCAGGTGTGTCTCATGATGGGAAATGGTTAAGTGTGCTCCACTCACTGTTGCAGGTGGCTCACTACTGCAGCTGGGTATCTGGGAAATAAGAGGGGCTCTCTGGGAAAAGAGGATCTAGAGTGAGGGCTGAACAGTCGTGAGGGAGGAATGGAATCTGAGGAGCAGTCAAGCCTAGAGAGAGGGCTGGAGCTGAACTTTGTAGTCTAATGTTGATATTACTAAAGCCTAACTCCAGGCATGGGTGAGTGGACTTGACACTGTTTGTAACAAAGGTGCCTGCTCACCCTCTCACACACCCAAAAGAGCTCTTGAGCAGGGAGTAGCTCAAGAGTTGCATGGTAAACAATTATGAGCTTAATGCAAATGGATATATCAAGTTATACAAAACATATATGCCCTTCACACAATGAGAGAAACCTTCTGATACAATTTACTTCTATAGCAATCATCAGTGGCAGCGATAATAATTAATTGTAGTCGTTGTGATGAATAATACATAGAACCATTCCATTAGCAAAACAAAAACACTTCAGTGCATTTTTTTTTGCACTTTAAAAGAATTATTCTTCTAAACCAGCTTAGGTACTAGTTTTGTTGAATATATTATGTATTTTTAAAGTTTGCAGTCTTAAAATTAACTCAGTATTGAGTCCCTGAGACACCAATGGACATTGGACACCAATTTTTTTAAACCTAGACCAGGATGCATTTTTTGCATGTAACCAGTGGAGAGGGGCTGCAGTCACCATTCAGGCTGAAAGGATGGTGCAGTGATTAGGGTGCTAGAATGGATGTTGGGAAACTTCCATTCCATTCTCTGCTCTGTTCCAGACTTCCTGTGTGAGCTTGTTCAAGTCACTTAGTCTCTCTGGGTCAGATTTTTAAAGGTATTTAGGCACCTAAAAATGCAGGCCTGGCCTACCCTGAAAATTTTCTTGGCTATGTCATTCAGGGGTGTGACTTTTTTTTTTCTCCCTTACCCCATACAGACATAACTATGGCAGCAAAAGCCCTAGTGTAAATGCAACTCATACCAGTTCTTTTGCTGGCAAAGCCACTGGAGCAAAATAATTCTTTTGCCGGTATAAGCTGCAACTTCATTAGAGGAGTTTGGTGGTATACCTCTACCAGTAAAGCTACACTGGCAACATATAGATAGGCACCTCGTGGGGTTTTCAGAAGCACCCTCTGTGCCTTAGTTCCCCATCTGTAAAATGGGGATAATACCTCGAAGGTATTCAGGCGCCTAAATGGAAGTTAGGCTCCTAAATATTTTTGAGGCTATGGGCCTCAGATACTACTCAGATGGGGGCCAGGGAAGTACCTAAGATAGGAAGGAATAGCAGCCACAGAGGGCATTTTGCCTCATTAGCCTTCCTTCTCTCCACTTGCACAGAGCTCACATACTCTGGCTCAGTGCCAATGGAGTGAATTTCCCCATGTACTGAGTAGCTTTAAGTTCCAGCAAACTTGTATTCAGCAGCTTATCTGTGTTTTGTTTTTTGTTTTTCCTCCTCAGTTCAGGGTGGTTGATAAATTCCCACTCCATTCTGGGCACAGGAAACCCAGGGACATTCAATAGTAGTGTATAACTAGTGGCATTCATCTTTTCTGACAGTGCAATGTTTTTTTTGCGTGTGCCTTCTCATAAAGCATGCTGGAAGGACAGGGTTCGTTACTAGAACTCTTTAATTTCCATCTGTTTTTTACTAACTTGCAGTTTCAAACTCCCCCTGCAACTCTCACTTGTTCACTCTTCCTTCAGCGGGGTGAGTTCCGGAGGCATTGTGACGCTAAGGAGATGAATGCAGATGACAATGCATTCTGGCTTACTGCTGAGTTAGCATGCGTTGAAGGGAAAATGACACTGTGGAATGCCCATAATAGACACTAAAGTGCAATGTGGGCATGCTCGGACAATCTCCAAAGAATAATTGTCTAACTGTTCCTGTGGTTAAATTGCTGCCCAGGGGTTAAAGCATCTCATGCCTGAGTGCATTGTACATCTGGGCACAGAATAAAATAAAAGGATCCATCCCCCAACTACATAGGATACTGCAGGATCCTGAAAGAGTGAGTGAGGTACAATCAAGCATCACTTTGGTTTAAGCATCTTGGGACAGATTTTTAAAACTATTTAGGCATTTAAAGATACAGATAGGCACTCAGTGAGATTTTCAAAGGCGCCTAGATGCCTAATTCTCCTGAAATCAATCTTTTAGGCATCTAAAGGCACCTAAAAAATCTAGCTTCACATTTCAAGTGTGTGGTATAGTTAGGCACTAGAGGTTAAATCGTGTGAAGAATGCAGCGATTCAAGGAGCTCGGTATACATTCCATTCAAGCATTGAAGGGGTTAATATATTCTGTTTCTCAATGGGTCACAAAGTTCAGATAATTCTGGGATTAAAGAATCCTGCCTATGAATGTACACTACGTGCCGGGGTTAAATCCTCTTGCTCCTTAATGTGCATTATGTTCAGACACTGGAAGTTTAAAAGTCTGGTCCCTTCTTAGTGCGCACCAAGGTGTATCAGTGAAAGACTTTGACACTTCTGAGCCTCATTTGAACCTTCCTCTCTGCATTATAATGGCAGAAGCAAGCAATGACATTCAGATCAGTGTGGATGGATTTGGAGCTGGCAGCTCCCAAAACTATAGGCATGGTAAAGCTAATACTGTACATTCAAAGGGCATATTTAGCAAAACACTAAGAAGAAGGATATGGGCAGAATAGTAGCTGACATTAGGCCTGATGCTAAAAAGCAGCAACACAAAGGCAAATGTAATTCTGAGTTCAAAGCCGGAGAACATGACCACACAGCACTTTATAAAGTACCGATGAGCCCATACTCACAGGGCAGCCCCGATCACCTTATTGTAGAAAAGATAATAGAGAAGTGGAGAAGGTAAAGCAGAGGGCAACCCAGACACCACTGGAGGAGCTCAGTTATTTAAGAAGGTTAGAGAATCTAGGTCAGAGTTCCTTGGAAGATGAGATTAAGACGTTGCACTGAGGGAGGAAAAGATGCTAGATGGCCATTTCGGAGAGGGTCCACTAAAAGAAACTGTCGACGTGAATCTGAGATGAAGAACCAAGCACTAAAGAATTCAGGGTTAGTTTTGCTTTTCAGATTGTAGTTCAGACTATGAAATATACTACCAAAGCAGCCATAGGAGCAACTAGTTTAATCCGTACAATCAGATACCATGGAGATGAGCCCAACATAAATAACCTGATTCCACAGCAATGAGTTGGTATAAATAATCTGATACCACGGTGATTAGTTTAGCATGAATACTGTGATATCATGCCAATTAGCTCAGCATAAATAACCCAAGACAACGGTGATGAGCGTAGCACGAATAATCAGAAACCGCACCGATGAGCACAGCGTAAATAAGACAGAGGCAGGCAGATGAAAAGGGATTGAGATGTGCGTATTAACTGTTGTTATGATTACATACTTACACAGCAGCGTCAGATTACATGGCGCTTCCCAACTCTTCCTCACAGGGCCGGCCCACAACATTTTGGCACCTGAGGCGGGGAGCTCAAATGACGCCCCCATGCCCCCTCACTTGGGCCAAAACTTTGAAACTCCGGGTCCTAGTTGCACACCCCCCCCCTCCACACACACACACACACACACACACACAGTCTGGCACCTGAGGCAGCTGCCTCATGGTAAGGCCAGCCCTGCTTCCCCAAAGAGCCTACATCAGGCCAACACAGATAGTGAAGGGTACAGACCAAGGAAGAGGACAAGGAAGCGAGAGGCAAGAGGTGAAACAACTAAAGAGGACTTGAGTTGCATTATACTGTGACTGAGGCTTATTGTTGGAGACAGAAGCTGAGGTGGATAAAGAGGCAGGAGTAGCCAGCACAGGAGAAGGAATCGGTGGAGGAAAGTGAGGTGAAAGAAGTGGGTGCTGAGGAGGAAAGCAAGGATACTGGCACTCTGGGAGAGGGAGGTCATTCCAGGTATAGGGAGCTGCATGGGAAAAGGTCTTGGAGGTGGAAACTAAGGGTGGCATTTTCAGAAGCACTCAGCATTGCCTGCAGTCTGTTCCTATTGAAGTCAATGGATGTTTTACCGCTGATCTCAGTGGGAGCACTTAGGCCAGGGCTGAGGGCTTTTGATAATCCCACCATCAGGGGGAAATTCACCCCCATGCAGAGGCCAGCACAGGGCCTGAAGCCAGGAGACCTAAAGTGGTGCATGGGCCTCATTCTGTGCCTATCCAGTGCGGTGAATTAGAACCAAAGGCAGCAACAAGGTATGAAGAGCAAGTCGAGTGTAGGCCAATGAGAGTTAGAAACACTGGATCAAGTGTTGGGGTAGGAATGGGGCATGCCTGGCAAATTCTCAACTTGCTAATGGACAGCAAGGCTGGTTTGCAACAAGTCCACGAACCCCATTTCATTTCTTTTGGGGGTTCAGTACTCTAGCAGAGCTTTATATACTGCTCTCTGATCCGGCTGATGTGCCTTACATACTTCTGTGTTTCTGAATTTGGCAGGGTTGGTTTTAGGGAAGTGCAGTTTAAATACTTAATGTATGAACCATGAATTTATATGAGAGTCACAAATACATCTTTTTATGCACTCTTAAATACCAGAAACATAATTACTAGTGTCAATATATAATGTTTATTTCCTTCATAATAGACATTTTAATTTTACTTTGTGCGGGGGGAAAACTGTGCCTAAAAATGACAAATATTAAAGTCTCCAAAATAATGGAACCAGATCACCCTCCTAATCCTGAATTTAAATGCATTAACGATCCCTGCAACATTAAAGGTCTGATAAGCCAAATTAGGTTTCTTGTAAGCATAATTAATCTTCTTTTTCAATGAAGATATTACAAGGGAGTTAATTTGAATCCCAAAGGCATTTCTAAAATTGAATTATATAGATAAAGCAAATATTTGACCTTTTACAGACAATTACTATAAAAAAACCAAAATGCAAATGAGAATCATGTAAATGTCTACATGCCAATGGTGTCAGGGAATGAAATTCTTTATAAATAATAATAATTAAAATTCAGGTATATCCCCTGCCCTCACTTATAATTTGGGAGCGTTAAATTACAATAGTAGGTCCTGTGTTTATTAACAAATAATTGAATGGAATCAGGCACAGCTGATTGTCTCAAATGCACACATTATCTGGTTTCATTCATAGGCCATAAAATTTAAAAGACTGTGAGAGTTGGTTCACTTTCTTTTCTTAAATGATTTTTTACTGTCATTAAATGATGTTAACGTAGGTTGATTTAAATTATCCTCTGACAGGAAGGTGCTTTTTCGTACCCGTGGGTCAGATTTTTTTTTCTTTTAGAAATCTAATTCAGCTCCGTGAAAGCTGTGTTTGCCTCTCTGCCTGTCATAGATTGTTGCTTGTAAAAAATCATTGGGCATGGGAATTGACTGGTTAAGACAAGATTCAGGCTCCTTTGTTTCATCAATGGGAATGGGGTGGCATGAAGAGGAGTGAGGTGGAAGGGTGGGAACCTGTGGGATTTCATTGCAACCTATCAAACCGCTGGTGGAGTAATGTAGAACATGGACAGTGGCAGAAGAAACTGCTTAGGACTGGTACTGTGTCTTCTCTGTTGTTGTCCAGCACCTTGCACAATGGGGCTCTGGTCCTTTTGGAACCATTAGGCCTTATTCTATTCAATAATAATCATGAATACTTGTTCCGTGGATAAATAGAGAATTCAGGCACGGATTTTGACCTCTGACCTACCAGGGTAAATCTGGGGTAGCTCGTCCGCAGTCAATGAAATTAGGACATAATCTTGGTCCCATTGGAGTCAATGGGAGTTTTGCCATTGACTTCAGTAGTACTATGACATGACTCTTATTCTGGATTTACCCTGGAGAAACAGGCCCTTCATCTCCTGACTATCAGTCTGGCACCTTTCACCAGCACTAAAATGTACTATATAATAACGTTTCAAAGGAAGTAGAAACAAAGGCACAAACACAATATATTGTCCTGGTGATATTGTCTGGAGATCAGACCTATGACCTTCCATCCACTCTGAGGGCTATGTCACATTCTCATTTACACCAGTTTTACATTGTTGTATGGCAGGGATTTTAACGGAGTCAAGCCTGATTTACCCCGATTTTAAGATAGACATTCCTGATTACACTGGTGTAAGTGAGACCAGAACAAGCTCTAAGTGGGGAATTCCCATCCATTTCAATGGGAGCTCTGCCTGCTTCATCACTTCTTCCTCCCTGCTCTTATCCTTGGCTGGCAAATCTTGGATCGTCATTCCCTTTACCCTGGTATAGTTCTTCAAATAACCACACAAAAGTCTCCACCTCTGAGGCTTATTCCCAAACCTGCTGCTGCTGTAGTGTCTGCTAGGACCCTGTGGCATACACTAGCCCAGCGCATTGCGATGTCTGAATAGGAAACATTGCACACAGTCCTAGGAGCAGCCAGGAAATGCAGTTTCCATATCCATGAAAATTGGCACAAAGTACCAGTTTGGGAAGGCCCTGTCGTTTAGCTCTAAGCAGGGTTTCAAATGGAAACGCTTATTACCTTAATTAGAAAGGAAAGGCTGGCATGAGGAATGCGAGTCAAACCCTGAGAGGTGCTGAGCCCCCTGCAATTCAGTGGGAGTTGTACGTCCTCAGCACTGCTCCGCATTTAGCTCTGCATTACCAAGCCCAAGTGTGGTTTGCCAGACGGAAGCAATTTGTATGGGGTCCAGAATCTTGCTGCTCTTCCTCATTGCATGATGGATTTAAACTCTTCTGCGTGTCAGCCATCACGCACGCATGATAGCGCCGTCCTTTTGTCCTTGTTCTGGTCTGTGTGAGACAGCGTCTCCCAATCAGGTTACCAAGCAACTTCTGTTTGGTAAGCAAGCTGTTCTGGGGTGGCTGGGAAAGCTTCCCTGCAACGAAAGAACTTGATGGCTCAGGAATGATAAAAGAAGGCAGAGTTTCTCACATCAGTGCTGGCTCTGGTCAGTAGTGGATGCAAGACAATACCAGTATTAGGGCTCTTTGGCCTGTGAGAACTGAGTGAAGGGTTTCAATCCAGATCCTAATGGACAAATAGTCACATCATCAGGCTGACCAACAGACTTTCTGTTAATTTTATTGTCCCACATTATGGGACTAGGGCCAAGAAGTGACTGGACCATGGAGAGTGAACTTCCTTCCCACACGTATCAATGGTCGCTGCAGATGAAGGCTGAGAAATAGTGGCAGAGCACTGGAATGGGATCAAAGCTTACACTGCCGCTATCCATCCTGTGCCTGCTGATTTGCTAAATTAAGGACTTCGGTCTCCGGAGCTGTCAATCCAGAGCCTCTCATGAGCAGAAAATTCAGTTTAAAATGTATTAAGAAAAGGAAAAGCTTCACGGATCATGGCTGTATCCCAACTTGAGACAATACAAATTGTTGTGAGTGCAGAAATATTCCCCAGCAGAGTACAGGGAGATGATGTGGGTCTATTGTGGCTCTACTTTCTGTGGCATTGAAAATCTTCTGGTATAGAACAGAAGTGGGTTTTCTTTCCACAGCCATGAAATGCACTGGGCAGTTGTGCTGCAGGAGAGCTGGGGATAGGGGAAGTGGTAGGGTGAGGACTCCTGGGTTCTCTCTCTGGCTCTGTTACTGATTCACTGTCTGACTATGGGTCACTTAAGTCCAAATTTTTGAAAGTGGCCACCAGTTTTGGCCACCTCGATATTTGGGTATCTAACATAAGACTAGAGCTGATTGGGAATTTTCAGACAAAACGATTTTTTGTTGGAAAATGCCGATTCATCAAAACCTAAATTGTTCGTGGGACAAGTGGTTTTGACAACTATTCTGACTTGAAATTTTTTGGGGGGGGGCGGGGTGGATTTTTTTGAAACTGTTTAAATGTTTTGACATTTATTAAACAAAAAATTCCACTTTTCTGGCTTGAAATGACTTGTTTCAAAATTTAAGCTAATTACAGTAAGAAAAGAGTTTACAAAAATGATTGCAAACAAAAGCAATGTTTTGAAATTATCTAAACAACGTATTTCCATTGACCCAAACCAAACATTGTTTGGATTTTTTGGTTGGTGAAAATTTTTGAAATTTCAACTTGTTGACCCAATTTGGGATGGGAATTTTTTTTTATATCTTGAACAATTATGCAGCACGGGAAAACCATTTCCTCCCACCCCCCAAAAAAATCTCTCTGTAAAATGTCTCAGGTGTGATTTTCTAAAGCATTCAGCATTGGCCTAACAGCTCCCATGGTTTCAGAGTAGCAGCCGTGTTAGTCTGTATTCGCAAAAAGAAAAAGGAGGACTTGTGGCACCTTAGAGACTAACCAATTTATTTGAGCATAAGCTTTCGTGAGCTACAGCTAAGTGACCTGTAGCTCACGAAAGCTTATGCTCAAATAAATTGGTTAGTCTCTAAGGTGCCACTAGCTCCCATGGGTGTCAATAGGAATTTTACCATTGATTTCCATGGGGGAAGTTTAGGCCAAAATCCCACCCGTAGGTGAAAACAAAATACAGGAAGAAAACTGTCCAAAAAATCATCTTATGTGTGTACAACACTGAGCACAATGGGGCCTTGATCCTTGATAGGGAACTCTAGGCACTACTGCAATCCTAATATTGGATAAAATTCTCAAAAACGCCATGTTACCTAGTCATGTAAATTCCATTTTCAAAAATTACTCTAGGCATTTAGGAGCCTAAATCTCATTGAAAGTTCCTGGGGATTGGGCTCCGAAATCACTTAGGTACTTATGCAAATGTATACAATAGCTACAAAATCCTCTGATTATAGTTACCTTTAACTTGCTTTTGTTAAATTCACTTCAAAGTAATAGTTTAATGCTGATGGAAGGTGCTGAATCAGCAGCCCAACCCCCAGGTTTTTAATCCGTTCAAGGTCACTGGAAATCTACAAAGTAGGCATCACTCCTTCAGAGAGAGGCTTTTCTTAGATGACATTAGCTGCTCTATTCTATCTTCTGCCCATAGCCTTTAGATATAATTGCTTTATTCAGTGTCACAAATGCTCATTTGACTTGGATAGTTTCTTGCTCTCTCTCAAGAAAAGAGAATGTTAATTTAGGCACACAAAATGGCCCATTCGTTGTCGAATTCAAAGCAAATACCCTGACTCTGACTCTAAATACTGCTGCTTCTATTGGAGTGTTTGCAGTAAGGGACATTTAAATGGCCTGAAACAAAGCCATTTTCTTTGTCATTATTACACTGGAGTTTTCTATCTCTGATGAGATTAGAATTGAATCTGGTTGGAAGAAATTGAATTTGTACATTTCCCTAATCATGCAATCTTCAAACGCTGAACTTTCTAGTACCAATTAGTCTGTCCTGATCTGAGCGAACCTTCTGAGATGTCCCGACTGATGGGAATAAGGAATGAAAACTTGCAGTTGAAAGTGATCGCTGATTGATAAACTGCAGCCTGAATAAACAGTCTCATATCATCGTTTTGGCTGACTGCATTTGGGACATCTCCAAAGCCATGGTCCCTGAATTTGGTTGCTGTTACTAGCCAAGTCAGAGCCGCTCAGCTTCTTGGTTACTGGCATCCTAATGTTGCTGTGCTGTGCTGTGATCGGCCTAACTTTGATTGAAAAGAGTAATAACAAATTCCTCTGCTGTGACCTTCTGCCACTCTTGTCCTTCACCTGCATGCTGCTTGCCCTGAGACATTTCAGGTACTTAGTGGGTGTACATTAGGGAGTCTGGGCCAGACTCTGATCTCATTTACACTGGTTTGAATCCGGAATAACTCCACTGAAACAAATGGGGAAATTCCCTGCATTTACCCCAGTGTAACTGTACTGATTCACAGGAGATCTGGGTTCGACTCTGGGTTGTGCCACAGACTCCTTGTCTAATCTTGGGGCAAGTCAGGTAGGCCCAGATCCTCTGGGGTATTTAAGCTCCTAACTACCATTAATTTCAAGTATCTAAATACTTTTGAGGATCTAAACTAAGCTCTTTGGGGCAGGGACCATCTTTTATTACATGTGTGTACAGCACCCAGCGCAGTGGGGCCCAACTGGGGCCTCTAGGAGCAACTGAAAAAACAACTAAATAACAACACTAAAAAGCAACACAGCCGTGCGCACTGTGAAAAGGTCTGACGCTCTCTCCAGTAGAGGGCAGTCACCTTGTACACACATACTCATGCCAGTATTGTAGTAGGATACAAATCGATCTTGAAAGGCCAATGTTGTTTTGCAGTCCCTAATCGCCTTCTGTTCTGAATGCAGGATTGCTGGCCTCATACAGCACGTGTGAAGAGAGGAAAGGAAAAAGTGCGAGATGGTTACAGATTAGAAAGTTATCGCTGGGGAGTTAATGGCAAGTACATGAGGCAAAGGAGATGGTTTCTGACAGCCGACTAGAGTCAAATGACTGCAGAAGTGACATTAAATTAAGCCGGTTTTGATACGGACTCACTTACCTCTATTCCAGATGTAAGCGGAGAATCACCACATCGGGGTTGGGGTTTTTTAAAGCGAAGAGTGGAGATATTAAGACAGTTTTAGTGTCTTCCTGATGGCTCTGATGGAGCGTGCCTCTATTGAGAAGGATCTATCAAGGGGAAGGGAAGGTTTCAGCGGCAAGCTGAGGCACTGTTGGATCGGGGCCTGAAAGATGAAGTGTGCGCTCATTGTTAGTGGAAGAATAAAAATAAAATAGGAGAGCTTCAGCTTTGAAACATGTGGGTTCATTTCTCAAACAATCAAAAAGTGCCTCAGGTCATCTTCGCACAGCTTTTATCTTTTTAAGTGTTCTTCTCCAGAGGCATCCCCTACTGTAGCTCAGATTTCTGTTGCTCTGTAAACCTCCCTCTGTACATGGAGATTGTCTTACCTGTGTATTACACCCTTCAGCCTCTATGCACACCCCTGTGACATACTGTGGGAAAGATACATAAGGATCACTTCCCCCACTGCTGAGCTGCAGCTGTTTCTAGGGTGGAACGCAGCAGTTGTTGAACCATCTACGGCACAAGGATACAACAAGCTGAAGGCCAGAAGTGAATAATAAAATCACATCCTCATAAAACCTGCTTGGAGGCAGAATATCATTATGAGTTGGCATTCGACCAGGACATTAGGGAGAAGGTAATGAATGTTCACCAGACGTGTCATGGAACCTTTAGTGACTGCAGTTGGCAAGGATGTGTTACGTTTATGTCTTGGTCACGGGGTGACTGAGCCGCTTTAAGGGAGAGGGTGTCTGTCCTTCTGTGAATGACTAGGAGGTGGGGTTGCACAGGGGATCAGGAGATATATTGGGATGCTTGACAGCCAGGAAGGAGGAGAGACAGATCATAAGCAGGAAGACCTCAGGGCAGGAGCTGGAGAGACTTCAGCACTAGAGCAAGGCCCAGAGAGTGGCCCTGTGTCTACTGTCCTGCATCATGGGCAGGGAACTGCAAGAGAAGGAAGCCAACGGCCTGAAGATAAGTAGAAGGGATGTTTCCTTCCAATCTCTAAGTTCTGGGGTGAAGGAAGGCCCAGAGAAGCAGCCCGTTGGCCACTGTCCTGTACAAGGGCAGGGAGTTGGAAAGGAATACAGGAAGGTTGTGGGACTTCTATTAAACTCAGGATGGATGGAGGTTGTTTGCACCATTACTTTGTTTGACCCTTTGAACGATATTAGGGCATGATGGGGATAAGTCCAGGAACCCTCCCTTTGAAGGGAAATTGGGGACTGAAGAAGAGTCGAGTGACAAAAGGAGATAGAGCTGGAGGTGTTCTTGAGTTATGATATGGGATTTTAGTTTATGCCTTTGAGACATGTATAATAAATTACTCTGTGACAAGGGTTTTTCTCAGCCCAAGAGTGTGTTGGAGGAGAGTTTGAAGGCACCCTGAGAGAGTGGGAAACTGATGCTTGGTGACTGCAAAGCACCTTCCTGCCGCAAGGGGGCACTCAAAGGGGACCTGACTTGCTTCAGTCTCATTGAGGTAAAGTAGCCCCTGCAGCAGCAGACCATTTGGCTAGGGTTACTGGCTCACTTCATTTCAGAGGGCAGAATGCTCCACCACGCTGAAGGCTTCAGTGCCTGAATTTCACAGAAAAAAGACCAGATTCTCCCATATACCATGGTTGCTTTTTACTGCTCCAGTGATGCAAAGCAGATGGGGCATACTGATGAAACTGGTCTAAAGTTCTTAATGCGCTGGGTGGATTTCACTCAGCTACCTGTAAGATGGTTCGTCGCTCTTCTTGGCTGCATTGGCCCTTATCAAAGGGAGAATGTGAATGCCATCCTGAAAGAAGGTGCTGTTAGAACTTCTCCAATGTTGTGTTTTGACTGGGTTTCAGTCGTGGATGAAATGATCCCTGTGTATATTTCCTGTATTAGTTAGCTAAGTGTCCAGAGGTCTGTTGCGAAGCAAGGCACCATATAATGCAGCCTACAATCATGATTATTATAAGCAAGAATGTTTTGCATTGCATGTTAGACTATAGATATTCAAGCCTGCCTGTAAAGGCCTATACTTTAAGAATTTAGGTGTATTCTGATCACTTAGCTAGTTACAGGGATATAAAAACAAAGAATTAAAATCACAAGTCTGCCTGAGTATGGGCCTTCTCTTACTAGGGCCATGTCTACACTACAAAAGTACTCCGATTTTACAGAAGTCGATTTTTGGGAACAGATTGTACAAAGTCGAGTGCATGCGTCCACACTAAGCACATTAATTTGGTGATGTGCGTCCACAGTACAGTGGCAAGCGTCGACATTCTGAGCTGTGCACTGTGGGTAGCTATCCCACAGCTCCCGCAGTCCCCGCTGCCCAGTGAAATTCTGGGCTAAGCTCCCAATGCCTGATGGGGCCAAAAATTTGTCGCTGGTGGTTATGGGTAAATGTCGTCAGTCAACCCTCCCTCCCTCCATGACAGCAGCAGCAGACAATCATTTTGTGCCCTTTTCACTGGATTGCCCGAGCAGACACCATAACATGGCAAGCATGGAGCCCGTTCAGCTCACCGCAGTAGTTATGACCATTGTAAACACGTTGCACAGTTTATGCAGAACCAGCACCTGAAAAACCAGGCGAGGAGGTGACAGCAGCCCGGTGATGAGGACATGAACACAGATTTCTCTAAAACCGCGGTCCCCGGCAGTTTGGAGATCATGATGTTACTGGGGCAGGCTCAGCCGTGGAATGCCGATTCTGGGCCCGGGAAACAAGCACAGAGTGGTGGGACCACATAGTGTTGCAGGTTTGGGATGATTCCCAGTGGCTCCAAAACTTTCGCATGCATAAGGACACTTTCATGGAACTTTGTGACTTGCTTTCCCCTGCCCTGAAGCGCAAGAATACCAAGATGAGAGCAGCCCTGTGAACCCACAGTTCACAAGCGAGTGGCAATAGCCCTGTGGAAGCTTGCAACGCCAGATAGCTACCAGTCAGTCGGGAATCAATTTTGAGTGGGCAAATCTACTGTGGGGGTTGCTGTGATGCAAGTAGCCAATGCAATCACTGAGCTGCTGCTATCGAAGGTAGTGACTTTGGGAAATGTGCAGGTCCTACTAGATGGCTTTGCTCCAATGGGATTCCCTAACTGTGGTGGGGCGATAGACGGAACGCATATCCCTATCTTGGGACCGGACCACCAGGGCAGCCAGTACATAAACCGCAAGGGGTACTTTTCAATGGTGCTGCAAGCACTGGTGGATCACAAGGGACGTTTCACCAACATCATCATGGGGTGGCCGGGAAAGGTTCATGACGCTCGCATCTTCAGGAACTCTTGTCTGTTTAAAAGGCTGCAGGAAGGGATTTACTTCCCAGACCAGAAAATAACTGTTGGGGATGTTGAAATGCCTATAGTTATCCTTGGGGACCCAGCCTACCCCTTAATGCCCTGGCTCATGAAGCCGTACACAGGCACCCTGGACAGTAGTAAGGAGCTGTTCAACTGTAGGCTGAGCAAGTGCAGAATGGTGGTAGAATGTGCATTTGGACGTTTAAAGGGTCGCTGGCGCAGTTTACTGACTCGCTCAGACCACAGCGAAACCAATATTCCCATTGTTATTGCTGCTTGCTGTGTGCTCCACAATCTCTGTGAGAGTAAGGGGGAGACATTTATGGTGGGGTGGGAGGTTGAGGCAAATCGTGTGGCCGCTGAATACGCGCAGCCAGACACCAGGGCAGTTAGAAGAGCACAGGAGGAAGCGCTGCACATCAGAGAAGCTTTGAAAACCAGTTTCATGACTGGCTAGGGTACTGTGTGACACTTCTGTTTGTTTTTCCTTGATGAAAACCCGCCCCCTTCATTGCCTCTAAATTCCCTGTAAGCCACCCGCCCTCCCCCCTTCAATCACAGCTTGCTTGCAAAGGAAATAAAGTCACTATCATGTAAAAAACATGTATTCTTTATTAATTGATTATAAAAATAGGGAGATAACTCACAAGGTAGCCCGGGTGGGGTGTGGGAGGAGGGAAGGAAAAGGCCACTTCAAAACTTGTTGAATGACAGCCTTCTGTTGCTTGGGCTGTCCACTGGGGTGGAGTGGTTGGGTGCCCAGAGCCTTCCCCCCGCCGCATTCTTGGGAGTCTGGGTGAGGAGTCTATGGAACTTGGGGAGGAGAGAGGGTGGTTAAACAGGGGCTGCAGCGGCAGTCTGTGATCCTGCTGCCATTCATGAACCTCCACCGGACGCCAGAGCGTGGCCGTTTGATCCCACAGTAGCCCCAGCATTGCATCATGCCTCCTCTGATCTTCCTGCCACCACCTCTCCTCACATTCATCGGCCACTTTCCTGTACTCTGCTATTGTGTCCCTCCGCACATTCTGCTGAGCTCTGTCAGTGCTGGACGACTGTGTAAGCTCAGAGAACATTTCATCATGCGTGCATTTTTTTTCGCCTTTGGGATAGCCTTTGGGACAGAGGAGGGAGGCTTGAAACATTTGCAGCTGCTGGAGGAAAAAAAGGGAGTGAAGTATTTAAAAAGATACATTTTACAGAACAATGGTTATACTCTTTCATGGTGAACAACACTATTCACATTACATAGCACATGTGATTTTGGTACAAGGTCGCATTTTGCATCTTATATTGAGTGCCTGCGGCTTTGGTGTTAGAGATCACCCACACAGTGCCAGGCAACAAAATTCGGCTTCCAGGCAGCCATGGTAAGCCATAGTCTTTTGGTTTCTGCAACCTTCATAACAGCAGCATCCTCCTCTCCCATACCAAGCAAAGCACGTTGAGTTGGCCATTTAGTGCTGCGGTTTTCCTGTTAACGTGCAGCAGCAGAAACCAAACTAACCCCCCACCTATCCAATTTTCTGGGATGATTGCTTTACCCCTCACCCCACTGCCTGGCTGGTATCAGGGAAGATCCCTGCTAGCCAAACGCAAACAGCTCAGCGCCAACGCCCCCCCCCCCCCCCCACCGCGTGGCTAACTGAGGAGAGGATTTCTTTTCAGCCACAGGCAAACAGCCCAGTAGGAAAGGCCACCTCTGAATATCCCCTTAATTAAATTCCTCTATTTCAACCAGGTCACCATGAACAATATCACTCTCCTGAGGATAACACAGAGAGATAAAGAACAGATGTTGCTTGAATGCCAGCAAACACCGGGACCATACGCTGCCAAGCTTTGTCATGCAATGATACCAGATTACTTGCTACTAGCATGGCGTGGTAAAGTGTCCTGCCATGGAGGACGGAATAAGGCTGCTCTCCCCAGAAACCTTCCGCAAAGGCTTTTAGAGTACCTCCAGGAGAGCTTCATGGAGATGTCCCTGGAGGATTTCCGCTCCATCCCCAGACATGTTAACAGACTTTTCCAGTAGCTGTACTGGCCACGAATGCATCCCAAGTCCTCAGGACTACTTAATCATTAAAAACACTTGCACTTATAACATGTATTATATTTAAAAAGGTACATTCACCAGAGGTCCCTTCTCCGGCTTGGTTGGGTTGGGAGGGTATTTCAGTCAGGGTGATAAAAAGATCCTGGCTGTCAGGGAGAACGGTGTGCTGTGTGCTCTCCTCAAGCTCATCCTCCTCCTCCTCATCTTCCCCATCCGCAAAATCCTCAGGCATGGCAGAGAGTGTCCCATCCTCGGAGTCCATGGACAGGGGTTGGGTAGTGGTGGCGGCCCACCCTAGAATTGCATGCAGCTCAGAGTAGAAGCAGCATGTCTGGGGCTCTGTCCTGGAGCGTCCGTTTGATTCTTTGGTTTTCTGGTACACTTGTCTGAGCTCCTTAAGTTTCACGCGGCACTGTGTTGCGTCCCTGCTGTAGCCTCTGTCCCTCATGGCCTCGGAGATTTTTTGAAATGTTTTGGCATTTCATCTTTTGGAACGTAGTTCTGATAGCACGGATTCCTCTCCCCATACAGCGATCAGATCCAGTACCTCCCGTTTGGTCCATGCTGGAGCTCTTTTTTGATTCTGGGACTGCCTGGTAACCTGTGCTGATGAGTTTGCCTGGCCAAACAGGAAATGAGATTCAAAAGTTCCCGGGGCTTTTCCTGTACACATGGCCAGTGCATCCGAGTTCAGAGTGCTGTCCAGAGAGGTCACAATGGTGCACTGTGGGATAGCTCCCGGAGGCCAATACCTTTGAATTACGTCCACACTAACCCTAATTCGAAACGGTGATGTCGATTTCAGAGCTAATCCCCTCATTGGGGAGGAGTACAGAAATTGGTTTTAAGAGCCCTTTATGTCGAAAAAAATGGCTTCGTTGTGTGGATGAGTGCAGGGTTAATTCGATTTAACGCTGCTAAATCTGACATAAACTCGTAGTGTAGACCAGGCCTAGGATAGTCTGAGACCTTGTTCTTAGGCTAAGGCCTTTCGCTATGCAGCGGGGGCAGCCATAAGCTGGGAAAGGGTACGGTCACATTCTCACATTCCAATCCAGTCACACTGAAATAAGGTGGTATTGGGCTGTTAGGAAGACCATCCTGTCCTGATAGTGCCTATCACCACCAGATAAAGAAACGGATCTTAAGATGGTTAAAGAAAACTTAGTTTGATAGCATCCTGTCTGGCAAGAAATCACTTATCAATGGTTGTGATTGTGAAACCCTCATTTCTGTACTGATTTATCTTTATGGCCCCCACTTTTCTATTGTTAATCTGTCTGATTCTCTAAGTGTTTCTGTCTGCTGTATAATTAATTTTGCTACGTGTAAGTTCATTAAGGTAGTGGGATATTATTGGTTAGAGAATTATGTAACAATATGTGAGGATTGGTTAGTTAAATTTCAGTAAAATGATTGGTTAAGGAATAGCTGAGAATATTACTAGATAAACTGGGGTCAAACAAGAAGTGGAAGGGAAATTGGAATTATGTTTGCCGGGGGGGGATGGGAACAGGGACACAGGCAAGGCTTTCAGCATCAGAGCTGGGAAGGGGAACACGGGGTAAATGCTCTGAGGCATCAGAGTTGGGAAGGGAACACTGGGGAACAGACTCTTATCGGTGTATAGAGATAAGCCTGACTGGTGTGAAGGGCTTCGGAATAGCTTGCTTGGAAACTAACTCCAATAAACGTTGCATTGTTTGCACTTCGGACTTCTGGTCTTTTGCTGCTTGCTGTCTGTGTGACAAGAACCAGGGAAATGGGAGGGTGAAGGGAAAGCCCTCCAACATTGCACATTGCTTTTTATGGTCAGCAGCAAGACGGATAATGAATACCCAGCAGAGGGAGGTGGTTGTGTGTGGATATTTTGTTGCTAGCTGTTGGCAATAGTTGTGTTGCCTTCAATTTTGCCTAGACCTCCCCTGGCTGGGGAATAACAGATACCATGTAGATTTACTCAGTCACATAAATAGGGTGAACAGACAGCAAATGTGAAAAATCGGGATGGGGGTGGGGGGTAATAGGAGCCTATATAAGAAAAAGACCCAAAAATCAGGACTGTCCCTATAAAATCGGGACATCTGGTCACCCTACACACACATGATAAAAAAGATTCCTTTGCAGCCCTCTGACCTGTTTTGGAAACCGGACGCTCCAATCCATCAGCATCGACATCAGAAATTCCGTACTTCACCGGCATGTTCAGGGTCTCCCTGAACAACAACAATTCATCTGTGTTCATGTTGCTAAACTATCATATTTTATGGAAGAAGTTAATTAAATGGTGATTTGCACTTTCTCTGAACATTAAACATTTAATGCAGATGTTCCAGTCATTGCCTGAGCACTAAGCTGGGGGAATGGCTGCAAAACTTCATATTTCCTTAAGACATTTAATGATGTCAGATACAGCTATTTGCATATATATATATAAAGGGGTATATTTTATATCAACATTTATTACAAACTGAGCTTCCTTTTTACCACAGCCTCAAGAATAAAAGCTGGGATCTACTGCCTGCAGCCCAAAGGCTGTATCTGCGGATGATTTGCCCCAGCCACTATTAAATTAATGGGGTCGTTAATGAACGAGTTTCCAGGAAGGCATTGGAAAGGAGCAGTTATCTACTGCAAGTTGCCTTTCCTATAAGTTAGAAGAAATTAACTGATAATAAATTAGTAATTTATTCTAAAAAATTATTCCCCGTAAAGCAGGAGTAGGGCTGAGATATACACTGCCTTCGGTACAAGGGCCATGCTGTAAATTCTTTTAGAAAGTAAATAATCAGTGGGGGGCGAAGGGAGAAGAGGTTAATATTAAAGATTGTTGGCAGGGATATGACCGAGGTGAAAGGTGAGCCGCACTTCTGAATGCCTTGTAGTGTATGTTCCTCATTCCTGAAGTATTAATCGTCGCAGGAGTTAGTCAAATAGAACATGAGGTAGTGGTGCGTGGCTTGAATCATTCGTGCTCGAGGCAGGCCTGATCATAGCACTATTCTGTGGTAGAAATAGTTACAGTAGCCCTTCCTGAGGGCAGGGTCGCACTAAGGGAAGTATTACTGACTGCTAGGCAGGTATGTGATGGACAGCCAGACCCTGTCTGGGGCTCATTTCTACAGTCTCGCCTCGATTTCAATTGGAGATTTGTGTGCAAAGGGACTGCAGGACTGAGCCCCTCGACTTTTACTCAAGTCTAGTTCTTTGGCGCCACTTGGCTAGACTTCCAGACAGATTTATGCATGAAAGCCGGTTGAAATTTTCCTAATTCTGTCTCCCCAAAAGGGGGGGAGCAAACTTTTTGCAAAAAATGTTCCCACTTTTCAATCAGCTCTAGTATGAATCTCAGCCGTTCACTTGCTACCAACCATGCAATTGCATCTCCTCCTCCTGATGTGCGCGGATTGAGGTGTCACCGTTTAAAATCAGCCAGTCTCCAAGAATTCGGTGCATTTTGTATGCCCCAGACCAGAGTGAGCAAGAAAAAGTGAAGCATTGTTTGGGAGTGTTTCCTCAGTCTAGTCAAAGAGACCTGGAGAGTTTCATAAAGGAGGAAATTCTAGAGAGAAAGCTTTGTCTAGCTCCTGTACACGAACTATGGAAAAGCAGATTCAAACCCAGATTCCGGAATATTCTAAAAGCATCACTGAATGGGTTGAGAGTAATACCAGTTGCATAACACTTTGCCTCCATAGATCACAAAGGTGGGCAAGCCTCATTACACTCCTCTGACAGATGGGAGGAATAGAGAGACAGGAGGTGAAAGAACTTGTCCAAGGTCACACTGTGAGTCAGCAGCAGAGTCAGAAATAGAAAACCGGTCTCTGTCTCCATGCCCAATGTCCTATCTGCAGTTTCACAAAGAGTACCACTTATACAGAGTTTTTGATCCATTTACGCATAGCAAGCATAGAGTGTGCAGGCCAACAGAGTTCAGAAAGGGTGGATTCTTCCAGGACCAGTAAGATCATCTTATCCTAATGGCAGCTCATATGTACTAGGTCCTTGTCTCAGACTCTTCCCGTTCAACTCTGAATTTCACTGAGACGATTCCAAAGCCTCCACCACACAGGCTGGCTGAAGAGGAGCAGAAAAGTAACACGGGAAATACAGAGCAAAGAATCAGGAGTCTGATCCAGCCAGGAAAGAAATTTGCTTGGAAACTTCAAGTGTGTGGAGCTGCTGGGTAAAGATCATAAGTGACTTGCAGGTTCTAGAATCTCTGTGAGCCCAGTAGAGGACCTCCCGTTGAGCGGAATGAATAATGCCGGCAGCTTTCTATGTCTTACAAACTTGGCTTTCTTCCCTTGAAGCCCTAATAAGCAGTATTCTCCTGGGTGAAATTCACCCCTGTGGAGAGAATCAGCACAAGGCCTCAACACCATTAAAGTCTGCGCCACTTAAGCACTCAAATTAGGGTTGAGTTATGGTTAATATGTGAATGGAGCTTGAGAAACTGGGACTCAAAAGCTGGAACTAAAGGCCTTGTGCACATCTCTTATTAATTATCATCATTAGGGTGGCACCTATGAGCCCCAGACATGGCCTAGGACCCCATTGTGCCAGGCACTCTACAAACACACAACAAAAAGGTAGTCCCTGTCCCCAGGAGCCTAGTCAAAGCCCCTCTGCACAAGAATAGCCTTCACCCTGTGAGAAACTCTTCAGCTGTGCTGCGGCTCAGATGTGACATAATAAGCGATGGGTGATAGGTAGAGCTGGTCAAAAGGGTATGTTTTCTGTGAACATTTTCCGCAAAAAAATCCAAACTTTTTGCAAAGTTTTGGGAATTTTCCAATTTTTTTATGAAAAGGGTGAAAACTGAACACTTGTTTTATTCTTTTCGATTTAAGGTTTTTTCCTTAAATTAATGAAAATTTCCCCCCCAAATTTTTGTTTTTTGAGAAAAGAGAGCCTATTTTTGTTTTGAAAAAGTTTCCAATGAATAATTTCATGGATGCTGCTAAAATCCTTGCCTTTTTTTCAAACCTGTCTACCTTTGACTTGAAATACTAGAGGCAAATATGTGCAATTGCTTCCCCTCACCCCCACCCCGCACTCCAGGATTTTCAGATCTTCACTTATTTCAGCTATTACACTATAAATTCATTGTCAAAAGAAATTTAAAGCAGTTATTGTTGCCTATATGCATGGACAATACCAGCTATGCTTTAGTGTGCAGTAATTTTAGATCTGCCGGCCCTTTACCAACTAAGCTTATTTCTAGTGAATTATTTTAGCCTATGAACAATTATTCACCCATATGCCACAGCACTGAGTTAACAAATGAATACAGGTTTCAATTCAATTTGTTTTAGCAGACTACTGTTCTAAGCAGGCTAGTGTAGCGTGAATTATTGCCTAGATTTATACTTAGCATCCAACAACATTTTGACCTAGGAATTTAAGTATCCACTAATTCCAAAAAAAAGATGGAATCACCACCTCCGTGTGTAATCATTCCCAACAGAAGCATCATATCTGACCACAATTTGAATCCCATGTTGTTACCCTCTCAGGCACCTTCCATGTTTTTCTTCCACCTATGGTTGTTTCAGTGCAGGCACTTGTTCATTCCATCATTGTCTAGTCCTGGGAAGGGCTTCTTGACAGAACTGAGTGAGACGTTCTTCACGCAACAAACCCAAAAGCAATGAACCTCACCTGGTTTCACATTCGTAGGCAATGGCTCAGCATCTCTCTGGAGCGGGCCTCCAATACAAGCCAACCAGATCTGGGTAAGAAACTTTTTCAGAAAAGGTTTTGACCTGCCTTTTATTTTTTTCTACCCCCCCCCGGCCACCCGGCTCTGCCAAACTGCTGGCCCAACTGGAGCAAAATGTTTTGCTTTGCTGGAGTAGATGAACTATTTAGAGGACAGGTTTTATGATCCATGTGACTGATTCTGGTTTGAGATGAGATTGTTTAAAGGGTGGGTATTATGAGTCAGAGGGTAAGCAACTTGGGTTCCTAATCCATTGGAGACGGGCAGCATTTTCAAGGAGTTATCAGACTTGGAGGGGGACCAGGACAGCCTAGCTTTCCTCATCACTGAGGATAAGATTATGTCACGGAAGTCACAGATTCTGTGACTTCAGAGCCTCCATAATATTTTCAGCTTCAGCCCCAGGAGCCCTCGCCCTCCACGGCACAGGTGCTGGACCCCACCCCCTCCTGCAGTGGGCCTCGGGCTCTCTTTTCTTCTCCTCCTCCTCCTCCCTCCCACTGCTGCCCGCTCCTCCCCCATCCCCCCAGTAGGGAGGAAATCTAGGTTTCAACTCCCCCAAAGTTGGGAGTAAGGTGTTAGAATCCCAGTGATCTATCATAGTGATTGAGAGGTGGCAGCTCTGAAAGTCTGATCTGGATCTGGGTTCAAATTCCAAACCTAGCAGATTAAAGCAGGAGTGAATGTTGAAACAAACCCCCCTGCAATTAATTGCGCGATTGGTCACACTGTTCAACAATAATAGAATACCATTTATTTAAATATTTTTGGATGTTTTCCACATTTGAAAATATATTGATTTCAATTCTAACACAGACTACAAAGTGTACAGTGCTCACTTTATATTTATTTTTATTACAAATATTTGCACTTTAAAAAAAAAGAAAGAAATATTATTTTTCAATTCACCTCATACAGATACGGTAGTGCAATCTCTTTATCATGAAAGTTGAACTTACAAATGTAGAATTATGTACAAAAAAACTGCACTCAAAAACAAAACAGTGTAAAACTTTAGAGCCTACAAGTCCACTCAGTCCTACTTCTTGTTCAGCCAATCGCTCAGACAAACAAGTTTGGTTACATTAGCAGGAGATAATGCTGCCCTCTTCTTGTTCACAATATCACCTGAAAGTGATAACAGGCATTCGCATGGCACTGTTGTAGCCGGTGTTGCAAGGTATTTACATGCCAGATATGCTAAAGATTCATATGTCCCTTCATGCTTCAACCACCATTCCAGAGGACAGGCTGATGACGGGTTTGGCTCAATAACAATACAAAGCAGTTTGAACCAATGTATGTTCTTTTTCATCAGCTGAGTCAGATGCCACCAGCAGATGGTTGACTTTCTTTTTTGGTGGTTCGAGTTCTGTAGTTTCTGCATTGGAGTCTTGCTCTTTTAAGACTTCTGAAAGCATGCTCCACACCTCTTCCCTCTCCAATTTTGGAAGGCACTTCAGATTCTTAAACCTTGGGTCAAGTTCTGTAGCTATCTTTAGAAACCTCACATTGGTACCTTCTTTGTGTTTTGTCAAATCTGCAGCGAAAGTGTTCTTAAAATGAACAACGTGTTCTGGGTCATCATCCAAGATTGCTATAATGTGAAATATATGCAGAATGTGGGTAAAACAGAACAGGAGACATACAATTCTCCCCCCAAGGAGTTCAGTCAGAAATTTAATTAACACATTATTTTTTTAACAAGCATCATCAGCATGGAAGCATGTCCTCTGGAATGGTGGCCAAAGCATGAAGGGGCATACGAATGTTTAGCATATCTGGCACGCAGATACCTTGCAATGCTGGCTATAACAGTGCCATGCAAATACCTGTTCTCACTTTCTGGTGACATTGTAAATAAGAAGTGGGCAGCATTATCTCCCGTAAATGAAAACAAACTTTTTTGTCTTAGCAATTGGCTACACGAGAAGTAGGACTGAGTGGAGTTGGAGGCTCTAAAGCAGGGGTTCTCAACCTGGGGGTCGTGAGATTATTATGTGGGCGGGTTGTGAGCTGTCAGCCTCCACCGCAAACCCCACTTCATCTCCAGCATTTATAATAGTGTTAAATATTTTTAAAAGTGTTTTTAATTTATAAGTGGGGGAGGTCGCACTCAGAGGCTTGCTGTGAAATGGGTCACCAGTACAAAAGCTTGAGAACCATGCTCTAAAGTTTTGCGTTGTTTTGTTTTTGAGTGCAGTTATGTAACAAAAAAAAATCTACATTTGTAAATTGCACTTTTACAGTAAAGAGATTGCACTACAGTACTTGTATGAGGTGAATTGAAAAATACTGTTTCTTTTATCACTTTTACAGTGCAAATATTTGTAATGAAAAATAATAATATAAAGTGAGCAGTGTACACTTTGTATTCTGTGCTGTAATTGAAATCAATGTATTTGAAAATGTAGAAAAACATCTGAAAATATTTAATAAATTTCAATTGGTATTCTATTGTTTAACAGTGCGATTAAAACTGCAATTAATTGTGATTAATTTTGTTGAGTTAATCGCATGAGTTAACTGCGATTCATCGACAGCCCTAGTAAATATGGAAAGAGTCAGCCTGGACCATGGTGGGTTTAGTTGTACTTTGCTGCCTATAGGAGCAGCCTGCTTTGTTTTTCTCTGGTTTGGGGGTTCTTGTGTGTTATCGTTCTTTATTTCTCAGAATCCAATAGCGTTATATTGCAACCTTCCAGCAGGAGTATTTTACATTTTTATCCAACCTCTCTCTGTGTGTGCCATGAACACAACAACTTGTAGAGGAGCTAAGCACCTGCAATTCCCATTGTCTTCAAATCTAAGCTCTTCTGAAAAACACCTAAATTAGAGGCCCATTTATAAACATTTTGCCTATAGCCTTTCTGAATTAGTTTCTAGGTCTGTAAATTGGAGCAGTAACACTTCCCTTCCATATAGCTGTGGTATGAGGATTATTACAGTAGGCCCCTATTCAGGAAAGCACTTAAGCACATGCTTAACTTTATGTGCTTATATCCTATTAACTTCACTAGGACTTAGGCATTTAACCTTGACTGCTTTCCTGAAAGAAGTTGCTTTCCTGAATCAGGGTCATAACGATTATCGTTTGATTGTTTCGATTGATTTATTATCAAAGAAGGGGGAGATGAGTTTATATTGTTTCCATCTTTCATCAAAATTTAGTTTTCCTGGATTTTCCAGCAGGTGATACGTTTGTTAAGCACTGACTGTGCTCAACAGTTTATAAGACACGAAAGGAAGAGAGCCGGTGCCCCAGGAGCTTAATTAGTTAATATTTGGAAACATGCTTTGAGGACTTAGGGCATGATCAGTCCCTAAGCCTGGAAAACAAAAAGTGCATTAGTGCAGCAATTAGGTAATTAGGCATGAACTGTGTGGGATAGTCCCCTGAAATGTGCCTCGTAAAGCTCTACGTGCTAGTAGCACAGACTGCTCCTGAGGAGCATCTCAGCACCATCCGGCACCATGCTGAATGCAAGGAAGTGCACACAGGGTAAGGAATCCTACTGCTACCCAGCTACACCCCAGTGTGAAAGTGCTGATGTTCTATACGATACCTGAGACTGAGGCATGATGTTCGTGGAAAGGCTGCATGGGAGCGAGAGGGGAAGAAACAGCAAGGCTCCGAGACAGGATTGATCAGGGCAGTAATTTATTGAGAACTAGCAAGCAAGCCGCCTACCACAGCCCTTTTGCTGGGGTGCTGCGCTGGGCACATGGCCCATATCTGAAAGCTGGCACTGTCTCCTTTGGATTACGCTTCTCTGTGTCTGTGCTGGAAATGCATTGGGGAGAAAAGCCCTTAGATCCTCCCTTAGGCTCAGTGGCCTGGCCCAGTTTCTGTGGCACATGCCCCATCTGCATGCAGCTGCCTCGTTCCCCAGACTGATATGGGCTGCAATCAGGAAGAAGGATAACAGTACCCATTTACAAAGGGATCTTTTGGGGGAAAGTCACACCTTGCTGGCATATGCTGTGCACTAGATGGGAGGAGCAGTCTCTTGAAGTGCCCTATAAGAGCTAGACATGGGCAGCCAGGTGACACGAATTACACTAGTGACTGTGTAACATGCTGGCTAAAGGCCATGTCCCTTTCCAGTGGCTGCATCACGCAGATGATAGCCTGCTATTGTTGCGAGTTACTGGAGGTGTTTTATTTCAACTAAAGTGGTCAAGGTACATGCATCTGCTGCTGAAGGTGACAGGTTCAATCCCTGCTGGTGATATTTACAATTGAGGTCAATGGAATTGCACCAGTGATGATGAATTTGGCCCTGGACATTTAGGAAAAGAGTGGGTCAGGCTGTCAAGTATTATTTTAATCTGTGAGACTCCTTGAGCAAGCCAGAGAACAGTGTAAAGCGCCACTCAATTCTTCTTAAAGTGGGCTTGACAACTGATTAAACATTTACCAGATGCAGCTCCAGTCTCACCATGGGAAACAGCAGCTCGCACAACACCCTGGCATTGCAAGATTTACCGGGAGCAGATGAAGTCAGGTCCTACAATAGTTCATTATAATTAACAAAGCTGGAATTGCGCTGGGCTGTGAGCTGTATATCAATGCTAAATGTCTCATTACCAGCGTAAAATATTTATGTCCCATAGTCTTTATCACTAATGTAGCCCAGCAATGAATGTGTTCTGCACCCGAAGATGAATTCTGAGGAGAAAATTATCTGCTTCGGTTAAAGGGCTGACTGCGCTGCTGGATGGAACTCCCTGATGCATATCGCCTTGGTGCCAGGCCTGTCCTCTGAAGAGAGGGCAACAAATGCAGTCACAGTTGTACGCTATTGATCCTTTGTCAGTAGCCATAGGAATCCTGGTCTACATGAGATTCCCCCTCCCCTCTGCTGGGCCATATTCATCCCGGCATTGGTGCAGTTGACAACAGTTTGTGCCATTCTCCTGTTAATGAGCTGCAAGGGGCCTCTATGTCCATTATGGACTATGGACACTTAAGGCTGCCATAACTTGCAAACCTGCTTCAACGAGTCTGGTGAATATTTTTATAGGGTAGTCAGCACTCCCCTCCGTGACTATGTATTCCAGGCCAAGGTTTAGGGAGAGTCTTTGTGGTGGCACTAGGCAGCAGAAGGCCGTGTTATTCCATCTGAGGACTAGATGGAACCACAGGGTCCATCTGTGTCCAGCAGCCTCCATAAAGAATCCGCTTTATTTTCCACACAGTCTCCTCTCTAGTAGCAAGGCCATGACTCTGTGAGAACAACATTTTTCTTGCATGCCAGCACCTCTGCTTCTGGTCCCAAACGAGAACCAGGCTTTGCAGAGGCAGCATGAAATGAACAAGAAATAAAAGGTGACGAACCCACCCTTTTTATGTTAAGGTTTGATAAAGATTCAAGTTCTGGGCAAAGGTTTGAACTGGAGCTGAAGTACAATGGCTGTTTATAGCCGTCTGTTAGAGAGGAGAGAAGGGTTTTGACATTAAGGCATCAGAGTTGGCCTCTGAAGAACTGTTCTGTCCCAGACTCCTTGTGGGACCCAGGCTGTCTTTTAATTTCTCTGGCCCAGAGCCTCAAAAACATGTAGGCTCCCTAACTTCCGGGGCCTCTGTGCCTCAGTTCCCCATCTGCAAAATGAGGATGATGAACCATCCTGTCTCCCACCCTTTGTCTGTCTTGTCTATTTAGAGTCTAAGCTGTAGTGGGGAGGGATAGCTCAGTGGTTTGAAATTTGGCCTGCTAAACCCAGTGTTGTGAGTTCAATCCTTGAGGGGGCCATTTAGGGATCTGGAGCAAAAATTGGGGTTTGGTCCTGCTTTGAGCAGGGGGATGGACTAGATGACCTCCTGAGGTCCCTGATATTTTATGATTCTTTTGGACCATTCCACGATGGCTAAATATGGAAATAGTAATTGGACCAGAGAAAGCAAGCATAAGAGAGACACTGTAATCTAGTGGGTCAGGCATGCCCCCTGAGAGCCAGGAGACCCTGGGTCTAGTCCCCCTATTCCAGCCCCTCTTTTGTTATTTACCCACAGTGAAATAGCTTCAGCAAGCTGGTTTAGGGAATATCCCATAGTTCTCTTGAGCGGGGAGAGATCCCGTTCAGATCCTTTCTCCCCCTCTTACAGGGCCAGGGGAATGGAACCTGCGTCTCCCCCATCCCAGGTGAGGGCTCTAGCCACTAGGCAAAAAGTGATACGGTGGGTGGCAGCTCCTCCTCCTCCAGCCCTGCTGTGTGGAGTGAGGGAGCCACCTAACTCCTTCCTGAAAGAAACGCCTTCGGTGCCTAATCGGCCTGACTCCAGGCAGCGGGTTCCCATTCGTGGATGGCTAAGCAGCCGTAGGCACATCCCTGCAGCCCAGGTTAGGCACCTGCTACCCTTTGTTGGCATCTCCCCTTGGCTAGCTTAGGCGACACCTCGCCTAGCAGGCTGGCTTTTGTGGACCTCATGATAAGGTGCCTATCTCTCCCCATTTGTCAGCTAGGTAGGCTGGGCACCTAACCTGGGCTTTGCTGATCACAGTGCTGTTCCTCTCATTTTCCTAGGCCCCTAAAAGTGAAGTGCCATTTGCAACATCTGAGACCCTCTGTGGATCCCACCCTAGCACAATAGAGCTCTGATGTCACCTGGGTTCTTTAGGCACCACCACAACCATAACCCCCCCATAATAATTTTCCTCTCTACTGCATGTTGACCTATATCAAAATGTAAGGTATGGCAATGGGCCAGATCAAGCAATGAAAACTGAGATATTCTTGATGCCTACCAAGAAACCCCCAAGTGAGCACCCGCTGGAGGAGAAGATGGTGGAAGGGAATATGCCCCGGAGGGGACACGCAGGTAGCCCAGTAGCAGCAGCAAACAGCGGTGAGACTGGTGAATCATGAATGAAGGCAGCACCTACTCTTACATATGATGGAATAAAACACCAGATGCATCCCCAACCAACAGTGAACTACTGCAGAGGGGCAGGGGAATGGTTTGCCTGGCCCAGACTAGCTTTCCCAAGTGACTTGCTAAACTCTAAGCCTCAGCTGAATTTTAGTTTCAGACAGCCCATGTAGCTGTTGCCAATGTCCTATTTTAAATGGGGTGACTTTTAAAATTCCAATGAGCAGGTGACAAAATTTCGAGGGGGAAGAAGCAGGAGCTTGGAGGAATGTGGCGTGTATTTATGGCATTTACTTCGAAGATTAGCACCTCCTCATAAATACATATTTACCAAAACCTCTCTGAATTATACTCCTAATTACTATTTCATTTGCAGTGGTGCTGTATTTATTACAATAAGCTTCTTGTGTATTTATTACATTAAATATTGGGAGTGAGCTTGAGGAAGCTGAATAAATGTGCTAAGTAATAACGCTAATAAGTATAGGAGGCTGCAAAAAACATTGTCATATGATGGAAGTCAAGTCATTCCGTTCAGATCTTAGAATGATCTTCGCTTTCGTGAATGACAGGAAAAAGTTGCCCAGGCCCTATACGCTCAGTCCCACCCCCATCTCCCCTTGATCCCTATATTCTTCCCTTTATCTTCTTCCACACTCAGCTTCATCCCTTCAATCGTGCTGCCCCTATGCCTGGAATGACAACCCTATCTTCATCTGCCTAGCGGTCTTTCTTTGGGCAATGTAGGCAGCTGTATAATTGTTCTGATGAGGACGTTGGTTTCTCGGTGTCGCATCTTTACATTTTAGAGGAGTCTGCCTGGCTGCCTGCCTCCCTGTCTGTAGGAGGCATCACTGATGTAGCTGATGTTACAGAGGATACCCACACCCCAGGCTCGCTTTATTTTTGTTGGGCTGGTTCCTATCATCTAAAAGTCGGGTGAAAAGTGTGTCTGCTGGGTATGTGTTAGGGAAAGCATAAATGTGGCCTAGTAGCTAGAAGAGGGCAATGGGACTGAGGAAAGCTTGGTTTTATTTCCAGCTGTGCTACTGGCTGATTTTAGGCAAGCCACTTTGCTGCTCTGTGCCTCAGTCTCCCCATCTGTAAAATAAAGCTAATGACATTGCCCTCGTCTGTAAAACTCTTTGAGATCTACTGATTATAAGAGCCATGATTCAAACACTTCCTTAAAACCCAATCTCTCCTCCTTTCTTCATTTCCTCAATAATTTCCAAACTCCCCCTGCTTCTGAACTGTTGTCCTGTGGTTTTTGTTGTCCATTTGTAAGTCCCATCTTATTTAGACTATAACCTTTCAGGGTCAGAGAACGTGTCTTATTGTTTGTGACATGCCAGGTAAACTTAGGGTGCTATATAAATGCTTTATAATAATAATTCTCTAACCCATTGACTCATATTCTTACATATTTTAAAGTACTTTCATCATAATGAATGCCAAATCCTGCATGCTAAAGGCCTTATACTCCGTTTGATGCACTGATGTCATTGGGACTTGCGTGCGTACACACACATATCCACGCCAATATTTATAATGCTAAATATTGTGGAAGCAGCCCTGCTACATGGACAGTAAAGGGTGGGAGTAATCTGTGAGTTCACTGGAGCCAGTTATAGCCCTAAGGAGTAAATTAGCACAGGCTGGGCTCTGCTTACATCTCAGTGAAGGGAAGTTATTGCACCTGTGTCTAAAGTAATCCATGACCCCAGCGTTGTTTGAGAATCTCTGTTGGCCTTTGTTGTCACATGTGTTTCTCAGGGCGATGATCACTTTATTTAAACTCATCTGAACTCATTTTTTGCCCGTGCAAAGGGCTTTTGCAACATTATCTGAATGGGAAGCAAGGTTGGGTGCAAGCAGCATTCCCCCTGGACTTAAGCATGTCTATCTGATATCACTACTGCTTTGGAGCTGAGCTTCTGTCTTGCTTTTGGATCCTTCACATTCTCTGTGTGAGTCCTCTGTGTTGTAAAGGGACAAACACCCCTGGCATGGAAGACTCTGGCAAGTAACAGGCCAGTCGTGGTTAGAAGTCTTTAATGCAAATACTTCTTCAAGCGCTGAGGGATTTTTACTGGCTGACTTCCTGAAAGAGAAGAAAATCTGAAAATGGGTAAGACTATAAACCAAATCCATCAAACCTGATTATTACCAATTTGTGCCTTGCACCTGTGACTTGGGGAGAGCTCATGCCTGTGGTTTACTGGCAGTTGTTGTTGTTTACATGTCTTATTAGCTTGTAAGCATATGCTTAATGAGTCTTCTGCTTGATTTTTAGTTGTGGTTTTATCTTTGTTTTCATAAGATTGTGTTGCCACAACCGTGTCAGCCTTGTTTGTTCCTCCTTAAATTCTCTCGACCTTATCAAAGGTCCCTTTTGCGAATGGCTCTGAACTTTCATCCTGGTTCTAGCACTGATTCTGCCAGCTAATTCCAGAAGAAAACATGGAGTGGAGAAAACGAGCTCCTCCGTATATTCCAGCAATACTCAAAGTGAGAAGGGTATGGATATTAAAGCCAGAACTCTCCAAAGTAGCGACTGGGTTGGAGTGCTTTAATTTTGGGGATCCTAACTTGTTACACTGCAGGGCCTTGTTTCTAGAGGTGCTGAGTATGGTATGATGAATGGGACTGGAGAAAGGGTTAGATTTCAGAAGGGCCCTAGTTCAGTATGGCGCCAGGGGCTCAGGAATGTAAACTGAAGCCAGGATTATTGCACATAAATTCAAGGGTCTCAGTATGTAACATGGGCCACGCAGCATGCTTAATCAACATCGTCCTTCTAACTCTGCTAATGAAACGCCGAGCACCCACAAATCCAATTGAGGTTAATGAGAGCTCCAAAAGCTGAGCACCTCTGAAAATTGGGCCCAAGGTGTTGTCTCAAGTTGTGCTTGCGATAAGCAAGTCACTCCAAATCAGAAGCCACTTTCAAAACCGGGGCTGCGTGTACGTATCAGCCCCAAAACTTAAAACAACTTTGCTCTCAGAGGATCAAAGAACTCAAACCCCATTCTGGACCATCTCCTAAACCCAGGAGGATCAGAATTTCCATAGTTGTGCTGCTGCTTAGCAGCAAAATTGGTGTTTCTTCTCACATTTTAAACTGGAATCCAAATGAGTACTTCGGTGCTTGCATGTGTCTCTCATGGGGCTGTAGGAATGTTCCCTTTGCTTAGCTGGTAGAATAGACAGATTCCATAGCTCTTAGGGGAATTAATATCCATGTTATTAATTTTAACATATTGCTCTCGGTTCTCCCATCTTTTTGAGCTAACAAGCAATCATCTTAAAAATGATGAGTTCAGGTGAAAATGCTACACCCTTCTCAGGGACCTGGGGATTGGTTTTTACCAATTAAAGTGGAAATGTGCGCGAATTACATAGCGGAAAATCAACACGCAAATTGGTGGCCTGTTGGATTAAAAATATGGCTGTGGGAGGGCCTCATTGGAATGTGAGTACCACCTGTCTGAAAAACATAGTCTGAGGTCAGGTGCCATCTGGGGGTGTTATGGGCCTGGGAGAAGAGCCTTGATAAATGGATTCCCATCACACGGGGGAGGGGGGGGTTCTTCTGGAAACTAGTCTCTGAACTAGTCTGAGTGCCCCCTAAAAGTCGCCGCGAGCGCTGGTGTTTCTGCCAAAGGGGTATGACGGTGTGAAGGGTCTGTCTACACTGCCATCGGATGTGTGGCCACAGCTGGTGTAGACACACCTGCGCAGGCTGTGACCTAGCTAGCTCCAATAACAGCCGTGAAAGCGGCAGCATAGGTTGTACAAGGGTCCCGCCCTGGGTACGTACCTGGAAGGCGAGCCCCCACTGCTTCCATGGCTGCACTTCTGTTGTTGTTCAAGCGAGCTAGATCAAAACTAGCTCTGGTGCGTCTACACACACTGCAGTCTCACCTCTGATTGTAGTGTAGACATACCCTCAGACAAAGAAACTTAAGGCTCTTGTAATGAGCAACGTGGAGTGGAGTCCTATGCCTGCATGGAGCCTCACTAACTTCAGGGGGCTCTGTCTGGGGGCATGAATCCCCCTAAATCTCTCCCCGCCCCCAGAAGCTCACAGCAGGATCAGGGCCACAGAGAAGAATAAGTGTCTAGAATTGGGCAACCACGTCAAGGGAGGAATCATGAAGCTTATGAACAGGATGATAGGACAGGGTTGCCTGCGGTAGCCAAAGTCCATTCCAGTCCTATGTTTCTATGCAGCTGTATTGATAGATTCCAAGGCCTGTGATTATCCAGTGTGACCTGTGTAACACAGGCCATAGAAGTTCCCCGAAAAAATTCCTAGAGCATCTCTTTCAGGAAAACATCCAGTCTTGGATTTTAGCAATTGCCAGTGATGGAGGATCCACCTCAAACCTTGGTAAATTGTTCCACTGGTTAATTACCCTCACCATTATAAACTTTTCCCCTTACTTCCAGGCTCACTGTGAATCAGAACCCCCAGATCTGATTTGATGGCATTTGTGATGCTTTAAGTTCACTCTCTGGGAACATTCATGGAGTAATTTTTCTGTTGTTTGTGTAACCCTTCTGCCAGGCCGAGTTGATAACAGCAAGGGCCGGGTGCAGTACACAGGGGTTCCCTCTCATCAAAGCAATTGCAAAACTGGCTCAAGCCCCCACCCAGTGACCTGGGAAAATCTTACACACACCTCTGGGTACCTCAAAGAGGCAATACTTACCCTCTCGCAAGCACAGAGTCTCGGTGTAGCAGAGAATCTTTAATAACATGAGGTAAACGACATCAGCATTAAATTGGGAAAACACCACAACTAGAGTTCATCAACCAAACCATGAGCAAAGACCCACCCCAGCAAATTGGGCCATGTCCTTTCCCTCAGGTTCTTGAGTCCAACAACCCAAACATCTCTTGAGTCCAGCAACTCAAAAATCACCCAAAGTCCAACAACCCAAAAGTCCAGCCCCAGAGTTCAAAAGTTCATCTGCAGAGTGTTACTCCCCAGTCTGGGTGAAAATGCGGGGTGGGGGGAAGAGGTAAGGGGGCACCTTACATGATCTGAAGCTGACTGCCCTGCAGCTCCATAGGGCTTCACTCCGAGCCGCTCTGCTCCGCTCCGCAAGCAGCTCCCGCCATCCCACGAACTGTTCCACTCCACTCTGCTCGCCATCCCGCCAACTGCTCCACTCCACTCTGCAATAGATCTTCAGGCTCCCCACTACTTAACACAGTGCTCAGTGATTTCAGCTCTTTAGTGATTTCAGCTTGTAGTAGTGGGAGCCTCAGTGCTGGTGCACCATGAGGCCAAAGTGAATTCAGCTCAGCACCTGTAGCTAGACTCCTAATTGACCCAAAATTAGCTCTGATGTTCCACAGTGGAGAGAGACCAAAGTGCAATTAATGTTTCAGACCCTCACAAATGGGCCTACACCACCAAATACTAATACCTGTCTCCAGCCTCTCTCAATTCACAGAGTTTTGGAACCCATGTCCCTTGCCTAGCGAGTGCCACTTAGTTGATGGCGAGTCCCTCCATCATAACAAAAGGCCAAGTACAGTTCCACTGTCCTTGATTCCCATAATCAGGATTATAACAATTTATTCTTCCTGCCCCAATAACAGAGACACTGGGGATCCCACAGCAGCCAAAGTGACCATTTGGGCAGCTATGGGCTCATTCTAGGCGGGGTGGGTGTGCCTATGCAAATGAGATCAGTCCCTGAAGTTCTTTTCCACAACCTGCCACACCTCACCACCAGATGTCAGGGTGGAGCTCATCCTGACTCCGCTTACATTTGCAAGAACGTTTGAGGAAAGGAAAGGGCTTGTCAATGTTGTGTTGGCGCTTCAGTGCTACAGTGATCGTTCTTTTTATATTGCCAAAAATATACAGATCTATTCATTTAAAAGTTCATGCGAGAAGTGTTCAGGCAGCCATTTTTGAAATCTTTTTCCAACGTCTTAATTTGTACATTGCTTCAGTCATCTAATCACCAGGCGGAAACAGCAGCGGGGGTCTCAAGAAAACCATCACACACCCTGCATAACAAATAAACATAGTGAAGAGTTCACAAACGCCACCCCAAAACTGAAATCTCTTCTCCAGCCTCAGAGCAATTTTGAATGATAAACAAATCTTTAAAAACCAAAGTCTGTTTGTGAACAACTCCAATAGGAAAACAGGTTAAATTTGGCGGGGTAAACGATTTATTTGCTACAAATGGTTGCCTGGTTCCAATCCTAATACTATGCACCACTCATTCTAACAGCATATGTTATGCAAAGTACAGGTTCTCAGAGCCTTAAAAGATTTGGTTTAGGTTACCCGAGATTTCCTGCTAATGGCAGATTCTCCAGAGAAGGCCCTTCAACTCTAAAATGTCCTCCTTTGGTTGGTCGCCCCAGAGTCTGGATTTATTAACTTTGTGCACATGTCACAAAGTCCATCTCTGCTTGGCCACTTGGGGAATGGACAGGCTTGGGTGGGTTATTTATTGGCCTGACCAACAGTAACCAGGAACAGATGCTTCAGAAGAAATTTTAAATCCCTTGTAATGGAGAACTTGCAGTAACCTGCCTCTCGAGGAAATATTTTCCTAACCCAAGGCAGTTAATAATTGGGTTTTATGCCCAGACTTGAAAGATGTCAGGGCTCAGCAGCTCTGGGGCTCATTCCTGATCTCTGTCTTATGTTCCCAAAAGCTCATGCTTCAGAGTTTCAGCCAGCCACCTGCAGCAGTCAGGAAAGGATTTCACCCCCACCACCAATGTATTCTGGATTTGGGGGTTGTTGGGGTATTTTTTTTTCTCCTTCTTCTGAAGCATCAGGGATGGCAAAAACTGGAGATGGAACGTTGGACAGGGCTCTGAGATGGCACCAAGTATCTCTCTTTTGCGTGCTTGGCTGTCTGATCCTTGCTCACATGCTCAGGGTCTAACTGATCGTGATGGGTGAGGTCGGGAAGGAATTTTTCCCCAAGTCAGATTGGCATTGCTGTGGGGGCATTTTCACCTTCCTCTGCAGCATGTGAGTGCGGGTCACTTGCCAGGATTATCTGGATATATCTCACTTAATCATTTCCATGCTATTGCAAGGGCCTTGGGCACTGGTACATCTCAGTCCATCTTATTGTCTTCCTGGGGCCTATATCGAGTCTCCTGTGGACTGTAGTAATTTCAATTGTTGGGTTTAGTGCATCTGTGATGTTGGTGGCCTGTGATGTCCAGGAGGTCAGGCTTGATTATCTGGTGGTTCCTTCTGGCCTTAAACTCTGTGATTCTGACTTTAAAAAATATCACCATGATATGAGAATGTTTTCCAGAGTTTGAGTGTGACATTAGAACAAGGGTTGATATCCAAAATAAAAGCTTATCCTAGCCTATGTAACTAGGTATTCTGTTCTTGTTTATAATATAATAGCCTTCTAATCTCTTTGCTTTAGGACTATCATGTGGCAAAGAGTTCCACAGGTAGATTCTGTGTTGTATTAGAAACGTGGTTTAAAATTTTTACCTTTCAGTGTCCTGGTGTTGGCAGTGGCTGTCAGCTTCTTGGCCTTGCTTTTATTGTCATTGAGTACCTTCCTCTTTATAAGCAGATGTATTCAGCCCTTCCTCCCCCAACTCCCTCCCCACCACCCATATACATACACCTGCTTAAATAAAGATACAGTAAGCCACTCCACCATTACATTGAGGGAACAGATGCATTTGAAATGCAGAAAACAGAGACAACCGACAGTCTTGCTAATTTTTACACTAATTTACACCAGAAGGAATAAGAAATCTCCTAAATCAGATGCTAATTTTGTTTACTTAACTTCCTAGTCAGCAAAATGACCTTTTATCCTCAAGTAAGAACAAATTAGCTCAGAAGTTCTTTGTGGGAAACTGGAGAACTTGCCTTAACCTGATACTGAATAATAGCCAATTAAATCTACACCTAAACAACTCTGCCTTTGCTGGAAGGATATTTCAGATAAAGGAATGGAATCATCTGCCTTTTGTTTGCCACTTTATAAAATCTTTTCACGTAATGCAAACGACCCTAACCCTAGTGAAGCTGATACAGGATTTGTGATGCTCACAGTTATTGGTAAGAGGATAAGAGGCTTATTCCTGTTTTTTAAGGGAGAGAGTAAAGGATTCCTTGTTCCCCGTGCTGGAAGGAGAATAGATTTCCATGTTTATCAACTACTGGGAAAGGTGGGGGGACGTTTGATGCTGTAAAGGGGGAAAATGAATGAAAATGGCTTTTTGGTAGGTGAGATAATGAGTGTGCTGTGACTGTCTCTTCTCCGCTCACCAAATGCAATGTGCTTTTTGGTAAGACGATAAGAAGCTTATTCTGAAGAGAAGATGCTTTCTGGTATCCGTACAGAGATTCAGAGGCCTTCTGATGATTAGGAAGCAGATGAGAGGCTACCAAGGGGGTTGCTAATGGATTAAGAGTGTGTCTGGCAAACGGTTTGTGAGCTTGCTTGGCTCCAGTAAAAGGATAAGACCTCCTAGTGGAGATGTCTGCACTGAGGCCTCCTGCTTCTTATTCAATACTTGGAGATAGGGGAGTGGGGATAAAAGACTCCTTGAGAGGTTTGGGGAGGGGATGTATGGGGACGGGATTTATGATCCTTCCTGGAAAAAGCTCACAAAAGCTGACTCCTGGTGTTGACAGGCCCCTGTCCCCTGTATAAAGGAGATACTTTTCAAACCAAAACCCACTGCAGACGTGCCATTGCTCCAATTCACTTTTGATGACTTCCATCACACTAAGGTGACCAGATAGCAACTGTGAAAAAACGGGACGGGGGTGGGGGGTAATAGGCACCTATATAAGAAAAAGTGCCAATGAACAGGACTGTCCCTTTAAAAATGGGACATCTGGTCACCCTACATCACACGATGAGAGGACGGTGTAAGCCAAAGATGCTCCCAAGGGCCTGGGTGTACAGGACGGCAGATTTCAAGCTGGTGATGGGGTAGATGGGCCATAAGCTGTATGATCCCCTCATATTGCTGTCCGTTTCTGGAGGGGAGGGGAGTCAGAGAGCGGCACCAAGCCCCAGGGAGAGGAGAATCTGGTCACTATTGCATCGGAGTTCCCCAGCGAAAGTTATTTGTTTTATGGTCGTGCTTAGGGCCCCGCATCGTGGCTCAGGACCCCGTAGTGCTAAGTGCTGCATGCACACACCACAAAAAGACTGCAGCTGAATGCACCTCCCCTGCTGCAACAGCTCCTGCCTCCCCTCTTCTCCCAGCCCTGGCTGTCCTGCTGCGTGTGTTGGGGCTATTGTCTGATACGGGTGTGAGGGCTGAGCATGCCTGACTTAGGGTTGGGAGGGAGTGGTTCTGACTCTGGGGACTGGAGAGGAGAGATTGAAAGAGAGCATAGGAGGAAGGGAGAAAGCACAATGCAGGGACAAGGAAGGGGATAGAAAGAGACACTTTAGAGAGAGAAAGGGAAAAGAAGGAAGAAATAAAACAAGACGCAATACGCCAGATTCCTAAGGATTGAGGTCCGGGGAAGCTGCAGGAGTGTCAGAATAAACCCTGGGCGATGAGGTTTGTGTGTGCATGTACTCACACACATGCCACGGTCTCTATGAATTGGAGTGCGGGGGGAGATGGGGATTTTCCTACTCCTGGTGTCATTCACCCCCTACTCAGCATTGGTCTCTTGGGATAATTCATGAAACTCCCATTGTTTACTTTTCGGCACAATTTTGTGTTCCAAGGGCAGGTGGATTCAGAACAATCTTCTCCATGGGATTGGGAAGGGGAGGTAATAACTTCTCCGTACGCATTATATGGGCCGGCTTTAATTATCCCTCTGAATGCTAAACATATTGACTGTTTGACTAGGGTGACCAGATAGCAAGTGTGAAAAACCGGGACAGGGGGTGGAGGGTAATAGGTGCCAATAAAAGAGAGAGCCCCAAATATCGGGACTGTCCCCATAAAATCGGGACATCTGGTCACCCTATGTATGACAAATATTTGCCAGGGCTATTTCCACCTGCTGGTGGAGGCCTGATCCTAACCCTGTCCTGCCCAGCTGCAGCCTGTTTCCCTAAATTGGAAGTCAAAATTCGTGAGGGTCCCCACTTAATATGGTTTCAGCGTAGCAGCCGTGTTAGTCTGTATCTGCAAGAAGAAAAGGAGGACTTGTGGCAGCTTAGAAACGAACAAATTTATTTGAGCATAAGCTTGCGTGAGCTACAGCTCACTTCATCGGATGCATTCAGTGGAAAATACAGTGCGGAGATTTATATACACAGAGAACATGAAACAATGGGTGTTACCATACACACTGTAACGAGAGTGATCAGGTAAGGTGAGCTATTACCAGCAGGAGGCTGGGGGGGACCCTTTTGTAGTGATGATCAACTGCTGGAAATGGCCCACCTTGATTATCACTACAAAAGGTTCCCCGTCCCCCTCCCGCGCTCTCCTGCTGGTAATAGCTCACCTTACCTGATCAGTAACACCTTACAGTGTGTATAGTAACACCCATCGTTTCATGTTCTCTGTGTATATTAATGCCCCCACTGTACTTTCCACTTTATGCATCCGATGAAGTGAGCTGTAGCTCACGAAAGCTTATGCTCAAATAAATTTGTTAGTCTCTAAGGTGCCACAAGTCCTCCTTTTCTTTTCACTTAATATGGGAGAAGCAGGAGTGGGGAGAGTAGAAAGCCAAAGCCATATGAGGTAATCAACGATAAACCTGTTCCTTCCTCTCTCCAGAGGTAACATTTCATTTCCCTCAGTCTAGTCCCTCTGTTGTTTTGATGTAAATTTAATATCCCTGGGTTCTAATAACAGAAAACCAAACAATTTTCTGCCATTTGTCACACGGTAAATGAAAGAGACAACACTGTAGAGTGGAGAACATTTGATTCAGTGAGCTGTAAAAGAAGCTGTCTGTAACACAATGTTCAAGTGCTTGTCTGGAAGAAAATTGATTGAAGCAGGTGGCTGGAGGAGGAGAAAACTGGTATGGCCTCTCCCTGCCCGTGCTTGGTACAATGAGTATCGGCACACTTATAAGGTATGGGAGGGATTCAGGGGAAGATTTGAGGTTAACTTGTATCTAAATGGGAAATCCATAACATAAGAAGCCTTGTTTAAAATAGGATACTTCTGTTAGTTGGAAGCTAACAGTTGTCATTAAATATAATGGGTTTCCTCTGCAACTGGCATAGTAAAGGCGTGACTTCTCAACCAGTATGTATGATAGCTGTCCTTGTCGCATTGATGGTGCGTGATGTCCAACACTTTTCTGAAGCTGGTTATGTTACCAGAGCCATCTCATTTCTTTTGCAGAGTTTGCAGCATGATCCCAGTTGAGAGCACAATTTTCCTTCTTTGTTCCTATTGGAAGGATCTAAGAAACACAGCAGAAATAAATCACTTGGGCAGATGGGAGCCATCCCACACACCAAACCCCAAGAAGATGTTGCCTTTTCAGAAATGCAGATCCCGACACCATTCTTGGGATGGACCAGATGTGAGGTCGGCAGGATCTCCTTGAGCTTGGCCCTCGCTCATTCTTCTTCTGCCTGTAGGCACAGCTGGAACAAAAACCATTCAGACCCCTTCGCCATTGTTGTCAATGCATCAACATCTGTTTAGAACAGCAAGTCCCACAGTGCTCTTCTTTGTGTTCTGCACATTGCAATGAAATAGGTATTGCTGGCATTTGCTAAAAGCAATGGCTAGCATTTGCAAAGGAACCTATGGGCCTGGGGCATCCTAATCCCATTTTAGTTCCTTTGAAAATCTCAGTCAAGGGCGTGAAGCTCACAATGGGAGGATCTGAGTGGAGGACTCCATACACCAGAGTAGTGAAAAGGAGTCTGGCCTCTTGTTTATAGTAGCAGATGGGGACCCAAGCGAGTATTTGAGTACCTGGCCACCTGTCAGATCTGCACCCACTGTCCCTTAAAACTCTTGACTGAAGTGACTTGCATATATGTAATTGTAGGGAGAGCTAGTGATGGCACCTATAGTTAAGGTTTCCTGACATTTCCCATTGTAAGCTTCTGTTTTCAGTTATTTAAAAATTTGGCAAATTTTAGCATTTCTGGCTCAAATTTTACCTCCTGGGTGTCTGCATCAGGCTCAACATTTCTGGAAAATTGCAGCAAAAATGAGTCTGCTGTTTCCAAGAATGAGATTAAGGAAAAATAGCTTATTCTGCACCACCACCTTCCCCCAATTTTTTTTCCACTTTGTTGAGAGTCTACCTCCTCTGCAAATTGAACCACAAGCTTTGAATTTGGCGGCTTGTCACCCTCATACCAGGTATGTGCCTTTTGCTGGTCTCCTAAAAAAAACCACCCAGATTTGGCCAAGTTGCAAGCATTTGAAGAAGATGAATTAGCACATGCTCAGTGGAGACTTGTTAGAGTTTGGCAGCTAAGTTCTCAGGCGATTGTCACTTAAACCAGACTTCTCGTGGGTGGCTACTGATTGTGAGTTCTCATTTCCTAGAGTCTCAGTTTGAGACTCTGGGATCTGATTTGCAGAAGGCCTGAATAGAAATGGTCAGAAAATTCCCATTCACTGGAATGAAATATTTGGCTGAATCTATTGCAGATTTGATGAAACTTTCACTGAAACACAAGCAGGTTTCCATTGGTTTGCTGGTGTCCCAGAGTTGACACCTCCACTGCAGGGAGCCTGCCAGGCTCCACAGCCCTGATTAGAGCTAAGGATCTCAGGGGTGGCTAGGCTCCTCACTATGGTGGGGTCTGTGCCAACCCCAAAGCTGTTGTTCCCCAGGTGTCTAGGCTCCTAGCTCTGCCAGAGTCCATGCCATGAAGCAGGAAGCCTAAAACCCTGAGAGCCCTGGTTCCAGCCAGGGTCTGGGGCAGTCCTGCTGTGCCAAGGCTTCCAGCCACCCTGTTTGAAGCTAGGACCATGAAAGCCCTGGCAGTCCTGCTCTAGCCAGGGCTGGACTCCCAGTTCTGCAGCAAAGAGTCTGGAAGCCCTGAGACCTACAGGGTTTGTGGCTCCATGTGGACTTCCAGGGACCCTGAGGCTTCCAGACTTTCAGGTCAGCTGTTTCCAAAGGTTGCCCAAAAGTCTGGAGGTCCTTGCCCCTGCAACAGTCATGTGGGTGGGGGCTGCCTCCGGAGCTACAGACCCTGGGTGTCCTGCCAGCAGCTGGGTGAGACTTTCCTTTTTGTCAGTTTTGCTGCTGCTATTTGGTGAATAGTAAGAATGTCAGTTTCACGCTGCATCAGAAACACCATTTCAGAAATCCTGAAACATGGAATTTTCAATTTTTCAAGAAATTTCAGCAAATTGGGTTTTGGTCCAGTGTGAAATAAACCCAGATTTCGAAAACCTGAAATTTTTCTCGGAACCAGAAAATGGGCATTTCAGCCAGCTCCAGGCCTGAGCACCGGTAAGTGCAGCGAACATCAATTCCCCCCAAAAAACCTCAGCCTTAGGCAAACTCCCAGCATGAGGAGGGCTCAGATGGTTTGGCAAAGTTCTAAGCAATGGAAAACATGGATTTAAAAGGGAGGTGCCATGCAACCTTAGCTTTAGGGGTTGCGACCTGTGTTGCATATTTTATGTGTATGTATACGAAGTCCCCATAAATTCTCCTTAGTTTATTATCCTAAAGGTAGAATCCTAACCTGCTCTCTGAACTGCCCTTCTCTTCCAACGTTTCCTCTTCCACAGAAACAGCTTCTGGGGCCATGGGAAGACTATCTTCCAATCCCCATTAGACACTCCTTCTGCACCCTCTACATCCTGCGTCCTACACATTCCTGTTGTCTCTAAGCCAGGGATGGCTGCAGGCTTCTGTGCATGCAGCACACAGGCCTGTCTCCAGTGAAAACCTAATGGCCTAACTTGCATAAATTAATCCATTTATATTGTGGTCGTGCGCGAAGGCCAGGACCCCACTGTGCTAGCCACTGTGCAAACATAGAGTCCCTGGCCCAAGAAGTTTACCAGTTGAAAGGTTGGATCCAAAGTTTGAATTCATATTCAGGATTCCCCCCACAAAGTTACAGATCCAGGATTTTGGCTCAATCCATCCCAGGGAGAAGGGCTAGCAGGAGAGGTTACATCCGGATCCAAAGTTCAGGTCTTGGCACATCCAGGATTTTGGTTTGGACTAATGTCCAGTTGATGCAAGGAATCAATTCATGCCCTGCTTATCCTCTCCTTAACAAACACTCCAGCTCCGAGGATAAGCTATAAATGTAGCTAGTTATCAAAGGGATCCAGGCACCAGCAAGTGGAATATGTTTTCCAGGCCTCGACTGGCATCATAGTTTGGCTTCTACCCCTGGGGGCTGGCATGCGATCAGGCTGCCAGTGGATTTATTTATTGATAGTGGAAATTGATGCCCTAAGCCTATTGTTGTACTCAAGCTATTTCATTCATGGATATTGCTTTGTGAATCTGATGTGGATTTTTATTATTTCAGAGCCACAAAATATGTGTCTGGTGTTTTTTATAAGGGGGAGGCAGGGAAATTCATCCCCTTTAAACTCTGTTCCTTGGTGTACACAGATACAGTAACTTCACAGCCAGGCAGTATGTCCCTGTCTCTGCAGAGTCTTTGTTTCCCTTTTAAGGCCCAGAGCCACAGGGTGGTCAGTGGGGAGCTGTGCTGGCCCAGGGGGAGCTCCAGGAGGTATTATGGCCAATGGTTAAAATACATTGAAACGGGAGGAGGGGAGCTCTTTGCTTCACCAACAAAGGGGATGGGAGGGAGCTGTGGCGCGAGTGTGGCTTACCCAAGCTAGGGAGAAAAGGTGGGAGCTTCCCTTTGCTTTTTAACAGGAAGTGGAAGATGTCCCCCCTTTCCTTTAATCCCTGATTGTGCCTGAGACAGGGCCATTGCTTCTGTGAAGGGGGAACAAGCATGGTCCACTGTCCTTCAGCTGGCTGCAGCTGAGGTAGGGTTCCATGATACCACTTCCCCACTCTCCTTTTGGGTGGCCGTGTGCAGAGCACAGGAACTATAGCTGTGTCTACTGCTGGGGAGTGAGGTACGAATGGGATGACGCTTCTTTATACTTCTGTCCTTGTAAACTCCTGCAAGGGCCAGGGTAGAGTCCTTCCCTGTTTGTGTTGAGAGGCATCTTCGTCGCTCCAAAGGGAGGAAGAATTATTATTTAGGCCGGGATTTTCAAAGAGCCTATGGGAGTTAGGCGAGCTGGCTTTCAATGGGTGATGGGTGCCTAAGTCTGGGTGGGTCAAGGGTCTGAACATGGTCACCCCAGTAGGAGGCTTGCTGGTATGAATTTCCACATCACTGTGCCAGGGGGCGGGGGGAAAGTGAGGGGGTTTACACGTTCCTGTTCCAGATGAATCTACCTCTCAGGAGTTTAACGTCAGCAAAGGAATGATTTGCTCTTACAGTCCATTAATTAATTTCTGAAATAAGGAATTAATTACCGTCTGTCTAAATTAGAGTTGTCCTATCCTTTGAGATCCATCTTTTTGATTCTAATTAATTTTAAAAATTACTTTTAGAATCTTCAGTAGCAATTCTAATTTATTTTACTTTAATATTATTTCTCTGATAAGCAATTTAATTTTTAGATCGGAATCCACCTAATCTTGAATTTGTCACACAAACTCTGCTCTCTGCGATACTGTTTACTGCTTTTTGAAGTGACACATGATAACACAGGGATAAGTCTTAGAAATACCTGTGCATGTCTGTTCAAGGGAGATTAACTGAAATGCTCTGTCCAGTGACTGGGAGAAATTCTTAATAATTCAGAACTACAAACAAATATTAATTTAAAAGCTTTTTTATAATTGCACTTTTTATGCTGAAAATGCATGTCTAATTCAGTTTTTTTAAAAGAAAAATAAATATCCCTTTTTATGATTATTTGCCTTAGTTGGACAGTTATTTAGCTGGCTGTTTTTATTAGCTTCCCTTTTCTCAGCATGAAATGCATTAGCAGCTGGGGGAAATTCAGATATTTTGTTTTATCAGCACTGTTGTCTGGCAGACAATGATAAATTAAATAGCAAACTTCTCCTTTATGAATCCTAAATTTTATCCCTTTTTGCTTTGGACTTCTGGTTATTATTAGTTGTATTCCAATAGTGCCTCAAGGCCTCAGCTGAGATCAGGATCTCATTGTGCTAGGCGCTGTGCAAATGCTTAGCGATAGACACACCTGCCCCAAAATGCTGACAGTCTAAATAGAGGAGTCTGCAGTGTGTGAGAGGGGAAATAGAGGCACCGTGCAGAGACGGGAAGTGGTTTGTCTGAGATACCACAGCAGGTCGGGGCATGGCTGGGAATAGAACCCTCTCTTGGTCACAGGTAGTGGAAAATGTACAGAATGCCAAACCTACGTCTATGCATTACTTAGTCACTGAGAATTTCCTCCCTCCCCCTTTTGAAGTGTCTCATTCTGAGATGTTTTCCCTGCCCCCCAGTTGAGAGGTGGGATGGCTGAGGTACAGGACTGGGCGTTACAAGATCCGAGTTCTGTTCCCGTTTCTGCCCGGCCCCCTGTGCAACTTTGAGCAAGTCACTTCATCTCTCAGTGCCTGTTTCCTCAGCTGTAAAATCGTGATAACACCCAGCTCCAGGGAGGTTATGAGGATGACTTTATTTGTAATGCTTTGTGAGGTCCTTGGATGGAAGAACCAATAAAAGGCCTGATTCCCCATTGCCTTGCACTTTGTGTAGTCTCTTTTACAGCCCATTCTGTGCAGGTGTAAATAACTGATCAAGGCAGTGGAGAATCAAGGCAGTGGAGAATCAAGCCCAGTGTATTTAAACAAACAAAATGTGGAACTGGAGGAAATAAGCTTGCCACAGTGGGGAGAGATCCCCTGGCTCACACAGTGGGTTTGTTATTCTCCAGGAGCCTCGGTGAATTCCAAAACTTGAAATAAACAGCAAGCGTTAAATCCTTCCTCTGCTAAGCAATTTCTTTCACATCTGAGATCAGGGCACTTCTCTCTAAGTTTGAGTTCCCAAACCTGCGGCCTCTTGATCCACACAAAAGGAAACTAAAAGAGGTCTCTGCAAATCTCTTGTGACTTAAACCCAAAGGAATCATGGGAATCTTTCCATTGATTTCAGTGGACTTTGGACCAGGCCCTGAAGTCACGTTGTTGGGGTGAAGAGGTTTCTGTTGCAAGTAGAACCGTCTTTTCTTGGTCTTAACTAACCATCAGGCCTCTGGTCAGAAGTGAGCACAAAGGCTTTGCACTGCTAATATGCTCAATAAGTCCTGAGCTGGCCACCTACCTGGGGTAAACTTCAGTCAGTAGGAATCTAACTTTCTTGAAATATATTATATTGAATTATATTGTGACCTATGTTTTATGTCCTGACAATAATGGAATATTGCATTCAGATCTGGACACTACACTGTCAGAAAAAGTTCCTCAGTCAGTTCACAACCATTTGACACTATAGTCTGGATTTTTTCCAAGTTCTTTATATTTGTATTTTTTTCAACTCCCACCTGTGTATGGTATGAATCTTGGATTCTAAGAATCCCAGATGCTTAGCAGATGGTTAGCTTGAAAAAATAATCAAAGAGGCAGCAAAATTCTCTGTTCATGAGCTTCTATTTATTTCAATCTGGTGTTTTGCCTCACAACAAGACTAATAAGCAATTACTCTAGCATCTCAAATGCTTATGCAGTGTAAATGCATCTGTCTACCAGATTCAACATCATCAATAAAGCTGCCAAAGCTGTTCATAATTCAATGATATATGCTTTGAGCATCTTTTTTAAATATAATTTAAAGATTGCAGTCCTATAATTCCGATGTTATTTTGTATGTATTTAAAATACCTCCAGCTGGAAAGATCCTTGCCTGGAATCACATAATCACCTCTGCCTATTTGGAGAAGTGGGAACCATGCCATTTGGCTTCTGTGCCAGCACTCCTTCCTGGCTGGCTTCAAGCAGAATTCCCCACTAGGATTGCTGGTACTTTAAGAGTCTCCTGGGATTTACTGGAAAGTCTCTGCATTTCCTTACATCCTGTCTCTTCTGGTAAAATTCACCCCTGTGCATTTCCTCTGCACAGAAAGTGAATATCATTCTTCACTGCTGAGCCCAAAAGGAGTGTTGACGGTCTTGTGTCCATTCAACATTACCTGTGTCCTATTCTGACTTTTGGGCCTACAAATTTACTCCTATTCTAAGCTCAAATGTAAGAGGAGAGTGGAAAGTTCATAAGATGTTACAGTAACCTATAATTTTTGCCTGTTTGAAAATTAACCATGAAAAATGGACTGAGTTCATCTGAGTTTATTTATTGAATATGATAACAAGTGCAAGAAAACCAGACAGAGAAACTGTCTGAGTCCAAACAACCAGTGCCTCTGTAAATTAATAACCCCAAACCTATCCATCACTGTTTAATGCTGGACAGTGAAAGAGTTTATAAAACACCTTTAGCTCTTGGGGACATTGAGATCAATATCAATACAACATATCCCACAGATTCCCTCCAAGCTGGCGTTCCCCACGGTGCCCATCCCTGCGAAGAATTATTAAACGTCTTTTAAATGTGCGAACCAAACCTTCCTCTCTATCCCTATGACTCATTAATCCAGTCTGCTGGCAGCATGGTCTAACAGATAGGGCACTGGCCTGGGAATCAGGAGACCTGGGTTCCATTTCCAGTTGTGCTGCCAACCTGCTGTGTAACTTTGGGCAAGTCACTTCCCCTCTCTGTGGTTCTGTTTTCCTTTCTGTTTTTATTTATATTGTAAGCAATCTGGGGCAGAGTCTGCCTCTCACTATGTGTTTGTACAGCGCTTTGCATAATGAGGCCCTGATCTCAGCTGGGGCCTCCTGGTGCCACTGGAATAAAATAATTCAGACCGTATTCTCTTTGAACACTCGCTTTATATGCAACGTTACCAGCAGAACCTGGACACGGAGAAGAGAAGCTGTCTCTTCGTATCGGCTGAAAATTAAATAGTCCTCTCACTCATAGTCTCGGCTTCTAACGTCTGGAACTAAGCAGATCTTGGTGTCCTCCTCCCCCTACCCCCACAAGAAAAATCAAAGCTGATATTTAACTCGAAGAAACCAGTAGGATACTGTAGTGGTTGTATCCCCACACAGTTACAAAACCGTGAAATAGCGACTGCTGAGCATAATTGTATGAGTGGTCAGTGGCCCATGTGAAAAGAAGGGCGGATATCTGCCTACTGGAAGATCAGGCTGGTACCAATGTACAGAAGCCCGCATCAGAACTGGTAACTGAAACCCATGCTGGCAATTTCAGCAAAGAAGCCTGAGAACGAATGGACCGTGGCAACTGAGATAGGTAGGGTTATCCTAGGGATGCTTTTGGCCAAATACATTATAGTTTGGCTAAATGATGACCACAGGAGATATAGCTGTATAACGAGGCTCTTCTAACTTTTTCATTCTGCAGACAATGTCATGAGACAGATTCTCTCCTGGACTCCACCTCCCTTCCCTACGCTCTAATACCCCACTACATGGCCCTCCATATTTCATTCCACAGACCTACCAGGAAGAGCTCTTTGGAGACTACTTTTGAGAGCTAGTGAAGAGAGTTAAGCCAAGAAGAGGAAGAGAAAATGGATTGGGTGGTACAAGGAGATATAAAACTGATTGAGAAAGGGAAAAATCATGGGGAAGATCAGGAGGAAATTGCCCGAATGTTGACTAGACCCTAGCGTAGTCTCAATGCTTGGCCCAGTATAGTTTTAAGGCTACACATGAGAATATTCTGTAGGGAAGCATGCAGCAGGATGGGCTAGATGTAACTTATGTTCACTCCTATTTCAGTCCCGGTATGGTTGTGACAGCTCTGTAGCAATTGTCATGTCACAAATGCTGGATTTTGCCACTAATGAGTGAATGGGCAAGAAATGCCAAATCTCTTGTTTTTCACCAAGATTAGGGGTAGCAGCAATGGGAAAGTTAATACAAAAGGAGTGCAGTCTAGCTGGTAGTATTTATACAGCGCATACTAGGTCTGAGTCTCCGCTCGCTTCCAGTGCACCAGCGTCGATCCGAATTAATTCCATGGAGTTATAAAGGGAGAGGAAAATCTGGCCTGTTCTGTTACCCAACCTCTTGTTCAGTCAGAAATGCCACAGTGGTGGAACTGCCCATAGAGTGTTGCTCATTTAAATCAATGCGTGGGAGCCCCATTGTGAAGTCGTAAACAAACAAACACAGGGGCAGATCTCAGCGAGTGTTAACAAAACTCAGTTGAAGTTGGTGCTCCATTGACTGACAGTGGCTGAGGATCTGGCCCACAAATATAAAGCCAGGATCATGCAATGCAGAATGTTCTCTGTTCATTTGTTCAGTAGAGCTCCATTTAATTTATTTATGCTAAGCCCTCATAGTAGCTACTACATGGCATCTTCCCAGGAACCATCAAGACCTGGGCACACTGGGCGAGAAGCAATGAAAGCAAGAAATAAGAAGACAAAACCCAAAACAAAACTGAACAAACGCATGCACCGGGAACATGGGAGGCGCTGCTATTTAGGCTACTTTCAGAGGTCACTTTAACAGAGAGTTCCTAAGCACCATGCAACTGTCTTGGGGTAGGGGTGGGGTATTGTACTGGCACCCATCTCATTGTATCGAGTGCCCCCCAGGTTAGCGACCTAGTGAGAGCACGGATGGACTTCTTGCTTATGGTGGAAAAGCGTTAGGAAAAAACAGATATTCTAGAAAATGTTCTGCGGAACATCTTGCAAAAGGAACACAGCTTTAGTAATAGAAGACCTCTCCACAAGCAACTTGCTGTTATGTCTCTGGAGGAGTGGGGAACCAGTTAATCTTGATCAGTGTATGGGATATGCAGACTGGCAAAGTGTAAATAAGCGAGGTCCTACTCTATATTGCTTTGTGGGGTAATATCTTTAAAAATACTTTCTTGCCTTTAAGTTCCCACCGTCACATCCTAGGTTAATAAGTACGTTGTGTGGCAGACATTTGCTCAGAGTTTCTCCAGGGATTTATCCTGCATCCTCTATCATCAATCTATAGGCTGCTCTTGGTTCAGTGGCCAGAGCATAAGGGTGGGAGCCAGGAGACGTGCAATCTATCCCAGCTTTATTGCTGATCTGCTATGCCATTCCGTAGGTTCATTAAGCAATGGCTTTAAATTGCAGCAAGGGAGGTTTAGGTTGGACATTAGGAAAAACTTCCTAACTGTCAGGGTGGTTAGGCACTGGAATAAATTGCACATGGAGGTTGTGGAATCTCCATCATTGGAGATTTTTAAGAGCAGGTTAGACAAACACCTGTCAGGGATGGTCTAGTTTTAGTCCTGCCATGAGTGCAGGGGAACTGGACTAGGTGACCTCTCGAGATCCCTTCCAGTCCTATGATTCTATGATTGCCTCCAGGGGTGGACCAAGTTGGATCCCAGTTGTGCTAGGCACCGTAAAGACCTATAATAAGACAGTGCCCACCCCAAAAGCTTCTCTCCATAAAGACAAGAAGTAAGTGGAGAAAGGAGGGGTAACAACAATATAACCCATGTTTTTCATAGACCAGCTGCAAGCACAACTGGTAAGTGTAATAAGCCAGTTGTCTTGGTTTGCAACCTGCCTAGCCATTATTATTGAATAGTATTGATCCCTTTTGGTTTTCTAGTGTCCAAACGAGAATGAATGGCAAACTCTCATTTCCAACCCAATCTGAATGATGCTCCCTTCTGAACCAGTCAGTGCTGCTCTGTGCATTGGCCAGAGGGCTTCTCTCGAGAACAAGATGATGTCTTTCCTCCTGAAGGACTTACGTGACTTCTGCAGTGCCCTTAGGCGCTGGCAACCAGTATTTCTCCCCTCGCCACATGGCACTGTGCTGCCTGATTGCCACCTTGGTGCTGTACTGGATGTCCTGTAGCTCTCTAAAGGTAGGTGCTGATGACATTGGTAATTACTGTTGACTGGAGTTTGTCACACGCCTCCCTGCTGGTTACCCCCAAAACAACTCTGTTACCAAGGCTGCTAACCCTCATCCTCACTGAGTTGTTCTGGAATCTTGAGCTTTCCTGTCACGTCCACCTAGAATGTGTCAGTGGCATTTCATCATCCCAGGGGCTCTGCCCAACTTCCCTGCTTGTTTTCTCACTAGGATGCAGAGGCAAACTTTTGTCGCCATGTAGCTAGATTATTGCAATTTGTGCGTCTCCTGACAGCAAAACACCACGTACAAATGCCTGATGGAAGGCCAGCAAACAATAATCACTTGTATTTTCCAAGCATCATGTTATTGTGTCGAAGGCCCCTCTCTGGCTTCAAGTGAAACAGCTAATCAGTTTAAAGGAACTGTTGCTTGCTAGAATTTGGCTCCTTCTTATCTCTGCTACCTAATTCACGTGTGCCCTCCTGGACAAATGCTTTCATCCCACTCTGAGACGTTATTGACTGTTCTTCCCGTCAGGACTGTGTTGATTGAGTCAAGGTCCTCTGCTCATTTTTGCACATTCAGTATGTTGTTAATTTACTGTGCGTCTGTTTTCTGGCTACCCACTGTTGTGGGTTTCCCGTTCTGTTGTTTTTCATCATGCCTTATGCCAGAGTGTTAATGGAATACAGATTTCTGAACAAAGAGATCCCAATGATTAGGGGTTTTTTATTTTTTTGTTGTGGGTTGTTTTTTTTTTTTTAAGCCTTCTCATGAATAAGAATCTGAATTTATCAAGGCCAGAGGCAATCCGACACAATTCAATTTCTCTGCTCCTTCAGCTGTCTCTGTTCCTGGAAAACCACAAATTGAGGTAGTTAAAACAAGAGACTAGGCGTGACAGCCCAAAACTAGAAAACCCCAGAATTGGATATAAAGTTGGATAGTGAGAACAGATGTTGTTCAACTCTTGGGGCCACAGAACATCACCCAGGGATGTTGGGGAAAGCTGTAGGGGTAAAAGTGTCCAAGGAAAATTGGATGCAGAGAAATTTGATATTTCAAGTCAGGAGAGACTGAACGTTGTTTCAGCCTTCTGAGGGCTGGTTGGTCTGTGTGAAGTGATCGGCTGTAAATGGTCAATCTCCATTGACAGGCAAATGGACCATGGACCTGAACTCCCCTCTTAACGCAAATCTGGAAGGACTGTCTCAAGAGGTGAGGCATGTTGTAGGGGAAAAGGGAAGAGATTTGCATTGTCCTTGTCCCTCCTGTACCTGTTCTGTGGACCGAGGACTTCTTTTCTAGGGCTAACAATTCAATACCTGTCAGCAAGTTTAGTGTTTGACTCACCTCTCTCTTAAAAGAAACCTAAAGAAATTACGATACAACCACTCCTGCACTTGTTCAGGAATCAGATGGCCCGGGAGGTCCTTCCCAGCCTATGAGGGCTGCAGAGTCCTGCTCTTCACACTCCCTGAAGTATGAGATCTACCTGATGGAACTGTCCTTTAGTTTGTATTGTTTACATCCAGGCAAAGTCACCTTCTTAGGAATGCGCTGTCAGAATTAAAATCTCCACTAGCTGTGTAGCGAAAGGGGCGGGTTATATTGTAACAAGACCCTGGCCATGTAGGAATTCACTGCAGTTACGGTGGTGCACCCCAAGACTGCTTAGAACTTCTTGGTGAGATCTGGGACAGAGAAGGCTGCTCGCCGGGTGCGGTAACTGAGGCTCTTTGAGGTGTGTCCCCCTGTGGGTGCTCCATTTCAGGTGTTGGTGCGTCCGGCCGCTGTTGCTTGGAGATTTTCGGTAGCCATGTCCATCGGGGTCACGCAAGCACAGTAGCTGTCTCACGGCAGCGTTGGCACCTCTTCTGGCGCGCGTGCACCCCAACCCCCTCCGTTCCTTCTCAACCACCCTCGGCTGAGACGGACACTCCTTGTGTGTCTGATGCCCCGCTGAGTCACACATCCCTCAAATCTGCACTCCCTGTAGTAACCGAAAGGCAAGAGCCAGGCATGACCACGATCTCCACCTCAAACTGGTTCTTATGGAGAAATCACTCCAACCACACAAACTGGGACGACAGACCACCTCCTCTGTGGCTCCCCATCGGCTTCAGAACTGACTAAAGACTGGGCTCACTCCTCAAAAGTTTTGAGGAAAAGAACATCGACCTCTCTGTGGAGAGAACTGCCCCCAAAAATAAAAAGACAGTCTCTCCTGCTCGGTCGCTGTCCTCGGTGCTGACACCACACCATTGAGGCATTGGGCACCTCTGGTACCATCTGCCCCAGGACCTCTGCCAAGCCCAAGGCGAGGGACAGGAAGTCAAAGCATAAACATAGACATGCCTCCTCCATGGCACCGACCACACCAGTGCGAGAAACAGCACCGAGACCCTCACCATCGGTCGTGGTGAGATGAGGCATAGAACACAAACCCTCCCTATCTAAGGGTGCTGGACACTGACACTTAAGGCAAAGGAGAATTTCCATTAGGAGCCAGAATTGTGCCTGTGACACAACTGAGCCAATCAGATTTTTATCTCTACTCTACAAACTAATGAGTTCACCACAGTATTCTGAGTAGGGTGTGTCCAACTTCTATTAGCAATGCCCGCTTAGGAGCTTCTGGTTTTGAATGCAGATTAACCAAGGCTAACTGGTCAGATGGGCTTCAGAGATTATTATTCTCAATGCAATAACCACAGCAGAAGCTGGTATTGATTCAGACTCCTTTGCAGCTGCAAAAAGATTGCTGGTGCTTTAACAAACAATAACCACTTGGCTTAATGCGGAGGGGGCTGGGCCAATCCAGGTCCTTACTAGATTGCTATATTATCTCTGTTTCCACTGCCAGACCCCCAGAAAAGTTTCCATTTTTAGAGAGATTAGCTCATGACCTGGCAGAAGATGCCAGACTGTTCCCATGGTATTGGGGTAAAATACAGTCTTTGTAAAAGTCACACTGAGTGAACTGATCATAGAATATCAGGGTTAGAAGGGACCTCAGGAGATCATCTAGTCCAACCCCCTGCTTAAAGCAGGACCACTCCCCAATTTTTGCCCCAGATCCCTAAATGGCCCCCTCAAGGATTGAACTCAGAACCCTGGGTTTAGCAGGCCAATGCTCAAACCACAGAGCTATCCCTCCCCGCAAACATCATATCCTTGCATTGGCTGGGAATCGAACCCAGGTCAACTGCTTGGAAGGCAGCTATGCTCACCACTATACAACCAATGCACCACAGATGTTGTGATGTTGGGGGGGGGTTGTTTTTGTTTTTTAAAATTAACCCTCCTGAACAAGTGAGGTTGGTTGAAGTGACTTTGTTTTTCTGGATCCTCTAGGCTAACAAATATTGGCAGTGGGTCAACAAAAAGGGGATGGAGATTGATAGATAGATAGATATGAGAGAGAGAGAGAATATAGTCATTGGGCTTTTTGTCATCAACACAGTTTTAAAGATGCACTTGCTGTTTCTAGTCACTGAATCATTCACAGCATTGCCAAAAGTGTCCCCAGTGAGAAGGCAGGGGGGTCCAGGCACCCCATTAGAAGAGAGGCTTACAGACCCTGAGCTCACCAGGACGTCTAGGACATCCTTTGCCCAGCTCTGTGAAAATTGCAGAAAATGCTGGTGCTCACAGACTCTAGAGCTGATTAATGAGTGAGGAGTTATTGAGCCAGTGCAGGAATTGCCTGGTCAAATTCCGTGCAGGGAGGTCAAACTAAATGATCATAATGGTCCCTTCTGGCCAGAAAATCTGTTTTGCAGTCATACTGAAGCCACTGGGAGTTGGTGTTTGCTCAGAATCTCTGGTGACTTATTTCAGCTCCTAAATGAGGATCTGGTCTAGGTGCCTAGCTTCAAGCATCTGACTTTGAAAACGTCATACTATATCATTTGGACGTGACAACTGTGTGATCTGTTGTGGAACTATGTGACAAAATGCAATCAGGCACGTCTGGACGGCTCCCCTGCCTTCTGCCCACTGCTCCATCTCTACCATAACTGCTGTGAACGTTCCAAGCCTTTCAGCCAGCAACTTTTGGGCGGTTTGTAACAATTTGTCACACCAATTTTCTTTCATTTTTTCCAAATGTGGCGCTTCTCTCAAAGTGACCTTGATCCTGAGGTGCAGAGCAGGGGCCATTCAGTCCAGGACCAAAATAACAAGCTTAAGATCCAGCATCTTATCAGCCATTGGGATTAGAAATAGGAGCTTCATAGCACTAAAGAATGCCAAATAACTCTTCCCTTTCCAATCGTACGAGATGTTTGTTTCTCGGCTGAATACATTGTGAGAGATCAGACCTTAAAAAGGAGACCTTCGGCTTCACAGAGAAGCTAGCTGGAAAGCTCTTAAAAAAATGATCTCAAAGCTTTATTAGTTTCCCTCTCCCAGTAAGGCCTGTACAGGTGGATTCATGGTACTAAGACTGGCTTTATAGCCAAAGGAATGCAAAGAACAGTACTGCTAGGAACATTTTAAAATATTTCGCAGGAGAATGAGGTGGCCTATACAGGCTAGGTGATGGTGTGGTATAAATGTTTCACTGGCCCTTGTAAATAATGCAGCCCCCACAAAATCATGTGGATAAAACCTTTGATCAAAGCTGTACTGCTATAGCGAATACAGTCAAACCCTGATCCCATTACTTAGGAGCCTGAAGGAATCAATGGGATTCCTCACGGGAGTAAGGAAAGTGGGATCTGCCTCTGTGACATTTGCTTGCATAACACCTAGCACAGTTGGCCCCCAACATAAGCAAGGCCTCTGATATTGCAGAAGCACCTAATGTTAATAGCCATATAACCTTAGGTTTTCCCCATTTCAAAACGTGATTCTTTTGGTGGAGGGTTGTGGGAGGGGCAGGGGAGGATGCTGTGCTGGTGATTATGCTCTTTGGTTTTGCATAGTTATGGGTGGTGTTATTTGCATGAGAGAAACTTGTGGAATGTAGAGATCAGTAGCCCTAGAGACTGAAGTCTCCTGTCTGTCTATAGAAAGGATCAAGCATGGGAAGTAGCAGTTACATGTTTGCCATGGACCACCCACTCGTGTACAGCGGGACTGGGATTTTCAAAGGAATTAACGGAGGTAAGCACCCAACTCCCTTAGACTGGGATTTCCAAACGGGCATAGATACTTAGCTCAGCCATGGAGGGAACACTTCTAGGGGGCTGTGGGAGGAGTTAAGTCTCCCTGGCCCAGTCAGTCCATGACCTCTCTACCGAGATTACCGACTAGGGGGCCTAGGGCGATGTAAGCCAGCAGGCAGAGCACCGGGGAGAGCCACAACTGGCCTTGCGAAAGCAGATCTCAGAGGGAGCATCATAGCCGTGCCGGAGCTTGAGGATTTGGAGAGAGTAGAGCATTAGGCTGTTTCTCCGGAGAAGAGAGGCTTCGTCAAATTCTTATGCTGTCTCAGTTTCCTCATGTTAACTCTCGATGCAAGTTCTGTGCCATGTTTGCTCATGTTACTGGGCCACACAGCTTTATCTTACATTTGACCCGAATGTGGGGGGGAAAAGAGCAACTTAAAATCTATATTACAGCCTTAGCATGCCTTCTGTCCCAGCAGGAGAATTCCACTCTCTAACACAGAGCTGTAGGGGTTGAAGTATAGTCTGGGTTTGTGTTTGTTTAAAGACTTTGTCAGGCACCAGCGCTGTGTATATATCTTTGTCTCTCCCGCAACAAAAATAATCCGGCTGCAATCAAAACTTGGCCCCTGTTATCTTGACAGTTATGATGATGATGGATGAAGATGGGTTTAGGAGATCAAACACAAGACAATCTGTACTGCAGAACAAACCACCTTAGATTTTTAAATGCCAATGTGACATCTGGTGTACTCAATAAAGCAAATCACTTTAAAATCCCTCCACTGTCCCCTAACCCCACCCCTTCTTTTCCTTCTTTAGAGAATCATGGGATTAGAAAGGACAGCAAGGGCCTTTTAGTCTAATCCCCTGCCCAGATGCAGGATTTATAAATTAATGCATCCGATGAAGTGAGCTGTAGCTCACGAAAGTTTACGCTCAAATAAATTTGTTAGTCTCTATGGTGCCACAAGTCCTCCTTTTCTTCTTGTGGATACAGACTAACACGTCTGCTACTCTGAAACCTATAAATTAATAGGTTTCTCTTAAGCTATTTTAATTTTATTCCACACATTTATTTTGTGTGTTTCTCTGATAAGGGTGGACCATTGAGTGAAACTCTAACAGCAGGAAGAAAAGGAGTACTTGTGGCACCTTAGAGACTAACAAGTACTCCTTTTCTTTTTACGAATACAGACTAACACGGCTGTTACTCTGAAATCTAACAGCAGGCTTCTCTTTCTCTAGCCACCCGTATTTTTGCTCTACTTAACACTAGTTTTCTGCGTGGAGGACTTTTTTAAAAGTTACCTTCTTCCGAATCTTTACTGTGGTGCATTGAGAGAACTTCATTACATGTTTACAGGATGTAAGTAAATGTTTCTCAAATCATGCAGATCAAAATCCCACCAAAGACTTCCAGTGACCGTATTAATGATTGGGATTGTCATCGCTTTCATGAGACTTCATATCCATAGATACGATGATACCAGCCTCTCCCGCCAGTTCTTTTCTTTGCCCTTAAGACATAAAATATTAAAGGGGTGTTGGAGTGTGTGAGGCTACGACTGAGATTTAGGAGGATGATGGTGCATTTATTGTTTGTCAGATGGTACATCGAAAGCACCATGTAGCCTTCAGGTTGAGCATCATTTAGGGGGAAATATGAGAAGGAGAAATTGGGCTGAAATTATGCTCTGGAAGCAAAGAACTTGCCTCTTCTATTCATGACAGATAAAAAGCAAGATTGACACACAATGGAGTTATTTAATTTCATAGTATGTGGCTTCTGCAGAATGTGAAATTTGCTGTGATTACTTGAAGCAAAACAGGTTGGGTTTTCCGATTTTTTTTTTTTTTTTTTTTTTTTTGCATCATTCTGTTAGTGGTACTGCCATCACGAGCAGCTGGAAGGCTGCATAAGTTCCGCGCTAGACACAGGGACATCCAGCCATGTCCCATCAGTGTTCAATGAGGGTTCTGCCCACAAATCCTCATGCATGGCAGGGAAGACTTAAACATGTGGCAATGGCTGACAGTTACTCCCACGCATCTTAACCATGCCCTTGATATTTGCACCTACTCCTTGCAAAAGGTTTTGCTCCAGTGGGGCTTGCAGGTTGGCAGAGTTGGGGGAGGGAAGGGGGAAGCAGATCAAAACCTTGTAGAAAAGGATTCTCAATCAAAATGGCTCAGTTTTGAGGCCTGTTCTTGAGAGAGACGGGGCTGCTGATGGGAGCTGAGGGTGCTCAGCATATCTCAGGATCAAGGCATCTCCCACGAACATGAAACCAGCTGAGATTCATTTGCTTTTCGGTTGGTTGCATATTTAGCCTTGCACGGTTCTGTCAATAAGCCCTAGGTAGGACTAGGCAATCGTGGAGTGAACCAGTGCCTGCACTGAAAGAGCTGTAAGTGGAAGAAAATATGGGAAGGTTCCCGTGGAGAAACAATATGGGAGTTAAATTGTGATGAGCTATGATGCTCCTGTAGGGAATTATTAAACAGGAAGGTGGTGACTCCCCTTTTTATTTGGAATTAGTGGATACCTGAAAACTGAGCTCAAAATGTAGTTGGAAGCTAAGTATAACTCGGGGCAATTCGTGCGACACAACATTGTATTAAAAATATAAAAATAGTTTGCTAAAACCAATCATATTCAAACCTATATTCATTTACTAACATCGTGTATGGCAGATCTGTGAATAACTTTTCATAATTAAAAAAAGATTCACTAGAAATATGACTTATTATTTGTATCCCCATAGCATC